>NC_044993.1:62273081-62941477 GCF_008728515.1 Papio anubis
GCACAGATCCTGACACCGATGTAAGGCCACTGACACCCCGGTGTCTCTAGAGAGTTCTAGAGAAGTTATAAGACATTGCAGCCGGGCGCGGTGGCTCACGCCTGTAATCCCAGCACTTTGGGAGGCCGAGGCGGGCGGATCACAAGGTCAGGAGATCGAGACCACGGTGAAACCTCGTCTCTACTAAAAATACAAAAAATTAGCCGGGCACGGTTGTGGGCGCCTGTAGTCCCAGCTACTCGGGAGGCTGAGGCAGGAGAATGGCGGGAACCCGGGAGGCGGAGCTTGCAGTGAGCTGAGATCCGGCCACTGCACTCCAGCCTGGGCGACAGAGCGAGACTCCGTCTCAAAAAAAAAAAAAAAAAAAAAGACATTGCAGTGTGTATTACACAATTCGTTAATCAAAGGAAATGCTTACCTCAGCCAGCAAAGAGTCTTCGTGGCTTGTTTTCTATTTTAAAAGCATTTATTTGAGGCATTCACATCGTCTGAATCTTGTAAGTAAAGGCGCGGTTAGCATGTTCAGACTCACAGATTTCCCTGATTAAAGAAAATAGAAGGAACCATCTACTCTGCGAACAGTTAAAGTTATTTGCCAAGATTTCCTTAATTATTCACATGAAATTAAATGATATCAAGTGATACACATAATGTGACATAACTTGAGTTGTGTTTTCAAAACTGCCTGTTATGTAAAAAGGAATAGAAACATAAATACCCCTTCATAGGAGAAAAATGATAACGCCTAACTCTTTAGGAGCATTGCTGGCCAGGCACGGTGGCTCACGCCTGTAATCCCAGCACTTTGGAAGGCTGAGGCGGGCAGATCACATCACCTGATACCAGGAGTTCAAGACAAGCCTGGCCAGCATAGTGAACTCTCGTCTCTACTGAAAATACAAAAATTAGCCAGACATGGTGGTGTGCGCCTGTAGTCTCAGCTACTTGGGAGGCTGAGGCAGGAGACTCGCTTGAATCTGGGAGGCAGAGGTCGCAGTGAGTCAAGATCGTGCCACTGCCCTGTAGCCTGTGCAACAAGAGCAAAACTCCGTCTCAAAAAAAGCATTACTGGTTGGGTGTGGTGGCTCACGCTTATAATCCCAGCAGGATTACAAGCCCTGGGAGGCCGAGGCAGGTGGATCACCTGAGATGAGGAGTTCAAGACCAGCCTGGCCAACATGGTGAAATCCCGTCTCTCCTAAAAGTACAAAAAAATTAGCCAGGCGAAATAAAAATAGAAAGAATTAGCTGGGCGTGGCGATGCACGCCTGTAATCCCAGCTACTTGGGAGGCTAAGGCAGGAGAATTGCTTGAACCCAGAAGGCGGAGGTTGCAGTGAGCTGAGATCATGCCATTGCACTCCGGCTTGGGCGACAAGAGTGAAACTCCATCTCAAAAAAAGAAAAAAAAAGCATTGCTGTAGACCGAATACTTTCTTCAATTAAAAATATTCTTTATGTGGCTGCTTTGTTTATGAGATACTGAAGAGAAAAGAAATGAAGAAAGACTTTTCAAGGAATTTTCTTCTCTACAATATAATTAATGATCTCCTACTTGGACTTCTGTAAAAGATTACAGTAAATCTTGAAGTCTTATAGAGGTTTTGGGGGGAGTGGGTGGGAGTAGTTGTCTATTACTGCGTCTTTGAATATAAAGCAGTACCAGGATGGGGCCAGAGAGCATCTGGGCTCTTCATGGATTATATAGGCTTGACCTTGTTAGTGCTGCATGCTGTCAGAGCCTCATCCAAAAACCACTGAGATGTTTTTGTGCAGGGGAAATAAAATTTCAAGCACTGGCCTATCATCTAAAGTGACTTCTTTTCTTTACCCAGTAGTTTTCTGGTGGGTTATAAGGTGACTTTTTTTATGCCAAGAACTATTGGAACAATTTATTCTTCTGTACAAATATGTATGTTTTGAATTAACTACAAATATTACATGTTATAAAACATTTTTATTTTTATAAAACTTGTTTTTTTTAATTGGAAATTACACTCATTAAATTGTTTTACACACACACAGCGAAACAAAATCCTGAGTGACAGCACCCCGTAACTAACTGTGGTGAGATTTGATTCAAGTTGACACACTTCTGTTTTAGAGAGTAAATGCCTTTGGATTGTAACTTACTTGTCTTTCTCAGGAAACCAGAATGGGAGGTGGGTAATGAAATATTCTTTTTGGAAATGGAAGAACCTTAGAATAAAATGTAAATCCAAATTGCCAATACTGGTCTGACGGTAAAGTGGCAAATCTTACCAAGAAAGGGGATTGTGTGCATTACCCTGAGCTGCCACTCATTCATCAAGGGTTTACTGAGCATTTGTTATGTGCCTGGCCCTGTACTGGACCCCGGGGATGGCAGGATAAATCCAATGTGGCTTCTGCCCGTGAGGTTCCATAAGCTTGTGGGGAAGAGGTCTGTCTCAGCAGAAGCTTGTGAGACTATAGAAGGGGCCTCAGGGACATTGGAGGTGCAGAAACTAGCTCTTCCTGGAGTGAGAGTAGGGCTAGCTTCCCTGAAGCAGCTGCCCTGGTGCTGGGCCTTAGGAACAGATGGAGGAGGCGGTGTCCCCAGCCAGGCCTCTGTAACAGCGTGGCATTGCGGGAGGGCCTGGTCTGTTCTGAAGAGGGTAGGGTAAGACTGGAAAGCCAAACGGGCCAGATTATATGGAGGTTTTATCTCATGGGCAGCATATAATTTGGCCCAGGAGTGCCATGCCTGGGGTTGTGTTTTTAAAAATACAGTAACCATCTCCCCCTGCAGTCTCATCTACCCCCCTGCGGATTCTTGGTGATATGTTCCAAGACCCCCAATGAATGCCTGAAACCACAGATGATACTGAACCCTGTATATACTACACACAAATTTCATTTTTCTTCACAATTTCATGGGTAGAAGATTCGTTCTTACCGAAGATCTTAGCAACCTTACTGTTTGTTTTTTTTTTCTTATTGAGACTTTTGCCATTTCACTTAAAGGAAGCATTTTTGGCTTCTCTTTGGCATATCTGAATTGCCAGCATCACTACCCTTGCACTTTGGGGCCTTTGTAATAAATAAAGGGTTACTTGAAGACAAGCACTGTGATACTGAGACAGTTGATCTGATAACTGAGTTGGCTACTAAGTAACAGGCTAGTAGCATCCACAGCACTGACACACTAGACAAAGGGATGGCTCGCAATTTTTGTAATGACAAAAATTTCATCACAGTACTCAGAGCGACGTGTAGTTTAAAACTTACGACTTGTTTATTTCTGGAATTTTCCATTTAATATTTTTGAACCAGAGGTGACCATGGATAATTGAAATTGCAGAAAGTGAAACGTGGCTAAGGGGTTGCTAGTCCCTCAGTCATCCCCAGGCCCCTCACCAACTCTGCCCTGTATTTCAGATCACCGAAGTGGCCTTGGAGTACAACAACTGTCATGGGGACCAGGTGGTGGAGCGTCTCCTTCAGCACCTGCGGCGGGTGGACGCTCCAATGCTGGAGTCCCTGGCCCTGGAAGCCCCGGCACAGCTGCCAGACCCGCCGCTGATCACAGCATCCCCCTGCTGCAACACTGTGGTGCTGCCCCAGTGGCACTCCTTCTCCAGGACCCACAACGTCTGTGAACTCTGTGTCAACCAGACTGCCGGGGGCGTGAAGCCGAGCTCGGTCAGCATGCCACAGTGCAGCTTTTTTGAAATGGCAGCAGCTCTGGATTCTTTCTACCTCAAGGAGCAGACCTTTTATCACGTGGCATCAGACAGCATAGAATGCAGCAATTTTTTAACTTCCTATAGCCCCTTCAGCTACTACACTGCATGTTGCAGGACCATAAGCAGGGGTGTGGCAGGCTTCATCGATTCTGAACAAGGTGTCTTTGAAGCCCCTACCGTTGCATTTTCTTCCCTTGAGAAGAAATGTGAGGTCGATGCCCCAAGCTCCATTCCTCACATTGAGGAGAACAGGTATCTCTTTCCAGGAGTGGACATGACTAGCACAAACTTCACAGGCCTGAGCTGCAGAACCAACAAGACTCTCAACATCTACCTTTTGGATTCAAATTTGTTTTGGTTATACGCAGAGAGACTGGGTGCTCCGAGCTCCACTCAGGTGAAAGAATTTGCGGCAATTGTTGACGTGAAAGAAGAGTCTCACTACATCTTGGATCCAAAGCAAGCGCTGATGAAGCTCACCCTGGGTACTGTAGGCAGTTTATTTCCCCAAGCATTGTACATTTTGCTTGATTTCATATTGGTACATTTTATTGATGGCTCTCATTACATTTAGTTGTGGGGTAATGTCAGCTTCGTAGCTCATTTTAAGTCTTTAGACCACCATCAGTCGTAATTTTCAAAGAAGGTAATTTTGTCTGTTAAATGGAGCAGAAACTTCCTCACTCTAAATTTTGGATAAGTTTGTCATTTAGCCCATGGTGGGGGTAAGAGTCCCACTTTCTAAATTGGCGATTTCTGTCACATGTCTAAGGTAGAACCAGCTGCAGGCAGTGAGGACTTGGGGAGTAGAACCGGCAGGGAGGTGGAGAGCCATTCCGGTAGGATGTCCTAGGGGCTGATGAAAGGGAGCCTTGACAGCAGCTTTGTTCTAAAGGAGCTTAAAGAGAAGCAGTGAAGAAGGAAGTAGAGCCATCTTGCCTCCCTTTTTGTCTCACAGGCTTAAATGTCTAAGGATCAAGGCCACCAGACCTAATTTGTTCTGCTGCTGTTTCATAATGTACTGAGTAATATTGTTGGGACCTGGGGTACCTAGATTGTAACAAGTGTAAAGTGCAAATAAATAAGTGTCAGTTGCAAACCAGCAAACCCCACTTTTTGAGGAGTAAGACTCCATGATGAGAAAGCATCCAGGGCTTGCCCCCGGGGCTTGGCAGCAACATTGGGCTGACCCACACTGGCCTGTTCCCCAGGGCTCTGCTGACGCCCCTGACTACACACAATGAAGTGAGAATTCAAAAGCCACGTTAGTTCAGCCTCATTGGAAACCTGAGGGAGGGTCAGTGTATGCCGAATGGAGAAAGGAGGAATTTGGTAGGGAAGGAAACCTTTCATTTCAAGTTTTACAAAGTATGAAATCAACTGTAGACTCAGAGCTTCTACATATGAGTCCTTTTAGCCATGCTCTTTCAAATCCTGGTGAAGCTTGTTTCTTACATTAGACACATTTGTGAAAAGGCTTTATGTAAGTAATGATTTTTCTGTATCAATTGCATATTATAAATCCAAGAGTTCTTCAGTGTTTAAAAGAACCTTGTGACCAGTCACTTTTTGGAGGGGATAATCTGTTGATATTAGAGATTACTCCCAGTTCATGTTTTCTAAAGTCATTTTGATGTGTTGAGCTTTCTTAAAATGAAACAAGCATTTTTTTAAAAATGGGAAACAGACTCCAGAGAAATGGGGTCAGTGCTCCCACAAGCATGTATTTTTGAGGTAGTCTGTATTAGATTTTCCTGAATTCCATTCAGTAATGCTCAAGTGTTTAATGACCTCATAATGTGTTCACTTTGAATTTAAGGGTAATTGAAAGAAGCCTTCTTTAGATTTCTTTCCATCTTCTGTATCTTCTCTGAAATGTTTAGCCTAGCTGTTCTTTGTCCTGTAGTTGGTGACAGAATTTTTAGGGAGCTTGTAAAAAACACCTACTGTGTGTCATTGTTGGTTTAGAGAGTTAATTCGTAAGTCAGCTGTCTCTAGGGCAGTTTCAGAATTTAGGCTTTATTCAGAGTAGGAAATAATTCTTGGTTTCATGTTTCAAAAACATAGCCAGCTAAGTGTTATTCAGATGCTGATCGTGAATTCTCTTTCGTATTCACATGACATTCTTCACTTCCTCCTCCATTCTGCACACTGCATTGCCCCTTGCACCTCAAAATGGAGGGAGTTAGAAGAAAGAAAAAGAACTGAAACTTTAGCTGAGTGCAATAGTGTAAGCCTGTAGTCCCAGCTACTCTGGAGACCGAGGTAGGAGGATCACTTGAGCCCAGGAGTTCAAGGCTACAGTGAGCTGTGATTGCAGCACTGCACTCCAGCCTGGGTGACACAGTGAGACCCTGTCTGTTAAAAAAAAAAAAAAAAAAGAAAGTGAAATTCAAATTACTGTTGTTTCAGATGAAGCAAAGGACTCTGAAGATGGCAGAATTTGTGGTAAAACTGTTGGTTCAAGCCAGGTTTTTTATTATTATGGGTTTTATGTATTTTTCCACTACATATAATTTTTTCTTAACCTTTAAAAAAAGAAACTTAACCTTAATAAAGGAAACAAAAAACTATAGCTCATTGTCCCCAAACTAATGAACATTTAAACACATTCCACATTACTGTAGCTTGTGCAATTGCTACTTTTGTAGTTAAGCCTAAAGGTTTTAGTATTATAGGGTGAAATTTCTTGAAAAGATTGTGGCTTCTTGACGATTTATACAGTCTCACTTGGTGTCTATTTGTGGACCAGTCCTTTTAAAAAAAGAATGATCTATGAATATTAGAGCATCTAACACTGCATAATGTTTTGATATCTGCATTACTGTCTGCTGAGTTAATACTACCAGAGCTAAACCTGATGCCACCCGGGCAGCTTTGTTTGGGGTTTTGCTGATAGGTGAAATGTTAAAAATGTGAGCCTGTGAAGTCATTCGAGTTTTTAAAATGTGGAGTTTAAAAGTAGGCCAGCTATTCTTCTTGTATCTAGAGAAGAGTTGATCTCATTTTCTCTTTATTTTTAGAGTCTTTTATTCAAAACTTCAGCGTTCTCTATAGTCCCTTGAAAAGGCATCTCATTGGAAGTGACTCTGCCCAGTTCCCGTCTCAGCATTTAATCACTGAAGTGACAACTGATACCTTTTGGGAAGTAGTCCTTCAGAAACAGGTATGGAGTCATGAGAGGCAAAAGTTAAGCCATCTGTCCCTCTTAAAATAATTTCCAGACTGCAGTTGTTGGGGTGAGCAGCTGTTTTTGATGTACAGAAGAGTAACCACGTGATGGTCCGATTGTGGACCGTGAATGAATTACATGTGGTTTTTAAATTTCAAAAAAGTGCTTCAGAAAGCACAGAATTGGAAAGACCTAAAGATGAAAATTTTCACTGTAATATTTGCATAGGTAGCATTTATCGAGTGCTTGCTGGATTCTAAGCAATAAGGAAAGAAATGAAGAAGAGCCCATTTCCTGGTGCAAGTAACAGCTGTCTTCCCCTTCCCACAGGATGTTCTCCTGCTCTATTACGCTCCGTGGTGTGGCTTCTGTCCATCCCTCAATCACGTCTTCATCCAGCTAGCTCGGAACCTGCCCATGGACACATTCACTGTGGCAAGGTAAGCAGGCCTTTTCTGCAGTGCTTTGGGCTGTATGCCCATTTTTACTCTTCTTTGCAGCTTAGCCATATGATGTGCGAGGGTCTGCCCATTTTCCATTAACCTTTGGTAGGACTTGGCTGGATTTAATTGTCAGGTTGAAGCCATGAGCAAAGCCTCTTTGAAACCGGACTTTTCCTCATGAATTCAGAGTGTTCCTTCCATGATGTTGATGTTTAGCCCTGACTAGATTCGTAGGTGGCTGAGTGCAGTTCTGTGGGGAGAGCACTGACCTGGTTGCCAGGATGGCCCCTTGGAATTCCATGGAACAGTTGCCCCAGGCAATGCCAGTGGGTCCTGGGATCCCAAGCAGATCTCTCCACTAGCCCTGGTTTACCTCATTTGTGAAATTAAAAGGAAAGGTCGGTAGATATCCACATTCTAGTATTGTGATTCCATGGGTACTGTATGTGGGCTTTTGAAAAAGTAAAATTTTAAAAAATATTTTTTGGAAAAAGAAGGCTCAAATACAGAGTTTTTAGATGGGGTAGTAAGCAGTTTTGGGTGGGGAAAACTGTTCAAATTTAACCCCCCGCCTCCCCCAAATCCCTACAGATAGATAAGAGTTAAATATGAAAAATCAAAACAAAAAATAGGATTTGCTGGTTCCTCTGAGTGATGGAAAGTTTCGAAAGTGGAAGCAGTTGGAAAAATAAAGAAAGAAAAATGGTCAGATTCCACTAGAAATACGTGCAGTGAAAGAAAACAGGGAAAGCAGACGAAAAGGGGGACCATTAAAAAATTTTGCAGTGTCTCTGTGTCACCTGTTACATGCACTGTGAGTAATAATCAGAGCCAGATCTGAGAAGTTACTATGCTGGGAGAGTTAGAGTTTTCGATATACATATTACCTGACTGAGTCCTCGTGACGCTTAGTGAAGGCACTCTGGTTAAAAAAAGAAAATGCTATTTGTATTGAGGAGGAAACTGAGGCTTGGAAAGATTAGACAAGTTGCCCAGAGTTTCAACCTGCAAATGAGGGGCCAGGATTGAATCAGGCATTCATACTCCAGCCTCCCCCGAAATTAAAATGGTTTAGGAAACGGCTGAGACAGATTCCATTGTGAACAAAGGACGTGAACAGGTTTTTCTTTTAAGAGGAGAGAGTAAATAAACATGTGGGGAAATTATAATCTAATAAATGTAAATTAAAACAGTAACAAAGTGTCATTTAACATATTAAAGTAATCAGTGGTTTTAAGTGACAGAATCTTGTGTTGATAAAATAAAATGGAAACTGCAGTCAAATGTATCTGATGGAATGAGTACATTGCCATAACTCTTTTGGAAAGCATTTGGCAACATTTGCAAGAAATCAACAAAAACAGTTAACACATTTTTGACCCAGTTAATTTTACTTTGGAGAAGTAATGGAATAGGAATTCCAAAGAAGCATGAGCTCATCATTATAGCATTGTTTATATCCACCAGGAGATGAATGTTTAAGTAAATTATGGCTGGGCATTTAATGGAGTTTTTATCCTTTAACAATGCTTTTCATACACACAATTAATGGAAAAGAACAGAGTATGCAATATATGACAACTATTCTTAAAAATATGTAAGCATGCCGGGCGCGGTGGCTCACGCCTGTAATCCCAGCACTTTGGGAGGCCGAGGCGGGCGGATCACAAGGTCAGGAGATCGAGACCATCCTGGCTAACACGGTGAAACCCCGTCTCTACTAAAAATACAAAAAATTAGCCGGGCGCGGTGGCGGGCACCTGTAGTGCTGAGGAGGCTGAGGCAGGAGAATGGCGTGAACCTGGGAGGCGGAGCTTTCAGTGAGCCGAAATTGCGCCACTGCACTCCAGCCTGGGGCACAGAGCGAGACTCCGTCTCAAAAAAAAAAAAAATGTAAGCATATAGGCCGGGCACGGTGGCTTATGCCTCTAATCCCAGCACGTTGGGAGGCTGAGGTGGGCGGATCACATGAGGCCAGGAGTTTGAGACCAGCCTGGCCAACATAGTGAAATCCTGTCTCTACTAAAAATACAAAAATTAGCCAGGTGTGGCAGCACATGCCTGTAGTCCCAGCTACTCAGAAGGCTGAGGCAGGAGAATCACTTGAATCCACCAGGCGGAGGCTGCAGTGAGCCAAGATCACACCACTGCATTCCAGCCTGGGCGACAGAGCAAGACTCTGTCTCAGAAAAAATTTTAAAAAGCAAGCATATAGACCAAGCCTGCATAAGAAAGGGGGGCCTGATTAGCCCAGTGGAATTCTGAGTGGATTTTTACAATGTTTTAATTTTATAGTTTGTGCTTTCTTCGAAGTAAAAATCAGGTGAGAAAAAGCATTTAATTATGGAATATAGTGTTCTATACCACTTGTTTAGAAAGGAACACTAATGTTTTAGGTAGGCTGGCACAGGTGAGGCAGGAGTGTGCTGTTTTGTTAGTAAACTTTTGGTAAATGGTTTTCATTTGGTTATGCCTTTTGTTGTTGTTTTTTTTGAGACAGCGTCTCACTCTGTTGCCTAGGCCAGAGTGCAGTGGTGCAGTCACAGCTCACTGCAGCCCCAACCTCCCAGGTTCAGGTGATTCTCCCACCTTCCCAAGTAGCTGAACTACAGGCATGTGCCAGGATACCCGGCCAATGTTTTGTAGAGACAGGGTTTCGCCATGTTGCCCAGGCTGGTGTCCAACTCCTAGGCTCAAACAATCCACCCACCTCGGCCCCCCAAAGTGCTGGGTTTACAGGCGTGAGCCACTGTGCCCAGCCTGGTTGTGCCATTTTTGAAAAAGGAAATTTCATCGTTTTGGACAAATACATGGCACTTACCCCACCCTCACTTCCCCCAGTTATGCTTTCTAAAACCTTCTGTCAAAGTAATGATTGAAAACATGTTCATCTTTTGTGTGCACTGTTTATGAATAGTAGCTGAGTAGCCCCTCCGCAAGGAGGATGCAGCCCCTTCCATCAAGGGTGCTGTTGTGGCCCCATGTCTGCTTGGCCTGAGTGTGGGCGCCCAGCTGTGTGCCCAGCTCTGTGCCAGCTGCCCAGGGCAGGCCTCTAGAGCAGTTGCAGTTAGCTCCCACAGTGATTGAGCACAGGCTGGGTGAGTTAGTACACATGTCACTTTCTGTGTTAGAAAATTAATGTCAAATCTGCTAAGAAAATAGGCTGTTTTTGGCCTCTATCCAGATTTACAACATAAAGAGGGTATAATTTTCCATCTTCAGAGAGGCTTGATGTATTTTGCTCAATTATTTCCTTTCTTTTCCCAGAGCTATTCAGGGATTAAAATACTTGGCTAGATCCTGTCAGGTGAGGAGTGAACGACTCCCTAGGTGTCAGTGTGGCATTTTCTGCAAGTTCATTTTTACTTTCAGGACATTGCATTGCCACTCAGTGGGAAGCGTCCACATAGCGGAATGTTGCATGTCTTGGGAGTACCAGCGCCCAGCTCACACCTGGTAGTATACTCATCGAGAAGGGGCTACCCCAATGTGGGGTGTAAAAAATGCACCAGGTTCTTGAAGTTATCTGAGAAGGTTCTTTCAAGTTGGCGTTTCTTGGGCTGATCTTCTGCCATTTCTCTTCTTCCGCTTTGCCAGGATTGACGTGTCTCAGAATGACCTTCCTTGGGAATTTATGGTTGATCGTCTTCCTACTGTCTTGTTTTTTCCCTGCAACAGGTAATGCCGAATTTTTTTCACTAGTGGGCAGTTGGGATTCTTTTGTGGAGGTCTGAAATTGAAATGGGTTTAAGATGTAAATCATTCATTATGTTCAAAAAATGTTCCCTTGGGAACCAGGCGCGGTGGCTCACGCCTGTAATGCCAGCACTTTGGGAGGTTGAGGCAGGCAGACTGCTTGAGCTCAAGAAGTTGAGACCAGCCTGGCCAACATGGTGAAACCCGTCACTACAAAAATTACAAAAATTAGCCAGGCATGGTGACATATGCTTATAATCCCAGCTACTCTGAGGCTGAGGCACGAGAATCTCTTGAACCTGGGATGCAGAGGTTGCAGTGAGCCAAGATCACACCACTGCACTCCAGCCTGGAAGACAGAACAAGGCTCCGTCTCCAAAAAAAAAAGTGTCCTTAGGGGCATAGACTAAAAGGGTTGTAGTGTCAGGATGTTATGTGTGGTATGGATCTTTTAAAGGTGGTTCTTCTCACAGCCTATCTCTTACCAAGCTTGAATGTGGCTGTGAGAATTCTTAGCTTTTCATGGCCTATGTGAACATATGGAGGACGCAGAGACTGACAGGAAAAAAAGGCCCCATGTTTGTGTGGGGTAAAACAGCAGAGAATCTGTGGAGCTCTGCCTGCCCCAAGCCTTCCACATGCTTGTCTGTCAGTTGGCCTCCCAGCAGCTCCTCATCCCTCTCGTACAGAGGATAGGGTGGCTTTCTTACCCGTGGCACATCCTTGCCTCGGATTCCAGGAGCCCTGCAAAGGGGCTTTCTCCCGTGCATGCAGACTGCTGTGAACGTCTGCCATGGGGTTGTCGCTTGATTTTTTCACGCTTGCCTAATCAGTATTCCAGGCACAGTTCTTAACAGCAACTACCCCGAAAGCCCCGGCAAGCAGGACATGAACAAGGGGGAGCGGACTTCCAGTTAGTGAACGTAGATGCAGATGCTTTAGTGGAAAAAGAAATTAACTCTTGGTCCTTTAGAGCCTAATACACTGGATGTTTGCTCCCTTTTTATAGGTTCCCTTTGGTTTTTAGAAAGTTTAGTCCTTTTGGGGACCCACTCACATGGCTTTGACAATATCTTCTCCCCAGGGAAAGTGTCTGTAGCATCATTTAGGGAGTTCCCTGGCTCGCATGTATGATGTTTGCTGTTTTAATTTCCTGCCTCCCTTTTGCGATTCAGCTTGTCATGTTTCTCTAGGAGAGTGTTTCCTTCGTATCTATTGAATCATTCCCTTGGTTTTTGCTTTGTATCTCAAAGAAATTTTGCTGGAATACTTCTGTGGTAGTAGGGTCTTGTCATGCACTAAAAACAGAGTGTGACTCACCCTTTCTACTGCCGACTGAGTTGTGATGAGGCTTTTTCTTTCTAAGAAGTGTTTAAATTACCACATAGTCCAGGAATCATGGATATTAACACTAACAGTTTCATCTGTGTGGGACAGGAGTTGAGCATGTAGTTTAATGACGTATAATTTTTGAATTCCAAGCATAGTTTGAAAAAATATTAAAATCTTGGCCAGGCGCGGTGGCTCAAGCCTGTAATCCCAGCACTTTGGGAGGCCGAGACGGGCAGATCACAAGGTCAGGAGATCGAGACCATCCTGGCTAACACGGTGAAACCCCGTCTCTACTAAAAAATACAAAAAACTAGCCGGGCGAGGTGGCGGGCGCCTGCAGTCCCAGCTACTCGGGAGGCTGAGGCAGGAGAATGGCGTAAACCTGGGAGGCGGAGCTTGCAGTGAGCTGAGATCCGGCCACTGCACTCCAGCCTGGGTGACAGAGCGAGACTCCGTCTCAAAAAAAAAGAAAAGAAAAGAAAAAATATTAAAATCTTAGCACCCAGCACATGCCTTTTAATGAAGAAGTTCTCAGCAGCTGGCAGAAATGCATCTGTGTAGAGAGACATAGGCGGAACAGGTGGCAGGGCGGGGCATCATCTGGAGACCGGCGTCTGGGCTGAGTGACCTTCGTTCTTAGGCTGCCTGCTGTGGGAAACGTGCAGATGAGCGCATTTCTCCGGCCCCAGGCTGGATACTTGCTGCAGCCCTCACCCTTGTCGTTTCTAAATCTCGAACATAAGAAGGCTGTCCACTTCTCTTTTAATGTAAGGAGGTTGGTAAACCAAAGCTTTATGGCTTTGGAATGGAATTTTTCTCATTTCCTAAAAAGAAATGGTAGAAGTAAAGTATGCTCATCATGAGCTGGTCCCAAGCGAGTGTTTGGTTTAGCCAGAAGGTAAATGGGCAAACAGCGTGAGCTGACAGCTTGCAAAAGAGGAAATGAAAAAGGCTGTTTGATAACATGTAATAAGACCTTTTTCACTGTCCACCTGCTTATGCTATTTTTAGTGAAAAGGACATGAAATTGTATATTTACTGTGATAAAATAGAAACTAATGCTGTGTGGAGATGTTCACAGAGGGGAAAGTGTTGAGGTGTTAACATTGATGACTTCAGAGGAGTGAGATTGCAAATGATTTGAAGGTGCTGCTTGTATGTTTTTACATCTCTTGCAAATTGTCTACAAAGAGCATGTCCTGATTTATAAAAATCGTGAAGGAAAAAAATGCAAGAGCTGTCCTCGGGAGGAAGAGGAAGGGGTGGGGCCTTGAGGGAGACATAGCCTTCCTGTGCAGAGGCGTCTCGGAGCCACTTGCTCCACCAAGCAGGTGCTCCTCCAGCCAGCACTTGCATCAGACTCTGTGTGACATTTCAAAATATAGGTGCTCTGACCTAGCCCTGGGCCAGGTGATGAAGGGGAGATGGGTGCCCCTGTCCACCAAGAGACTCTGATGTGTTCCAGGGGAAGAATCACACTTTTTTAGCGGTGTACCCTGCCACTCCCTCAGGGTTAGAGGAGAGTTGCATAGACATGGGGACCTCTTCCCACCAAACTTTCACATGACTGCTTTCCTGGCGGTAGACTGTTGACATTCTGTGTCCCTCTACTTTCCCAAAGTGTGGCAGCATTTTAGCATGCCCATTAGGGACATTCATGGAGGGTGCACCAAGACTTCTTAGTTAGCAGAGAGCATGCTCACAAATGTCATGTCCTGTATATGCCTGGAGGTAGATATCCTGAGGGACCTTGGCAGCTTTTTCTGGGGAGTAATTCACCTTTACTCTGCCTTATAAGACCAGGCTTGTGCCGCAGAACGTGAGGGCAGGTCCAGCATCTGGTATTTTTCCATGGGCCCACTTGACAGGGCCACGATATGTTTTCAGTTGTTGTGGGGTTTTATTTTCTGTTTTTGAGACAAGGTCTGACTCTGTTGCCCAGGCTGGAGTGCAGTGGTGTGATTATGGCTCACTGCAGCCTTGAACTCCTGGGCTCAAGTGATCCCACCACCTCAGGCTCCCAAGTAGCTGGATCTACAGGCGTGTGCCACCTTGCCTGGCTGATTTTTTTATTTTATTGTTTATACAGATGAGGCCTTACTATATTGTCCAGGCTGGTCTCAAACTCCTGGCCTCAAGTGATCCTCCCGCCTCAGCCTCCCAAAGCACTGGGATTACAGGCACACAGCACCACACCCAGCTTTGTCATTTGAATGGCTGGGATGCCCCACTTGAAGAAAGCTTGTATGTTAAGAAAACTAAGCTTTAAAGGAGGGGATGGTTGAATGCTTACCCCAAAATTATAAAACAATTTACGGCCAGGTGCAGTGGCCCTGGGCAGCCAGGCTCTGGAGTCCCTGCTGTTGACTTCCATTCTGTTAATACCTGAGGGAGACAAACCCGGCTGCTGCCAGCCCACCTCATACCTAAGTGCATAAAGCTGGTAGTTTTGATCGATTGCAGCAAGACTGTACAGGCACAGGTAAATAGATATGTGAGACAAACATCATCAGATGATTAAATGACAAGTTCTGAAGAGGAATTTTCTAGATCTCTAGATCAGGACCTGGAACAAAGCTGTATGAAAAACCCCTTCCTATGTCACCTTCCTTCCTTGTTCTGTGCTCTCAGGGCCAGGCAGCCTGAATTCATAGTCCCTTGGTTGGGCTGTTTGCCAGGTATCAGGTTGCCAGGTATGAGCCAGATGTACCCGGGGAGTGGGGGTACAATCACCCCCAGTTGAGAACCCCTGCCTTAGATAATGTGTAATAAATGCTTGCTGAAGAAACTGAGTATCTTTGAAGTTCTTCCTATTCCTCTGGGCACTGTCAGTAGGCACAAGAGGGACATAGGTGGGACAATCCTGCTTCCCCTGGACGCTCTTCCTGACACAGCCGCTGGGCATCTCCCAGCACACAGAGGCCCCATGCCCACACACTCCTGGGGCCCTGCATCACTGGCTTTAGGCCTGGGCCTAGGAGCTCTTGTCTTTCTTGGAAGGTGTGGGTGAAGCTGAGCTCTGGCTTCAGGAACAGATAAGCCATCTTAATTGCAGAACGAGCATATGGGACAGCCTCAGCTTTGTAGAGAATTTCTTGCCCAGGCAACATTTTCCTCACTTTCAGTAAGTAAAATCCATAGAATGTCTTTTCTTGGTGAGAAGTAGATGGCCTGGCCTCAGGTAGTCTGCTTTTGGACTAATTGTGTTGGTATGACTCCCGTCTTTGCTTCCTTTCCCTTTCTCTCCAGAAAGGACCTAAGTGTGAAATACCCTGAAGACCTCCCCATCACCCTTCCAAACCTGTTGAAGTTCATTTTGCATCACTCAGATCCTGCTTCCAGCCCCCAGAACATGGCTAACTATCCTACCAAGGAGTGTCTTCAGAGCGAGGCAGTCTTACAGCGGGGGCACATCTCCCACTTGGAGAGAGAGATCCAGAAACTGAGAGCAGAAATAAGCAGCCTCCAGCGAGCACAAGTGCAGGTAGAGTCCCAGCTCTCCAGCGCCCGCAGAGATGAGCACCGGCTGCGGCGGCAGCAGCGAGCCCTGGAGGAGCAGCACAGCCTGCTCCGCGCCCACAGTGAGCAGCTGCAGGCCCTCTACGAGCAGAAGACAGGCGAGCTGCAGGAGCTGGCCCGCAAGCTACAGGAGCTGGCTGATGCCTCGGAAAACCTCCTCACCGAGAACACATGGCTCAAGATCCTGGTGGCGACCATGGAGAGGAAACTGGAAGGCAGGGATGGAGCTGAAAGCCTGGCGACCCGGAAAGAGGTCCGCCCCAAGCAGCCGGAGCCCTCAGGCACCCCCCAGCTCCCTGGCAGTTCCCCTCCACCTGCCAACGTCAGTGCCACACTGGTGTCTGAAAGGAATAACGAGAACAGGACAGACTAACTTTTTAAATGACGTGAAGAAATCAGAGGTGAAAATTGTACATTGGGAATATATTTATGCAAATTTTATTGAAATTTATTGTAAATAAAGATTTTCTCAGTGGTCTAGAAAATCAACTTGAATGTCATTCAGCATTTATTGAAGAGAGATGACATCCCTTCCACTTATTGCACAAACTTGGTAGCTTTGAAACAAAAACAGTAGCACAGTCCGTTTGAAGATTTGTCCAAAAAATTAGTCCATATTTTAGTGGCTCAGTGTCAAGAGTTCCCTCCCTGTCCCCCCACTGTTGCTTCTGCAGTGATACGAAGGATGAATGCTTAATTTCTTGATTAGTCAGAAAACTTGAATGCAACAGTTGGGCATTCAGAAATAATTCAAAGAGAGGTCATAACCTACTAAGCCATTTGAATGTGGCTCTGGTGTCTATGCTAAAAAAAAAGCTATTGAAAAATAAGAACAGTGAGAGCTATGATGTGGTTCACTGGTTGTACAGCCATTTTCATTTTCCTCCTGAAAACCCCCCCAGTGCCTCACTGAGCCCCTGACCTTCACCCAACACGGCTACCACGCTCAAATGGGCCTGATTCAAACTCCCAGGTACATCCCTGCCACCAGGGAGTGGGATCGGAAAACCTCCAGAAGTGAAACTGATGAGAAAGTGACATTTAATCACTTCAAAACTGAAACTTCACTGGCAAGGTCAAAACCATAGGCCAAGTCTGACAGTCGAGCACTGGTCAGTTCCAGGGGTCAGGCTCGGAACCTGAAAATGCAGATCCTAGCTGCTCCTGTGTCCCTCGGGTGTGGAGGAAAGAAAAACAGCCTAGGTGTATGTGCTGGCTGCGGTGAGAGTCGAGGTAGAAAGCCTGGAAGTTCTGAAACGTGAGGGGATGGATCACACACCCAGCCTTTTCTCACTCACCAAAGCAAACCTTTTCCCCCATCTTCAGTCGGCACCTTTGGAACTTCTGTTCTCCCTCCTAGACCTAGTTTCAGTGGCCCCAACCACACGTCCTGCCCACCCAGCCTGCAGGGCTTCTGCTGACATCACGCCTGCCCCACCACCACCTCCTCTGAACTTGGCCACACCAGAGTAGCCAGAGGTGTTGCTTCTCCTGCTTCCTAAGGAATCTCAAGAGCCCAACTGAGGTGTTTCATTACTACCTTTTGCTCAGATGGCCCAGCCAGCCGTCCCTCTTCCCACCCCAAGCTCCTACTTAAATGTTTAAACCCCCAATTTAGGTGTATGCTGCTTAAACAAAGTCCTCCCTACTTCTCCCGCCCTCAGGGTTCCAGAACATGGATTCATTCAACACGTATTTTAGAAGAGGCTTAGGTGAGGCCAGAGGAGGTGCCTTCAGTCTGAGCAGGAGGCCAGAGCTCTGAGCTCAGGCATTAAGGGCCAGTGCTCTGTGTGGTTAAGCCCGGGCTGACCTTCCATCTATTACAGGGATGGCCGGCACGAGTCATGTTTGAATCATAAATAAAATTAGTATGTGCTTATGGTGGTGGGATTAAAAATCGAAGTGAGCTCACTCACTGAAGTGTACACAAGGGAGGCCTTGAAGACAGGCTGTGGAGATGCTAGCTCACCCGAGAGCCACCTGTGGGACAGACAAGTCCTGAACTTAAAGTTCACCTCTGCCCTGCCCCGGCTCCCTGCCGCAAGCACAGGCTAGCAGGAAGCAGTCTGGTGGCTCTTGTGGGAATGTGCATGCAAGAAATGTTCCCTGGGTCCTAAGTGCCTTCAGAGCTGGGTTAGGGGACTGGAGACCCACTGAGGAAAGTGAAGTCAGGACCCCACAGGCAGGCAGTCATCAGAGAGGAAAGGAAGCCAACTGGTGTAAAAAGGTAAGAGGAAAAAAAGAAAAAAGACAGAACCTCAACAGTCCCCTCCCCTCCAGTGCAGAAAATAGGAAATACCAATACAAAACATACAACCTTTTCTCTTTGCTGGGCCAGCTGGGTTTCAGACCAAAAGTAGCCACCACAGGTTCTACGAGGACCAGAGCAATTTCAGCGAAGCCTGCACTCAGGATGGGGGACTCGGCATGCTGAAGACCAAAGCGGCAAGAAACTGCTCTGCTACAAGGACGCTGGCAGCCTCTGGGACACGTGCCCTGACTCGCCCTTCACTGGCTCCCAGGCAGGTCCAGTAGCTTCCCTGCAGTAACTCCACTCAACAAAACTGCTATTTAACAAGTGAGTCTATCTGGAGAAAGAACAGAGGGGTGTGGGGGGTGTGGTTCTTCTTCCACCCATGACTAACCAAGCAGAGATCACCCAAGCACCCCAACTGGTCAGCCACGAGACCCCAAACTGGCATCTCATTTCCTTGATATACACACAGACGGACACACATGAGAGACCCTTGCCGAGTGCGGCGTGGGCCTTTACAAGCCTATGACCCTCCAGGGTCTTGACTCAGCTTGTCATTAGTACAGCCAGAATCAAACCAGTCCCGTGTGCGCTAGATGATATTTTTAAAAATCAGCAAAAGGGCTTAAGCACGTGCTTCCAGGGGCTTATTTACAGTTCACAGGTTTGTTAGTTCACGCATTACAGTAGTAGCTCCATCAAAAACAGGCTCAGCTAGACATTCAAGTAACAAAAGCGCTACAGGGCCATGAGACCCAGCAAGGTCAGGCCTGCCCAGTGCCTGCAATGGGCAGCCTCACCCGGAGGCCGAGGCGAAGCCCAGGACAGCCAGGTCCCCGGGCATCAGTGCATGCGATGACGAAGCCCGCAGAGGCCATGCCAGCAAGTGTCAGCCCTTCCTCTCAGACAGCAGCGCGTCCATGTGGTTTTGCCCCTCCCAGCGCCTCTCGGCCGGCTGCAAACAGGACCAGGAGCCTCGCATCCTGGCTCAGCCGTGGACTTCCGGGCCGTTGGGAGTCATCAGCTTGGCCTTTCTCTCCACGCACGGTCCCTTGGCCGAATACTGCACCAGCAGGAAGGGTTCCTTGGTCTCCCCATCCCCCACGATGCTCTCCTCGTCCTCTGACTGGCTGATGCGCTGCAGCCGCAGGTAGCACCAGCAGCCCAGGATCAAGGCCCCCAGGGCCGCGATGGCAATGAGGATGACGATGACTGTGACCACGCCCGTGGTGGGGCTGTGGTCCATAATAGACATGGTCAGTGCTGGGGGCTTCCTCGGATGGAAGCGCTTTGGGGGTGGCCACTCAGTGAGGCTGGAACTCAGGCTGGACACGGGAGTCCTGAAAGACAAAGCAGGTTGAACGAGCTGCGGTTGGCACTAACACGTGGTCTATTTTTAATTGTTCTCAGACCTGCCCGTCCCACCCTCACCCTGCCAAAAAGCATATTGGCCGGTGTTCGAAGGTGTCTGCTTGCCCGTCCTCACCCAGCTCCTGCTCATGACCTTTGAAACCCCAAGAGTGCTGCTGTACCAGGCAGGCGAGTCACCCTCGCTGGCTGCAGAACACTGTGACAGTGACAGCTGCAGCAAAGAATGCCAGAGGGCCAGGCACGGTTCAGGTTCTTCTGCTGAAGGTACGCCTTTGGGAAGCCCAGCCCCCCACTCAGTGTTCATGACCACTCAGGGACTGAGGGGAGCCAGGGCCTCCTAATGGCCAGAGATGGGGGTTTGAAAGCAGAGAAATGGCCAGGCGCAGTGGCTCATGCCTGTAATTCCAGCACTTTAGGAGGCTGAGGCGGGCAGATCACTTGAGCCCAGGAGTTTAAGACCAGCCTGGCCAACATAGTGAAACCGCGTATCTACTAAAATACAAAAATTAGCTGGGCATGGTGGCACATGCCTGTAATCCCAGTTACTTGGGAGGCTGAGGCATGAGAATTGCTTGAAGCTGGGAGGCAGACGTTGCAGTGAGCCGAGATCACGCCACTACACTCTAGCCCTCCAGCCTGGGCAACAAGAGCAAGAGTATCTCCAAAAAAAAAACAAAAAAGAAATGACATCAGCCCCTCTCCCAAACAGGCATCGTATACGGAACAGGCAGGTCCTTTGGGGACACCTGTGAGAGGGTATAGTGGACAACAGCCTTTGTCACCAGACACTGCAGCTGGCCTGGGAAGACCCCTGGAACGCGGCACACCATCTGAGAAAGAAGCTGGGCGGCAGATTCCCTTGTGTGGTTTGGACGGAGGCCAACCAAGCAAGCAACAGGGTAGAGTGTCCTGGGAGATGAAGACAGGCACTTGGGAGAGTTTCAGGGAGGCAGGGAGGGTGGGACAGAGGCTCCCTCCCTGATGGTGCTTAGCATCTAGTGCGGGAGCCAGACTGCACCTGGTTAGTACCCCAAATGCCCATCACTTGCAATGCAGGGTGCCATTGTCAGGAACACAGTGACCAGATGCCAAGATGCTAACTTGGGTGGGCAGGTGAGAGGCAGGGAGGTGGTGCTGATGGGGAAGAGTGTTCCTGGCAGGGAGCACAGTGAGGGCTAAGGCTCTGAAGGCGGAGAGGGTCCCCCCGCAAGTGCCAGGAGTCGGGGCACCAGCTGATTTGGGTGGGGGCGGGGACGAGGCCCCTCCCAGGCCAGGCCAAGCCTGTGCTCCGCATATTGAAGGAATGATGCCAGAAGTTGGAGGGCTGGGACCACCATCTCCACCTGGCCAAGCCACGGAGTTCACCCGGGGGTGGTCCTGCTGAGTGGCTGAGGACAGTGTGGCTGTGGAATGCACATAAGGTCTAAGAGTCCCCGGCTCCAGGCGCCCTGTCAGCCCTCTAGGTGACACCCAAGGCACAGCCAGTGAGACTGCTGAGGCCAGGGCTTTGCCTCTGCTGCCCCGCAGTGCTGATGCTGGCAGGTTCTCTGGCCCGCACTTTCTTCCCTCTCCTGCCTCACTCGCCACAAACAGAGCAAACGCTTACTGCGCCCAGGGTCAGGGAGGATGAGGACAGGCCGGGGACGCGTTCCACACAGGACTGGGCGTGCGGTCGGCACTCAGAATGAGACGTCTGGCTTCTTTTTGTTCCCTTTGGATAAGATTGACATCAGCGCAGGCAGACGGCACTGGAAGATTTTCCCTCCAAACAGGGTCAAACCTGCTGCGTCCTTGAGGAACAGCAGCCTTAAGGAGAAATGATTCTTACCCAACCAGGAGGTTCCCCAGAAGCGAGGTTTGCCTGAAGGTCAAGGGCAGTTAAGTCAACGCCCCCAGCATCTGTCCAGGGACCAGGGACCAGGAACCGGGAAACGGGCAGCTTCTGCAGAGGCCCTAGGCAGAGGAGGCGCCCTCCCTCCATTCCACTGCCTTCCCCCTGACTCCAGGAGCTAGGCTGCTGCAGGCGCTAAGGATCTCCCTGTCTACCCTCAGGGGCCACTGCAGCCAGGACACCTTCCAAGTCCTCACAATGACCTGCAGGACCGAACACTACACATCCCCAGTATGCCCTGCTCACCAGCCACGCTGACCCCCCACGAACCCTCCCACCAGGCCCTGGCCCAGGCTGTTGCCCCTGCCCAGAATGTTCTGGCGGCTTACCCTTGTTCAGTGGTTCTCAACTGGGGGCCACTCTGCCCCCACCCTGGGGACATCTGGCCATGTCTGGCACCAATTCTGGTTGTCACAACTGGGGGCAGGTGGCAATCCTGGCATCTAGTAGGGAGACCATGGATGCTGCTGGCACTTACAGTGCACAGGGCAGCCCCCACCACACAGATGGCCTGGCTGCAGAAAGAAACCCTGAACCGGTTAACATCAGCTCTGGCAGGGAAGCCTTCCCAACCCGGAAGTCCAGGTCGGGCTCCTTCCCTCCGGAGCAGTGGCCTTGGCGTGTAGCCCTGGCTTCTGGAGCATGGCCACCTGATTAGCGCCCACCTCCCCCTCTAGCGGACCATGAGCTCCCCGGTGGCCCTGCTCTGTCCCCTGCATGCACAGACCACCCTGGCCTCTCCCCTGCCACCGTCCAGTCCCACAACCCCACTTAGCTGTTCTCTCACGCCTCCAGACTGGACAGGGGACCCCTCTGACTCCACAGACAGCCTGCCCACCATGGCTGGGTGAGCCTGTCTACACCTGTCCCTACCAACCTCTGTGTTCTCTCCCTGCAGGGAGAACACCAATCTGCCCTGTGCCTCCCACCTCCCGCTTCCCTCTCCCCTGCACCTCTGGTCCACAGGGCCTGCTGGGGCACCTGCCCTCCCCTGGGGCTTCTGGACAGGAAGGCAAGTCAGTATCAATTCGGAAGGGGAAGTGTGTGTGTTTGGGGGTGGGGGTGGTTCAGGGACAGGAAGTAGAAAATCAAACAATGGCACCATGACCTGGGGTAGGCAGGGCAAAGCCAGGTGGGCAGGCCAGGAGGCACGTGAGTTCAGTGGCCCCAGGACTAATGAGGAAACTGAGGAACAGGCAGCCCCAGCTCAAAGGGATTCTCTAAGAGGAGTGGTGACCTCAAAACCCTGTCTGCCACCCTGACCCCAGGCCAGGAGGCATGGACAGGGCCAGATGTGGGGCTCTGCCCCCACCGTGAGCACAGAGCCTAGTGACCGAGCCACAGTCACACCTGGCCTGTGGTCCGGCCCTCCCAAGTGCATATCTGTTCCTTCATTCACTCAGCAAATGTTTCCTGACAAACTATCTTTGCAAAAATGAGATGGCGTTATCCCCACAGGGAACCCTCCCCAGCACAAGAGAATCCAAGCTCCCTGCCTCCCTAGGCGTCCCCACACCCTCCGCTGTGAGCTCACGCTCCCAGCTCTGCCCTGACTGCCCCATGGCTGGCACCTTCCTATTCGGGACTTTCTCAGAAGGCGCCTGTTGCAGGCTGCCCTCCCATACCACTGGCCCCAGACGCCCCTCCTCCCACGCCCCACCACTACAGCCTTGCCCTACTTCATTTGCTCTCCTTGCTAGCTGCCCTTCTCTAGGCTCAGGGCCGTCCTCTGGCTGCTGTGTCACTCCCTGCACTGGACTCCAAGGCTGTCCAAGGAGGGCACCGTCTGTCCCACCCACAGCTGTACCCTGCCCTGCACGGGTACACAGTAGGTGCTCAGTAAATCTCTGTTGCGTGTTCCCACCCTGCAGATAGTGATGAGTTAGAGGAGACCCTGTTCTCACAGGGATCATAGGTGGGGGGTCCCTGACACCCCGGCACTCCCAGGACCCTGAGGACAGGTCCCCATGTTCTGTCCCAACAGACTCAGAAAAGCCGCAGATTGAGTGGGAGAGGGCCGCAGGCCAAGTGTGGGGGTAGAGCGGTGAGTGCCAGTGGATTCTGGCAGGCCTGAGCCCATGGAGGGGCAGCTGGCTCCATGCTTGCTGGCAGGCAGGGAGGGAAGGGGGTGGCCAAGAAGCAGAGCCCAGGGAAACTCAAAGCACGGAGGGCAGCAGGTCTCCATAAGCCCTGTGCCTGGCTGGACCCCACCTGTCTGCTCTTCCTTTCTAGCCGCTCTGAGCAAAGCTGTGTCTTGCAAGCTGGGTAACCCCTCGCCCTGATCCAGTAAAGCCCACAGGATGCAGGGAACAGAGACGGGCCACAGCTTGGGTTGGGGGGATGCCCAGGCTGGCACATGGGAATCCTGGCCCACCCAGCAACCATCATTCCCACCAGCATCTGATCCAGCAAGGCTGCGGCCACCTCTGCTCACCCTAGCATCTCCATCTGGCAGGTGAGGAAACTGAGGTGCATGTAGGGAGGTGAAGCAAAAAGCCAGAAGGCAGGATGGGAGCCCAGAGCGGAGCCCGGCAGAGCCAAGGGGGCGTCTTCCAAGTGCAGAGGGGCCAGGGGCTAGGGGCCAGAGCACAGCCTGGGCCTTCGATCTCTGGGCAGGCTGGAGTGTCCCCTCTGCTTGGGATTTGAAGCCCAAGGCCATCTGGATCCCCCAAACACACACCCTCCTGCTCCATGTGCCTTCAGTCCTGCCATCCTCTGCCAAGGGGGTCTTGACTCTCAGATCCCACACACCCACCATAAAAGCAAGCTCCAAGGCCCAGGCTCTCCAGAACCCCCTGCCCCAGCACCCTCAAACAACCCCAGCGGGGTTCAACTGCAGCACGGGACACGCTCTGTCTTCTGACAGAGCCCACATGCGTCCCATGGAATAATAACAGCAAGACAAGCCTGAGCCATGCCATGTGAGCGGGGGCCCGCACCGCCCTCAGCCACTCCCCACAGCCGCCCAAGCTTGCAGGTGTTACTGACACTGTCCTACCTGGTTTGCCAAGGTCCACAGAGATCAGTAACTGGGACCCAAGGAGCATGGGGGCAGAGCCAGGGGTGAACCCCACTCCGTCAGAGCCATTCAAATGGACAGTCCCTGCCCCAGCTACCAGTGAGGGGAGGGGTATCCTCCTGTCCTGCTCTCCCTCCCAGGGCCCTGGCTTGTCTGAGCCTGATCCCACTCTAGAGGCCACTCCACTTGCTCTAGGCCCGGGGGGCCCACAGCCTGCAGCAGAGCAGGCTGAAGTCCCCTCCATCCTCCCAGCCCAGCACTCACTTTTGTGGCCTGCTTCCTCCCAGCCAAGCAAGCTGCTCCTCTTGGCCTCAGTTTCTCAATGTGCAAAGTGGGTACAAGTCCCTGACCTCATCTACCAGGTCATGGGGAGGATAAGAAGTGGTGAGAAAAGTGAAAACAAAAGGGCCATGAGGTCACCTAGGTTTGCATGTCACCAGCTACACCTTCCTGTGTGCTACAGGAGGGACAAAGGGAGAACACTGAGCCCGAGGGACCCCCAAGCCCACCGCCAGGACCAGGAGGGCACAGAGCGTGGCCTAGGCCCAGTGCCACAAACACCCCTTCCCCAGGGACACGCTGCCTCCTCCTAACTCAACTGGGCACATCACGAGCATTACCGGGCTCACCACCAGCAAAACACCCCCGGCTGGCAGCCGCCACCTCCTGAGGCTCCTCGAGAGATGCCAGGAGGGCTGCCCTGCTTACAGGGGCCAGCCATCCCCACGGAGCTTTCAACACTGCCCCCATAAAGCCACCTGCCAAGGGTGCCAACAAACTCTTCAGCGAACCCCAGTTCACAAACCAGAAACATTTCCTGCCCCAGGTTCTGACTGGGAAAACAGGGTTGTAGGGAGAAGAGGGCACTGCTGGACACAGCCAGGACAAGGTGGGATGTCCGCTCTGCCCTGGGCCCTGGGCAGCCAGTGGGACACAAGGACGCATCACACAAGGCCCCGGCCCCCCAGAAGCCAGGACAGAGAACAGCCGGATGCCAGTAGGACTGACACTGATGGGGCTGTGTCCAGCTCTCTGGCCAGTGTCATCTCATCCTCCACCCCGAACCACGACACCCCCATCCTCAGAAGAGGAAACTCGCTCCAGAACCCCCTAGGTTCCGCAGTGGCAAAAGAGGAAGCGGGAGCCGGCAGAGCTCTGATTCGGGACTGCCCCAAGGTCAGTCGGGGTCTTCCTCGGCCCAGGCCAGAGGCTCATGCCCCCACCCTGTGAATCACATTTTCACAGGCTGGCCCAGGGTTGGCCTGTTTGGCCAAACAACTTTGCTGGTAGATGCCGGAGAAAGTTGGTGGCAATTATATGTGCCAGACACTGAGATAAACAGCTCACACTGACGTCTCCTTTCTGCCTCAAGACAACAGGGCAGTTGAGCTATTACTGTTCCCTCTTGGCAGATACAGAAATCGGTGGCTCAGAGAAGTTCAGTCCATTGTCCAAGGTCACACAGCTCAAAAGTAGACGCGCAGGGATTCAAACCCAGGCAACCTGCATCCAAAATCCCGCATTTCGACCCTGACTCTAAAATGCCACCTTCTCCCCACCTCCTCTCCCGCATGCCTGAGGGGCCGGGGACAGGTGAACCCCAATGATGTCCTCGCTGGGGCGGGCTGGGCGACCTGGGCTGGGTGCTAGGGACTTAGGGGTGACAGCGCCCCGGCGGCTCCCAAATGCTGAGCGCGGGCGGCTAGGCAGGAGCGGTGCCAGGCGCGCTCCACTCACCCTCCCGTTCCGCCCAGCCCGGCGCCGCCGGCGTCTCCCCCACTCTACGGAGGAGCAAAGCGAGGCTCCAGGGAGGAGGGGGCTCGGCCCAGGGGGCGACAGCTGGACGGGGGACGGCAGCTGGGGAGGTAGCTCGAGTCGGCCCGACGGGGGCGGGGTGTGGGACGGGGACCACGGGACCCAAGCATGCCCACGCCGCGCAGCCAGTGCCCATGGAACAGGGCGCCCAACGCTGCGGCCCGGACTCAGTTTCCCTACCCGCGAGACGGGCGCCGGACGTCACCTGGACCCCTATCCTCCGGAGCCCTTCCCGGAGCTCCCAGAATTTTGAAGAACCCCGAAGTGCCGGGGGAAGGCGGGCGGGCGGGCGCGTAGCTGCGGACGGGCGGGGGCTGCACGGGCGGGGGCGAGCGGACCGCGATCCCCGCAAAGCGGCCTCCGCCCCCCGCCGCCTCCTTTGTCCCGATCTCGCCGCAGCGCCTCTGACAAAGAACCCCGGCCCGCGGGCGCGGCCCCTGGAACGGACCCTCCCCCGAGCCGCGCCCGCCGGGCCGCCCCTCCCCCGCCCGCAGACCCCGGCCCCGCCGTCGCGCGCGCCCCTCCCCGTCCTGGCCGCCCCCTTCCCGCTCCCGGGTCCCCGCGCCCCCGCCCGGCCCGAGCGCGCGGCCTGCCCCGCCCGGCTTACCATGGCGCGGCCGCGGCCCGGCCCGATCGCCCCGCAGCAGCCCCGCGGGCCCGGCTCCGCCCGCCCGCCCGGTCCGGCAGCCGCGCACTCCGGACGCAGGAGCCCCGCGCTGCGGCGGGCGGGGCCCGGCACCTCCCCGGCTGGGGGCGGAGCCTCCCAGAGAAGCCAATGGGAGCCCGCGCTGGGACGGCGGGGCGGGGCGGGCCGGGGCGGAGTCACGTGCGCTCGGGGCCGACGGACGGTGGGGCGGGGGCTGCGCGCAGCGGGCGGGGCGGGGCTGGGGGCGGGGCGGGGCGGGGGCGGGGGCGGGGGGCGGGCTCGGCCCTGGAGAGCGCGGATTGGGCGCCCATGGGTACGGGGCCCCTCTACAGGCGCCCTTCCTCCGCCAGCTTCATCCTGACCCCCGCAGGCTGCCCTGGTCCCGCCCGCTTACAGCAGAGGAAACTGAGGCACGCCGCACCGAAGAGTGCTGCATACTCCCCGAGAGCTGAGAGTGGTGGGGAATCCGGGACAGGGGAGAGGCGCGACCGCTGAGGTGAATGACCTTGCTTCCAGAGGAAGCTGGGAATTCGTTCGCGAATTCATTTATGTATCTATCATTCATCCGCCCAGTCAGTCGATGGCGGAACACTGACCACGTGCCTGCCACGCCAGTCGTCGTGGGAGCAGCCACGAGCTAGACAAGGTCCAGGCCCTGACGAAGCTCTCATTCCTCTGCGGAATGGGGCTGTGAGGCATTTGCACCCCTCGGCCATCTATAATCATGGTTATTTTTAGCATGATAACCCGGTGGTTTGGCCCCCACCAAATGCCTGCCTGTCCTGTATAAACAGCCCAACACATTTTATTAAGATGACTCCGGAAGAAAGAATCCTCCCATTTTACAGATAAGGAACCCGAGGCTCCACAGAGCTGAAGTCCCACAGCCTGCTCCTGATGAAGAGGGGATTTGAGGCCAGGCCTGTCTGCCTGGGAAGACAGGAGCGCCAGTTACTGGAGTAATCTCCACTCATCCACCCCAAAAAAGCCATCAACGAGAGGACACCCCAGCCCTGGGACCCACAGAAGGGGTGAGGGTGGGTCCTTCAAGGCCTCTGTGTCCCAGGGGACTTGAGAAGACAGGAGGGGGTAAGGTCGAGGTGGGACCTCCTTCCGGGAGCGGGGGCCTTATTTGCTGGAAACTTCTTTCCCATTCTCAAGCAGAAGGCTTTGGAAGAGCATGGAGGGTTGGGCTCACGAGGCCAAGGTAGCCAGGCCCTCACTCCCTCCACTCAGCCTGGCTGGGTTTTCTTTCCTGCGCCCGGTGCACCAAGGCTTTTCCACCGCCAGGCCTTTGCCTGTGTGGTTCCCTGCAGCTGGAACTCTTCTACTTCATCTTCCCGATCTCAGCTTAAATGCCCCTTCCTCAGGAGGGCCCTCCCTGATCGCCTAGCCAAGGGGAGCTGCCTTGGGGTTTTTGGTTTTGCTTTTGAGACGGGGTCTTGGTCTGTCACTCAGGCTGGAGTGCAGTGGTGCAATTACAGCCTCCATCCAACTCCTTCCTGGGCTCAAGCCATCCTCCCACTCAGCCTGTATCTATGAATGTGGGCGGATTTGACAAAGCTATTTTTTTTTCTTTTTTAGAGACAAGGTCTTGCTCTGTCGCCCAGACTGGAGTACAGTGGTGCACTCATAGCTAACTGTAACCTTGAACTCCTGGGCTCAAGCGATCCTCCTACCTCAGCCTCCCAGGTAGCTGAGACTACAGGCGCATGCCACCATGCCCGGCTAGCTTTTTAATTATTTGTAGAGATGGGGGTCTCTCTTTGTTGCCTAAGCTGATCTCAAACTCCTGGGTGATCCTCCTGCCCCGGCCTCTCAAAATGCTGGGATTAGAGGCATGAGCCACCATGCCCAGCCTGCCCATTGTGAAACTGTATATTTTTGACAATGTGTGATGAACGTTTGGTCTTCTCTCCCAGTACCAGGTGTATTGCAGTCACTGCTGTGTCTCCAGAACAGTGCCTGACACACAGTGTCTGCTGAATACATGGATGCTGAATGAATGAACGATCAGACTGCAGAACTCCAGGTCCAGCGGCAGCCTAGCCAGGAAGCCAGGCCCAGGAGGTGAGCTGGGAGTCGTGCAGGAAGGTAGGACAGAAAGGCAGAGGAGAGCCCAACTTCAGCCAGCTGCCCCACAGTCCAGCGCCAGGCATCTCAGGACAGCTCCGCACCCATGTCTGCCCAGCTGCTGCCCCATCAGCTACACCTGAGAGCCCAGAGTGGAAGGAAATAGGTTCTTCCCACAAAGCCAGTTCCAGCAGCTTCTGTGGTCCCTGCCTCAAGTTGGCAGAGACCTCATTAGTCTCTGCCAATGCACCCTGCCCCCACTGCTTTTTAAATCAATGTGTTTGGGAAAGAACAAATAAGTTAAAGCAAAGTATGAAGGCAGTGAGGACCTGGGAGGTGACTCAGGGCCAGGACTGGCAACATGATGACAGAGGAGGCAGGGACACTTAGAGGGGAAAGATTCTGGGGGGGAAATAGTGAGGGAGATTCAGCATGGCATAGAAGCTGAGAGTCAGATTGCCAGATTCCAGCCTTTCCTGCTGGGTGGTTTTGGAAAAACAGCCGAACATTTCTGTGCCTCAGTTTTTTCATCTGAAAAATGGAGATGAGGCCGGGTGCGGTGGCTCACACCTGTAATCTCAGCACTTTGGGGAATGCCAAGGCAGGGGGATGGCTTGAGCCCAGGAGTTTGAGAACAGCCTTGGAAATGTAGTGAGACCCTCATCTCTAAAAAAGAAAAGTTAGCTGGCCGTGGCGTTGTGTGCCTGTAGTCCCAGGTACTGGGGAGGCTGAAGTAGGAGGATTCCTTGACCCTGGGAGGTTGAGGCTGCAGTGAGCTGTGATTACACCATTGCACTCCAGCTTGGGTGACAGAGTGAGCTGAGCCCGGTCTCAAAATAAAATAAATAAAGTAAAATAAAATAAAATATCCAGCTTCTGACCCAGTAGATCTAAGCCCGAAATCCTGCATTTTTCTTTTGAGACGGAGTCTCGCTGTCGCCCAGGCTGGAGTGCAGGGCTGATCTCAGCTCTCACCTAAGCTCCGCCTCCCGGTTCACGCTATCCGCCTCAGCCTCCCGAAAGAAGCTGGGACTACAGGCCCACCACCTCGGCCCCCGGCTGTTTTGTATTTCTTAGTAGAGACGGGGTTTCACCGTGTTAGCCAGGATGGTCTCGGGACTCTGACTCCGTGATCCTCGCCTGCCTCGGCCTCCCAAAGTGCTGGGATTTCAGGCTTGAGCCACTGCTACTTTAAATCCCATTTTTCAAAAAGTTCCCGAGTGGTGGTGATAATTCGGGAATGCACTTTGAGCAGCAATGGGGAAGTCACTTGCTGAAAGTCACAGAGTAGTGGGCTCCAAGCCTGCATTGGAGCCCATGAGACAGGGTACAGGATCCTGCACTTAACCACGACCCAAACTGCTTGCTGCAGTCCCACCTTTCTCTCCCCGACAAAGAGGAGGCAGGAAGTATCGCGCCCTTCCCCCAAGCCCATTTCCTCTACCTCCCTCTGTGGTGACATCTGGCCTTACATCCCGGGGGTTTCGTCCTTATAGAATGGGATGGAGATTCTCGGATGCTCATTAGCCAGGAAGATGATTAAGGACTTGGGATGAGCTCACCCCAGCTCCCTGGGCTTGCTGGGGTCCAGCTGGTGTGCCCTGTGCCAGCCTGGCCCTCTCCCCACTCCCCTATCCGCTATAAGGGCCAGGACAAGGAAGGATATTGCTCGGGGGTGGAGAGGCCTCAGCCTCAAGGGAGACTCTACAGCTGGGACTCCCTGCTCGGGTGGGCAGGCCTCTGCTCCTGGGGCATCTATATAGGGGATCCAGGCCTGAGAACAAAATGAAAACTGCGTGGCCAGAGGGGATTTTTCATGAAGGGTGAGATGTGAACCACTGGTGAGGTCTGCAGGGTGAGGTTAGGTGGAAGGAAAAGAGGACATCACCCAGCTCGGAAACCCGTAGCAGCTCCCATTCTAGGGGCAAGGCCTCCCTTGCTGCTAGTGTGGCCTGAGCATCTCTGTAAGGCTGGCTCAGCCCCCTTACGTCCTCGAGAGAGCACAGACCTCAGACTCAGAATCCCGGGCAGTTGACACTCTGCAGCTAGAATTGAACAATGTGTGGGTTTCTGTGTGTGTATGTTTCAGTTACCTTCTGTGTATGATGTGGGTATTGTGTTTCTGTATATGGTAATGACATACCCATTGCTTTTTATTTCTTATTTTCTTTGGTTTTGAGGCAGGGTCTTGATTTTTTTTCACTCAGGCTGGAGTCCAGTGGCACAATCACTGCTTACTGCCGTCTTGACCTCCCCGGATCCTCCCACTTCAGCCTCTTGAGTAGCTAGGACCACAGGTGTGTGTGACCCCACTCAGCTTTTCGTTTTGTTTTGTTTTTGTTTGAGACAGGATCTCACTCTGTCATCCAGACTGGAGTGCAGTGGCGTGATCTTGGCTCACTGCATCCTCTGCCATCCAGGCTCAAGCAATCCTACTGTCTCAGCCTCCCGAGTAGTTGGGACTACAGGTGTGCCTCCACACTGGGCTAATTTTATTATTTTCTTTTTCTTTCTTTCCTTTTTTTTTTTTGAGATAGAGTCTTGCTCTTGTCGCCCAGGCTGGAGTGCAGTGGTGCAATCTTGGCTCACTGCAACCTCTGCCTCCCGGGTTCAAGCGATTCTCCTGCCTCAGCCTCCCAAGCAGCTGGGATTACAGATGCCAGCCACCACCGCTGGCTAATTTTTTTGGTATTTTTAGTAGAGACGGGGTTTTTCCATGTTGGTCACCCTGGTCTCGAACTCCTGACCTCAGTGATCCATCCTCTTTGGCCTCCCAAGGTGCTGGGATTACAGGCACGAGCCACCGCACCCAGCCTATTTTTTTTTCTGCAGAGATGGAATCTCTCTATGTTACCCAGGCTGGTTTCGAACTCCTGGGCTCAGCAATCTGCCTGCCTCAGCCTCCCAAAGTGCTGGGATTACAGGTATGAGCTACGGCGTCCAGCCCTCATTGCTATTTTTTTTTTTTTTTTTTTTTTTTGAGACAGAGTCTCACTTTGTTGCCCAGGCTGGAATGCAGTGGTGCGATCTTGGCTCACTACAACCTCCACCTCCTGGGTTCAATTGATTCTCCTACCTAAGCCTTTTAAGTAGCAGAGAATAGAGGTCCCTGCCACCATGTCCAGATACTTTTTATAATTTTAGTAGAGATGGGGTTTCGCCATGTTGGCCAGGCTGGTCTCGAACTCCTGACCCCAGGTGATCTGTCTGCCTCGGCCTCCCAAAGTGCTAAGATTACAGGTGTGAACCACTGCAGCCTGCCCCCACTGCTTTTTAAATCAATGTGTTTGGGAAAGAACAAATGAGTTAAAGCAAAGTATGAAGGCAGTAACTGAAGAGATGGTGCGGGAGGTGGAAAAACGGGGACAGTGGCAGGTGAGTGACTAAAGTGAGATGAAACAGCTGAGTGATCACAGCCCGGGCACCTCAGGGTCCTCTTCCTGGTGGGCACAGCAGAGCCTCAGTCAGGAGATGTGGCCATCCCACAGGTCTCTACATCCCCTGGAAAAGTCCATCTGGGTTGTCGTGTCTGAGCGGGGCCTGGGCTGGTTCTGGCCTTCATCTCTGGGGTCTTTGGGGTCCATGTGATAAGGAGAGGACCGAGGGAGGGGAACAGCATGCCCTGCCCAGGGTGCTCCCTGCCCCCAGCCTGGCCTGTGATTCCTTCTGCCGTACCCTGCCCCAAACTCACTGAACAGTGGCGTCTGTTCATCATCTACCTACTGGATCATTCATTTATTCACTCATTCAGTTATTCATCCTTTCTGCCAATCTTTTTTTTTTTTTTTTTGAGACAGGGTCTCACTCTGTCTCCCAGACTGGAGTGCAGTGGTGCGATCTTGGCTTATTACAACCTCCACCTCCTGGCTCAAGCGATCTTCCTGCCTCAGCCTCCCGAGTAACTAGGCCACAGGTGCGTGCCACCACGCCTACGTAACTTTTGTATGTTTTTTGTAGAGACAGGGTTTTTCTATGTTGCCCACACTGGTCTTGACCTCCTAGGCTCAAGCAGTCCTCCCACCTCGGCCTCCCAAAGTGTGGGAATTACAGGTGTGAGCCACCGCACCCAGCCTTTTCTGTCGGTTTTAACTGAGCAGCTACTATGTTCTAAGCACTGTGCTAGGTGCTGGGGAGATAGCCATGAGCCAGGCAGGCAAAACCCAGCCTTTGTGGGGTTTACATTCTCCCGAGGGAAGACAGATGATAAATGCAGAAACAGGTGTACATGTTATGGAGAAAAGGAAAGAGTAAGGTAAGAGGTGAGGGGGCCCTTGCAGGACAGAGGTAGGTAGGGCCTCTCTGAGAAGATGCCAGGCGCCAGATAGATACAGCCTAGTGCTGGAACCACAGGTGTGGAGGTGGATGGACAATGAGCTGGCCCTGGGAAGGGAATTTTTTTTTTTTTTTTTTTTTTTGGAGACAGAGTCTCACTCTGTCACCCAGGCTGGAGTGCAGTGGCACGATCTCGGCTCACTGCAACCTCCGCCTCCCGGGCTCAAGTGATTCTCCTGCCTCAGCCTCCCGAGTAGCTGGGATTACAGCTATGCTTCACCATGCCTGGCTAATTTTTGTATTTTAGTAGAGATGGGGTTTCACCATGTTGGGCAGGCTGGTCTCAAACTCCTGACCTCAGGTGATCCCCCTGCCTTGGCCTCCCAAAGTGCTGTGATTACAGGCATGAGCCACTGTGCCTGACTGGACTGGAATCTTTTTATTTTTATTTTTTTACGTAACTTCTTTCTCTCTCTCTCTCTCACCATGGAACCATCATAGCTCACTGTGGCCTCCAACTCCTGGGCTCAAGCGATCCTCCCACCTCAGTCTCCCAAGTTGCTAGGAGTACAGGTGCATGCCACCATGCATGGTTAATTTTATTTTATTTTTGTAGAGATGGATCTCACTGTGTTGCCCAGGCTTGTCTTAACTCCTCCTGGACTCAAGTGATCCTCCCACCTCAGCCTCCCAGAGTGCTGGGATTATAGACATGAGCCACCATGCATGGCCCCCTATTTTCAAATAAGGTCACATTTACAGATATGGTATTTAGACTTTCTCTCTCTCTCTCTCTCTATATATATATGTATATACACGCACACACACACACACATATTATGTATTCATGTATAAGTACATAGATACAGGTATAGGCTGGGCACAGTGGCTCGCCTGTAATCCCAGCACTTTGGAGGGCTGAGGCGGGTGGATCACAAGGTCAGGAGTTCAAGACCAGCCTAGCCAACATGGCAAAACCCCATCTCTACTAAAACTACAGAAATTAGCCAGGTGTGGCGGCACATGCACGCCTGTAATCCCAGCTACTTGGGAGGCTGAGGCAGAAGAATCGCTTGAACCTGGGAGGCAGAGGTTGCAGTGAGCTGAGATCGTGCCACTGCACTGCAGCCTGGGCAACAGAGTGAGACTCCGTCTCAAAAAACAAAACAAAACAAAAACCAAAAACAAACTCACATGTATTTTACTCTCATGTCCTTCTCAATTCAGACCAGCCATGTTTCCAGCGCTTGGTCACCACACGCGGCTGGGGTTGCTGGGTTGGGCTGCGCAAGTTTAGGTGCTGGAGTCAGCAGCAAACACACCCCAAAACCCCTCGGCCCTGATGGAGCGTCCATTTTCCTGGAAGAGACAGACAATAAGAAAGAGGAAAATGCACCATATGCTGCATACATTCCGGGGAGAAGAGCGAAGGAGAGGAAGGGGTGGGTGTGGGGGTAGGGGGGTGCACAATCCATTTCCTCTGTGCATCCTTCCAGAGATCTGCGCAAACACAGGCATATATAGAATACATACATATATATATATATATATATGTATTCCCATTTTAAAAACACAGATGGCCATGTTCCATACATGCTGTTCTGTTCCTTCCATTTCTCACTTGAAAATATATCTTGAAACTTACTCCCCATCAGCACACATAGATTTCAGATTTTAACAAATAATTGGAAACATATAAAGACTCGGTACTGCTGAGCTAGAATAACAGAAGCTGGAGTTTACTCCAACATCTCATCCTCACCACAACCCTGTGATGTAAGGCCATTTCCAAAAAACGGTTCAGGTTCACACACAGCATTTGTAAACAGGTGGATAATAAACATGACTAGCTTGAGGGCCAGGTGTGGTGGCTCATGCCTGTGATCTCAGCACTTTGGGAGGCCAAGGTGGGAGGAATGCTTGAGGCCAAGAGTTCGAGACCAGTCTGGGAAACACGGTGAGACCCCTGTCTCTACAAAAAAATTTAAATATTAGCAGGGCATGGTCCCAGCTGCTTGGGAGGCTGAAGCAGGAGGATCACTTAAGCCTGGGAAGCTGAGGCTGCAGTGAGTCATCATTGTGCCGCTGGACTCTAGCCTGGGTGACAGAGTAAGAGACCCTGTCTCAAAAAAGTAAAAAATCAAAACTACTAGCTTGAAGGAATGTCAAGCCCTGGAATTTGGCACTTCCAAATGGTAGGCGAGCTCTTCTTGATGGTTGATACTAAATAATTAGCATTTTATACTAAAATACTGACATAGGTCAGGTGTCTGGCTCATGCCTATAATCCCAGGACTTTGGGGCTAAGGCAGGAGGATTCCTTGAGGTCAGGAGTTTGAGACTAGCCTGGGCAACATAGCGAGACCCCCATCTCTACAAAAAAAATCAAAAAATTAGCTGGGCGTGGTTGAGCACCTGTAGTCCCAGCTGTTCGGGAGGCTGAGGTGGGAGGATGACCTGAGCCTGGGAGATCAGGGCTGCAATGAGCTGAGACCGCAGCACTGCTCTCCAGCCGGGTGACAGAGCAAGACCCTGTCTCAACAACAGCAACAACAACAAAAAGAAAGGGAAAAAGCAAGGGAGCTGATGTTGATGCTTTTGTGATCTTCCTGAGCCCCGACGAGCCTGCCAGGCCCTGCAAGGCTCAGGGAGAGATCTTTGCTCTAGAACCAGACTGCCCCGCCTGGGACGAGCTCTCCAGGGAACATTTTTCTGGGCTCTGAGCCACACAGGCTCTGGGTTCAAGCCTGGCTCTGCCGCATCTGGCTCTGAGCTCAACTCCACTGCGCCTGTTTCTCCATCTGTAGCATGGGCTTGGTGCGTCGGCAGACTGAGCGCCTGCTTAGAACTCTGGCGGGGAGGAGCATGGGACGAAATGAGAACCCCTTCCAAGCAGAGCCAAGGCCTCCCCGGGAGGGCAATTCTTGACTCAGGAAGAATGGCCCGCCCTGCTCGGGGCACCCTGCCAAGCCCTGTCCCTTCTGCTCTGGCCCCTGAGGGAAGGGTTGGAGTCTGGTGAGCTGTCTCAGGCAGGCCCTGGCCTGTCCTGGCTGGGAGGCTGGGCAGGACCAGGACAGCAGCTCCAGGTCCCTGGTTCCCTCTGAGATCCGTGGGGCCACTGAGGCTCCCACAGCATTTCCAACTGCCTTCGTGCCCTGTCTTCTTCCTCCTGCCTCCTCACTCCATGCCAGCCACGCGGTCCCCTGCTCCTTGTGTCTCCTTTGGGCTGCCAGCCTTTGCACAAGCTGCTCCCGAGGCCTGGGATTTCCTGCCCCCTCCTTGCAGACTCCTTCTCACCAGTCAAGAGTCTGCCTGGAAAAACCAGCCCCACAACCCCACTCTGTGTTCCCACAGCCCAGCCCAGATCTCACCTGTGGACCCCAACAAGCTCTGAGACCCCTGAGGGCTGGGAAAAAGTCTGCTAGTCTGTGCCAGCTCTGTAACCCAGGGACTGTGGATTCTTGGTGAAGGCTTTTATTTATTTATTTATCTTTTGCGACGAGGTCTCACCCTGTCACCCAAGCTGGAGTGCAGTGGTACAATCATAGCTCACTGCAACTTCCACTTCCCGGATTCAAGCGATTCTCCTGCCTCAGCCTCCTGAGTAGCTGGGATTGCACTCTCATGCCACCACATCCAGCTAAGTTTTGTAGTTTTAGTAGAGATGGAGTTTCACCGTGTTGGCCAGGCTAGTCTCAAACTCAAGTGATCTGCCTGTCTCAGCGTCCTAGAGTGCTGGGGTTACAGGCGTGAGCCATCATGCCTGTTTGGTAAATACTTATTGAAAGGAAATGAATGAATGGATGTAGGCAGGCAGACAGGAAACAAACAAGGAAGGTGCCCCCTAGCCCCAAACTTTGTCTCTGAAGGCAAGGACCATATCTGTCTCTAACACAGGGTGATGCCTGTAATTGGCGCTCAATAAATGCAGGTTCATGTTTAGTAGGTGTGGGGAGTCGGTCCCTCTCCAGTGATGTGGCCTTCTACCCATCCTCTCTCTCTATTTTATTTTATTTTGAGACAGAGTCTCATTCTGACACCCAGGCTGGAGTGCAGTGGCGAGAACTTGGCTCACTGCAGCCTCTGCCTTCTGGGTTCAAGCGATTCTGTTGCCTCAGCCTCCCAAGTAGCTGGGATTACAGGTGCGGGCCACCAAGCCTGGCTAATTTTTGTGTTTTTAGTAGAGATGGGGTTTTACCGTGTTGGCCAGGCTGGTCTGGAACTCCTGACTTCAAATGACCTGCTCACCTGGGCCTCCCAAAGTGCTGGGAGGTGTGAGCCACTGTGCCTGGCCCCTTTTTTATTTTTAATTGAGACGGGGTATTGCTATGTTGTCCAGGCTAGTCTCAAACTCTTGGACTCAAGCGATACCCCTGTCTCGGCCTCCCAGAGTGCTGGGATTAAGGGCATGAGCCACTGTGGCCAGTCCCACATTAAATTTGAAAGAGCTGGCTGAGATTGCTGTATAGAAAATAGTACAGCAAGGCCAGGAGAGCAGGGTGGAGGCCCCTGGAGTCCCTGAGTGAGCAAGGTTGATTCCTTGGACTGAGGCAGAGATGAAGAGGTGCTGATAGATACAGGAGGATTGGTAGCAAAGAGCCAACAGAACGAGTGGTGGAGTCGCTGTGCAGAGGAGAGCAGGGGATCAGGCTGAGGCCAGCTGCAGGCGATCCCAGGAACAGGGTCGGAGGAGCCTCCAAGTCCTATCCAGTGGCCAGCAGTCAGTGAAGCCATGGGCGGAGCCATGGACTTGGGGACACTGGAGGTGACAACATGAAAACATATTCCAGGAACGAAGACCATTCTGCCTCCCGGAAACAGGCAGGAAATAGGCCCATGGAATTCTTTAAGAGGAGAGGTTTGAGCCCCGCCCTGCCCTGGAGCTGTGGAGTGACCATCTTTGGGTCACTCAGAGCCTAGGTGCCCTCCCAAGGCCTCGTTGGGGACCTGGGACTCCTGGAGGATTCTTCCCAGGCAGCCCCAGCCCAGGCTCAGCCACTGGGGAAGCACAAGAAAAGGCCTACAGATGGAGCCATGCACAAGACAAGATTCCAAACCCCCTTCCCCACCGCGGTGGCTCACACCTGTAATCCCAGCACTTTGGGAGGCCAAGGCAGGCAGATCACTTGAGTTCAGGAGTTCGAGGCCAATATGGTGAAACCCGCATCTCTACTAGAAATACAAAAATTAGCCAGGTGTGGTGACAGGCGCTTGTAATCTGAGCTACTCGGGAGGCTGAGGCAGGAGAATTGCTCGAACCTGGGAGGCGGAGGTTGCAGCGAGCAGAGATGGTGCCTGCACTCCAGCCTGGACGACAGAGTGAGATTCCAGCCCCCACGGCACTGACCTTCTGGTGGGGGAGGTCGTCAGCATAGGAACGTGTAAGTTAATTAATACATTGTGTAATATAGTTTCAGAGAGGCACAGCTGGTGTGCGGGGCTGGGACTTCAATAGCGAAGGGGCCAGGGTAGGACTCCCTGAGGACGTAGAGCCTAAAGTGCACCAAGAAGCCACTCATGGAAAGAGCATTTCTGGGGCCCAGAGCAAGAGGCTCACACCTGTAAACCCAGCACTTTAGGAGGCTGAGGCATGAGTATTGCTTGAGGCCAGGAGTTTGAGACCAGCCTGGGCAATATAGGGAGACCCCCCCACACCCTATCCCTACAAAAAAAAAAAAGAAAAAAAAAAAAAAGAAAATACGAGCCAAGCATGACAGTGTGTGCCTGTAGTCCCAGCACTACCAGTCCTTGGGAGGCTGAGGTGGGAGGATCTCTTGAGCCCAAGAGGTCAAGGCTACAGTGAGCTATAATTGCACCACTGCACTCCATCCTGGGCAACAGAGTGAAATCCCATCTCATTAAAAGGACAAAAAAAAAAAAAAAAAAAAAAAAGGCCAGGTGTGGTGGCCCACGCTTGTATTCCCAGCACTTTGGGAGGCTGAGGCGAGCAGATCACCTGAGGTCAGGAGTTAGAGACCATCCTGGCCAACATAGTGAAACCCCGTCTCTACTAAAAATACAAAAATTAGCTAGGCGTGGTGGCTTGCACCTGTAGTCCCAGCTACTCGGGCGGCTGAGGCAGGAGAATCACTTGAATCTGGGAAGTGGAGGTTGTCGTGAGCTGAGATTGTGCCACTGTACTTCAACCTGGGTGACAGAGCAAGACTCCATCTCAAAAAAATAAATAAATAAAAGAAAAAAAGAGAGAAAGAACATTCCTGGAGGAGGGAGGGCCAGTGCAAAGGCTTGAGGTGGAACATAGAGGGCTAGGGTGGCTGGGAGGGCGAGGAGTTGGGGTTGGAAGATGTGGGCCAGGCTGGGAAGGTGAGTGACATTGGGGAGTGTGACCCTGGTTGGGGAGGCATGGAGGGTTTCAAGCAGGGGGTGGTGTGTTCACCTCCCCTCGCCCATCAGACTCTTCTCCCCGCAGCCTGGAAACCCCCTAACGGGCAGTTCCCTGTCTCTCGGGGTCTTTCCATGGTCTCTGCCCCTCCCAGCCGCAAGACAGGTACTCTCTGAGCTGGAATTTCCCCCAAGGGTGTGAGCAGGATCTGTGGCCAGTGTGAGATACGAATACTCATCTCCCTTAAGGCCACGGACCTCCTACTCTGCGCCAGGCATGTACCACCTACCACGCGCCAGGTCTTGTGCTGGGGGCACCGCAGGCCTGGACCTCTCTGCCCCTCACACCGCAACTGTCGGAGGCAGGATTCACGGTCCATTTCACAGACCGGGAGACCCAGACTCAGACTGACTCGCTCAGGACCACATGGCTCAGAAGGCGGGAGGCAGGATTTGAACCCAGCTCCATCTGACCCCAAAGGCCTGTGAGATCTCATTTGAGCCTCGCAGCAACTCTGTGAAAATTGGGGTTGTGGATTCACTTGCCCCTTTCCTACCTGCCCCCTTCGGTAAATGGCACCGTCAGCCACTGGCTGCTGAGCCAGACACACCAGAGCCATTCTCAATTTTTTCTTTTTCTTTTTTTTTTTTTTTTTGAGGCAGAGTCTTGCTCTGTCATGAGGCTGGAGTATAGTGGCGCCATCTCAGCTCACTGCAACTTCTGCCTCCCAGGCTCAAGCGATTCTCCTGCCTGAGCCTCCCGAGTAGCTGGGACCACAGGTGCGCGCTACCATGCCCAACTAACTTTTGTATTTTTAGTAGAGACGGGGTTTCACCATGTTGGCCAGGAAGGTCTTGATCTCTTGACATCGTGATCCACCTGCCTCGGCCTCCCAAAGTGCTGGGATTACAGGCATGAGCCACAGTGCCCGGCGTTTTTTTTTTTTGAGACGGAGTCTCACTTTGTTGCCCAGGCTGGAGTGCAGTGGTGAGATCTCAGCTGACTGAAACCTCCGCCTCCTGGGCTCCAGAGATCCGCCCACCTCAGCCTCCTGCCTCCTGAGTAGCTGGGGCTACAGGCGTGGCCACTACACCTGGTTATTTTTATATTATTAGTAGAGACGGGGTTTTACCATGTTGGCCAGGCTGGTCTCGAACTCCTGACCTCAACTGATCCACCCGACTTGGCCTCCCAAGGTGCTAGTATTACAGGTGTGAACCACAGTGCCCAGCCGACCCCAGAGCCATTCTTGATTCCTCTCTTCTGCTGCCCTCTATTCCAGGGCAGTCAATGGCGTGCCAATCACTCAGTGGCCCTCGATGGGCCTTCCAGTGACTTTAACACTGGCCATGTAGGCTGTAATCATTTTTCCCTCCCTTGAGACAGAAAAGAAGGAAATTAAACTGTGGCAGGTTATCATTGATCTAGAGAAAGCCACACTGAGGTCTGTGGGCACCTTTCTCTAAAGACATTCTTCACGTGGTTGCAGTAACTAAATGCACCTGGAAGCTGGGCCAGCTGGCAGCCCACGGGTGCCTTAAAGAATATTGTGGGGGCCGGGCGCGGTGGCTCAAGCCTGTAATCCCAGCACTTTGGGAGGCCGAGACGGGCGGATCACTAGGTCAGGAGATTGAGACCATCCTGGCTAACATGGTGAAACCCCGTCTCTACTAAAAATACAAAAAAGGAAAACTAGCCAGGCGAGGTGGCGGGCACCTGTAGTCCCAGCTACCCGGGAGGCTGACGCAGGAGAATGGCGTAAACCCGGGAGGCGGAGCTTGCAGTGAGCTGAGATCCGGCCACTGCACTCCAGCCCGGGCAACAGAGCCAGACGCCCTCTCAAAAAAAAAAAAAAAAGAATATTGTGGAAACTGCCTGTTGGTCCCACCCCAGGGGAGCAGTGGGCAGATGGTGCCCCCATGGCCCATACTTTTGGCCATAAGATAAATCATAAGAAGGCTGAGGGGGCTGCATGCAGTGGCTCACCCCTGTAATCCTAGCCCTTTGGGAGGCTAAGGCAGGAGGATATCTTGAGGTCAGGAGTTTGGAACCAGCCTGGGCAACATAGCCAGACCCTGTCTCTACCAAAAAATAATAAGAAAATTATCCAGCCCTGGTGGTACCTTTAATGCCAGCTCTTGGAGAGGCTGAGACTGGAGGATTGCTTTAGCCCAAGAGGTCGAGGCAAACAAAAAGAGAGAGAGAGAGAGAGATCAGAATCACCACCCACCTACCCACATTGAAGCCATACCCTACTTTGGGTAATGTTCTAAAGCTGCAATGATGGGCCAGGCACGGTGGCTCATGCCTGGGAGGCCAAGGCGGGAGGATTGCTTGAGCTCAGGAGTTCGAGACCAGCTTGAGCAACACAGTGAGACTTTGTCCCTACAAAAAATACAAACAAAACAAAACAAAACAAAAACCCCACAGAAATTAGCTGGGTGTGGTGGCATATGCCTGTAGCCCCAGCTATGTGGGAGGCTGAGGCCAGAGGCTCACTTGAGCCAAGGAGATCGAGGTTGCAATGAGCTATCATCACTCCACTGCACTCCAGTCTGGGTGACAAAGGGAAACCTTGTCTCAAAAATAAAATAAAATCGCAGTTTACACAACTCCAGAGATACACTAAAAACCACTGCTGTGTACGCTTTACATGGGTGAATTCTATGTGAATTATAACTAAATAAATCTGTTATAAATAAGCAAGCCCCCCAGGTTCCCTGTATGTTCCCCCAGAAAGGGAGGGGGTCTGAATCTGTTCAGATGAACACAAAGTTTAAAAAAAATCGTAAAAACACCCCAATATTTCCTAATAGCAAGAATCAGAACTGACATTTCTTTAGTGCTTTTGACCTGCTGGGCCCTGTTCTAAGTTTCAAGTCCTGGAACCCTCACCACAACCCTGTCAGGCAGAGATTGTTGTCCCTCCATTTAACAGATGGGGAAACTGAGTGGGAACGTGAGTTGCCACAGGTCGCACTGCAGGGTTTGAACCAAGCAGGTTGGCTCTAAAACCTTCACTCTTGGCCTGGCCCAGTGGCTCATGCCTGTAATCCCAGCACTCTGGGAGGCTGAGGCAGGCGGATCAACTGAGATCAGGAGTTCCAGACCAGCCTGGCCAATATGGTGAAACCCTGTCTCTACTAAAAATACAAAAATTAGCTGGGCGTGGTGGCAGGCGCCTGTAATCCTGGCTACTTGAGAGGCTGAGGCAGGAGAATCACTTGAACACAGAAAGTGAAGGTTGCAGTGAGCCAAGATCACACACTGCTGCACTCCATAGAAAAACAAAAAAACAATAATCAACAAGTAACACTACGCTGGGGTGGACCACCCCCATATTCTCGCACCGGTGAGCTGCTGGCTGGCCCAGTTTCCAGACATACTCTATTTACTGTGATCATGGGAAGTGTATCTTATTTTATTTTTCTTTCTTTTCTTTTAGTGACAGAGTCTTACTCTGTTGCCCAGGCTGGAGTGCAGTGGTAAGATCACGGCTCACTGCAGCCTCAAACTTCTGAGCTCCAGTGATCCTCCTGCCTCAGCCTCCCAAGTAGATAGGACGACGGGTGTACACTGCCGCACACGGTTTGAGAGCAATCTTTTCTTTTTGTTAATTTATTTTTTTAATTTTTATTTTTTGTAGAGACTATGTTGCCCAGGATGTTCTTGAACTTGGCCTCAAGAGAATCCTGCCTCAGCCTCCCAAAGGATTGGGATTATAGGCATGAACCACTGTAATGAATATGTGATCCTCCCACATTGGCCTCCCACAGTGCTGGGATTACAGGCATGAGCCACTGAGCCTGGCCTGAAGTGTGTCTTTTGAGAAATGTATAACCTTCTCTGGACAACCTTTTTTCAGCTCTACCTCACCCACTTCCTCACCTGCCCCTTGCTGAATCATTCTATTTCAGGTCTCCAGCATTGTATCATTTGATATGACTCACCAATATTGTCTAAAAATGCCATCTCCTCTCCGTTGTTTCCTAAATATATTTTTATGGTTCATTGGGTCAAAGCAAGAGACAAAGTCCAAATGTCACATTTGGTTGCTACATCTCTTAGAGCCCCTTTGGTCTATGATGATTCCCTCCTTTGTATTTCCTGGCGTGTTAATTGTTAGAGAAAGTACGGAATCCTCACTCATAATCATTGATTTGCTGCCCCTGACATGGCCTCCAGCAGAAAGGCTTCCAGCCTGGGACTTGTGGTGAGCCTGAGGATCCCGCTTTATTGGGTAACTATCTTGAAAGAAACAAAATTAGGCCTGGTTAGAGAAGGGAGTCACACTGTTGTTGGTGGCAGCTAAATATACTCATTTGTCCATTTCGTCACAAGCCCTGTCAATTCCACTTTCAAAGTGTATCTGGAATCTGTCTCCATCTCTCTTGCAGGAAGCAGATTTGGGGAGGTGAGGAGGAGGCAGGAAGACTGGGGAGGTGGCTCCTTACAGTGTGGGCAAGAGCTGATCATGGCCTGGGGCTTCGGGGAGGAGGGAATAGGGACAGGTTCCAGGAATCTTCCGGAGGTAGAATTGTCAGGTGCTGTGAGAGCTGGATCCTTTCTCGCTGGGAGAAGCAGCCTTCTTACCCCTAGTTTATCGGCTCAGATGCCTCCTCCCAGCTCCCAGCTGCAGCTGTGGGGATGACACAGACACAAAATGAGGGTGACTCACTTCTCAGCAAGGGCCACCAGCACACCACGCTCACCCTCCTGGGGAGCATGAGCCAACAAGAGGGAGGCAATGGGGAGCCACAAGAGCCCAGTACCAGAAGCAGCCGCTTCGCAGGTGCATGAACTCGGCAGTTGGATACATCTCTGAGCCTCAGTTTCCCCATCTGGGAAGTGGGAATACTCAATCCCACCTGGCTGAGCATTTTCAGGAATTAAATGGTGATCCCTATTATTAAGGGGTGGCCTTGAGGAAGAGAGCCTAGGTGGCCCCAGGCAGGTCAGGAGGAGGTGAGACGTGACTGGCAGGGAGGCTGGGTGTCATGGAAGCTTGGTCAGCAACTAATCAAGATAGAGGAGCGAGGCCGGGCGCGATGGCTCACGCCTGTAATCCCAGCACTTTGGGAGGCTGAAGTGGGCGGATCACCAGAGGTCAGGAGTTCCAGACCAGCCTGGCTAGCATGGTGAAACCCAGTCTCCACTAAAAATACAAAAACTAGCTAGGTGTGGTGGTGGGCGCCTGTAATCCCAACTACTCGGAACGCTGAGGCAGGTGAATTCTTTGAACCCGGTGGAGGTTGCAGTGAGCCAAGATGGCACCACTGCACTCCAGCCTGGGCGACAGAGCCAGATTCCGTCTCAGGGGAAAAAAAAAAAAGATATGGGGCCGAGTACATCCCAGCTGGTCTCTGATCCCATTGGTGTCAGCCGCTGAAAGCCTTGATTATAGGCACTGTGTGCTACCAAGTGGGTAAGATGGGAGTGAGGTTAGGGGAGGCGGGGGTGGGGGGGCGAAGGGGGGGACGGGGGAGGGTGCTGTCCATGGTTCTGAACTCCACCCCTTTACCACCCCCCATTCCCCAGTTTCTGTCAAGTCTCTGGATGGACCTTTCCTTTCTTTTCTTTTCTTTTTCTTTTTCTTTTTGGAGACAGAGTCTCACTCTGTTGCCCAGGCTGGAGTAAAGTGGGGCCATCTTGACTTACTAAGGCCTCTGCTTTGCAGTTTCAAGCGATTCTAGTAATTCTCTCAGCCCTCGAGTGCCCAGGGATCACAGGCACCAATTTCACATACCACATCTGATAATCTTTTATTTTTAGTAGAGATGGGTTCTCTTGCCATGTTGCCCAGGCTGGTTCCTGAACTCCTGAGCCTGCAATCCGCCCAACTCCCAAGGCCTCCCAAAGTGTTGGATTTAGGCACAGTTTACCAGCTCTAGCTGATTTTCCTTTCTTTTTTGAATTTGGCCTTGTAAACAGCCAAGCTTGTTTGAGACAGCATCTTATTCTGTTGCCCAGGCTAGAGTGCAGTAGTGAGATCACAGGTCACTGCAGCCTCAGCTTCGTGGGCTCAAGCAATCCTCCCCGCATCAGCCTCCCAAATAGCTGGGACTACAGGTGTGCCCCACTACACCTGGCTAAGTCAAATTTTTTTTTTTCATAGAGACAGGATTTTGCTATGTTACCCAGGCTGGTCACAAGCTCCTGTCCTCAAGTGATCCTCCTACCTCGGCCTCCCAAAGCACTAGGATGGCCAGCATGAGCTCCTATAGTTGGCCTCCTTTGTTTTCCTTTTCTACTTCAATGTGAAATCACCTACGTTAGCTCAGAAAATGGTTAAGGCCTTGGACTCTAGGGTCAGACTTTCCGAATGTAAATACTGGCTCAGCCGCCCACTGGCTTCATGGTCCTGGGCAGTTTTTTTTAGTAATCTCCCTGTGACTCTGTTTCCTCATGTATAAAAGAAACATAATCACGTGCCCTCCTAGAAGGCACATTACCAGGATTAAATGAGGTTAAGCATAATGTTCCTAGGGGTGAGTTAATACTTGTAAAGGGCCAGGTGCAATGACTCATGCCTGTAATCCCAGGAGTTTGGGAGGCTGAGGTGGATGGATCACTTGAGGCCAGGAGTTCAAGACCAGCCTGGGCAACATGGTGAAACCCTATCTCTATGAAAAATACAAAAATTAGCTGGGTGTGGTGGCGCACCTGTAATCCCGGCTACTCAGAGGTTGAGGTAGGAGAATTACTTGAACCTGGGGGGCAGAGGTTGCAGTGAGCCGAGATCATGCCACTGCACTCCAGCCTAGGAAACAGAATGAGACTCTATCTCAAAAAATAAAATAAATAAATAAATAAAAACTTGTAAAGCACTCAGAATCATAGTCAGTACAGGAACGTCTTTGCATGATGTCCTTTACCTTTGATGGGACCTCAGTAGTCTCTGAGAGTTTGTTTTGTTTTCTTTCCTTCCTCCCTCCCTCCCTCCCTCCCCTCTCCTCCCTTCCTTCTTTTCCTTCCTTCCTCCTTCCCAAGACTGAGTCCCCGCCGCCCAGGCTGGAGTGCAATGGCGGCCGATCCTCGGCTCACTGCAACCCTCCTCCCTGCTGGCGGATTCTCCTGCCCCAGCCTCCTGACTCCCAGGCGTGCACCACCACACCCAGCCACCTTTGTACTCCCTGGTTCTTACCCATGTTGGTCACAGGCTGGTCTTGAACTCCTGACTTTGTGATCCATTTATTCAGCCCCTCCTAAAGGATTATAGGGCATGAGCCACTGTGCTCTGGCCTTTTTCTTTCTTTCTTTCTTTCTTTCTTTTCTTTTTTTTTTTTTTAGACAGAGTCTTGCTCTGTTACCTAATAGCTGGAGTGCAGGGCATGGGATTTCAGCTCACTGCAACCTCTGTCCCCAGGTTCAAGGGATTCTCTTGTCTCAGCCTCCTGAGTAGCTGAGACTACAGGTGCAAAACCACCACGCTTTAGCTTAGTTTTTGTACTTTTAGTAGAGATGATGTTTCACCAAATTGGCCAGGCTGGTCTCTGTGACTCCTAACATCAGGTGATCCGGCCACCTCGGCCTCCCAAAGTGCTGGGAATTACAGGTGTGAGCCACCATGCCTGGCATATATCTTAGAAACGGTTTCGATTGCGAGATTGATACTAATTCCCCTTTCTTTCCTTCTTTCCTTCCTTCCTTTCCTTCCTTCCTTCTTCCTTCCTTCCTTCCTTCTTCCTCTTTTCCTTCCTTTTGTGTCTTCTGTCTTTTCTTTCCTTCCTTTGAGCCGCATCTGGTCAGCTGGCACCCATTCACCGTAATTTCTCCTGCCTCGCTTTAGACCTCAGTTTTCTGCTTTCGCTGGCGGCATGCATCATTGGCCCTGGCTATTGCTTCTTTATTTTTAGAGACGTTGTTTTAACGGTTTGATAAGATCTCAGACTTTAGGAGTTTCAACGTTCATCACTTTGGTCTCTATGAAACCGAAGATTACAGGTGATTTCAAGCAGTGCCCCCCCAATTTCCATTACTTTCTTATCCTATTACAGGAAAGATAATCACTTCTTTGTAAAAACTTTACAAAGAAAAGAGGCTTCAAAACTTCCAAGATTGGGACAAGGTGTGTGGTGGCTCATGCCTGTGGGCAACCTTAGCTCTGGGAGGCCGGGAGGCAGGTGGATCATTCTGAGGTCAGGAGTTCAAACCAGCCTGGCCAGGCATGGTGAAACCCCATCTCTATTAAAAATACAAAAAATTAGCTGAGTGTGGTGGTGGGTGCCTGTAATCCCAGCTACCTGGGACGCTGAGGCAGGAGAATTGCTTGAACCCAGGAGGCAGGAGTTGTAGTGAGCCAAGATCGTGCCACTGCACTCCAGCCTGGGTGAGAGAACAAGACTCCATCTCAAAAAAAGGAAAAAAAGAATAGTTCAAGATTGGGCAGCTGGATTTGGTGAGAGCCTTGGGCTGTGTCCACTCATGGTGGATGGCAAAGAGGGAGCAGGCATGTGCAGAGATCATGTGGTGAGAGAGGAAGCAAGAGATGGCAAACACCTGACAGCTTCAATGTCACAATGCTAATATAATCACTACCTGTAAGATAACTGAGTACAGGTGAGGATTTCATTGTGGTTCTCTTTTATGGTGGTTCTTTTGTTCTTAGGGTAAAACTCACTAGAGATATATAATATCTGATATAATACAATTAAAGTGCTTTTTTTTTTTTTTTTTACACAGAGTTTCGCTCTGTTACTCAGGCTGGAGTACAGTGGCACAATCTCGGCTCACTGCAGACTCTGCCTCCTGGGTTCAAGCAGTTCTCCTGCGTCAGCCTCCTGGGTAGCTAGGATTACATTTGTGTGCCACCACTCCCAGCTTAGTTTTATTATTAGTAGATAGAGACAGGGTTTCACCACGTTGGCCAGGCTGGTCTGGAACTCCTGGCCTCCCAAAGTGCTGGGATTATAGGCATGAGCCACTGTGCCTGGCTCAAAATGCTATTTTTGTTTTTGAGACAGAGTCTCGCTCTGTCGCCCAGGTTGGGGTGCAGTGGTGTGATCTCTGCTCACTGCAACCTCCACCTCCTGGATTCAAGCGATTCTTCTGCGTCAGCCTCCCGAGTAGCTGGGATTACAGGCACGTGCCACCACACCTGGCTAATTTTTGTATTTTTAGTAGAGACAGTGTTTCACCATATTGGCCAGGCTGGTCTCAGACTCATGACCTCATGATCTGCCCGCTTTGGCTTCCGAAAGTGCTGGGATTACAGGCATGAGCCACCGTGCACAGCCTCAATATGCTATTTTAAAGTCACTTCCTGGGAACTCAATGACAGAACACATGGACACATAGAGGAGAACAACACACACTGGAGCCTTTTGGAGGGTGGAGGGTGGGAGGAGGGAGAGGATCAGGAAAAATAACTACTGGGTACTAGGCTTAATACTTGTGTGGTGAAATCATCTGTACAACAAACCCCCATGACACAGGTTCACCTATGTAACAAACCTGTACTTGTACCCCTGAACTTCAAGTAAAAGTTAAAAAAAAAAAGAAGAGGCTGGGTGCGGTGGCTCACACCTGCAATCCCAGCACTTTGGGAGGCCAAGGCGGGCAGATCACCTGAGGTCAGGAGTTCGAGACCAGCCTGGCCAACATGGTGAAACCCCGTCCCTACTAAAATTACAAAAAAATTTGCCGGGCGTGGCGATGCCTGCTCGTGATCCCAGCTATGTCGGGAGGCTGAGGCATGAGAATTGCTTGAACACAGCAGGCAGAGATTGCAGTGAGCCAAGATTGTGCCACTGCACTCCAGCCTGGGCGACAGAGTGAGACTCTGTCTGAAAAAAAAAAAAGGGAAAAAAAGTCACTTCCAATAATGCTTCTTAGTGTGGTTATGCCAAGTTGGCATATACTCTCGGTTTTTTACTTTTAATTTTTTTTATTTTAAGGGATTGGTCTTTTAGTCTTTGATTTGACTTTGTAATTTTGTAAAATATTTACATTTACCAAATAGGAACTCTAAAACACGACACACTCAGAGAAGCTGGGCTTCCACCCCCCATCACCAGTCTCCCACCTCTTAGCCCCTAAATGCCCATGTTGGCTTTATTATTTCATTGTTTTTCTTTGAAAATATGAACAGGCCAGGCGCGGTGGCTCACGCCTGCAATCCCAGCACTTTGGGAGGCCGAGGCGGGCAGATAACAAGAACAGGAGATCGAGACCACCCTGGCTAACTCAGTGAAACCCCGTCTCTACCAAAAATAAAAAAAATTAGCCCGGCATGGTGGCGGGCGCCTGTAGTCCCAGCTACTTGAGAGGCTGAGGCAGGAGAATGCCGCGAACCCGGGAGGCAGAGCTTGCAGTGAGCTGAGATCATGCCACTGCACTCCAGCTTGGGTGACAGAGTGAGACTCTGTCTCAAAAAAAAAAAAAGAAAATATGAACAAACATATACAAACCACAGGCATATTCAGAAGGTAGGTAGCATGCTTTGCATTCATAGTTCTGATCCTTGGATACTGTTATTTATTTATTTATTTATTTATTTATTTATTTTATTTAAAATTTTTTTTGAGACAGAGTCTCACTGCGTCACTCAGGCTAGAGTGCAGTGCTGCAACCTCGGCTCACTGCAACCTCTGTCTCCAGGGTTCAAGTAATTCTCCTGCCTCAGCCTCCTGTGTAGCTGGAATTACAGGCACCCACCACCATGCTCAGCTAATTTTTGTATTTTTAGTAGTGATAAGGTTTTGTCATGTTGGTCAGGCTGGTCTCAAACTCCTGACCGCGGGTGATCCACCTGCTTTGGCCTCCCAAAGTTCTGGGATTACAGGTGTGAGTCACCACACGTGGACCAGTTATTTATTTTTTGCTTAACCATATATCCTGGAGACCACTCCATTGTAGGATAAGGAAACTATTTTTTTTTTTTTTTTTTTTTTTTTGAGACGGAGTGTCACTGTGTTGCCCAGGCTTGAGTGCAATGGCGTGATCTTGGCTCACAGCAACCTCTGCCTCCTGGGTTTAAGCAATTCTCCTGCCTCAGCCTCTTGAGCAGCTGGGATTCTGGGCATCCATGCCAGCCAATTTTGTATTTTAGTAGAGACAGGGTTTTGCCATGATGGCCAGGCTGGTTTGGAACTTCTGACCTCAGGTGATCTATCTGCCTGCCTCAGCCTCCCAAGGTGTTAGGATTACAGGCGTGAGCCACCATGCCTGGCCTTCTCTTTCTTTCTTTCTTTCTTTCTTTCTTTCTTTCTTTCTTTCTTTCTTTCTTTCTTTCTTTCTTTCTTTCTTTCTCTTTTCTTTCTTTCTCTCTCTCTTTCTCTTTCTTTTCTTTTCTTTCTTTCTTTCTTTCTTTCTTTCTTTCTTTCTTTCTTTTCTTTCTTTCTTTCTTTCTTTCTTTCTTTCTTTCTTTCTTTCTTTCTTTCTTTCTTTCTTGTCTTTCTTCCTTTCTTCCTTTCCTCCTTTCTTCCTTTCTTTTTTGTGAGACAGAGTCTCACTCTGCCGCTGTCGCCCAGGCCGGAGTGCAATGGCACGATCTTGGCTCATTGCAAGCTCCGCCTCCCGTGTTCGGAGTCTCCTGCCTCAGCCTCCTGAGTAGCTGGGACTACAGGTGTCTGCCACCACGTCCAGCTAATTTTTTGTATTTTTAGTACAGATAGGGGTTTCACTGTGTTATGCGGATGGTCTGGATCTCCTGACCTCGTGATCTGCCTGCCTCGGCCTCCCAAAGTGCTGGGATTACAGGTGTGAGCCACTGTGCCCAGACTCATTTCTTTATATTGCTGCATAGTACTCTTTTGTATGGCTTTGCCATAGATTATTCAACCAGTTCCTTCTTGGTGGATGTTTGAGTTTCTGGTGTTTTGCTGTCACTACTAGTGCCGCAATAAAAAACCTTGTGTGTCTGTGATGTGGGGAATGGATTCCTAGTTGCCCTCAGGGGATTTTAAATCCTAACTATGATATATATTATACAGGAGAGGTTCATGGTGTTCTGGGATTTCAAAACAGGGGCTCTGCCCTATCAGGGTGGTCACTGAAGGCTGTTCTTGAAGAGGAGCTGGTGGTCACGCTGAGATCTGAAGGAAAAATAGGAGGTGATTAGATGAAGAGAGAAAGAAGCAGGCAGTAGCATGTATGAAGGCTCTGCTGCCCGAGTGAGCCTGATACATTTGACAGAAAGCTGGTGAGGCTGCAGCTCAGGAAGTGAGGGAAGGGATGGAGGGGACCATATCTTTGCCTGGGTTGGGGTCAGTGGAGATGAAAAGAAGTAGATGGCCAGGCACAGTGGCTCACGCCTGTAATCCCAGCACTTTGGGAGGCCTAGGCGGGTGGATCACCTGAGGTCAGGAGTTTGAGACCAACCTGATCAACATGGAGAAACCCCGTCTCTACTAAAAATACAAAATTAGCCAGGTGTGGTGGCACAGGCCTGTAATCCCAGCTACTCTGGAGGCTGAGGCAGGAGAATTGCACTTGAACCCAGGAGGCGGAGTTTGCAGTGAGCCGATCATGCCATTGCACTCCAGCCTGAGCAACAAGAGCGAAACTCTGTCTCAAAAAAAAAAAGGAGAAAAGTAGATGAATTTAGGTGACCAGCATGAGGCAAAATGCACAGAACTTGGTGACTTTATTAGTTGGGATATTGGTTCAACTGCCATTTTGAAGACGTAAAATAACTGGTTTAAACATGAAAGGATTGTTTCTTTCTTTTCTTTTCTTTCTTTCTTTCTTTTTTTTTTTTTTTTTTTTGAGACAGGTTCTTGCTCAGTTGCCCAGGCTGGAGTGCAGCGGCACAATCACAGCTCACTGCAGCCTCAGTCTCCTTCAAATGATTCGCCTGCCTCAGCCTTCTGAGGAGCTGAGACTGCAGGCGCCCACCACCACGCCTGGCTAATTTTTGTATTTTTTGTAGAGACGGGGTTTCACCATGTTGGCCAGGCTGGTCTCGAAATCCTGGTCTCAAGTGATCTGCCCTCCTAGGCCTCCCAAAGTGCTGGGATTACAGGCATGAGCCACCACACCTGGCCTCTGTTTCCCTTTAACACCAAGTCAGTCCTGGTGTAAGTAAGTGTCCCAGCTCTGGTTTGGCTCTTCCAAGGCATCAGGGACCCAGGCTCCTCCTACCTTATTGCTGCATTATCCATAAACGATTGTCTTTGCTCTTATTGTCCAAATCAGATGATCACCCTCTCCTGCACTCCAACTACCAGGAAGGGGAAAGGAGAAGAGAAGGTAATGATGGAGGTAGACCTGCCCTTTCCCTTAAAGACACATCCAGGGAGCTGCGCAGGTCACTTTTTCGCACACCCTGTTGGCCAGAATTTAACCCCTTGGCCACACCTATATGCAAGGGAGGCCGGGAAATGTGGTCTTATTTCTGGCTGGCTATGCCCAGCTATGTATTGGAAGTCCTATTGCTTTGGAAGAAGGGGAGAGTGGATATTGGGGTGCAGAGTAGTCTGTGTTGTGCTCTGTGAGGGTTTGGGAAAGGTGGGGGGTGGGAGAGGGCAGTGGTAAGGAGGATATCTTGCTCCCCAGCTTTGAGCCTCTGTGGGTGGAGGTGTCATTTGCCCAGGCAGGGGGCATGGAAGGACTGTCTCTTTCTTTTTTGTCTTTTTTTTTCTTTTCTTTTTTTTTTTTTTTGAGACAGAGTCTCCCTATATCGCCCAGGCTGGAGTGCAGTGCTGGGATCTTGGCTCACTGCAGCCTCCGCCTCCTAGGTTCAAGAGATTCTCCTGCCTCAGCCTCCAGAGCAGCTGGGATTACAGACATGGGCCACCATACCTGGCTAATTTTTTTGGTATTTTTAGTAGAGAAGGACTTTCACTATGTTGGCCAGGCTGGTCTCAAACTCCTGACCTCAGGTGCTCTGCCTGCTTCAGCCTCCCAAAGTGCAGGGGTTACAGGTATGATCTACCATGCCCAGCCAGGGCTGTCTCTTCCTAACCCTGCACCACATGGTTTCACAGGAAATCTGGCCTTTGTGCACGATGAAGGGAGCAGAGTTCAGGATATTGGGGAAACTGAGGCTGAGGGATGCTCCAGTTTCAGCTGATTGGAAAGACAGGGTGAGCCCAAACTGTTCCTCGAGAAAACATAACTGCAAGACCAGCCCAAACTGGCCCTACTCTGTTGATAACAGAAGGTCATGTTACCTGGCAGATACACCTGAGCCAACGCAGCAAGTCAGGTATCCCGGACATGCACAGTTGGAAAAGCTTTGGTGTCTATCAACACCCAGCACTAGTGATTCCTCCCCACAAAACCAAGAAGTCCAGGCCATGCCCAGAACTTGACCACCGGAACTGTTTCAGAAGCGAGGGGTCCATTGGCTAGGAAGATCTGGGGTTATGCTTTGCCTCAACAGGCTCAGCGCAGTGGCTCATGCCTGTAATCCCAGCACTTTGGGAGGACAAGGCGGATGAATCACTTGAGGCCAGGAGTTAGAGACCAGCCTGGCCAACGTGGTAAAACCCCGTCTCTACTAAAAATACAAAAATTAACTGGCTGTGATGGCTCACACCTATAATTACAGCTACCTGGGAGGCTGAGGCAGGGGAATCACTTGAACCCTGGAGACGGAGGTTGCAGTGAGCCAAGATCATATCACTGCAGTCCATCCTGGGCGACAAAGCGAGATTCTGTCTCAAAAATAAATAGACAATAGAGAGAGAGAGAGAGAGAGAGATAAAAATAAAATTCTGCCCTTGGCCTCTAGGGGGCCATGCTGGCCTGCTGAGAAGTCAGGGTGTTGTTAATCTCACTTGAGTGCTGTGCGGTTATTGGAATTTCTCTTATCTGCTAGCTTGCTTCTGGCACGCACATCACCTGTGCATGGCCTGCTTTCTCCTGCTTATCGTGTTCCTCTGGAGGCTGCGGGCCCTTCTGCCCTCCACGCAGTCTGCCCATCTGTCCGTCTGTCCTTCCGTCAGCATTGTGCCCTTGTTCCAGCTCTCTTTACTCTCTGAAAGGGGCTCCTGGAAATGGCGGTCGGGCAGGAGGCTGTACATGCCAGTATGGGGCCTTTACCCTTCCCCCCCGCCCTTTTTCTTTCTTTCTCTGAGACAGGGTCCCCCTCCATCACCCAGGCTGGAGTGCAATGGCATAATCACGGCTCACAGCAGCCTCAACCTCCTGGGCTCAAGCGACCCTCCTGCCCCAGCCTCCCATGTGGCAGGTACTACAAGTATGCACCACCATGCCTGTCTAATTTTTTTTTAAATGGAGATGGGTTTCCTTATGTTTGCCAGGCTGGTCTTGAACTCCTGGGCTCAAGCGATCCTCCTGCCTCAACCTCCCCAAATGCTGAGATTACGGGAGTCAACCACTGCTCCCGGCCTGGTATCATGACTGTGCTCTGTCTCCTCCCCACCCGGGACCTTGTTCCCGGCCACCCACAGCAAACCAGCTCTCTCCTCTCCCTGGGCTTGGCTTGCTTCCTTCCTGGCAGCGTCTTTGCCAGTGTGTGGGCTTGAAAACAGCCGAACACGAGGAGGGGTGGTGTAGATTGAGAGGGTCTCACTCGGACTTGAGGAGAAGACAAGCTGGGGCTGAGTTTGGAATGCATGCCTTGGTTACAGATGACGTCATTCTGCCGTTTAGCTGTGACTCAGCAGTTAGGATCAGATTTCCCATCCCGAGGGTTGTCCTTGTGACCTGCCAGATGGATGATCATCACCCCCATACCAGCATCGAGTGGGAAGACCTCGAGCCGGGGCCTGCACAAGGGTGGCTACACCTCTGATGAAGGGGCAGTGATCTGCAGAGCCTTGGGCTGCCTCTCTGCTGCAGGGACTGCGGCAAATCGAAGAGGAAGCTTTCTGGAGCCCTGCATCACGTGCACTTCTTGGCACTTGTGAAATATTTCGTAATCCCAATCGCGTAGGTAGCTCCAGCTCTGCCGCCCACTGTCCATGTGACCTCAGTGAAGTCACTTCGTCTCTGAGCTTCAGTTTCCCAGGCTGCAGAACGAGTATCAGGGCGAGAACCCCTTCATTCGTTTGTCCGTTCACTGACTTAGGCACTCAATCACGCCACCCACATGTGTTGAGCAGCTACTATGTGCTGGATGCTGTGCTCAGCCCTATGGATCCAGCCATGAGTGCCTAATAAGGACCCAGCCCTGGCAGAGTGGACCTCCCTTTCTAGTGAGAGGACAGTCAACAAACAAGGTTATCTACATCGACACATTGTTTGCCGGGTGCGGTGGCTCACGCCTATAATCTCAGTACTTTGGGAGGCTAAGGCGGGTGGATCGCTTGAGCTCAGGAGTTCAAGACCAGCCTGGGCAACATGGTGAAACCACATCTCTGCAAAAAATACAAAAATTAACCAGGCACGGTGGCTCTCGCCTGTACTCCCAGCTACTTGGGGGGGCTCAGAGGGGAGGATCTCTTGAGCCCAGGAGGCAGAGGCTCCGGCTAATTTTTGTGTTTTTAGTAGAGACGGGGTTTCACCATGTTGGCCAGGCAGGTCTTGAACTCCTGATCTCAAGTAATCCACCCTCCTCTGCCTCCCAAAGTGCTGGGATTACAGGCATGAGCCACCACACGTGGCCTATAAAGATTATTTTAAAGATGAATCTTTTTTCTTTGCCTAGACTTTGAATGTCCTTTTCTGTTTTATTCTTTTTTCTTTTTTAAATCTTTCTTCCAAAGTTTTGTTGTGAAAATGTCCAAATATAAAGAAAAGTTGAAAGAACTGCATGGTGAATACCTATGTACACATCACCCAGATAATATTTTGTCCTATTTGTCCATCCATTCATCCATCCATGCATGCCTCCCACCCACCCATCCATCCCTCACTCCTTCTAACCAGCCATCCATCCATCTATCTACCCATGCATCCACCACTCACCCATTTATCCTTCCCTCCCTCTAATCATTCATCCATCTACCCGTCTATCCAGGCCCCATCTATCCCTCCCTCCCTCTAACCACCCATCCATCCATCAATTTATCCATCCATCCATCCCTCCCTCCAATCATCTATCCACCCATCCCTCCCTCTAACCATTTACCCATCCATCCTTCTCTCCCTCTAAACATTCATCCATCTACCCATTCATCCATTTACCCATCCATTTATGCATCCATCTATCCCTACCTCTGACCATCTATGCATCCATTCCTGTCTCCCTCTAACCATCCCTCTAAACTCTACCCATTTGTTTATTCATCCATCCATCCATCCGTCCATCCATCCATCCATCCCTCTCTCTACCTAATCATTCACCGATCTCATAATGCACATTATGAGATGTGAGAGTGATACATCCATCACTCTACACATCTTACTTTTTGGATGTATTTCACAATAAGTTGTTGATGTCAGTACCCATTTCCTTGAACACTTTTGTTATGATCTTTTTTTTTTTTTTTTTTCTATTTTGAGATAGAGTCTTGCTCTGTCACCGGGCTGGAGTGCAGTGGCGCGATCTTGGCTCACTGCAACCTCCGCCTCCCGGGTTCAAGCCATTCTCCTGGCTCAGTCTCCCACCCCCACGCCCAGCTAATTTTTGTATTTTTAGTAGAGACGGGGTTTCACCATGTTGGCCAGGATGGTCTCCATCTCCTGACCTCGTGATCCGCCCACCTTGGCCTCCCAAAGTGCTGCGATTACAATGTGAGCCACCACGCCCAGCTTTGTTGTGCATTTAAATAACTAAAGTTTACTATCCAGAATATTTTTTCAATGCAAAAAAAATAAATAAATACACAGGTTACAAAGGTAGCCAGGTATGTATACCTAAAATGAGATTGTGGGATTAAAAATACCTGTGATTCCTGTTGGAATCTTGCTAATACTAACACGAGAATTGCTCCATTAGGAATTACAGTTAGAGGCCGGGCGCGGTGGCTCAAGCCTGTAATCCCAGCACTTTGGGAGGCCCAGGAGGGCGGATCACAAGGTCAGGAGTTTGAGACCAGGCCGACCAATATGGTGAAACCCTGTCTCTACTAAAAACACAAAAATAGCCGGGCGTGGTGGCGGGTGCCTGTAATCCCAGCTACTTGGGAGGGTGAGGCAGGAGAATTGCTTGAACTTGGGAGGCGGCGGTTGTATTAAGCCAGAGATTGTGCCATTGCACTCCAACCTGGGCGACAGAGTGAGACTCCGACTCAAAAAAAAAAAAAGTAGGAATTACAGTTAGATGCTAAATTGTAATTGCAGGTTAGTGAAAATACAGAACGTATTTTTTTTTTTTTTGAGACAGAGTCTCGCTGTGTTGGCCAAGGCTGGAGTGCAGTGGCACAATCTCGGCTCACTGCAACCTCCACCTCCCGGGTTCAAGTGATTCTCCTGCCTTAGCCTCCTGAGTAGCTGGAATTACAGACACGCATCACCATGCCCGGCTAATTTTTGTATTTTTAGTAGAGACTGGCTTTCATCATGTTGGTCAGGCTGGTCTTGAACTCCTGACCTCGTGATCCGCCTGCTTCTGCCTCCCAAAGTGCTGGGATTACAGGCGTGAGCCACCACACCCAGCCCCAATGTATTTTTTTCCTCTGAATTTGAGGACACCTACTCAGTTCTTATTTCATAAAACTCAAATAAATCATGCTGTTACCATGTTAAGGCAAAAGCACCATCATCAATGGGAAATACTGAGCACTTGTTATGTGCATTATCTCATTTAATCATCACCCCAAACCCATGGGGAAGTGGACTATTACTGTTCCCATCTCACAGCTGAGAAAACTGAGGCCCAGAGGTGATGTGACGTACTCAGGTTCCTGGCTGGCAGGTGACAGAGCTAGGCTAATCATATATATGTGATTATATATGATCATATATAATATATAATCATATATAATATATAATATATATGATTACAATATATAATATATGATTATATATGATTATATATTATATATTGTAATATATATGATCATATATGTTATTATATATATTTTGTTTGTGTTTTTGAGGAAGGGTCTCACTCTGTCACCCAGACTAGAGTGCAGTGGCACAATCATGGCTCACTGAAGCCTCAAACTCCTGGGGTCAAGTGATGCTCCCACCTCAGCCTCTGGAGTAGCTGGGACTACAGGCACTACTAGCATGCCTGGCTAAGTTTTAAACATTTTTGTAGAGACAGGAGCTCCTTATGTTGCCCAGGCTGGTCTTGAACTCCTGGGCTCAAGTGATCCTCCCACCTCAGCCTTGCAAAGCGCTGGGATTACAGGCGTGAGCCGCTGCGTGCAGCCTATGTTGTGGATAGCAGGCTTGTCCACGTGCTGAGTGCCCCTCGTGGGCAGGCACTGTGCTGAGTCTTTGGTGGATTGTTTCATTTGCTCCTCACGGCAGTTTTACGAGGCCATAGATGAGCCCCTGGTCCCCAGCTGCCAGCAGCAGAAACAGACTTGGCTGATGTAAGAAGAAGAATTTACAGAAAGGGGACTGAGTAGCTCTGCCCCAGCGCTGAAGATGGGATAGAGAGTGAGCCGCCAATGAATGCCCGGAACCGGACCTCTCTACTGGGGCTCCATTCCCAGGCTGCAGTCCTGGACCTATGGCAGCCACACTGGCCCCAAGAGGTGGGTGTTCCTGCCACCTACCGCGAGGCCCCTTCTCCACTTCTCTGTGCTGCTAGTGATACAGGAGATAGAAATTATTTAGGCAGACCAGGCATGGTGGCCCACGCCTATAATCATAGCACGAGGTGGGTGAATCATCTGAGATCAGGAGTTCGAGACCAGTCCGGCCAACATGGTGAAACCCCATCTCTACTAAAAATACAAAAATTAGCTGGGCTCACTTTTACACATGAGCACACTGGTGGTGCGTGCCCATAATCCCAGCTACCCGGGAGGCTGAGGCAGGAGAATCACTGGAACCCGGGAGGCGGAGGCTGCAGTGAGCTGAAATTGTGCTACTGCACTCCAGTCTGGGCAACAAAGCTAGACTCCATCTCAAAAGAAAAAAAAAGAAAAAATATATATTTAGGCAGATAGTAAGGGCAACAGAGTCCTTGGTAGAATTTCCCTTTTAATAAAAAGTAGCCCCCAAATCATTTCTTTTCTAACAAAGAGCAGGCTGGAAAATCGAGCTGCAGACATAGTTAAGCAAGCTGGAAGCTTGCACAGGTGAGTGCCGGCAGCTGTGCCAATAGGGAAGGGCTACCTGAAGGCCAGGTACGTTCAAAACGGGGGCTCTATCTTCCCTTTTCTTCGTCACTGTGTGTACAGTAAAGGAACAGGCAACATTGGCGTTGGCCAGGTAGAGAGCTCATCTGCATAATAAACGATTAGGGTGGGACAGCCAGCTTCTTCATGCACTATGCAAACGGCACACCTAGTCCTAACCAGTTCTTCACGTGCTATGCAAATAGCACACCTGGTTCGACCAATCTTCGTGCCCTATGTAAATCAGACTCTGCCTTCTCAAGCTCATCTATAAAACCTTCTGCATTCCACTGCGGAAGCAGCAACCCATTTTCTCTGGGACTTGTGTCTGCGCAGAGAGCTCATTCTTTCGCCTGCTAAACCTCTGCTCTTAACCTCACTCTGGTGCGTCCGCGTCCTAGTTTTCCATGGCTGTGAGACAACAAATCTCGTGTATTTACATCAGACAACGATGCTGCTTCACTAGCACCCATTCCATCTGGAGCAGGCACACCTGATTGCCTCAGCCTGGCTCCAAGGAGGCTGGAGAATTGCAAGCCTTCTAAGGAGGGAAATTTCTCCATGCTTGGGATGGAGCTCAGAGCCTGGGTAGCCCCACACAATGTTCATGCCCAATGCAGATGGCAGTTCTTCTCACCCCCTTTTACAGATGAGCAGACTGAGCCTTGGGGAGGAAAAAGAACCCAGCCTGTGATGGCCCGAGTGTCTTCCAAAGCCTCCAGCCACCTCCCCTGTAAATGCCCCGTGTCTTTGTGCTACCCAGAGCCCAAGTCTGGCCCCATGTGCCCGTGTGGGTGTGGAACCCTGCCACCTGCGACACAGGTCTGGGAGGAGTCAAAAAGGTACTGGGAGCGTGGCTCCGTATGTCCCACAGAAGAAAGCTTTTAATCCACGTGGTCTGGGTTGAGGCGCTGATGACAAAAAGGGTCCCTCTGGGGACGCTGGCCCAGAGGAGGGGAGACAGGTGGGAGCTGTTGCAGTTTGGGCGTTTTTCTTCCCCTTGGTCAGAGAGACAGATATGGGGTCAGAGGCTACTGGAGCCCAGGTTTCATTTCCTCCTTGAAGTGGGCGCTTTGGGGGTATCTGCAGTCAGGCAGACAGAAACTGGCCTGTGTGTGAGCCGGTGTATTATAACCCGAGAGGTGACAAAGGAGCCTGTTGAGGGACATGGAAGTCTTCTTGTTCCCATGGCCACTCCCAGGTGTGTCCTGGACAAAGGTGAGCCAGGGTGGAGGGTGTAAGGGAGGGGAGAGGGAGAGGAAGCACGGGAACCATCATGAACCACTGCAGGGGTTGGCTCTGGCTGGAGCGCTGGTTGCAGACATCGCCCCAGCGTTGCTTGGTATCTGCATGCGTGCATGAGTGTGTGTCTATGCAAGTGTTTGCGCAATCACTGTGGGTGCATCTGTCTTTAGGCTCTGAATATGCATTTGTGTATCTGTGTAACCACCTAATGGATTCATTTTGCCTACTGCCCAGATAGAGCCAATTTATCATGATGGGAATTTGCAAGGGAGAAAGAGTTTAATTCACACAGAGCTGGCTGAATGGGAGACGGAGTTTTATTTTATTTTATTATTTTGAGATGGTGTCTCACTGTGACACCCAGGCTGGAGTGCAATGGCGTGATCTCAGCTCTCTGCAACCTCTGCTTCCCAGGTTCAAGCGATTCTCCTGCCTCAGCCACTCGAGTAGCTGTAGCTGGGATTATAGGCGCCCACCGCCATGCCTGGCTAATTTTGGCATTTTTAGTAGAGATGGGGTTTCATCATGTTGGCCAGGCTGGTCCTGAACTCCTGACCTCAAGTGATCCACCACCTTGGCCTCCCAAATTGCTGGGATTACAGGCATGAGCCACTGTGCCTGACTGAGACTGGAGTTTTATGACTTGAGTCAGTCTCCCTGAAAATTCAGAGGCTAGGGTTTTTCAAGGATGGTTTGACTGGCCAGGGAATGGGTGCTGCTGATTGGCAGGGGATGCAATCATAGGGTTGTGGAAAACGGTCCTCATGTGCACTGAGTCCTCAGTGGATTGTCAGAAATGCAAAAACCTGAGAAGACGTTTCAAAAGGCTGACCTTAGATTCACAATAGTGATGTTATCTGCAGGGGCAATAGGGAAAGTTACAAATCTTGTGGCCTCTGGAATAATGGCTGGTAATCATGTATGTCTATACCTTAGCAGAATTTAGCTTTCTCTTATTCCTTAGCTTCGTAACCTGGTGGCCTTTTGTTAGCTTCACAAAGGCGGTTGTGTTTGGAGGAAGGGAATCATTATCATTAAACTATGCACTAAAAATAAAAGTTATCACTTAAACTATCAACTAAATGTTCCCCAGAGTTAGTGTGGCTCAAGCCCAGGAATGATGAGGAGCAGTTTGGGGGTGAAAGGCAAGATGGGAGTCGGTTAGATCAGATCCCCTTCACTGTCACAATTTTCTCACTGTTATAATTTTTGCAAAGATGGTCTCATCTGTGTGCATGTGCGTATAAGTGCCTGTGTCTCTGCATGTAGGTACTGGGTGCGTGGCTCAGAAATGCCCCTTATGTCCCACATGTCTGTGTGTCTATTTGTGTGTGAGTTGTTGAGGTTCCGCATGTCCCTCTGCATGTGTCTGTGTATCGCTAAGTGGCCTTACACATGTCTGTGTGTGTGGTGCTGCTAACCACAGCAAACACATACGTGGCACATCCTGTGTTCCAGGGTTTGAGTGCTATCTATGCATCAACTCAGTTAATCCTCACAACAACCCTTTCAGGTGGGTCCTACTGTTACCAGAAAGGGGTCCTGATCCAGACTCCAAGAGAGGGTTCCTGGGTCTCGTGCAAGAAAGAATTCAGGGCAAGTCCGTAAAGTGAAAGCAAGTTTTTTAGGAAAGAAAAGGAATAAAGAATGGCCACTCCATAGACAGAGAAGCCCCATGCAAGGGTTGCTGGTTGCCCATTTTTAAGGTTATTTCTTGACTATATGCTGAACGAACGAGGGGTGGATTATTCATGCCACCCCTTTTTAGACCATATAGGGGAACTTCCTGACGTTGCCATGGCATTTGTAAACTGTCATGGCGCTGGTGGGAGTGTAGCAGTGAGGAAGACCAGAGCTCACCCTCGTCGCCATCTTGGTTTTGGTGTGATTTAGCCGGCTTCTTTACTGCAACCTGTTTTATCAGCAAGGTCTTTAGATCTGTATGTTGTGCTGACCTCCTATCTCATCCTGTGACTTAGAATGCCTAACAGTCTGGGAATGCAGCCCAGTAGGTTTCAGCGTCATTTTACCCAGCCCCTATTCAAGATGGAGTTGCTCTGGTTCAAACCCCTCTGACATGACTATTTGCAAATGAGGTGAGGGAGGCACAGAGAGGTTGAGTAACTTGCCTGAGGTTGCAGAGCTGAGTTTGGAGCCCTGGCTGGCTTACTCCAAGGCAATACTCAGGCTGTGCCACTTCCCTGTTCAGGTGGCCCTGGGCTGCTCCAGGTCCATGGGGATGGGGGCACCCTGGGAACAGGTCTACCCATCTTGCCTCCAGCGTGATGTGTGCTTGTGTGGCCAGGCATGTCTCTGGTTCCTGTGTGCCCGTGTGTTGGGGGATGCACTTATGTGTATGCAGGGGTGAGGGGGCTGGAGAGACCTCCTTTCCCAGGCCCCAAAGTAGGGCCTCCAAGAGGATCCCTGGGGTACAGGATCCCAGGCCGTCCTTTCCTATCTAAGACAGCAAATCTCTGGAGTGGCCGCCAGCACAGCCCTCCCAGCCCCGGGCCTCAGAGCTGGCCTTTGTTTCCTTCACTAGGGGGCTCGGAGCGGGGTGGGCCTCTGTGGAAATTCCTGTGGAATTCCAGGCATTCGGCAGAAGAAGGACGAGGAGGCGGCACACGGAAAACTCTGACCCATGCGGGGGCTGAGGGCACCGCATAGTCATGTGCATGGGGGCTGGACTCTTTGTTCTCAGAGCCAGCAGAGCCAGTGGCGTTTGCAGAACCGAAAGAAGGGCCTGGGTGGTGTCTGCCTTGGGCCTGGGGTCCAGCCAGCAGCTCTTCCCCTGGCTCTGGCTCGGTGGGGCTTCCTCCAGATGGGGCCAAGGGATCCCACGTGCCAGGGAGCTCAGACCAGAGAGCCTGCAGGGGCCGGCTGGCAGTGATCTGCTCTGGGCCCACAGAGTGAGGCGTAGCTGTTTTGTTCTGAGCTAGGACCTGCGGGAGCTTCCCTGGGCTGCTTCCTCCTTTGTCAACAGGGTTTCCAGCAGAGAGTGGAGTATGGTAGCTCTCTCTGTCCCTATCATCTCGGTGCCTCCTTCACCTTCTCTCCAGGGTTGAGCCAATCGTCCTCACCTTTCTCAGTGCATGGGGGGTGGGGAGGGTGGGCAGCAGATTGCCTAATCATGTTCCCCACCACAGTTGTAGTGACTTGATAATGACGCCTCCCCCAAAAGACACATCCGCGTCCTAACTCCCAGCACTTGTGAAAGTGATCTGATTTGGAAGTAGGGTCTTGCCAAACCAGAGCCGCAATGCTTTAACACCACAAATCAACACTTGCAGAGCCGGCCAGGGCCCAGGATCAAGGTCAGGAGATCAGACCATCCTGGATTAACATGGTGAAACCCTATCTCCTAAAATACACAAAAGTGCTTGGGCATTGTGTGCGCCTGTAATCCCAGCTACTCAGGGAGGCTGAGGCAGGAGAATAGCTTGAACCGGGGCCGGGGTTGCAGTAGGCGAGACACAATGCCACTGCCTCCAGCCTGGCTGACAGAGTGAGACTCATGTCTCAAAAAAAAAAGACCAAAAAGAAAGAAAGAAATAAAATACAGTCTTTACTACAGATGTCATCAAGTTAGAATCTCGAGATTGAGAGATCATCCTGGTTTTAAATTGGGTTCTAAAACAGCTGACAGGTGTCTGCCAGAAGAAGGACCTTTTAAGCTCTGAACCTGCATACGGGAGAGAACATAATGTGGTGACCCGGTACGTGGCTCACACCATCATAATCCCAGCACTTTGGGGCTGAGGGAGGGTGATCATTTGTGGCCAGGAGTGCTGACAGACTAGGCAATATGATGTAACCCCTCTCTACAAAAAATACAAAAAAATTAGCCAGCTGTGGTTGCGTGTGCCTGTAGTGCTTCTTAGAGGCTGAGGTCACCTAAGCTCAGGAGGTGATCATAATCTTCTTTATAGTCATACCCATCATAATTGGAGCTTAGGAACTGACTAGTGCCCTAATGAGTGGCTGGCATTTCCCCGTCTAAATAGTATAAGCGATGGCAGGCTTCCAAGTAGCACTCTGGGTCAGAGTGCCAACGTTTATCTATACCCTCCTACCAAGTTGCTCCTCAGAGAGACCCCGGATTTGTGCCCCAAACCAATGATTGGTCTCATGCCAGTGCCAGAGTACTTTTCCATCCATAGGGGCTGAGGCTAGGAGGGGAAGTTGGGGAAGCCAGGACTCCCAAACACAGAGGTCTGGATCCCCCCAAGGCCAGGGGTCTGGTTCCTATCTGGACTCTCATGACCTCCATTCTGCCGGGGTCCTGTGTGCCCGCCTCGCACTCGATGAGAAGGAGCAAGACCTGACCCAGGTCTTGACGCCACTGCACTCCAGCCTGGGCAACAGAGTGAGAGCCTATCTCAAAAAAAAAAAAAAAAAAAAAGGCCATGTGCAGAGTGATGCAGCCCCCTGTCCCAGGATGCCTGGAGCCATCAGAAGCAGAAAGAAGCAAGAAAGGACCCTCCTCAGATCCTCCAGGGGGAGGTGGTCCTGATGACATTTTGATTTCAAGCTTTTAGACTCTAGAACACAGAATACACTGCTGTCGTTTTAAGCGCCTCAGTTTGTGGTAATGTGATAATTGCAGCCACAGGACATTGATACCTCACCTGTAAGCAACTTCTCCTGCAGTGCACTTACCCCATGGCAACCTGGTTATTTATTTTCTGCAGCCCTGAGTCCAAACCCCAAGTCCACCACATGCTACGGGCAGGTGACTTTAACTTTGTTAAGCCTCGGTTTCTGCAAATGTAAAACAGGGACAATAATATCAAAAATAAGCAGACAGTGCTTAAATGAGTCGGGTGCAAAGAGAAATGATTGCTATTATCGTGGCTACTGCTACTCACGGGAGGCTACCTCTTGTCCATGCGTCAAAGGTAATGGCAGGCCGGGCACCGTGGCCCATGCATGTGATCTCAGCACTTTGGGAGGCTGAGGCGGGAGGATCACTTGAGGCCAGGAGTTCAAGACCAGCCTGGCCAACATAGTGAGACCACCCCAACCCCTGTCTCTAGAAAAAAAATAAAAATAAAAACATTATCTGGATGTGGTGGTGGGTGCCTGTAGTCCCAGCTATCTAGGAAGCTGAGGTGGGAGGATTGTGGTGAGGCTGAGGTGAGCTTTGATGTCACCACTGCACTCCAGCCTAGGCGACAGAATGAGACCCTGTCTGACTACCAAAAAAAAAAAAAAAAGTTGGCCACGGACAGGTAGGGGAAGGCACTGCCACCCAAGAGACCTGAAGCTGTAGAGCAACAGGGACTCCCGTGTGCCTGAAGCAGGCGGGGCACAGGAGGTGGGTCGTGTGGTTTGCAATGAGGCCCAAGGGGTGTCCCCACCAGATCAGGGCCTGTGGAAGGCTGGGATTTGTCATCAGGGCTTTAGGACATCATTGGCAAGTTCGAAGCACTTTCAAAGTAGCACTCTGGCCAAGGCCAAGGCCAGACTGCCTGTACCTCCTGCCAAGTTGCTCCTCAGAGAGGACCCAGATTTGTGCCCCAAACCAATTGATTGGTCATGCCAGTTGGGAGTACTTTTCCCATCCATAGGGGCTGAGGCTAGGAGGGGAAGTTGGGGAAACCAGGACTCCCAAACACATGTCCCCCTAGACCCCCCACTGGTCTGGTTCCTATCTGACCTCATGACCTCCATTCTGCCGGGGTCCTGTGTGCCTGCCTCGCACTCGATGAGAAGGAGCAAGACCTGACCCAGGTAGAAGTGCACTCAGCGCCTATGGGTGCTGGAATGAGTTCAGGAAGACACCCGAACTCCTTCTCTTCCCTCCCCAACACCTGGCGACTGATGGTAAATCTCCGACCATAGAGGCCAGGCCTGTGACACTTGGAGATGTTTGCAAAGTCATGATTCGTTGAGCACTTGCCATGCGCCGGGCTGTTGGGGAAAAAGCGCCTAGCACATGGCCATGGTGATCCGTACCGCACCCCATGAGCTGTGCGCCCCTGGAGCTCCACGCAGGACACTTGAGTCAACCCAGAATCAAGATTCGAACCCAGCTGCCTCTGCCTCTGAAGCCCTGGGCCCTCAAGCACTGAGCTCGGGAGTGTCTCTTTAATTCTTCCCACCCCGGCTGCAACCGGTTCACGAGCTCCTTCCCCAAAAGCAGGTGTGCAGCCAAGAAGAGGAAGGAAGGGGCCGGCGGCTTCGAGTGTAGCCGCACACTGCTCACAGCTGTTTCCCACCCCTCACTCACCCTTCTTGGCAGCCCAGAGGGACCGACTGACCGAGGACAGGTCCTCAGCAGGGCCCCCTTGCCTCCGGGCAGGACTGACTCAGAAAACTCATGCTTCAGACCTGCCCTGGGATCAGGTCTCCAGCTGGGACCTGTCTGCTGTTCTTCCTCCTGCTCCTTGTCTCCTTACTCCCCTCTTCCGAGAACCCTCACTTCCAGAAAACCACATGCACCCACATCTCCATCCCAGGCTCTGCTTCTAGGGAACCTCTACTAGGATGAGGTCATGTCTGACTTCCCGGCTGAGTGCCTTCCCCAAAGTCCTCAGTGTCCTGCAGACAGAGCCTCCTTCCCTGCGCTCAGCCTTCTGAGCCTTCCTCATCTGATGTCTGTGAAGCTCCCTTTGCTGCTGAGGTCCTGGGTGCCAGCCCAGCACTTGGTAAGAGGGGGTGAGGCCGGGTGCCGTGGCTTATGCCTGTAATCCCAGCACTCTGGGAGGGTGAGGCGGGAGGATTACTTGAGGCCAGGAGTTCAAGGCCAGCCTGGGCAACATAGTGAGATGCCATTCTCTAAAAAAACTAAAATAGGCTAGGAGCGTTGACTCATGCCTGTAATACCAGCACTTTGGGAGGCAAAGGCGGGCAGATCACTTGAGGTCAGGAGTTCGAGACCAGCCTGGCCAACATGGCGAAACCCCATCTCTACTAAAATACAAAAATTAGCTGGGCATGGTGGTGTGTGCCTGAAATCCCAGCTACTAGGGATGCCGAGGCAGGAGAATCACTTGAACCCGGGAGGTGGAGGTTGCAGTGAGCCGAGAACACGCCACTGTACTCCAGCCTGGATGACAGAACAAGACTCAGTCTCAAAAAATAAAAAGTAAAAAAAAGAAAAAATAACAGCTAGCCGTGGTGGCACATACCTGTAATCTCAGCTACTTGGAGGCTGAGGCATGAAGATCCCTTGACCCTAGGAGTTTGAGGCTGCAATGCGCTATGATCGTGCCACTGCACTCCAGCCTGGGCAACAGAGCAAGATCTTGGCTAAAAGAAAAAAAAAATTAGAAAAATACAAAGGGTCAAGACCAACTTTGCCTTTTCCCTTTGAGTAAAAGCCCTTTCAGTAAAAGGGCTTTTACTCAAAGAAAAAGCCCTTTCCCTTTCAGTAAAAGCAAGATCTCCGGATGTCTCCTTGTGCGCTGAGAGCATCTACTGGGTGTTGATCTGGGTTGGGCGTTCTGCAAAGTGTTTACTTGGAACTCTAGAAAGAGTTCCCAGGACTCTTAGCTAGAAGAGAAAGGAGAGAAGACACGCAAACATGGAAAATCTGGGGCGGCCCCAGGTATAGCGAGTTATCTGGGGCCCCACCAACCTCAGGGCTGGTTGGGGCTGGGATGAGTCATGGCTGTTGGGCAGGATTACCTGCTTGAGAAACGAACCAGGTCTTATTTGGGTATTGATTCATTACAACAGAATGGGAAGTATTTTTCCCTTCCTGTGAATCTTTCAAGGAGCAACTGTGTCTTTGTGTTCTGCAGGACTGTGCTTGTTTTGGGCCAATGGAGAATCACAGGCTTTTTTTTTTTTTTTTTGACAGAGTCTCACTTTGTCGCCCAGGCTGGAGTACACTGATGCAATCTCACTGCAACCTCCGCCTCCTGGGTTCAAATGATTTCCTGCCTCAGTCTCCCGAGTAGCTGGGACTACAGGCGTGTGCTACCACGCTCAGCTAATTTTTGAATTTTTATTTATTTTTTGAGATGGAGTTTTGCTCTGTTACCCAGGCTGGAGCACAGTGGCACGTTCTCGGCTCACTGCAACCTCTGCCTCCCGGGTTCAAGTCATTCTCCTGCGTCAGCCTCCAGAGTAGCTGGGGCTACAGGCGTGCACCACCATACCTGGCTAATTTTTGTATTTTTAGTAGAGATGGCATTTTGCCATGTTGGCCAGGCTGGTCTCGAACTGCTGACCTCAGGTGATCTGCCCACCTCTGCCTCCCGAAATGCTGGGATTATAGGCATGAGCCACCGCACCCAGGCCTTGTGTTTTTTTAAGTCTAGTACATTAGTCAGGATGAATAGCAGAATGCTGCAAAAACCAGAATCCCACTGGAATTGGCTTATGCCATTGCAGAATGTATTGTGTCACTGGGAAGTGGGGAGGGCAAGAGCTTCAGGCCTGGCTGGATCCAGAAGCTCGGACCATGCTGTCAGGGATCTGTCTCCATCTCCAAGCCCTGCTGTTCTCCGTGTTGGATTCATTCTCCAGTGGGCTTGCTCTACCTGCTGGTAAAGATGGTGCCGGACAGCTCCAGGCTTTCATCTCACCAGCCTTGTAAACAATTCGTCTTATTCAAGGAGCTCCAGCAAGGGTCTTGGGGTTGATTGTCATTGGCTCAGCTTGGATCACATGCCCATCACTGGAGCAATCACTGAGGCTCAGGAGATGCTGGGTAGCGACTGGCCAGCCTTGGTCATGTGCATGACACAGCCCCTGGGGCTAGGAAGGAGGGACGCATCTGCAGCAAAGGTAAGAGAGGCCGTCTACACCTGGGTTCCTAGGGGGATGGGATCAGGCTGGAAGAAGCTTGTTTAGCCAGGCTTGGTGGTGCATGCCTGTAGCCTCAGCCACTTGGGAGGCTGAGGTGGGAGGATCACCTGAGCCCGGGAGGTAGAGGCTACAGTGAGCCAAGATTGTGCCACTGTGTTCCAGCTTGGGTGACAGAGCAAACCCTGACTCAAAAACAAAAAAGAAGCTTGGCAGGGGGTGTCTGGGAAGGTAGGCATCTGATAGGCAAGGGCTTTCCCCCTGTAGCAAGGGGGGCTTGCTCCGATTCCATCCGGCTTAAAGAAGCGAAGTTTCCATGGAAGAGTAAAGATACTGAAATGTAAGACGCATGAAAAAATCAAAGTGGCGAGGCCCTTTGTAGTTGACCTAGAACCATGTTATACGTGATGCATTAGGTCAGTGTTCAGGGTAACACTTTTCTGCATTAAAATAGGAAATAGAAACATTTTGGATTTTAAAAATAATTTGTCAGCTGTGCGTGGTGGCTCACACCTGTAATCCCAACACTGGGAGGCTGAGGCGGGCGGATCTCTTGAGGTCAGGAGTTTGAGACCAGCCTGGTCAACATGGTAAAATCCATCCCTAATAAAAATGCCAAATAAAAAAAAAAAATCACCTGATGTGGTGGCAAGTGCCTGTAATCCCAGCTACTCAGGAGGCTGAGACAGGAGAATCGCTTGAACCCAGAAGGTAAAGGCTGCAGTGAACTGAGATCACACCACTGCACTCCAGTCTGGGTAAAAGAGCGAAACTCCGACTCAAACAAAACAAAACAAAACAAAAATTGTTTTGGCCAGGTGCAGTGGCTCACGCCTGTAAATCCCAGCAGTTTTGGAGGCCAAGGTCAGTGGATTGCTTGAGCTCAGGAGTTCAAGACCAACCTGGGCAACATGGCAAAATTCTATCTCTACAAAAAATACAGAAAAATTAGCCGGGTGTGGTGGTGTGCACCTGTAGTTCCAGCTACACGGGATGCTGAGGCAGGAGGATCACTGGAGCCCAGGGGGTCAAGGGGGTCAAAGCTGAGGTGAGCAGCTCCAGCCCAGGCGATAGAGTAAGACTCTGTCTCAACAACAACAACAAAAAAAAAAAAAAAAAAAAAAGGCTGGGTGCGGTGGCTCATGCCTGTAATCCCAGCAGTTTGGGAGGCTGAGGCAGGCAGATCACAAGGTCAGGAGATCAAGACCATCCTGGCTAACACAGTGAAACCCTGTCTCTACTAAAAACACACACAAATAATTAGCTGGGTGTGGTGGCAGGCACCTGTAGTCCCAGGTGGAGGCTGAGGCAGGAGAATCGCCTGAACCCGGGAGGCAGAGGTTTCAGTGAGCTGAGATTGCACCACTGCACTCCAGCAAGACTCTGACTCACTGCATAAAAAGAAGTTTTTTGTTTTGTTTTGTTTTTTATAGTAAAGTAGTGGGATCTTTCTCACAAGCATTGGGGAACTAATTCATACCATTTATTGGAACAAGTCCTAATTTCTGGAACTTTCATCAGCCAGCCCAGTCTCTGGAACTCCTGAGAAAGTTACTAAGCGCATGGGATCTGGAATTGACTCCCAGGTTCAAATCCTGGCTCTGCCACTGTTTAGCTGTGTGACCTTAGGCAGGTCACCCAACCTCTCTGTGGTTCCATTTCCTCATGGGCACTGGGGATCATGAGGTTTCCTGTCTCGTAGGACCATTGTGAGGATCCGTTGAGGCTCCAAGAGCTCAGGGGACTTGTCTGTGTCTCAGGGCTGGAGTTAGAACTAGCTTGGCTGACTCCAAGTTCTGAGCTCTTTCTGTCTCCAGCGCGGGCACACGGCAGTGGCTCATTGACTGTAAAATGAATGAATAAATGAAAGATTAAAAGGGAAGGTTGATCTCTTTCTGCTCTGATTTCTGTCACTGCATTCCTTCAGCACACAACCTAGGGGAACTCAGAGTTTCCTAAGAAGCCTGTCTTAGACTACGTTCCCCTAGAGGCTGATACTGAGACAGAAATTTGGGCACAAGTAGTTTATCTGGAGCCAGGCATGGTGGCTCACACCTGTAATCCCAGTACTTTGGGAGGTGGAGGTGGGCAGATTGCTTGAGCCCAGGAGTTGAAGACCAGCCTGGGCAACATGGTGAAACCCTGTCTCCACTAAAAATGCATACGTGAGCCGGGAATGGTGGTATGTGCCTGTAGTCCCAGCCACTCAGGAGGCTGATGTGGGAGGATTGCTTGAGCCTAGGAGGCAGAGGCTGCAGTGAGCCAAGATTGCACCACTGCATTCCAGCCTGGGTGAGAGAGTGAGACCCGGTCTCAAAAAACGAAACAAAACAAACAAACAAAAAACGGTTATTTGGGAGGTGATCTCGGGAGACACCATCATCACACCAGACCACATTGACCTTCAGAGAGTCATGGCCACTGCTTCATCTCCACCCTCCAAATTTTACCAGTCTTCCTCTTTTGGACAACTCTAACCGGAACCACATGGGGAGGGAGTTCTGGGAAATTGAGTTATCAGCTTCGATGAGTTGACACAGCACAGTTCACGCCAGCAGTTCGTTTTACCTTCCTGGGTCCTCCAGTCTAGAGCTGGTTGGTTGGGACACCTTGGGTCTCCTTCACGTGACCTCTCACCCTCCTGGGGGCTCTTTGCCTTCTTGTGGGGTAGTCTTATGGGGCAGTCTGAGGCAGCATGCCAGGAGGGTCAGAGTGGAAACCAAGCCTCTTAAGGCTTAGCCTCAAAATTTATAGTGTCACTTCCACCATAGTCTATTGGTCAAAGCAAGTCTTGAGACCACTCAGATTTGAGGGCTGAGGAAATAGACTCTACCTCTTGACGGGAAGAGTTGCAAAATACTGTGGCCGTGTTTTTCATTTTTAGTTGATCACACTTCCCTTCCTGAAGATGTTTACTGCAGTCTGTTGGAAATGTATCATGATAAATCTATAAACATAGGGTGACAGTGAACATAAATGGAGCCCCTCTAGAGATGTGCAGTGCACAACCTGTGCAACTGTCACGGCAGCCTTGCTGTGCAAGATGTCGTGGGACTCACCTATTCTTCTCACATGCCCCACTTTGGTAGGCATCTGTTATTTTTGAATGTCAGCATGTAGTGCTCTTTCTGAGGACAGTAAACTACCCATCTCCATTTCTATTCTAGTGAGCCTGACAGTCTCAGACTCCAGGGAGCGGCTTGTTATCATGAATTCTATCGCTGTAACCATAGATATTGGCCAGAGGATTGGCATGTGACCCACACTGGACCAGTGAGATTCAGTCGTGGGATTTTGGCTGGAACTATTGGAAAATAAATATTCTCTAGGCCGGGCATGGTGGCTCACGCCTGTAATCCCAGCACTTTGGGAGGCCGAGGCAGGCGGATCACAAGGTCAGGAGATCGAGACCACGGTGAAACCCTGTCTCTACTAAAAATACAAAAAATTAGCTGGGTGTGGTTGCAGGCGCCTGTAGTCCCAGCTACTCGGGAGGCTGAGGCAGGAGAATGGCGGGAAACGGGGAGGAGGAGCCGAGATTGCGCCACCACACTCCAGCCTGGGCAACAGAGTGAGACTCTCTCTCAAAAAAAAAAAAAAAAAAAAAAAAAAAATTCTCTTTCCACCAAAAATGTTTAGTTGGTTGGGGATAAGGCTGGAACTGCTGGAGGCCCTCTTTGCCCCTCTGAGGGAAAGGCCTACCTGATAATGAATGATATAATCACAGAGGAGAGCAGAGGCAAAAAATGGAGAGAGAGAAATTATTTATTTATTTTTTTTGGTAGAGATGGGGTCTTACTATGTTGCCCAGGCTGGTCTTGATCTCCTGAGCTTAAGTGATCCTCCTGCCTTGGCCTCCCAAAGTTCTGAGATTACAAGTGTGAGCCATCACATCTGGCCAAGAGAGTGATTCTTCTTTTTAAAAAAATTTTTTTTGAGATGGAGTTTTGCTCTTGTCACCCAGGCTGGAGTGTAATAGCACAATCTTGGCTCTTTGCAACCTCCGCCTCCTGGGCTCAAGAGATTCTCCTGCCTCAGCCTCCCAGGTAGCTAGAATTACAGGCACCTGCCACCACACCCAGCTAATTTTTGTATTTTTAGTACAGACGGGGTTTCACCATGTTGGCCGGGCTGGTCTCGAACTCCAGACCTCAGGTAATCTGCCCACCTCGACCTCCCAAAGTGCTGAGATTACAGGGGTGAGCCACTGCACCTGGCCGAGAGAGATGTGTTTTTTTTTTTTTGAGACAAAGTTTCGCTCTGTCGCCCGGGCTAGAGTGCAGTGGTGCGATCTCAGCTCACCACAACCTCTGCCTCCTGGGTTCAAGTGATTCTCCTGCCTTAGCCTCCTGAGTAGCTGAGACTACAGGTGTGCGCCATCTTGCCTGGCTAATTTTTGTATTTTTAGTAGAGACGAGGTTTCACCATGCTGGCCAGGCTGATTTTGAACTCCTGACCTCGTGATCTGCCCGCCTCAGCCTCCCAAAGTGTTGGGATTACAGGTGTGAGCCACCACGCCCAGCCTGAGAAATTCCTGATGATGGCATTTGTGCTCCTGGATTCACCTATGCCTGAAGTCCTTACCACAGACTTACCAACTATATGAGCAAATAAATTCCCTTTGCTATCTAAAAAATATATTCGACCGAGCGCGGTGGCTCACGCCTGTAATCCCAGCACTTTGGAAGGCCGAGGCAGGCGGATCACAAGGTCAGGAGATCAAAACTATCCTGGCTAACACCATGAAAACCTGTCTCTACTAAAAATGCAAAAAATTACCCGGGCGTGGTGGCGGGCATCTGTAGTCCCAGCTACTCGGGAGGCTGAGGCAGAAGAATGGTGTAAACTCTGGAGGTGGAGCTTGTAGTGAGCTGAGATCATGCCACTGCGCTCCAGCCTGGGCAACAGAGTGAGACTCCATTACAAAAAAAAAAATATATATATATATATATATAAAAAATATATATATATTCATTATATGAAACTATACAACTAATTGGGTGATGATGACGGTTAAATGAACTAATGATATACGAAATACCTGGTTCACAGAGGCCCACGAAAGGTCTGCTCTGAGAAATTTCTTTCTCTTCCGTGAATGTAGCTCCAACTGAAAATCCACGAAGCGTATTCCACAGTTTAGAGCAGGCATGGGTGGGTATGGGCGGTTCAGAGCAATAAACACAGAGAACTGAAATTTCACATCACCACCTACCCTGCCAGTATCCTTCAGGACACCTTGTATTCTTAATTTACATTCTGAAAAGACAGCAGAAAAGCAATGACTTTAAATAACCCCGTGAAACGGTGCAAAAGCAATCTCAAGAGATACCGTTTTTGTTTTCTCTGCAAGAGGAAAGAAGGGGGTTGTGTAGGGAGGTGGAAATCTGTAAAGACAGCCTCCTCCATCTGCACAGAATTAAAACGAAGTTCACAAGTGTGCGGTCTAGAAGTGACTCTCCCGCGACTGCTGCCTCTTCCCTGGGGCACTCCAGCTGCCCCGGGTTTGTTTTTCCTGGGCCTGAGCTCAGATGTCAGGCAGGCAGAGGGGTCTTGGGATATCTCTCCACCCAGGGAGCAGGGGGAGGCCGCAGGCGGCTTGGGGTCTGCGTGTTTGAGAAAGCGTTCAGACTGTGTTTACTCTGGGTCTCTTGACAGCCCGAGGGCGGCCGTGCCAGGCGGTCCAGATGCTTCCAGCTGGGGTCCCATGAGCAAGCCACACGGCCTGGCTTATGGTGGTACCTCCTCTGGGCTGTCCCCACCAGGCTGCCAGGGCGAGTCTCCCAAGCACACCCTCTGTCCACATCCCCACTGCCTCCACCCTCATCAGCCACCAGCAGCTCTGAATTGGCAAGGCCAAGGGCCGGAGCGGGCCTGCAGACATGTTTTGTTTCATTTTGTTTTGCACTGTTTAATCTGAGCTGGCAATGAACCCTCAGAAGGTTTCACGGGAAACTTTGGATCTTGGTTTCTTTTGGAAAAAAATGGGAAGGTCTTGCCTTCCCACCCAGCAAAAATGGGCTGCAGAGATGTAGCAGCTGGTGTCTTATCTTAGTTTGCATTGCCTCAGAGGCTCTGAGAGCAGGATCTTAGGATCTGGGCGCCAGTGGTTTACTAGGGAGGGGATCTCAGGAAGCACTCACAAGCAGCTGGGAAGAGAGTCCGGGCAGGGAAGGAATCAACACATACTACAGGGGTGTCAGGGAGCTGGCCCCTCTTGTGGGCAGCTGGGGCTGCATCCTGCCGGGGACTTCAGGGGAGCTGTGTAGAACACGGGTTGTGCTTCCTGAGGGGTAAGGGGGCTGCGATGTTTTCTTCTGACTCCTGTCTATCCTTGGTGGAGGGCTGCTTCTGGGGGGAGTTAGTATCAGTCTGTTCTGCACGTAGGCCAGGAAGAAAACTTCAAATAGAAAGTCATGGGTGGGCCAGGTTCGGTGGCTCACGCCTGTAATCCCAGCACTTTGGGAGGCTGAGGCAGGAGGATGGCTAGAACCCAGGAGTTAAAGATCAGCCTGGGCTACATAGCAAGACCCCATCTCTGCAAAAAATATAAAAATTGGCTGGGGTTGGGTGCAGTGGCTCATGCCTGTAATCCCAGCTCTTTGGGAGGCCGAGGTAGGCGGATCACCTGAGGTCGGGAGTTCGAGACCAGCCTGACCATCATGGAGAAATCCTGTCTTAAAGTACAAAATTAGTTGGGCGTGGTGGCACATGCCTATATTCCCAGCTACTCGGGAGGCTAAGGCAGGAGAATCACTTGAACCTGGGAGGCGGAGGTTGCGGTGAGCCGAGATTGCGCCACTGCACTACAACCTGGGCAATAACAGTGAAACTCCATCTCAAAAAAAAATATTAACTGGGTGTGGTGGAGTGTGCCCGTAGTCCCAGGTACTCAGGAGGCTGAGGTGGGAGGATCACCTGAGCCCAGGAAGTTGAGGCTGCAGTAAGCCATGATGGCACCACTGCACTCCAGCCTGGGCAACAGAGTGAGAACATCTCAAAAAAGAAAAGTCACAAATGGCGAGCCAGGCGTGCAGTGTTGACACGTCCTGGAGCAGCAGCTGCTGAGGGAGATGTGGGCGGGACCACGACAGTGCCTGCTGCGCCTGTTACACGGGGCCTTGCCCTTCAGTTTGTCACAGTCCCCACCACTCCCTATTGTCTGTCTCCGTGACCAGAGGCTGAGAATAAGTTCCTAATATCGTCATACTTGTGCTGCCAATTCTTTCCACAGAATAGAAATGACCTATTTTTCCACATCACCTTCAAAAGTGGGAAAGTGGGCCGGCCTCAGTGGCTCACGTCTGTAATCCCAGTGCTTTGGGAGGCTGTTTTAGGCATTCTTGCATTGCTGTAAAAACATGCTTGCGACTGGGTAGGCGGGTGCGGTGGCTCATGCCTGTAATCGCAGCACTTTGGGAGGCCAAGGTGGGCGGATCACGAGGTCAGGAGATCGAGACCATCCTGGCTAACAGGGTGAAACCCTGTCTCTACTAAAAAATACAAAAAATTAGCCAGGCGTGGTGGTGGGCGCCTGTAGTCCCAGCTAATCGGGAGGCTGAGGCAGGAGAATGATGTGAACTGGGAGGTGGAGCTTGCAGTGAGCTGCGACTGTGCTACTGCACTCCAGCCTGGGCAATGGAGAGAGACTCCGTCTCAAAAAAAAACAAAAAACAAAAACAAAAAAACCCCAAAGAAAACAAACAAAAAAATACCTGCGACTGGATAAGTTATAAAGAACTGAGGTTTACTGGGCTCACAGTTCTGCAGGCTGTACAGGAAGCATGATGCTGGCCTCTGTTCAGCTTCTGGGGAGGCCTCAGGAAGCTTACAGTCATGGTGGAAGGCAGAGGGGGAACAGTCATGTCCCATAGCAAAAATAGGAGCAAGAGAGAGTGTTGGGAGGAGGGCCACACTTTTTTTTTTTTTTTTTTGAGACAGAGTTTTGCTCTTGTTGCCCAGGCTGGAGTGCAACGATGCAATCTCGGCTCACTGCAACCGCCGCCTCCCAGGTTCAAGCGATTCTCCTGCCTCAGCCTCCCTAGTAGCTGGGATTACAGGCATGAGCCACCACGCCTGGCTAATTTTGTATTTTTAGTAGAGATGGGGTTTCTCCATGTTGGTCAGGCTGGTCTTGAACTCCCAACCTCGGGGTGATCCGCCCGCCTTAGCCTCCCAAAGTGCTGGGATTACAGGCATGAGCCACTGCACCCGGTAAGAGGGCCACACTCTTTTAAACAACCAGATCTCCTGTGAACTCAGAGCAAGAGCTCACTCATCACCAAGGGGATGGCCCAAGCCAATCATGGGGGATCCGCTTCCAGGATCCAAACACCTCCCACCAGGCCCCACCTCCAACATTGTGGAGGATTACATTTCTTCATTTCTTTTTCTTTTCTTTCTTTCTTTCTTTTTTTTTTTCTTTCTTTTTTTTCTTTTTTTCAGATGGAGTCTTACTCTGTCCTCCAGGCTGGAGTGCAGTGGTACGATCTCGGCTCATGGCAGCCTCTGCCTCCCAGATTCCAGCAATCTCCCTGCCTCAGCCTCCCAAGTAGCTGGGATTACAGGCGCCCGCCACCACACTCGGCTAATTTTTGTATTTTTAGTAGAGACAGGGTTTCACCATGTTGGCCAGGCTGGTCTTGAACTCCTGACCTCAGGTGATCCACTGACCTCGGCCTCCCAAAGTGCTGGGATTACAGGCATGAGCCACTGCACCCGGCCACGGATTACATTTCAACATGAGATGTAGTCTGGGACAAATATCCAAACTATATCAGAGGCCAAGGTGGGAGGATTGCTTGAGGCCAGGAGTTTAAGATCAATCTGGGCAACATAGCAGGACCCCATCCCTACAAAAGAAAAATTTTTAAAAAGTAATCAGATGTGGTGGCATGCACCTGTGGTTCCAGCTACTCAGGAAGCTGAGGCAGGAGGGTGGTTTGAACCCGGGAAGTCAAGGCTGCAGTGAGCTATGATCATGCCACTGCACTCCAGCCTGGGCAACAGACTGAGACTGTCTCAAAAAAAAAAAAAAAAAAAAAGGGAAAGTGGAATATAAGCCAAGAATGCCCTGTGGTTATAATCGTTACACTCAGCTTGCTTCTCCCGTTTCTGTCTCTTGCCTGACCCCTGAAGAGGACTGAGTTGGCAGCTTCTCGCCATAGGGTGAAGTGCACATGGGTCACATGACATTTAGGGCCTTTGGAGCACTGGTCTTTGCCTCATCATGCCATGTGGAGATGCGTCCTCTGAGCCCAGCAGTGCTGGGGTTTTTTTGTTTTTTGTTTTTGAGACGAAGTCTTGCTTTGTCACCCAGGCTGGAGTATAGTGGTGTGATCTCGACTCACTGCAACCTCTGCCTCCCAGATTCACGCTATTCTCCTGCTTCAGCATCCCAAGTAGCTGGGATTACAGGTAAGCGCCACCACGCCCAGCTAAATTTTGTATTTTTAGTAGAGAGGGGTTTTTGCCACGTTGGCCAGGCTGGTCTCGAACTCCTGACTTCAAGCCATCCGCCCGCCTTGGCCTCCCAAGGTGCTGGGATTACAGGCGTAAGCCACCGCGCTGGCAAGTGCTGGGTTTTGTTTTTTTGGTGTTTTTTGAGAATGAGTTTCGCTCTGTCGCCCAGGCTGGAGTTCAGTGGTGTAATCTCGGCTCACTGCAACCTCCGCCTCCCAGGTTCAGGCGACTCTCCTGCCTCAGGCTCCTGAGTAGCTGGGATTACAGCCACGCCCCACCACGCCCCACCACGCCCCACCACGCCTAGCTATTTTTTGTATTTTTAGTAGAGACGGGGTTTCACCATGTTAGCTAGGCTGAACTCGAACTCCTGACCTCGTGATCGGCCCGCCTCGGCCTCCCCAAGTGCTGGGATTACAGGCGTGAGCCACTGCGTTCGGCCAGTGCTGGGTTTTTAATTTGCAGCTCTATGAAGAGCCCTCTCCCTACCCCTGTAAATGCTCCACCCACTGGGAGGCGGGGACAACAGCCACTAACTGGCTCCATGGCCAGAGAGAAACTATCTTGCTATTAGCCCATTGCACACAACGAAAGCCTAGGAAGCCCATCAAGCACACTGTCCAGATTCTGTGACGCCAACTGCATGGCCAGCAATTCAGTTGAGTTCGGACAGAAGCTGCCCACAGTTAGTGCAGACTGCACGGTCAAAGGGCTCAGTCCCACAGGACTGCTCCCACTTCAGACACCAGTGCAAATGGCGTCCCCAGGCTACCCCTACTTCTGCCTGGCTGATTACAAATTCAGGGCTCTCCTCCCGCCTTGCCAGGGGAGGCACCTGCTACACTAGTATTTCTGCCTGCAATCTAGACCAGCACAGTGGCAGAACAGAATGTCCCTTCCAAAGGGGAAAAAGTTTGGGCATAAATAGAGAGAAGAAACAAAAATAGCTGGAGGTAAAAGGGTGAATAAATAAATGGGTTATGGCCAGGTACAGTGGCTCATGCCTGTAATCCCAGCAGCTGAGTGGGGAGGATCACTTGAGCCCAGGAGTTTGAGACCAGCTTGGGCAATATAGTGAGACTCCATCTCTGTGAAAAAAAATTTTTTTTTTAAAGCTGGTTGTGGTGGCATGCACCTGTAGTCTCAGCTGCTTGGGAGACTGAGGTGGGAGGGTCGTTTGATCTCGGTGGGGGTTGAGGCTGTGGTGAGCTATGATTAAGCTGCTGCACTCCAGCCTGCGTGACACAATGAGACCCTGTCTCAAATAAATAAAATGAATGAATGAATGAATGAATGAATGAATAAATAGCTTACGGAAGGAAGGATATTTAATATTACATTAACACCTTCAAAGAGGCTTAGATCAAGAGATGGCATTGTCCCTTGGCTCAGTTACACCAGATGCCTGCAAGATTGAATCCATGTAGGCCAGGCACGGTGGCTCACCCCTGTAATTCCAGCATTTTGGGAGGCCAAGGCAGGCGGATCACAAGGTCAGGAGTTTGAGACCAGCTTGATCAATATGGTGAAACTCCGTCTCTACTAAAAATACAAAAATTAGCTAGGCGTGGTGGCATAAGCCTGTAGTCTCGTTTACTCGGGAGGCTGAGGCAGGAGAATCCCTTGAACCCAGGAGGCAGAGGTTGCAGTGAGTCGTGCCACTGCACTCCAGCCTGGGTGACAGAGCAAAGCTCCGTCTAAAAAAAAAAATAATAAATCCATATATTGCTGGGACCGCCCCTGCTTTTGGAACTTGATAAGACAGAATGGAAGCCTGCAAGCCTGGGCAGCCTTACCCTAGGGGACATTTTCATACGTTTCATGGGATGGTGGACCATATCATTAAGGAGTGATGGGATTTTAGCAATGTGCTGGCATCTTTTTTATTTCTATTTATGTATTTTTTGAGTTGGAGTCTCGCTCTGTTTCCCAGGTTGAAGTGTATTGGTGTGAGCTCGGCTCACCGCAACCACTGCCTGCTGGGTTCAAGCAATCCTCCTGCCTCAGCCTCTCAAGCAGCTGAGACCACAGGCTTGCGCCACCACGCCTGGAGTTTTGTATTTTTAGTAGAGATAGGGTTTCACCATGTTGACCAGGCTGGTCTCGAACTCCTGACCCTTCAGGTGATCTGCCTGCCTCGGCCTCCCAAAGTGTTGGGATTATAGGCATGAGCTACTGCACCCTGCCAGCATCTTTTTTTTTTTTTTTTTTTTTTTTTTTTTTTGAGATAGAGTCTTCCTCTGTTGTCCAGGTTGGAGTGCAGTGGCTCAGTCACAGCTCACTGCAGCCTCAACCTCTTGGGCTCAGGTGATCCTCCTGCCTCAGCCTCCTGAGTAGTTGGGACCACACGTGTGCATCACAATGCCCAGTAGATTTTTAAGAATTTTTGTAGAGATGCGGTCTTCCTATGTTGCCCACGCTGGGCATCTTTTGGCGTTTATGATCATCTGACTGTAAGGGATCTGTGTTCAAAGGCCAGAGGGTAGTCTGTGATATTGTGATACAACAAGAAATATGTATTTGGTCTTTGCCTCAGATACCTGACAGGGCTTCTAAGATCCTTGTAATTTCCTGAGTGGCAGAGATGAGAGGTATATCTTTTGTTATTCATAATGAGCCCCTTTCTTTTTTTCTTTTTTGTTTTGTTTTGTTTTGTTTTGTTGAGACAGGGTCTCACTCTGTCACCCATGGCTGGAGTACAGTGGCACAATCATAGCCGACTGCAGCCTCAATCTCCTAGCCTCAAGCAATCCTCCCACCTCAGCCTTCCGAGTAGCTGGGACCACAGTCACTCGATACCACGCCTGGATAATTAAAAAAATTTTTTTCTTAGAGATGGGGTCTCACTATGTTGCCCAGGCTGGTCTCAAATCCCTGACCTCAAGGGATCTGCCTGCCTCAGCCTCCCAAAGCACTGGGATTCCAGGTGGGAGCCACGGTGTCCAGCACTACTACAGTTTATTATGAAAGATACAAACAGCCAAATGCAGAGGAGCATGGGGTGGGGTCTGGAAGGGCCCCGAATGTAGGGCCACTGTCCCCGTGGAGTTGGGGTGCCCCACCTCCCAGGTAGTGGATATATTTGCCAACCTGGGCGCTCCCGGAAACCTATGTAGTGGCTCTTAGTAAGGTTTCATGACATAGGCATAATTGATTAAATCATGGCCATTGGTGATTGGACCTAATTCCTAGTCCCTCTCCCCTCCCCAGAGGTGAGGAGGGGGTGAACTGAACCTTCTAACCCTATAAGCATTCCAAAGCTGTCTAGGTACCCCCAAACTGAGTCATCTTGAGTCATCTCATTAGCATACGAAAGATATTCTAATCACTGAGGAGGGTCCAAGGGCTTTAGCAGCTCTGTGCCAGGAACCAGTGACAGGGGACAAAGACCAAATAGATATTTTTTATTATACCACATAGGTCTTCACTTTTTTTTTTTTTAATCACTTTATTCTTTTTTTTTTTTTTAAAGACATAGTCTCGCTCTGTCTCCCAGGTTGGATTGCAGCGGTGTAATCTCGATTCATTCCGCCTCCCAGGTTCAAGCAATCCTCCTGCCTCAGCCTCCTGAGAAGCTGGGATTACAGGCTTGCACCACCACATCTAGCTATTTATTTATTTGTTTATTGAGACGGAGTTTCACTCTTGTTGCCCAGGCTGGAGTGCAATGGTGCGATCTCGGCTCACTGCAACCTCCGCCTCCCAGGTTCAAGCAATCCTCCTGCCTCAGCCTCCTGAGAAGCTGGGATTACAGGCTTGCACCACCACATCTAGCTATTTATTTATTTGTTTATTGAGACGGAGTTTCACTCTTGTTGCCCAGGCTGGAGTGCAATGGTGCGATCTCGGCTCACTGCAACCTCCGCCTCCCAGGTTCAAGCAATTCTCCTGCCTCAGCCTCCTGAGTAAGTGGGATTACAGGCATGTGCCATCATGCCCAGCGAATTTTTGTATTTTTAGTAGAGATGGGGTTTCACCATGTTGGCCAGGCTGGTCTTGAACTCCTGACCTCAGGTGATCCACTCGCCTCAGCCTCCCAAAGTGCTGGGATTACAGGCATGAGCCACCGTGCCTAAGGTCTTTACTGAGTGGTTGCCCATGCTGTTTACACCCCAGGGGAGATGGGGCTCTGGTGTCGCTTTTCTTCCTGGGATCTGCGTTCTTTCCTCAGCCGCTGTCTCCTGGGACTTTCCTGCCTCCTTTTCTCCCAGAGCCCCAGCTTGGTCTCTCCCTCCTTCCTTTGTTCATTCATTCATTCTCCCAGTGTGTACCGACTGGGCGTCCACCCCATGCCAGCTGCTGAGCTGGGTGCTGGAGAACAATCTGTGAGTGAGGCACTCAGACCCGGCCTGTTGGGTGCGTGCCCAGCCCCATCCGCCAGCGGGCCGCAGGGTCCTGGAAGCCATGCATTCACTGTCATGACAATCACTGAACTGACTCCCTGCTGTTAGAACTGCCTGATGTCTAGAACAGAGCTGGTCCGGCTGCAGAGTAATGCATGCCGCTAGGCAAGTTTAAATGTTCTAGTACGCATATCAGAGGAAGTAAGAAGATATTTGTAACAGCTAAAAGGCGAAATCAAGCCGGGCACACGGATTCATACTTGTGATTCCAGCACTCTGGGAGGCCAAGATGGGAGGATCCCTTGAGCCCTGGAGGTGGAGGTTGCAGTGAGCTGAAGTTTTGCCATTGCATTCCAGCCTGGGCAACAGAGTAAGACCCCGTCTTAAAAAAAAAAAAAAAAAAAAAGGGCTGGGCACAGTGGTTCATGCCTGTAATCCGAGCACTTCGGGAGGTTGAGGTGGGCAGGTCACTGAGGTCAGGAGTTCAAGACCAGCCTGGCCAACATGGTGAAACCCTGTCTCTACTAAAAATACAAAGTTAGCCAGGCCTGGTGGCATGTGCCTGTAATTCCAGCTACTTGGGAGGCTGAGTCAGGAGAATTGCTTGAACCCGGGAGGTGGAGGTTGCAGTGAGCCAAGATCATGCCACTGCACTCCAGCCTGGGCAACAGAGTGAGACTCTATCTCAAAAAAAAGGAAGAAAAGAAAGGCCTCTAGAAGGACCAGCCCTCTGACACCTTGATTTCGGACTTCCAGTCTCCAGAACTGTGACAATCAATTTCTGTTGTTTTAAGCCACCCAGTTTGTGGTCATTTGTCCCAGCATCCGTAGGAGGGAGAAAGGAGAGTGAGAGAAACTGGGACGTCCTTCTGAGCCTTCACAAGCCTCAGCTGCCCCATCTGTACAATGGGCATAACGGTTCCACTGTTGACTGGTGTTGCTGGGAATGAATGAGATGGGTCATGTGCAAATGTCCAAATCTCAGGGCCTGCCAGGGAGCAGAGGAACCCCACAGAGCACAGGCATTGATCTCAACTGTCGGTTCCATTTTAGAGATAAGGAGATAAACATTCAGCAAGAGAAGTGGCCCGCCCGGTCATCTGACAACATGTGGCAGGGCGAGGCCAGAGCTTGGAGTGTGAATCCTCATTTCTGAGATATCCTTTCTGTCTGGGCTTTTTCCCAGCCACCTCCGTGCCCTTGGTTCCACCAGTGTGAACTGCCGAGCCAGCACACGCCACACCCTCCGTCTTGCTGTGCCCCCTGCAAGGACACCCTTCCTGCTCCTCTCCCACCTAACTCTGGCTTAGCCTTCAACAAGAGCCGCTTCCTCCTGGAAGCCTTCCCTGACTGCCCTTGCCCTCTGGGAGCTCTCCTAGGAGACCAGCTTGAATTAGCAGGGGCCCCACCCTCCAGGAATTGTTGGTTCTAGGGGAGACTGTGAATCACTGATCTCTTCAAGGTGGGGCAGGTCTAAACAGGCGGAACAACACACTCTGGCACCTCAGACCTGGCTGTGTCTGAATTACCCAGATGGTCAGGAGAAGGCAGTCCTGGGACCTGGTATCTGGCTGCATCGCTTATTCCCCCAGGTGACCCAGGAGCTCTGGTCTCTCTCTCAATGTAAGTGTCCAGTCTCTCTCGCTTCATCCCATAGGGATCCAGAAGTGGAAACAAAAACTAGAGTGATCTTGAGGTCAGGAGTTCGAGACCAGCCTGGTCAACATGGTGAAACCCCATCTCAACTGAAAGTACAAAAACTAGCCAGGCGTGGTGATAGGTGCCTGTAGTCCCAGCTACTCGGGAGGCTGAGGCAGGAGAATCGCTTGAACCCAGGAGGTGGAGGTTACAGTGAGTCGACATTGTACCACTGCACTCCAGCCTGGGCAACAGAGCGAAACTCCATCTAAAACAAACCCCAAAAAACAAAAACAAAAAAAATCCAAAGAAAAACCTAGAGTGAAGCACCCGACTGGCTGGCCTCGCCCATCAGGAGGCACCCAGGCCATCGGCTGTGCCCCACAAGGACAACTTTTGCCGGTTTCGGAGGTCAGGATTCTAGGGGACACAGCAGGGTCCCACAAGCCTTCAGGAGCCATGGGAGACCCTGAGATGGTGCCCAAGAGCTTCTGGTGTAACCGAACTTTGTTCCATAGTGAAATCATTCCCCAAGAGGGCTGACTCATCCTCCAAACATCTCTTTTCAGTCTGTCCTTGTCCCTCCGCCCTTCTCAAGGACGTGGACAAACAGAGATGTCAGGGGAGAATGGGGTGAGGGCGTGGGTGGCCAGTTCTGGGCTGGGAGTGGGGTGGGAAGGTCTGCTGTCTCTGCGAGGGCTCCTGCCCGGACCTTGGTAACTTTCCATCCAGGTTCTCTGTGCACGTGAGTGACCTGAGCTGGGCTGCACCTGACTTCCCACTGGCCGCATGAAGTGCAGTTCGTTCTAACCGCAGGTGACCCACACGAGGTCAGACAGCCGTTCCCACAGAAACCTGCTGGGAGTTGCCCAATAAGGCCCTTCCTTCCTCATTCTTCACCTGCCTTCCAGAGAGCCCAGGACAAGCCAGGGAGGGAGACACGTCTTCACCAACTCTCCAGGCTGCCCCCCAGGTGGTCCCATTTCACAGGAATGATGAGGACAGTGCAGCCAAAGGCCACAGCGGCTCCCAGGAGTCACAGAGTCCCTGGGCTGGGAAACGACCTGGTCTGACTCACTGGAGAGACCCCCGTTTTAGATCCGGGCTGAGCAAGCCTGGCACGTGGTTGACTCTCCTGAGCTTTGGCGGTGTGGGCAGTGCCAGGAGATCCTTGGGCTTTGAGACCCTGTTTTTCCATCCTCTCCGTGACATGGCTGTGTGGGCGCCCACATATCCCTCTTTGCCAGGCGGGTGGTGATTTCAGAGCCCCGAGGGGAAGAAGGAAGCCATTAAGCTTCGTTGGATGGGAATTGTTGTCACACTCCATATCCTGTAGGACTGCACGGCAGTCAAAATGGGAGGGCCAGGCAGTGGCTCACACCTGTAATCCCAGCACTTTGGGAGGCCAAGGCGAGTGAATCACCTGAGGTCAGGAGTTCAAGACCAGCCTGGACAACATGGTGAAACCCTGTCTCTACTAAAACTACAAAAAAAATATATATATATATAAAATATATATATATATATATTTTTTGTAGTTTTAGTAGAGACAGGGTTTCACCATGTTGTCCAGGCTGGTCTTGAACTCCTGACCTCAGGTGATTCACTCGCCTCGGCCTCCCAAAGTGCTGGGATTACAGGCTTGAGCCACCGCGCCCGGCCAAAACTACAAAAAAATTAACGAAGCATGGTGGTGCACGCCTGTCATCCCAGCTACTCAGGAGGCTGAGGCAGGAGAATCGCTTGAATCCGAAAGGTGGAGATTGCAGTGAGGCATGATCACACCACTGCACTCCAGCCTGGGCAACAGAGGGAGACTCTGTCTTTAAAAAAAAAAAAAGGAAAAATGCTTGGAAGAAATTTGCTCCCAATTGCCAGGCAATGGTGGGTGATAAAAAGTGTTGTCATAGGGATGTCCTCTAGGGGAAAGGTTGCTAGATTTAGCAAATAAAAATGCAGGATGCCTGATTAAATTCAAATGTCAGAGAAACAACAAATGATTTTTTAGTATAAGTATATCCCAGGCTATATTTAGGATATGCTAAAAAAGTATTCACTGTTTCTCTGACATTTGAGTTTAACTAGGCTTCCTACATATATGTTTTGCAGACAGGGTCTCATTCTGTTGCCCAGGCTGGAGTGTAATGAGGTGATGTGCCACCACGTCTGGCTAATTAAAAAAAAAATTTTTTTTGTCGCACTATGTTGCCCAGGCTGGTCTTGAACTCCTGGCCTCAAGTGATCCTCCTGTTTCAGCCTCCCACATTGCTGAGACATGAGCCACTATGCCTAGCCATGTACTGTACTTTTTTCTGGAAACCGTATCTGGGAGGTAGGGTGACTTTTCCTCCCTCCTCCTACCCCTTTGATTTCGGTAGCTGGGAGAGAGGGGTCCTAAGTATTTCAATTAGGACTGACACTGTAGTGAGGTCTTGTTCTGTCTTCCACGTACAAACTGGCCACTGATTCACATTTCCCCAGCCCCACCCAAGAGTGAAGGCTTGCTCCCATAAGCCAGCTGGTCCCCCTCCTGTTACATTACAGGTTGCCTTGAATGGTTGTCTGAGTTGTATACAGCATGACTCCATACTTCAGAAGAGTGCTTCCTGCATTTATGCAGTGCACAACCTGCACAACCCACCATAGCAGCCCTGTTTCCACTTCTAGATTATGACCACTGGGCGATAGTTTTTTTCTTTTTTTTTTTTGAGACGGAGTCTCGCTCTGTCGCCCAGGCTGGAGTGCAGTGGCCGGATCTCAGCTCACTGCAAGCTCCACCTCCTGGGTTTACGCCATTCTCCTGCCTCAGCCTCCCGAGTAGCTGGGACTACAGGCGCCCGCCACCTCGCCCGGCTAAGTTTTTTTTTTGTATTTTTTAGTAGAGACGGGGTTTCACCGTGTCAGCCAGGATGGTCTCGATCTCCTGACCTCGTGATCCGCCCGTCTCGGCCTCCCAAAGTGCTGGGATTACAGGCTTGAGCCACCGCGCCCGGCCGGTTTTTTTCCTCTTATTTATGGCTCCATCCCATTGCTTCCTTGCTCGGGGAAAAACCTGAGCACTCTGGGAAGGCACTGTGGCAATATCTGAAGACAATTGAGCAGCCAAGCCATGTGCACAGAGTTTTTGATTCTCGGGCCAACCTGATATCTGCTGGAGGGCCACTCCACTCCCTTCCCACTGCCCAACGTGCAGGCTGGGGCATGAGGGACCAGAAGAAAGATATCCTGCCTGCCCGCCCACCACATCCTTTCCCGATCCTCACCCCCACCAACCCTCCAACCTAGGCATAATTTTAGAAACTTAAGAGACCCCGCGCCGGACATTCTTGGCCTGGAGCCTGCGGGGGCAGGTCCTGAAAGCAGACAGACATTTCTTTCTTAGGCCTTGCCGATAGAGATCCTCTGTTTTCCCCTGGAACAGGTTTCTGAGGGGCCATTGTGTGCGGAAGAGCTGCTGACACACTCGCTTCTTTGTGGGGTTCCCCCACCACCCAGTCCTCCTGGGCTGGATTATTTTGCAGGGTGAGTCCCAGCTTCTCTGTGCTTCCCTGAGGCCCCCCAAAGCCATCAGGAACAGTGGGGACCAGGGTGGGGAGGATTGAAGGCTGCAGAGATGGGTGGCCATAGGGAATCCTTTGCAAATCATGGGGGTCATTTGGTGCCTTGAAACTGTAAATGACAGGCGGGGACCTCTGGGTCTGGAGACAGAAGGTGGGGTGTGATTCCAACATCCGGTGCTTAGACAACAGTGAAGATTTGTTTCCATCACTGGCCAGGAAAGCCTGGTCTTTTCAGTTCGGATTTCAAGGAAATCATTCCTGCAGCAAACATTCTGGAGGCTTCTGGAGTGTGAGGGAGAAGTGGGCAGGAAGGAGGCATGCCAGGAACGAATGTTTACGGTCCCTCGAATGGCAGGCACTGCCTGCACATGTCCCTCTCAACCCTAGCAGATGGGGGCTGCTGAGGCTCTGGGAGGTAAAGTAACTTGCTCACGGTCATGCAGCCAGGAAGTGGCACAGCCAGTCCTGCAGCCTGAATCCTTTGCTCCCTTTATCCCTTTTTCTTTTTTCCAGGAGTGTTTTGGATACGTAATTCACATACTGGACAATTCACCCATTTACAGCATACCATTCAGGCCAGGCACTGGTGGCTCATACCTGTAATTCCAGCACTTTGGGAGGCTAAGGCGGGTGGATCACTTGAGGTCAGGAGTTCAAGACCAGCCTGGCCAACATTGTGAAACCCCATCTCTACTAAAAATACAAAAAATATTTAGCTGGGTGTGGTGGCAGGCCCCTGTAACCCCAGCTACTCAGGAGGCTGAGGCGGGAGAATCGCTTGAACCCAGGAGGTGGAGGTTGCAGTGAGCGGAGATCTCACACTGCACTCCAGCTTGGGCGACAGAGTGTGTGAGACTCTGTCTCAAACAAACGAAAAAGTATACTATTCAAAGGCTTTTAGTTTACAGAATTGTGCAACTGTAACCACTGTCAGTTTCAAAACATCTTCTACAGCTTCAAAAGATTTTCTACAGCTTCAAAAGATTTTCTACAGCTTCAAAAGAAACCTCATCCCCTTTAGCCATCACTGTCTAATTCCCTTGTTCCCCCAGTCCTACAACCATGAATCCGCTTTCTGTCTCTGTGAATTTGCCTGTTCTGGACATTTCACATCAATGGAACTGTATACTATATGGGTTTTTTTTTTTTTTGAGACAGTCTCACTCTGTCGCCCAGGCTGGAGTGCAGCTCACTGCAACCTCTGCCTCCTGAGAGATTCTCGTGCCTCGGCCTCCCGAGTAGCTGAGACTAGAGGCGTGCGGCACCACGCCCAGCTAATTTTTGTATTTTTAGTAGAGACAGGGTTTCACCCTGTTGGCCAGGCTGGTCTCGAACTCCTGATTTCAGATGATCCACCTGCCTCGGCCTCCCAAAGTGCTGGGATTACAGGCGTGAGCCACCGTGTCTGGCCCCCTGGGGCGTTTTGCCCCTGGCTTCTCTCTCGGTGTACTGTTTCCAAGGTTCATGCATGATGCAGCCTGTATCAGTGCTGTATTCCTTTTGATGACTGAATAATGCTCCGTTGTATGGAGAGACCGGATTTTGCTCATCCACTTGTCTGTCGACGGACATTTGGGGTGTTTCCACCATTTGTGTCGAGTTTCCTATGAATTTTTAGGTTTTCAGTTCTTGTGGGAGTTCCCAACTCTTAAGCAAGCTGCTCAAATTCCTGCCTACAGGCTTTTTCTCATGCTGGGATTTCCCTACCTGGGAACTCCCCTCCCCTTTTCCCACCCCCAGTAGAATGCAACTTGTTCCCCAGGACCCAGCTGCGTCCCTTTCCTCACTGCTCCCCATTCTTCTTACCGTAACAAGAGGCAGGAAGTCTTTCTGCACTTGATCCTTTATCCTGGGCGGTGCTTGCTGTGTGATCTTGGGCCACTCGCTCAGCCTCTCTGAACCCCAGTGGGGTTTATCTGTGATGCAAGGATCTAATTCTGATCCCATGGGGGTGCTAGGAGGATCGAGGTGGCAAGAGCTCTGTGTCCTGGAAGCCTGGAAAGGGATGATGTATTGGGGCAGGCATTAGTTTATTTCTTCAGCCAGCTGTTTCTGCTAAGTGCCAGCTTCATGCCTGAGGGGATTTACTGTTGTAAAACCATAATGATTCTGCCTTCAGGGAGCTGGGACAGGGGTTCTCAACTGGGAGGGAATTTGGTCCTAGGGCACAAATCTGGAGATGTCATCTGGAGACATCTTTGGAGGTCATGATGCCGGGAGGAGTGCTACTGGTTTCTAGAAAGAGGTCAGGGATGTTGCAAAACCTTACATGATGCACAGGAAAGCTCCCGTAGCAATGAATGACCTGGCCCCAAATATTGATAGTGCCGAGGTTGATGAACCCTGGTCTAGTGATGTTATTGTTATTCATTCATTTTTCGTGTGTGCATGTATTTATTAAATTTTTTTTGCATTCACAACTCTTGCCTTTTTCCCAGATGGATTCGAGGTAACTTACAAAGATACCAAAAAAAACCCAGGATTTTTAAAATGAGGACGTTGAGGTAGAAAACAATAAGAAGGAAGGAACTTTTTTTTTTCCAGGAATGATACCCAAATTAAAGTGCACTACTTTCAGAAGTGGGACATACGTTTGGCTCTGAGCTTCCTAGTGGCCAGAGCAAAAAGAGAAAAAATTAATTTCAAGATTCTCACTGACCCAAAGTTGAAAATAAATTAAGAGCTTAAGGGAAGTCCAGCCTTCTTAGGTGTGAAGGAGTTTTCTCCTACAGGCCCTTATACAGGGGCCAAGGCAATGTGCTGGAGCAGACAGCACTGTTGTCAACACAGCTCTGCAGGGAATATGATAGTGAGTATCACATTGCATCCTCTGATCCAGGCCTGTGATGCAAGGCTGAGGCCAGCTTGGCAAGCCGGCTATACATCGGGCACCTGCCCTGAGTGTGGGGGTTTACTTTCCCAACTTCAGAAGAGAAAGCATGGTCCACACTGCAGGCAGTTCAGAACAGCAATGGAAGCCGGGGCTCTGCAGTCAAACTGGCTGGGGTGAGGATGTGAATTTACTCCCAAATTGTGGTGTGACCTTGGGCCATTCTTGAAACCTCTCTGAACTCAGTTTCCTCATCCATACTATAGGGCAGGAATAGTGAAGTAGGCCGGGCGCAGTGGCTCACGCTTGTAATCCCAGCGCTCTGGGAGGCTGAGGCAGGTGGATCACCTGAGGTCAGGAGTTTGAAACCGGTCTGGTCAATATGGCGAAACCCCATCTCTACTAAAAATACAAAAAGAAAAAAAATTAGCTGGTCGTGGTGGCGGGTGCGTGTAGTCCCAGCTACTGGGGCGGCTGAGGCAGGAGATTCGACTGAACCTGGGAGGCGGAGGTTGTAGTGAGCCGAGATCGTGCCACTGCACTCCAGCCTGGGCATGTTGTAGTTTTGTGGTTGCAGGCATACCTCAGAGATACCATGGTTTTGGTTCCAGACCACCACAATAAAGCAAAAATTGCAAGAAAGCAAGTTGCAGAAATTCTTTGGTTTTCCAGTGCATATAAAATTAATATCAGCAGTAAGCCTGTTTCACTTTCTTCTTCACGTGTGTACTTTCTTTCTTTTTTATTTTTTCACATGTGTACTTTCAATTTCCTTCAGGAACTTTTCTGGCCAGGCGAGGTGGCTCATGCCTGTAATCCCAGCACTTTGGGAGGCCAAGGCAGGTGGATCACTTGCGATCAGGAATTTGAGACCAGCCCGGGCAACAAGGCAAAACCTCGTCTCTACAAAAAATACAAAAATTAGCTGGGCATGGTGGTGCATACCTGTAGTCCCAGCTACTCGGGAGGCTGAAGTGGGCAGATGGCCTGAAGGAGGTAGAAGTTGCAGTGAGCCAAGATCATGCCACTGCACTCCCTCCTGGGTGATACAGCCAGACCTTGTCTCAAAAAATTAAAAAGTAAGAACCAAAAAAATTCCAGGGGCAGAGGGAGCCACGTGGGACAGATGGCATCGGATAGACCAGATAGTGAGTAGGGTGTACAGGTCAGTGTCATCAGACTATCATGCCTACTCTGTGTATGACAGCAATAGTCCACAATACGTTTAACAAAAAAGGATCCCTCAACTCAATCAATCATCACAAATCCTGTGTGTGCAACACTTTGAAGGAAGAATGGGGACCTGGTCTCCCAGGAGACCAGGCTGTGCGCAGGCTATGGGAGAGTTTGGTCTTGATCCTAAAGAGGCAGCTATTGATGAGTTTCCAGTGGGAACAGTGGAACCTGCCTCGGGGTGCGGTTGTGAGAATGACATCTGTAGTGTGGGAAGCTCTCGGGGTTCTCACGGTAACTCTCTTGTTTCTCTTTCTCTTAGAGACAGGGTCTCATTCTGTCGCCCAGGCTGGAGTGCAGTGGGGCAATCATAGCTCTCTGTAGCCTCGAACTCTTGGCCTCCAGCAATCCTCCTGCCTTGGCCTCTATGCCCGTCTGGCTGCTGCTTTCATTTTCTCACTTCCTCCCCTCTTCTCACCCCTTGTCCCATCTCAATTCATTTTCTTTTCCTTTCTCTGTTTCCCTCCCTTTTTTCTCCTTTTCTTCCCTTCCTTCTTTGCGGCCCCTGCATAGGAGTCTTCAACCTGTGCGGCTCTGTGCTGCAGAGAGAGACACGGGGCTGGGAAGGGGTCCCCCACACTGTGAAGAGAGCCCAGGACAGTACTGGCTGCGCTCCTTTCCCTCTTCCCAGTCCTCCAGGAGGTGCACAGGATCCCGCGTGGGAGGAACCCCGGGCCTCATGGGGGTCTCTGAAGACAGAGCCAGACCTGCGTGGCGTCTCCCCCATTGAATACTAGGGGACACATTCCCCACAGGGACACAGCCACCTGTCACAGCCCTACTGGTGAAGTCCACAGTGTGTAATTCAGCCCATCCTCCATCCAGAGCTGGTTGCGGAGATGCGGAGAGCTGGTTGCGGGGATGCAGAGAGCTGGTTGCAGGAGTGCTGAGAGCTGGCTAGGAGAATGCTGAGAGCTCGGGCTCCCTGTTTGCACAGCGGAGATTGAGAGAGAGACAGAGAGAGGACACACTCTTGTTCCCAGGAGCCCCGAGGGCCTGTACATTTGTGATGGATCCATTCGAGTGTCCCACGTCCAACGGTGGTCCTGGCTGATTCCTGGGGTAGTAAAGGAAGTTCCGTTCTTTCCTGCGTTGCTCCAACTTCCGGACACAGGAGAACAGATGTTTGACATCCAAAGATGACCGAGGTGGCAGTGGCTTCATCACACTGAGCAGGCAGTTCCTTCAACAGGCGTGGGTGGGTCCCAGCCTTTTCAGGAAGCAGTTTGACGCAGTGTTTCAGGGGCCTGGAAATGTCCACACTTTTCTCGTCAGTAATCACACTTCTGGGAATTTGCCCAAAGGAAATAACCCTAAAAAAAAAAAAAGAAAGAAAAGCCATGTGCCCAGCAATATCTGTTGCAGTGATATTGTATAATAGGGAACCATCCAGTTGACACAACTGTGGCCACCACCTAGTAGATTCTTTTTTTTTTTTGTGAAGAGAGACAGAGTCTTGCTGTGTTGCCCGGACTGGTCTTGAACTCCTGGGCTCAAGCAATCCTCCTGCCTTGGCCTCCCGAAGTGCTGGGATTACAAGCATGAGCCATCACACCTGGCCGAGAGAGAGATTCTTGATGAAGGCATTTGTGCTTCTGGATCCAGCCATGCCTGAAGTCCTTACCATGGGCTTTCCAACTATATGAGCAAGTAAATTCCCTTTGCTATGTAAACAATATTTATGATACAGAGCTATGCAATTAATTGGATCATAATGAAGATTAAATGAACTAATGATATATGAAATACTTGGTTCACAGGGGCTCATGAGAGGTCAACTCTCAGGAATTTCTTTCCCTTCAGTGAATGTACTTCCAAGTTAAAATCCACCAAGCATATTGCACATTTTAGAGCAGGCACGAATGGGTTTGACTGATTTAGAACAATAAACACACAGAACTGAAATTTCACATCACCACCTACCCCGCCAGGGTCTCACTATGTTGCCGAAGCTGGTCTCAAACTCCTGGGTTCAAGCAATCCTCCTGCCTCAGCCTCCCAAAGTGCTGGAGTTACAGGGATGAGTCACCACACCCAGCCTCTAGTGGATTCTTAAATCTGCATTTGTAAGAAGGAGTTCTGAGAGCTCTTTGTCAGCTAAGCTGGAAGCACAATTGCATGCCTGCTGAGATGGCTGGGTTGGGATGGGGGCTGCGGATTTTCTGAACCATTTCCGATACTGCCACATTGCTCTGTCTGCTAGGAAACCCTGCCAGGCAGCTGTGTCCCCCCAGGGCGTTTCCAGCCATTCCCAGGCTAAAACTGGAGCGCCTGTTTCATTTTGGAAAATGAAGACTGACATCTCAAGGCGTGTTTCCTTTTTGGATGTTCCCCTGGATTTCTGGAGGGGAAGAGAAGGACGTGTGGAAAACAACCAGGGAGGCCCTTGAAACCCCTTGTGGGGCAGAGCCCCTGGGGCAGGGATTTGGTTTTTTTCACCTCAAAAGCCTGCTGACAGCTCAAACAGCACCACCCCCATCCTGGGGATGGAGGCAGGGAAGTTTATTTTTTCTAAAAGATTGTTAAAGGTCTTTATTTTATTGCAAAAGCAATACATGCTGATTGTTTAAAAAGAAACACACAAGTAGTACAGAACTGTATAAAATAAAGTTCCTGGCAACCCCCTCCTTCTCTTCAGAGGGAGGCACCCTTTACTGTTTGTTTTAAATGTGTTCTCTTTTATTTTCTAGATCGCCCAGGCTGGAGTGCAATAGCTCACTGCAGCCTCGGACTCCTGGGTTCAAGGGATCCTCTCACCTCAGCCTCCCAAGTAGCTTGGGACTACAGCCACCAATCATACCCTGCTAATTTTTTATTATTTTTTTTGTAGAGATGGGGTCTCGTTGGTTTGCCCAGGCTGGGCTGGGACTCCTGGCCTCAAGCAATCCTCCCACCTTGGCCTCTCAGAGCTCTGAGATTATAGGCGTTAGTCAGTCACTGAATCCCATCTGTGTTCTTTCTTTTAGAGAGTTTCCATTTTAAGTCTTTGCAATTTTTTTTTTTTTTTTGCAAGAAGCCACAGTGAACAATAGATCTTACAACCTGGTACACGTGGGCACTCGTATATAAATAAAACACAAGTGTGACTCAACCATACTTGTGACATGGAGTGCCCATCTGGACTTGTGTAGTCTATTCTGTTCCATTCAATTACATTTTATTTACAAAGAAAGGTGGCTGGTCATAAACCAATCAAATGATTTCATGCCCCACTGCAGATGTAACCTGCAGACAGATAACTACTGTAGATAGTGGCACAGGAGACCAGCTGTTCACGACTCCCTGTCCTACAGCTTGGATCTCACATTGAAGAATTTAGCAGCCTGCTTTCCATAACATTTCCATAACAGCCTGCGTAGGGCTCTTCCTTCCTTCTTAACAGTGACAGAATATCTCATTTTTTATTTTCATTTATTTATTTATTTATTTATTTATTTATTTATTTATTTTTGAGACAGGGTCTCACTCTATCACCCAGGCTGGAGTGCAGTGGTGCGATCTCAGCTCACTGTAACCTCCACCTCCTGGGCTCAAGCACTTCTTGACTCAGCCTCCTGAGTAGCTGGGACTGCAAGTATGCGTCACCACACCCAGCTAATTTTTTGTATTTTTAGTAGAGACAGGGTTTCACTATGTTGGCTGGTCTCGAACTCCTGAGCTCAGGCAATCCGTCCGCCTCGACCTCCCAAAGTTCTGAGATGACAGGCGTGAGACCCTGCAACCGGCCCCAGTGGGCAGAGTTATCTTATTGAGTAGTTTTTCTGGAAGTATTTGTTCAACTCCTTCTTGAGTCATTTGCATTGTTTCCACGCTGGGGCTGTCACCGTTAAGGTCGTGTGGGACATTCCATCCAGGCACAGGAACAAGAGCATCCATGTGGTAGATTCCCAGCATGGAATTTCTGGACTACAAAGCAAGCACCGGCCAGGCAGGTGGCTCACGTCCGTAATCCCAACAACATGGGAGGCCTAGGCAGGCGGATTACTTCAGTCCAGGAATTTGAGACCAGTCTGGGCAACATGGTAAAACCCTGTCTCTACAAAAAATACAAAAATTAGCCGGGTGCCTGTAGTCCCAGCTGCTGGGGAGACTGAGGCAGGGGAGGATTGATTGAGCCCGGGAAGTGGAGGCTGCAGTGAGCTATGATCACACCACTGCACTCCAGCCTGAGTGACAGAGCGAGACCCTGTCTCAAAAAAGTTAATAAATAAACAAAAGCGTCTCCTACTATGTTTGCATGTAGGAACCAGTCACGATTTTTTTTTTTTTTTTGAGATGGAGTCTTGCTGTGTCTCCCAGGCTGGAGTGCAGTGGCGCGATCTCGGCTCACTGCAAGCTTTGCCTCCTGGGTTCACGCCACTCTCCTGCCTCAGCCTCCTGAGTAGCTGGGACTACAGGTGCCCGCTACCGCGCCCGGCTAATTTTTTTTTTTATATTTTTAGTAGAGACGGGGTTTCACCGTGGTCTCGATCTCCTGACCTTGTGATCCGCCCGCCTCAGCCTCCCAAAGTGCTGGGATTACAGGCGTGAGCCACCATGCTCGGCAAAAGAGGATATTCTTGTTTCAGAAAGAGGTTGGGTCAAGCAGCTAACCTTACCCTGGCTCTGTGTGGCCAAGAGAGAGAAGAAAATTCGAGAGCCCCCCTTCCCTCAGGGATTTCCCAAATGTTTCCTCTACATTTCAGGGTCTAACTGTGGTGGCCCCAAGAAGGTGTTCAGGATGGAGGAGGGAGGCCAGTGGGGTGGGGTTGGGTGGGGGAATGACCTCTGTCTCAGAAGGGTGGGGAGGTGGGAAGGGGAGGTGGTTTTATTTGTCTGATTTGTGGAAACCCTCCAGACATTGAGGCCTCTGAGTGACATTCCCAGGATGCAGTCTGGAGGGCCGCCTGTGTTTGGAGGCAGGTGCAAAAGGGGGAGTGAGGGTGGGGGGATGGACAATCAGGATTCTCCCCATTCCATTCCTGTCCATATTGCCCTCTCTTTATTCACTTATTCATGTGCCGGTGATGCAGGATTTTTCTTCTCAGTCACTTTGCAAACCAGGGACCCCCAGTAGGCGATACCCTGCCCAGGCCTCACTCAGTCACACTGGCATGCCCCGGTTTGCTTGTGTTATAGCTTGTATCCACGTTCGGCAGTTCCCGAGCTCTTGTACCACGCCCAAGAAGAATGAGGATATGCGGGACATTGGAGGAGGAGGGTGGAGAATAATTTTATTGAGTGATAAAAACTGATTTCAGCAGAGAGGGGACACACGGTTGTCCCCCTACCTGAAGGTGGGAAAGTTCTCCCCCTGTGGCTGGGTCTGGGGTCTCTCATGGACTCAGAATGGGGAGTGTGGGCTGACTGGTTTGTGAGTATGCCAAAAAGGTTAAAGTGAAGACACCATTCAAAGGTGGGCACGACAGTGTAGAAAACCAATTAGGAAAGGGTAGGTATATGTCAAATAGGTGAAGGGTGGGGGCCAATTAGAGGAAAGCATGCCAAACGGAAAGACAAGCTCCCAATCCAGTCCGAGGATTTAACTTCTAGCTTGGCTTTCGGGTTTTAAACTATCTCCTGCTTGGAGGCGGGGTTTCACCGGGGACCCGCCCCATCTGCCTAGGCATTTGGCTGCCTCCTGCCACTCTTTCGGGCCTATGCTAGGCATCTGGGACACAGCAGTGACTAACACACAAGCTTTAGCCTCCCAGCAGGGACCTTCTAGCTGGGGAGACAGATGTGGAATAACAACCATGATGTAGTTATTTAGGAGGTGCTAAATGTGGCCGAGTGCAGTGGCTGGCACGTGTCATCCCAGTGCTTGAGGCCAGGAGTTCCAGACCAGCCTGGGCAACACAGAGAGACCCCATCACTACAAAAATAAAAAATAGGAAAACGAGTCGGGCATGGTGGCTGGCACCTGTAGTCCCAACTACTCGGGAGGCCGAGGTGGGAGGATTGCTTGAGCCTAGCAGTTTGAGGCTGCAGTGAGCTATATGATCACGCCACTGCACTCCAGCCTGGCGGACGGAGTGAGACCTGTCTCTAAATATAAAAAATGAAAAAATTAAAAAGGAGATGGTAGTGCAACAGAAAAAGGTGACAGGGTGGTGGTGTTTCACGAGGGTCAGGGAGGGGAGCATAACCTCAGATAGAGTGGTCCGTGGTGTTTGAGCACAGGTTTGAAGGAAGGAGCGGGCCACATAGACACCTGGGATGCCTGCAGTCCAGGCAGGAGGAGCGGCCATGCAAAGGCCCTGAGGCGGGATGGTGCTGAAACAGCTGGGAGGAGGTCAGTGTGGCTGGAGTGGAGTGAGCAAAGTGGAGGATGTTTTGGAGGTGAGGGGCAGAGAAGAGACGAGGCTTAGGGTAACACAGGGCTCTGGAGTTCTCAGGAGGCTTCATGACCATGGGGAGGGGGTAGGGCAGCTGAGAGAACTAAAACAGAGGTTCTGGAAGGGAGGGGCTGGCTCAGGTCCTGTGGCCGCTGCGAAAGACACCAGAGGGAACTTTCAAAACCGCCATCATCATCACCGCTTCTCTCACCATTTCCTAAAACCAAAGGGGGCCTGGCTGCACCGTAAGCCCTGGTTACCCCCTCGGGAGGTTGAGCAACCTGTGGCTTCCCAGCACCCACAGGCACGGCTTCCTACCTGCGCTTCCCCTTCTGGGCTCAGGAAGAGAAACGCTCCTTGAGCCACCGTAGCTCGTGCCAGGCGCCTCAGATGATGGCCAAACACTGACATGGAGGTTCAAATATCAGGAAATACAGAAACAGCCCAACCATGGTGCATCTGGGAGAAAACTCCGACAAAGAAGTCCTTTTGCAAGCCGAATAGGAGAGTGGCATCTTAGCTTGGTGTTGTCTGGGGCAAAAAAAGGCTCAGCCCCTGGAGAGACAGCGGGGCTTCAGTGGGTGCCCCAAGAAAGGGGAGGAACCTGCATGGAGACCCAAGAGTGCTGGGGTTTTGGCTGGGCACAGAGGTTCATGCCTGTAATTCCAGCACCTTGGGAGGCTGAGGCAGGAGGATCACTTGAGCCTAGGATTAAGTTTAAGATTAGCCTAGGAAACCCATCTCTACAAAAAATAAAAAATTAGCCTGGTGTGGTGGCGCATGCCTGTAGTCCCAGCTACTCAGGTGGCTGAGGCGGGAGGATTGCTGTGCCCAGGAGGCAGAGGCTGCAGGGAGCTATGATAGAGCCACTGCACTCCAGCCTGGGTGACTACGCAAGACCCTGTCTCTACCAAGAACAAAGAAAGCAAAAAAGCATGCTGGGTTTTGTCCCATTTCCAGCCTGGCTGTGGGGCCTTTAGATCCCCAGCCCCTTTCTGGGCCTCAGCTATAAAATGACGGGGCTGGAGCAGGGAAAACGGGCAGACGGCCCTCCTTCAGACTGCGGAGGGCAGTGAGTTGCCTCACCTTAAGTGCTTGTTTCTATTCTGAGTTGGGCTCTGTAGGACACTGTTTTGGAAGGGAAGGCTCTTAGGTTCTGTGGCCGAAAAGTCACAGATCTGGGCCATCTAGAAAACTCTAAGCTCTAGAAGCTCTCCACAGCATGGGGACTGAGCATGGACGTAGAGCCAGACAGCTTGGGTTCAAATCTTACTGCTGCCATGTGCTGGTTGTGTGACCTTTGACAACCTGCCTGACCTCTCTGGGCTTCTATTGCTAAGTCTGTAAAGCGGAGATGATAATATTTCCCTCATAGGGTTGCTGGGAGAGCGGAGTCCAGTGGCCTATGTGACTGTGACTGTTCGTTAGGCGACTATAATTCTATGACTCATACTCCACCCGCACTCCATTGCCCAGCCCCTCCCCACACCCCTACTGGGTTGTGGAATGGAGCTCAAAGAATGAAATTCTTCAGTGTTATGAAGACATGTGTTTCCTGGAGGCTACAAGGAAGAGAAAGTAGATGACCCCAAGGTCACAGAGTATTTGTTTATTATGCATTTGTCCTGCCCTGCTGCTAGCCAGAATGTAAACTCCAGGGGAATTGGGGTCCCCATCTTGTTACCCCAGTTCTAGCTCCTGAGATGGTGCCTGGTTCCCGGGACACACCACCTGAGAGGGTGAGAAAACTGCCTGACAACTTCAGGCATCAGCCAGGCCTGGCACAAATTTCACCCCTAGTCACCTTCTTGCTGTGTGATTCCAGGCATCTTACTTTACCTGTCTGGGCTTCAGTTGCCCAATCTGTAAAACAGCTGGATTGTTGTAAGGATAAAACGAGATGGTGGATGTAAAAGTGCTTTTACATTCCAGGGCCCAGTGCCCAGTGGGTACTCAGCTTGTGTTCCCATCACTATCTTCCTCCTCCCCACCAACTCCTCCTCCTCCTCCCCCTCCTCTTTCCTCCTCTCCTTCCTCTTTCCTCGTCTCCCTTCCCCTCTCCTGTCCCCCTCCCCCTCCTTCTCTCCCTCCTCCTCCCCTGCTCCTTCCCCCTCACTCTCCCCCTCCTCCCTCTTCCCCTCTCCACTCCTCCCTCTCCCCCTGCTCCTTCCCCCTCCCTCCTCCCTCTCTCTTTCCCCATCCTCCCTCTCCCCTGCTTCCTTTTCCCCTCCTCTCTCCTCCTCTCCCCTTCCTCCTTTCCTTCCTCCTCCCCTTCCTCCTCTCCTCTGCCTCCTTCCTCCCCCTCCTCCTCCCCTCTGCCTCCTTCCCTCTTCATCCTCCCATTCCTCCCCCTTCTCCTCCTTTCGTCCTCCCCTTCCCTGCCCTTACTTCTCTCTTCCTCCTCCTCCTCTATTGGGGTTTCATTCTGCATCAGATGCCAGTTGCTGTGACCTGGATATGTTTTGTTAAATACAAACACAGTCACACAGCACAATCTCTGCGGCCAAGAGGACGCCTGTGTGTCATTATTAAGTGGATCAGGCCTCCCATCCTGAGAACACGCTCTTCCTACGGTTTACAGGGCCCCTGCCCTGAGGCAGATAACCGGGGCCTCACTCTGGGCAGGCGGGAAAGGCCCCACCTGCCATCCAGCTGGGCTGCTTCTCCTGGCCTGGTGAAGATGGAGGCCTTTATCTTCTGCCATGTTACCCAGCCTGTTCTGGGATGGTCTCCCACGCCCCAAGAGGAAGGGTTGACCCATTAATCACAGGGCTTGGGAAGCTCACCTGGGCCTCCACCTGGGCCACTGGCTGCAGGTGCCATCACCCACAGACGGTGACCAGGGACTGCCCTTGGACGTGGAGCCGGGCCGCCTGCTGACTCGGATGTCCTGTCCTGGCCAGAGGCAGCTCTCACAGGGAGCACTGCCAGATGGAACCCAGGATGCCTAGTTACATTTGAATTCCAAAGAAATAGCAAATGATTGTTTGGTGTATGTCTTGCGCAGTATTAGGGACAAATTACAAATCTGCAGCATTTGGGACACACCTATACAAATGACAAGCAGGCATTTGCTACTTCTCTGCAATTCAGATTAACTGGGCACCCCGTATAGTTATGTGCTAGATCCAGTAACACTCCCTAAAGCCTCCTTCTGCCCATGAGATCACCCCGTTTCAGCTCCATTTTGGCAGCAGCAGAAACAAAGGGTTTGGCCAGGCTAAGGGCGAGGCCACTGAACCAGGATTGGGGTTGGGGGTGCAACCTTAGGCAAGCCTCCTGTCCTCCTGGTCTCAGTTTCCCCGTCTGCATAACTCAGCTGGAAGAATCGTGGCTGCATGGACCTTTTTTGAGCATAAAGCGTGTGATGTATGTGGGAAACATGTTTTGGAAATGGAAAGGTGTTACGGAATTATGAGTGACCGGAATTCGTTGTTTTTTTTTTTTTTTTTTTTTTTTTTAGATGGAGTCTCGCTCTGTCGCCCAGGCTGGAGTGCAGTGGCCGGATCTCAGCTCACTGCAAGCTCCGCCTCCCGGGTTCACGCCATTCTCCTGCCTCAGCCTCCCGAGTAGCTGGGACTACAGGCGCCCGCCACCTCGCCCGGCTAGTTTTTTGTATTTTTTAGTAGAGACGGAGTTTCACCGGGTTAGCCAGGATGCTCTCGATCTCCTGACCTCATGATCTGCCCGTCTCGGCCTCCCAAAGTGCTGGGATTACAGGCTTGAGCCACCGCGCCCGGCCCGGAATTCGTTGTTAATGGGTAATGCAGACCAGTCAGTGGGGGCTGTTTACTGGCAACTGGGTTCCTTTTTTGGAAATTAGTTTTTTTCAATAAGCAACCTGCATTTGTTCTTGAAACATTAGAAAATGGAGAGTAGCAAAAGGACGAAAAATTCCCTAATGACATCACTCAGGGACAATATTTATAGCTTTTTTTTTTTTTTTTTTTTTTTTTTGAGAAGGATTCTCGCTCTGTTGACCAGACTGGAGTGCAGTGACATGATCTCAGCTCACTGCAGCCTCCACCTCCCGGGTTCGAATGAGCCTCCTGCATCAGCCTCCCAAGTAGCTGGGATTACAGGTGCAAGCCACCATGCCCGGCTAATTTTTGTTTCGCTATGCTGGCCACGCTGGTCTCAAACTCCTGGCCTCAAGTGATCCACCTGCCTCAGCCTCCTGAAGTGCTGGGATTACAGGTGTGAACCACCACACCCAGCCTCTGTAGCATTCTTTTTCCTTGGAAAACTTTTCCTCCAGGTGTATGTGTGTATTACTTTTTCTTTTTCTTTTTAACAAAATAAGTGGGATCATAGTCTGCATTCTTTTAGGGAACCAGTTTTTCCTCCTATAGCCACTTCATGTCTGAAGTTTCAGAGTATACCCAGAGAAAAAGCATCTTCCTTTCTGGTCCATGTGATTCCTGGGGTATTGACAGACGTCCTATAAAACCACAGCCTGCCTGTCCTCCTCCTGCTATGCCTGCATAGATGCCTAGCTTATGTTAAAAAAAAAAATTGAGATACACTTCTCATAACAAAGTTTAACATTTTAAATATTTTAAACTGTACTATTCAGTGGCATGTAGTGTTTTGCAATCACCACCAATATCGAGTTCTTAATTTTTTTTTTTTTTTTTTTTTTGAGACAGGGTCTCACTCTGTCACCCAGGCTGAAGTGCAGTGGCACCATCTCGGCTCACTGCAACCTCTGCCTCCCAGGTTCAAGTGATCCTCCCACCTCAGCCTCCCAAGTAGCTAGGACTACAGCTGTGTGCCACCATACCTGGCTAATTTTTGTACTTTTTTTTTTTCTAGAGACAGGGTTTTGCCATGTTACCCAGGCTGGTCTCAAACTCCTGACCTCAAGGAACCCACCTGCCTTGGCCTCCCAAAGTGCTGGAATTACAGGCATGAACCACTGCACCCAGCCCAGAACATTGTTATCACCCTAAAAAGAAACCTCATACTCTTGGGCAGTCACCCCCCAATTCTTTCAGCACAGATCCACTTTCTCTCTCTACGGATTTGCCTATTCAGGACATTTTGTGTAAATGGAATCATACAATATGTGACTTTTGGTGTCTGGTTTCATTTTACAAAATGTGTTTGAGGTCCCTCTGTGTTTTGGAAAGCATCAGTGCACTGCTCCTTTTTATGGTCAAATCACTCAATTCTTTTATGGCCAATACTTGTGGTAGAGATAGATTACATTTTGTCTATCCATTCATTCACTGATGGACATTTGAATTATCCCTACCTTTTGACTAGTGGGAATAGTGCTGCTATGAACATTCTCATACAAGTTTTTGCTTGAGTACTTGTTTTCAGTTCTTTTGTGTATACACCTTGGGGTGGAACAGTAGCTATAGCATTTTATGTTCCCACCAGCAATGTATGAGGGTTTCAGCTTCTTCACATCCTTCCCAATATTTATTTTCCATTAACTTTTTTTTTTGAGACAGAGTTTTGCTGTTCTCCCATGCTGGAGTGCAGTGGCACAATCTCGGCTCACTGCAACATCCGCCTCCTGGGTTCGAGCAATTCTCTTGCCTCAGCGTCCTGAGTAGTTGGGGTTACAGGCATCTGCCACCATGCCTGGCTAATTTTTGCATTTTTATTTATTTATTTTTTTTGAGACAGAGTTTCTCTCTGTTGCCCAGGCTACAGTGCAGTGGTGCGATCTTGGCTCACTGCAAGATCCGCCTCCCGGGTTCACGCCATTCTCCTGCCTCAGCCTCCTGAGTAGCTGGGACTACAGGTGCCCGCCACCACACCTGGCCAATTTTTTGTATTTTTAGTAGAGACGGGGTTTCACCATGTTAGCCAGGATGGTCTCGATCTCCTGACCTCATGATCCACCTGCCTTGGCCTCCCAAAGTGCTGGGATTACAGGCGTGAGCCACCACACCCAGCCTAATTTTTGTATTTTTAGTAGAGATGGGGTTTCACCATATTGGCCAGGATGGTCTCAAACTCCTGACCTCAAGTGATCTGCCAACCTCGGTCTCCCAAAGTGTTGGGATTACAGGCATGAGCCACCGTGCTCGGTCCAAAACTTTTTTTTTGTAGCTATCATAATGAGTATAAAGAGGTATCTCATTGTGGTTTTGATTTGTATTTCCTTGCTGACTATTGGTGTTGAACATCTTTTCATGTGTTTCTTGGCCATTTGTATATTTTCTTTGGCGAAACGTCTATTCAAGTCTTTTGCCTTTTTTTTTTTTTTTTTTTCTTTTGAGACAGGGTCTGGCTCTGTCATCCAGGCTGGAGTGTAGTGACATGATCTCTGCTCACTGCAGTGTTGACTTCCCAGGTTCAGGTGATCCTCCCACCTCACCTCCCAAGTAGGTGGGACCACAGGTGCCCACCATCATGCCTGGCTAATTTTTGTATTTTTAGCAGAGACGGGGTTTCACCATGTTGGTCAGGCTGGTCTCGAACTCCTGACCTCCTGTGAGCCGCCTGCCTCAGCCTCCAAAAGTACTGGGAGTATAGTCGTGAGCCACCGTACCCGGCCTCAGTGCCAATTTGTTTTGTTTGTTTTTTTTTTTGCTGAGTTGTAAAAGTTCTTTATATAATCTAGATATTAGACCCTTATCAGATATATGATTTGCAAACATTTTCTCCTCTTCTGTGGGTTGTCTTCTTACTTCCTGATAGTGTCCTTGGGTGCACAAAAGTTTTCCATTCTGATGAAGTCCAATTTATTTATTTTTTATTTTATTGCTTGTGCATTTGTTTTCATATTTATAAAACCATTGTCAGATCCAAGGTCATGAAGATTTACGCTATTGTTTCCTTCTAAGAGTTGAATGATTCAACCTTTGTATATGATGTGAGGTAGGGATTCTAACTTCATTCTTTTGCATGTGGATATCCAGTTGTCCCAGCACCACTTGTCAAAAAGACTCTTGGCTGGGCATAGTGGCTCATGCCTGTAATCTCAGCACTTTTGGAGGCCAAGGTGGGCAGATTGCTTGAGGTCAGGAGTTTGACACCAGCCTGTGGTGGTGCATGCCTGTAATTCCAGCTACCTGGGAGGCTGAGGCAGGAGAATTGCTTGAACTTGGGAAGTGAATGTTGCAGTGAGCCAAGATCACACCACTGCACTCCAACCTGGGTGATGCAGAGAGACTCTGTCTCAAAAAAAAAAAAAAAAAAAAAAAAAAAGACTCTTTCTCCATTGAATGGTCTTGGCACTCATTGACCATAGATGTATAGTTTATATGTAGACTCTCAATTTTATTTCATTGATTTATATGTCTATTCTTATGCCAGAACCACATACTTTGATTACTGTAGCTTTGTAGTAAGTTTTAAAATCAGAACGTGTGGGCCAGGTGCAGTGGTTCATGCCTGTAATCCCAGCACTTTGGGAGGTGGAGGTGGGAGGATCACTTGAGCCCAGGAGTTCAATACCAGCCTGGGCAACATAGTGAGACCACATCTATACAAAAAATTTAAAAGTGAGGCATGGTGGTGCACTCCTGTAGTCCCAGCTACTCTGGAGGCTGAGGTGAGAGGGATCGCTTGAGCCCAGGAGTTTGAGGCTGCAGTGAGCTATGATGGCACTACTACACCACAGAATGGGTAACAGAGTAAGACTCTGTCTCAAAAACAAACTGTAAACAAACAGAAACAGTGGGTCCTCCAACTTTGTTCTTTTTCAAGATTGTTTTGGCTATTTGAAATCCCTTGCAATTCCATATTAATTTTAGGATCCACTTGTCTATTTTTGCCAAAAAAGCCAGCTGGAATTTTGATAGAGATTACATTGGACCCGGGCCAGGCACAGTGGCTCACACTTGAAATCCCAGCACTTTGGGAGGCCGAGGCTGGCAGATCACTTGAGTCCAGGAGTTCGAGACCAGCCTGGCCAACATGATGAAACTCTGTCTCTATTAAAAATACAAAAATTAGCCAGGCTTGGTGGTGCACACCCGTAGTCCCAGCTACTCCAGAGGCTGAGGCAGGAGAATCGCTTGAACCCAGGAGGCAGAGGTTGCAGTGAGCCAATATCGTACCATTGCACTCCAGCCTGGGCGACAGAACGAGACTCCATCTCAAAAACAACAACAACAACAACAAAAACAGAGATTACAATGCACATGTACATCACTTTGGGAAGTATTGCCATTTGTGATCATTACTTTTACACATCAACTTAGCTAGCCTATAGTACCCAGTTATTCAACTAAACACCAATCTAGAAGTTGCTGTAAAAGTATTTTTCAGATGTGGTTAATTTTAGTTGACTTGAAGTAAAGGAGACCATCCTTGGAAATCCAGATGATCCTAATTCAATCAGTTGAAAGGCATTAATAGCAAAATTGTGGCAGGCAGGGTGCCTCATGCCTGTAACCCCATTACTTTGGGAGGCCGAGGTGGGAGAATCACTTGAGCCCAGGAGTTCAAGACCACCTGGGAGACATAGTGAGACTTCATCTCTAAAGGAAAAAAAAAAAATTAGCCAGGAGTGGTGGTGCATGCCTGTGGTCTCAGCCACTTGGGAGGCTAAGGTGGGAGGATCACTTGAGCTCAGGAGGTCAAGGCAAGAGCGAGCTATAATACTGCCACTGCATTTCAGCCTGGATGACAGAATGAGACCCTGTCTAAAAGAAAAAAGAAAGCACTCCCACCAACGGGTGAAGCTTTAGTTCCTGCCCAAGAGTTCCCAGCCTGCCAGCCTGCCCTACAGATTTTGATCTTGCCAGCACCCACAATTGTGTAAGCCAGTTCCTTGAAATCTCTCTCTGTATCTCTGCCTCTGTCTCTCACTCTCTACAGATAGATAGATTCTCCTCAATTTATGACAGGCGTATGTCCTGATAAATCCCATTGTAGGTTTAGAATATTGTAAGTTGAAAACGCATTTAGACTGGGCATGGTGGTTCATGCCTGTAATCCCAGCACTTTGGGAGGTCAAGGCAGGTGGGTCACTTGAGGCCAGGAGTTTGAGACCAGGCTGGCCAACATGGTGAAAGTCCGTCTCTACTAAAAATACAAAAATTAGTCAGGCATGGTGGTGCATGCCTGTAATCCCAGCTATTCAGGAGGCTGAGGCATGAGAATCACTTGAACCCAGGAGGCGGAGGTTGCAGTGAGCCACTGCACTCCAGGCTGGGCAACAAAGTGAAACTTTGTCTCAAAAAAACAAACAAACAAACAAACAAACAAACAAAAAAACACACAAAAAAAGCATTTAATATACCTAACGTACTGAACATCAAAGTTTAGCCTAGCCTACCTTGAACGTACTCAGAACAACTTACATAGCCTACAGTTGGGCAATAACATCTAACACAAAGCCTGGTTTATCAAAAAGTATTGAATATCTCATGTAATTTACTGAGTACTATACTAAAAGTTAATAACAGAATGCTTGTAAGGGTACTTGAAGTACAGTTTCTTCTGAATGTGTATCAGCATCATAAAGTTAAAAAATCGTAATTGAACCATCGTTAAGTCTGGTACCATCTGTATATGTGTATATCTCCTCTCTCTTTCTTTGAAAGATTTCTGACTGATATACCACTTTAACAATATTAAATCTTCTGGTCCGTGAATGTCTTTCCATTTATTTAGGTTTTCTTTAATTTCTTTCAGCAATGTTTTATAGTTTTCAGTGTATAGGTCTTGAACTTCCTTAGTTAAACGTTTTCCTAAGTATTACATTGTCTTCTCTCTCTCTCTCTCTCTTCTTCTTCTTTTTTTTTTTTTTAGAGATGGGGTCTTGCTATGTTACCCAGGCTGGATTCAAACTCTCATGCTCAAGGGGATCCTTCCGCCTCAGCCTCTTGAGTAGCCGGGACTACAGGTGTGTGCCACCATACCCAGCTTCTATCCTTTTGAAGCTATTGTAAATGGAACAATTTTCTTAATTTCATTTTTGGATTGCTCATTGCTAGTATACAGAAATGCAACTGGCTGGGCATGGTGCCTCATACCTGTAATCCCAGCACTTTGGGAGGCCCAGGCAGGTGGATGGCTTGAGCCCAGGAGTTTGAGACCAGTCTGGGCAACATAGCAAAACCCCGTCTCTACAAAAAACTACAAAAAAATTAGCTGAGCACAGTGGCATATGCCTGTAGTCCCAGCTACTGAGGAGGCTGAGGTGGGAGGATCGCCTGAGCTCAGGAGGTCAAGGCTGCAGTGAGCTGTGATCGAGCCACTGTACTTCAGCCTGGGTGACAGAGACCCTGTCTCAAAAAAAAAAAAAAAAAAAAAGTAACTGATTTTCGTATGTTGATTTTAAATCCCACAACCTTGCTGAACTGGTTTATTAGCTCTAATAGGTATTTTGTACATTCTTTAGTGTTTTTACATACAGGATGATATCATCTGTGAGTAGAGATAGCTTTACTTTATCCTTTTCAATCTGGATGCTTTTATTTTTCTTGCCTAATGGCAATGGCCAGAACCGCCAGGATAATGTTGGACAGAAGTGGCCAGAGTGGGTACTTTGGCTTGTTCCTGTTCTTAGGGGGAAAACATCCAGTCTTTTACCATTAAGTGTGTCATTAGCTGTGGGATTTTCACAGAAGCCCTAAAGTTGAGGAAGTTCCCGTCTATTTCTAGTTTGAGTTTTTGTTTTTTTTTTTTTTAATCATGAAAGCATTATTGGATTTCTTCAAATGCTTTTTCTGTCTATCGAGATGCTCATGTGGCCCAGTTTACTTTTATCCCCTGGTTGGAAGCCTTGGGTTGGAAATTCAATCTCTGTGGTTTTTTGGGGATCAAAGAAAAGAGTTACAGTCTTATAGCTCTGCCCATAAATAATTGCAAGCTCACAGCCGTGGTAAGTGTTTAGGATGCATAAAAACACAAAGTTGGCTCCTGTTGCTGCTCAGCAGTTGGGGAAAGAAAAACAAATGAAGATGTGGTAGTATTCAGTAAAGGACAGAAGAAAACTCAGGCTCACCACTGCTTTTACAGGAAGGAAGGAAGGAAGGAAGGAAGGAAGGAAGGAAGGAAGGAAGGGAGGGAGGGAGGGAGGAAGGGAGGGAGGGAGGGAAGGAAGGAAGAAGGGAGGGAGGGAGGAAGGAAGGAAGGAAGGAAGGAAGGAAGGGTGGGAGGGAGGGAGGCAGGGAGGGAGGAAAGAAAGAAGGAAGGAAGGGAGGGAGGGAGGGAGGGAGGTAACTCATCCACAGCTGAGGGTGGCCCGTCAGTGGACATGGCACAAGGTGGCAAGAACTTGGGGCTGGGGACACTTTGCTGAGGGACCCGGGACAAGCCATACTCCCTATCTGGGCCTCCCTATCTTTAGGACCTCAGGTAAAGGCATGGGATTTGGGCACCGGTGGGTTCTAAAATTCAGGTCTTTGCCAGCATGGGGCTCGGAAGCTCCCTGTCCAAATGGCGTTTGTCTGTGGATGGCCACATCAGGGTTCTGCCCATCTCCTGGCTCTGTGTATTCTCAAAGCCAGGCACGTTTCTTAATTCCCTCTAATGATTTCCCAGAGAGCCTGCTGGATCCAGGCTGCTGCTGTGATCACTGCAGCCGGCCGATGGGGCTCCAAGCAGACGGGGAGATGGCACCCATTTAGGGGCAGATGTGGAAACAGGAGCTACTGATTTCCAGAGCTTTCTTTCAGTGAGAAAGGCCTACCTGGGGGCACGGGCCACCCTGGGCGCACAAAGCGGAGAAACAGCTGATAAGCCTTACCTAATACCTATCCCGTGCTAAAAACTTTACCCCCATCTTCCCAGTTAACTCCCAGTCGGTCTTAGGAGACAGGACTGCTATTGTGCCCATTTTGCAGACGGGAAGCCGAGCTCAGAGAGGGTGGGTAACTTGCCCGAAGGCACAGAGTGTCTTGGTCAGTCCGGACGCGTCTGTAGAGTTACAGGAAGAGAAGGGCCGTCCTCCAGAGGGCTGGGAGCGCCCCAGCGCGGGTCCGGGGTCGAGGTTGGTGGTCCCGCCGCCTGGAAGTGGTGGAGCGGCGTGGGGAGAGAGGGAAGTGGGGAGAGCTGCGAGCGGCAAATCCGGAGGGAGGGTCAGGCTGTCGGGGGCGGGGTGGGGGGTGCTGGCACCGGGAGGCAGGGGGAGGATCGGAGAGTCGGGCAGACACCAGGTCCGCGCGAGGCGTCTCAGGGGTAAGCCTGGGGGGCTCTGGGGTGGCGAGGGAGCGGGGTGTGGGGTGAAGCCTGGGGGCGATCGGAGTGAGGCGGGGAACGGGCGGTGGTCTAGTCTGGGGCCCAGGTGCGGGCCGCGGGGGCGGGAGAAGCCGGAAGCCCGAGCTGGCCGCGCTCCGCCCCGGCGGGTCCAGCCCCCGCCCCCGTCCCCGCCGCCCGGCCCTTTTCCCGGGGCGCCCGCGCGGCCAGCTCAGACCTCCCGGCTCGACAGGCGGCGCGGGCGGCGGTGAGTGCTGCGCGGGGACGCCGGGGCTCGGGGGGCAGCGGGGGAGAGCGGAGGGCCCGTGGCGCCAGCACCTGCTGGGCGCCCAGTGCACCGAGCCCTTGGCTGGGGGCTCCCGGGAGGCCGGGGGGCGCCGGGCGGGTTGCGGGCATCGAGGCACAGCGGAGGGCGTAGGGGCCGGGCCGGGGCGGGGTCCGGCCTCCCAGCCCTGGTCCCGGCCGCGTCTGCGGTTGGGCTCATTTCCTGCGCCCCGGAGTGGCCCGATCGCGTGTGGCGGGGTCGTCCGGCCCCCACCCGAACTAGCGGCCCTCGATGCCCGCCGCGACCCCCTACGGGGAGAGGACGGCCCCTGGGCTTTTTAGAAAAAGGCGCGATTCGCTCTAGTGACTCAGGTTGAGACTTCCAGAAATATTCCCCGGGGGTTCAGAAACAAAACCAAAACAAACAAAAAAAGCCCCAACGAATTCCGGAATGCTGTTTGCATACATTTGGCTTCTAGGGGCGCGGGTACCCGCGTTTCTCCGCTTGCCCCCGCGAGTTCGCACAAGATCCGGGACGGACACCCGAGGGCCCTGGGAGACCCTGGGGAGGTGAAAATCAGCGAAGTGGGCCGTGGCCCCTAGGCCTGACCCCTCCCCACGGGGTAAGGTGGGCACCCCGCGAGCGCAGAGGTCCTCTCACTGCTGATGGCACCCAGCTCTGGGCCCAGACGCCGCTCACCGTCCACCGCTGGTGCCGGGTAGGTGCTGGTGGGACCAGCTGGTAACTGGTGGCAGAAGTGGACCTCACCCCTCCCTGCCAAGCTAGGCAAATACCCTCCCCGCTCTGGTTTGCAGGTCACTGTGGATCTAGGTGGTCAGTTGGTGGTGTGCCCGAAGCTCTTCAGGGTCAGGGAGAGGAGGTGACAGGGGAAAGGTGTGTGTTCTGGAAGGGCCAGTCATGCTTCAGGGACCAGGCTAGTTGGACCTTCACTGGTTTTCTACTTCCCGACGGTGCAGCTGATGTCACTGACTGTTGGACAGAGCAGTGGTCACTGTGAAATCTAGTTTCTGGAAGCCACCGGGCCTTCCGAGCTCCTACCAGTCTTCCCAAAGAGGATACCTTCCTCCCCTTGGCCTGGTGCACTGGTGCTGGTTCAAAGACTGCCTGAAGCCCAGGTTGGGGTCCTCTTTAGGAAAGCCGTGATTTGCCTTAATGTGTGCTTGGCTGCCTCATCTGCCCTCTCACCCCCTGCCTTCTCAGAGTGACTCTTTAGGACTTCCTATTTAGGACGAACCCAGATGCAGAGAGAAGTGCAAGCTGGTATCTGGAATTCCACCAGTGTTTTGGTTTTATCAGTTGGAGCAGGATCTAGATGGCCTGTGACTTGCTTTACCTGGCACTGAGTAACACCCATGTTGCACTTGGCTTTCTTCTCCACCAGCCCTTGCTCTGGGAACTAAATGTGCACCAAACTCTCTAAGAAACATTTAATTGTAATCTACCATGAGGGAGGCCTATCTTCCTCTTTCCTGTTACTTTAAGGCATGAATAATAGATGCATTTATTCACATTTGAGAAAGTGTCTTGTAATGTTGTCAAAGATTAAGTGACTGGGTGATTGATCTAAGACGTAGGATCAATTTCTTTCCTTTTTTTTTTTTCCTGAGTCAGAGTCTCACTCTGTCGCCCAGGCTGGAGTGCAGTGGTGCGATCTCGGCTCACTGCAACCTCTAACCCTTCCCACACCCCTCAACCCCCCACCCGGGTTCAAGCAATTCTCGTTTCTCAGCCCCCAAGTAGCTGGGATGACAGTTGGGTGCCACCACGCTTAAGTAATTTTTGCATTTTTAGTAGAGACAGGGTTTTGCCATGTTGGCTAGGCTGGTTTCAAACTTCTGACCTCTAGTGATCCACCTGCCTCGGCCTCCCAAAATGCTGGGATTACAGGTGTGAGCTACCTCACCTGGTCAATTTCTTAAGTCTCTAAAATACTACATTGAAGTGTAATTCACTGTCTTTGGTGAATCCATTTCCTTTTGTTCCTTCTGTTCCTTTTATGGGCTGGCTGTTGAGAAATAAAGCGCTACCCTTGCCATGTAAAGGATGCAAAAGAATGGCTCCTGGTCCTGAGGGGTTTACACAACGGGTAGAAAGTAGAAGTACACACAGGCGAAAAAGTTGGTGCTTGCTAACGCCCTTGTAACTCCGGAAAGGGCTTGAGAGCAGTGGAAAGGAGGCAGCTGAGTTAGAGAAAGTTTCATGGAAAAACTGAGGCCTGAGCACATGTGGCAGAAGGAACGTGTGGACATAGTTCAAACAAACAGGAGGGTCTCAGCAGAGCTGTGGAGGAGGTACAGCCAAGCCCAGGTGGTTGAAGACAGTAAATGGAAAATCCACTGAGAGGAAAGAGCTGGAAGGCGTTTCCAGCCTAAGTGAATTTTCAAGAAAATAAACAGTGCATGTTTTGCTGACATTACCCATCCTTACTGCTCAGAGGTGTGTAATAGCACTCTGAGAATGGACTGGTGCCGTTTTGTGACTTAAACTTCTCCCACTGAAGAGGAATTTCCCCAGAGCTACAGTGAGGGTGGAAAAAAGAGGATCTGCAAGAGGAAGTCCTGGATTCTTGGCACTGTGACTTGTCCTCTATTTGTTTTCGCTTTTATGGCAGTGAAAATAGCCCCGTGGGTGAGGCGGTCTATCAGGTAAATATACTTCCTTAGTTCTGTGTTTCTTTAGCACACACATTTTTGACATCTCCTGGGCGCGTTTGGCCACCCATGGTCTGTTCTGAACTTGATTAATGTTTACTTGCCTAAGAATTGTTATTTGAGGTCAAGTGGCATTTTCCAGGGTCCTCATAATTTCATCTTGTTTGAGCCTGTGTTGATTTACTCTCTGGACACTGGTGACAATGGCTTTGTAGCTAATGAAGTTGTCCCTTGGCTGCAGGTTATTTCAGTAGAAGAATTGTGTAATTTCATAGAGCTTAAGGCATGGACACAAGAAAGGAACCATTCTGGAGGCTGTCTGTGTGATGGTAATTCTCTGCTCACCTTGTAGTAGGTAGGAGTTTATATACCAGGATCCAAAGGTGGAGGCTTCAGAGAAAATAATGTTGGAGAATTTAAGCTATTTAGCTCATGGAGACTTAGAAATAATTGACAGTGTGCCTCAGGTAAGTTTAAGAGCTTAATGATGACTTGCCTTAATCTTGAATTTATGAGGTTATTCCTAAATGATGTACTGATAGTTTGAAATTTTTTATTAAAAAAAATTAAAGAAAGTATGGAAGATAAAGAAGAAAGGCATAATCTCATAGTCAGAATGAAACAACTACCACTGGCTGTCCTTATCGGGCGGCTTCTGTCTTTTGTCTTTGTGCCTGTTTTCTATGAAATCATAATCAGGGTTCGTACAATTTTGTATCCTAATGCAGTTTCAATCTTATTAATGATCTCATTGCACTGTTTGGTGAAAACCCATCATTCATGTGGAAACTGGGCATGTGGTTTCACCCAGAATCCAGAGGAAAATTGCCCACTCTGATTGTGGGGGAGCAGCCCAGCTCCCTGATGGAAGCATTTTCCATTCCACAAATCACTATGATTTGTCGTTATGCCATGCTTGAACCTGGCTTTAAGATTGTGGTAACTTTATCTTTGACTTGAGGGACATACCGCCCTGCAGAAACCGCCTGAACTCAGAAGATGGAATTGGCACACATTTCTCTGAAATATTTCACTCTGAGCTTCTGTACTTTTAACTGAGGTCTACTGAAATTAGAATTTGTTTGGGATCAAGTAACCGAAGGCCAATTTCTCGCTTCCTTTCCCAAAGAGAGCTGGAGGTCCGGGTTTCCCCTTTTGTCTAAATCCTTCCTGCTTAACCATTTATGGCTTAAGACGTACCATTCACCTTGAACATTTTCAGGAATGACAGGCAGGTTAAATTCCATGACAACAAAAACCATGTTGCAGAATCGTAGTTTAAAACCTGCCAAGCGACAGTCCTTAGTTTAAGAATTTTAAGCAATATTCAATGTAATAAGTATACAATTTGGGAGGGTTGATTATAGTCAGGATCCACTGTGCTCACATTATTGGAAATAACGTTTTTTCTCCAGAGACCCTAAAAGACCAGACCTTTTTGACCCTCGCAGCTGGTACTCTATCTTGTTTACAAACTAGGCTATTTTCTTAGGAGACCTGACAATTTGCATGTGAGTGCCCTTCTTTTGCCCAAGGAATCCCTTTTTTATTCTGGGGTCATTTCTGCGATATACATATTCAGGGACCTAGCTTAGTGTTTCTTTTCTGGGGGCTGGGAGGTGGGGACGAGAGTAGAATTGAATATTTCTCCTTTTTCTTCCCGGAAGAATCGATCTTTGAGGATTAAGTTGGTGGTTAAAAAGCCGCTGCATCTTTCTGAAGGCCTTGCCCTTTTATGTGTTGATCTGATACCCAAATGTAGAAAACAGTTCTATACACAACTTGAGGATATATTTTTAGAAGAGTTTACCACCCACATGTGGCTAAAGCTTTGTGGGGAGGTTTTTTTTTTTTTTTTCCGTTGTGAGTAAAATAGATATTTCACTGTATCTTGCTCTTATTTTCAAACCCTTTAAAAAGCCATTGACCATTTTCTCTTTTATTTTTAGCTGACACATAATAATCATACACATTTATGGGATAAAGAGTGATATTGTCATACATGTCTCCAGTGTGTAATTGATCAACGGGTAATTGGCATGATCGTCACCTCAAACACTTATGGTTTCTTTGTGTTGTGAACATTCAGAAGTCTGCTAGCTATTTGAAAATGTAGACGGAATCATTGTTAGCCATATTCACCCTACAGTTTACAGAACAGTAGAACTTTTTTCTCCCATTGAACTGTAACTTTGTACCTGTTAACCAACCTCCCTCTAGCCTCTCTTCCCCTCCCCTTTGTAACCTCCAGTAACCACAGTTCTTTTCTCTACTTCTGTGAACTCGATTTTGTTGTCCTTCCTTTGTGGAAGTTGTGAAATACCTTTTGAGGGGAGTGCAGACTTGTGGACAGGCGTAAATATGCATTCAGCTGGACTGAGTTTGGGAGGTTCCTTCGAAACCTGTTCTTTTGCTGAAATTCTAAGTATCTTTTTATTTTATTTTATTTTTTATTTTTCACCTCATTAGTTAGAAGTATCAGAAACTCTCCTTTTCCCCCCACTTAATCTTTGGCATTTAACCAAAATATACTTCATTTATTTATATGTTTTTTGAGATAGGGCCTTGCTCTATTGCCCAGGCTGGAGTACAGTGGCGTGACCACAGCTCCATGCAGCCTCAGCCTCCCTCCCGGGCTCAAGCCATCCTTCCACCTCAGCCACCACACTAATTTTAGTGGTTTTTTTTTTTTTTTTTTTTTTTGTAGAGAGACAGGGTTTCGCCATGTTGCCCAGGCTGGTCTCAAACTGTTGGAGTCAAGTGATCGATCCATCTTGGCCTCTCAAAGTATTGCCATCACAGGCATGAGCCTCACCCCAAAGCACTCAAATGTTGTTTTTTTTAAATTGAACTTGAGTGCTTTGGGGTAAGACCTGCCTATTTCATTTCACCTTATAGTTTTTCTTACTCTTGGCCTATGTAGGGGAGAGGGAAGACTTTTTTTGTGCCTTCTGAAGGTACCATAATTGAGTCTATGAAATAAACCGATGATTGATAGATTAACAGACAAAAATACATACACATTTTTCCATGTGTAAATGTGGGAGTCCCACAGAAAGTGAAACTCAAAGCAAGGTCAGATGATGGACATTTATATAGTGTGCCTGAGCTACAAAAAAGGAATAAGGGGCTGGGCATGGTGGCTCATGCCTGTAATCCCAGCACTCTGGGAGGACAAGGCAGGCGGATCTCTTGAGCCCAGGAGATCCAGACCAGCCTGGGCAACATGGCAAAGCCCTGTCTCTACAGAAAATACAAAAGTTAGCCTGGCATGGTGGCTCATGCCTGTGGTCCCTGCCACTCTGGAGGCTGAGGCAAGAGGATAGCTTGAACCTGGGAGATTGAGATTGCAGTGAGCTGAGATAGCACCACTGTACTACAGCCTGGGTGACAGACCAAGACCCTGTCTCCAAATAAAAAAGAAAAAGGAATAGGGGCTTGGGGTTCCTGGAGGGAGGTAGTGCTAGGTTACAGAAGGGTGAGGGGAGGAAATGTATAGTGAACAAAGGTTGCCTTGTTATGCAGATAAAAAGTCTCTTGAATGATGAAAGTTGTCTCAGAGTAGCCCTCAGAAGAACAGGTGATAGCTTGTGACCAGGTGTCGACCTTCAATCTCCTCTCCTAAGTTAAGATCTTCCAGCTGGGCCTGGTGGCTCATGCCTATAATCTCAGCACTTTGGGAGGCCGAGGTGGGTGGATCACGAGGTCAGGAGTTCGAGACTGGCCTGATCAAAATGGTGAAACCCCATCTCAACTAAAAATATAAAAATTAGTCAGATGTGGTGGCAGGCATCTGTAATCCTGGCTACTCAGGGGGCTGAGGCAGGAGAATCGCTTGAACCTGGGAGGCGGAGGTTGCAGTGAGCTGAGATGACACCACTGCCCTCCAGCCTGGGCCACAGAATGAGACTCTGTCTCAAAAAAAAAAAAAAAAGAGAAGATTTCCCCTGGTTAATGAGGGTCCTATGATAGTCACTTTAGTTACACAGATCAAGTATCTTTTCTCTGAAATGCCTGGGACTGGAAGTGTTTCGGATTTTGGATTTTTTTCACATTTTGAAATATTGCATTCTACTTACTGGTTCGGCATCTCTAATCCAAAAATCCAAAATCCAGAATGCTCCAATGAGCATTTCCTTTGAGCATCATGTCTGTATTCAAAATGTTTCAGATTTTGGATTTTCATATTTGGGATACTCAACCTGTAGATTTCAATTTATTATATCAAAGGACAGCTTTTCAGAGCTACTCCTGTGTCTGCAGTTTCTAAGAGTAATCAGCTCGAAATATGCCAAAGAAATAGATCCTGAGGTGACATATTCCAGTCTCCTACAGTCATTTTGGGGTGGTGTGTCCTGAGCCCCAACACCTATTTGGCTCATTTATAAGTGTAATCCCTGAAGGTATTTAAATAAACTTTCAATTTTGGCATAATTTTTGATTTGCAAGAAAGTTGTGAAGTTAGTATAGGGAGTTCCTCACCCAGTTCCTGGTTCTCTCCATTGTTAACATCTTACATCACACAGTATATTTGTCAAACTAAGAAACTGATGTGGTGGGTATGTTACTGTTCACCAAACTCCAGACTTTATTTGGACTTCCCGGTTCTCCCACGGATGTCCTTTTTTCTGGGCCAGGGTCCTAACCCTAGGGTACCACATTGCATTGATATATTTTATCAATCATTGATATATTATTTATCAAAATAAATATATATTTTATTTATTTATCCCCATGTTGGCCAGGCTGGTCTTGAACTCCTGACCTCAGATGATCCACCTGCCTCAGCCTCCCAAAGTGCTGGGATTACAGGCATGAGCCACCGTGCCCGGTCCCACATTGCATTTAGTCATCCTGTCTCCTCAGCCTCCCTGGCTGTGTTAGTTTCTCAGTCGTGCTTTGTTTTTCATAACCTTGACACTTTTTGAAGATCAGGGATTCTGTAGAATTTCCCTCAAATCAGGGTTGTTTGATGTTTTTCACATGATTCCAATGGGGTTATGGGTTCTGGCAGGAGAAGACCACAGAGGTAAAGTGTCCTTCTCATCCTGTCACATCAGAGGGCACCTGATATGCACATGACATTCCGGATGTTAATATCAAGGGAGAGAGTAAAGGATTCCTGATGTTAATTGATACCAAGGGAGAGAGTGAAAAGGAGGTGTTTGCCAGGTTTTCTCACTTGTGGTTTACTCTCTTTCCCTTTTCATAGACTCTGTTTTTCTTTCTTTCTTTTTTTGTTGTTTTGAGATGGAGTCTTGCTCCTGTTGCCCAGGCTGGAGTGCAGTCGTGCGATCTCGGCTCACTGCAACCTCCGCCTCCTGGGTTCAAGCAATTCTCCTGCCTCAGCCTCCTGAGTAGCTGGGATTACAGGCATGTGCCACCACACCTGGCTAATTTTGTGTTTATTTATTTATTTATTTATGAGACGCAGTCTCGCTCTGTCGCCCAGGCTGGAGTGCAGTGGCCTAATCTCGGCTCACTGCAAGCTCCGCCTCCCGGGTTCACGCCATTCTCCTGCCTCAGTCTCCCGAGTAGCTGGGATTACAGGCACCCGCCGCCTCGCCGGCTAATTTTGTGTATTTTTAGTAGAGATGGGGTTTCACCGTGTTAGCCAGGATGGTCTTGATCTCCTGACCTCGTGATACACCTGCCTTGGCTTCCCAAAGTGCTGGGATTACAGGCATGAGCCACCGTGCCTGGCCAATTTTGTATTTTTGATAAAGATGGGATTTCTCTGTGTTGGTCAGGCTGGTCTGGAACTCCTGACCTCAGGTGATCTGCCTGCCTGGGCCTCCCAAAGTGCTGGGATTATAGGCATGAGCCACCACGCCCGGCGACTCTGTTCTTTGAAAGAGAGTCATGGAGTCTAGCCCACACACCGGAGAGGAAAGGGAGAGATTAAGTTCCACCTCCTGCTGGGTGCCATGGCTCATGCCTGTAATCCCAGCACTTTTGGAGGCTGAGGCGGGTGGATTACTTGAACCCACGAGTTTAAGACCAGCCTGAACAACATAGTGAGACCCCCATTTCTATGGAAAGTTAAAAAAAAAAAAATCACTGGGCATAGCCCCAGCTACTCAGGAGGCTGAGGTGGGAGGATCACTTGAGCCCAGGAGTTGAAGGCTACAGTGAGTTATGATCAAGCCACTGCATTCCAGCCTGGAAAGAGTGGAATGAGCAAGACCCCATCTCTACAAAAAGTAGAAAATTAGCTGGACTTGTTGATGCACACCTGCAGTCATAGCTACTTGAGAGGCTGAGGGAGGAGGATCGCTTGAGCCCAGGAGGCTGAGGCCACAGTAAGCTATGATGGTGCCACTGCACTGCAGCCTGGGTGACAGAGTGAGACCCTGTCTCAAAAAAAAGAAAAGAAAAGAAAAGTACATCTCCTAGAGGGGGAGTATCTATGCATACTATTTGGAATTTGTCAATGAGGAAGATTTGTCTTGTCTTATTTAAAACATAGACACTTCTGCCAGGCGCGAGTTGCTTACGCCTATAATCCCAGCACTTTGGGAGGCTGAGGCGGGTAGATCACTTGAGGTCAGGAGTTTGAGACCAACCTGGCCAACATGGTGAAACCTTGTCTCTACTAACTGTACAAAAACTAGCCAGGCATGGTGATGGGTGCCTGTAATCCTGGCTGCTTCGGAGGTTGAGGCAGGAGACTTGCTTGAACCTGGGAGGTGGAGGCTGGAGTGAGCCAAGATCATGCCACTGCACTCCAGCCTGGGCAAGAGGGACACTCCGTCTCAAAAATAATAATAATAATAAAATAAACACTTCTTATGAGTTGATGCCATAGATACCCTGTCATAGATGGGATAGATGTGCCATATGGGCACAGGAGACGTCAGCTGTACAAGGATGTCAGATGCGCGTGGCTTTCTCAAGGCCTGGTGGGGAAATATAGATCACATCGCTTCCCCTGGGGTCGAGGGAGGGTAACGTAATATGGTCCAGTTAGGGAAATATTAATAGAACCTAACTTGCAGACAGGAAGCAATTAGGAAGCAGGAGGAAGGCATATGTCATCAAGGGCTAGATCATGTGTTGCCGGCCAGGGGAAGTGAAACAGGCATGAGAAGCACGTGACAGGTAATGTCCACCACCAGCCTGTTCCCACGTTATCCATAAGTCTTGCTAAAGGCAAGATGGCTGTTTTCTGGAATTTTCAAAGACAGACAGTTAGACTACCTGCAGTCATCTGGAATTTGGCCAGAACAAAGGAAGTAAACAAATAGAAGACTTCCAAATAAGGTAGATATTTATCATCAAAGCAGATGCCCAAGCCTGTTTACCTCACTCAGAGGAGGCGCCCGAGGCAACTATGAGCTCTTACTTTGTGTTACACAGAGTCCTTGTACGCTTGGTTCTGCTGGTGTCCAGGTCCTCAGAGGCTTTGAAGCAGTAAATTGTGGTGGTGGAATGGAGCTGCCATCAGCACCATGTTGGACTGTTGGCAGCCTGGGACAGTGTAGAACCACAGATGTAGACACAAGCGTTTTTCTTTGCTTTCTCTGTTTCTCTTTCTCTCTCTCTCTCTCTCTTTTTTTTTTCTTTTTTGCAGATCGTAAGAAAGCAGAGAGGAATATGGGATTTTATTTATTTATTTATTTATGGACGGTGTCTTGCTCTGTTGCCTAGGCTGGAGTGCAGTGGTATGATCTCAGCTCACTGCAACCTCCACCTCCCAGGTTCAAGCAATTACACCTTAGCCTCTTGAGTGACTGGGACTATAGGCATGTACCACTTTGCCCGGCTAATTTTTGTATTTTTAGTAGAGATGGGGTTTTACCGTGTTGGCCAGGCTGGTCTCGAACTCCTGACCTCAAGTGATTCACCCATCTCGGCCTCCCAAAGCGCTGGGATTACAGTCGTGAGCCACCGTACCCAGCTGGGATCGATTTTAAAAAAGATTAAGGCTGGGTGCAATGGCTTATGCCTGTAATCCCAACGCTTTGGGAGGATCACTTGAGGCCAGCCTGGACAACATAGTGAGACCCCGTCTCTACGAAAAAATTAAAAATTAAAACAACTAGCTAGTCCTGGTGGCGTGTGCCTGGAGTCCCAGCTGCTTGAGAGGCTGAAGTGGGAGGATCACTAGAACCCAGGCTGCAGTAAGCTGTGATTGCACCACTGCACCGCAGCCTTGGCAACACAGCGTGACCCTGATTGTAAAACAAAGTTCAATTTAAGAAAGAAAAAATAAAAGAAAAAGGTTAAGATACTTTTTTCGGGGGAGTGTTTACAGAGGCTGTGGGTCAGAATGAAGCAACACCAGAAGTTCTGGAGACTGGGGTTTCTGCTGTGTTTCGACGTGCTTTTTTTGTGTTCTCGGGAGAAGACACCCTTAGCGGGGGGGCCATGAGACCTTTGGTGTGTGTTTACTCTCATGGCGAGTTGTTGGGGTGGCTTCTGCGGTGGATGGTTCTCTTGGTATTCTAGGTTTTAAAGCTTATTTTTAGACTCTGAACTCCCCTTCTTGGCAGGAGTTGAATCCCTCTGGGGGTTTTCAAGTTGCTTTTGGACTGCTGGTTGTTGAAATAGAAACCCCTTTTGTGGGGTCCCCCATAAACCCAGGTGCTGGTGCCTACCTCATGGTGTGAAGGCTCCTGTAACACAGCCTCACTCTCCTGGCCCCACACTGCTCACCTGCCCCACGGGACGCAGGTACGTGGCTTCTGGGTGTCTGTCCCCGCTGTACCAAGATCTGCCCCCTTGCCCTTGTCCCCAGATCCTCCACTCGCTCCTAGAAACTGTACCCCTCCCCCAAAAAAAGTCTCCCCTTCATATCTGTCCCACATCTGCCCCTGTTGGTTGACTTTGCCTCCCTATATGAGTCCCATAAGACCGGCAAGGGAGGGTCCACATCTCCCAAGCCCTTGTCCAGCACTGGCCTTTAGAATCCCCTGGAGGAAAACTGGATCATAGTGCAACATGAAAAAAAAGAACTTTTGGCCAGACGCAGTGGCTCACGCCTGTGATGCCAGCACTTTGGGAGGCCGAGGTGGGCGGATCACTTGAGGTCAGGAGTTCGAGACCAGCCTGGACAACTTGGTGAAACCCTGTCTCTACTAAAAATAAAAAAAATTGGCTGGGCGTGGTGGCAGGCACCTGTAATCCCAGCTATTTGGGAGGCTGAGGCAGGAGAATCGCTTGAACCCGGGAGGCAGAGACTGCAGTGAGCCAAGGTCACACCACTGCATTGCAGCCTGGGCCACAGAATGAGACTGTCTCAAAACAGAGAAAAAAGAACTTTATATTGACAAATAGGACGTTGTTAGTGCCAATTTTAGGGTTGATATAGCGGGAGTGGTAAAGGGAACATCTTACCAAATAGAAATAATTAGAAGCTTTAATCGCTCAGCAAACAGGGAAGGTCCCAGGGCCAGGTGCTGGGCAGGAACACAAAGGGCTGTGATGACATCACCTTTACCCAGAGGCGAGAAGGACCGGGTCAGAGGCCTGGGGAGGGCAGAGACAGGTTTGCAGAGGAGACTTTCTTTTTTAATTAAAAAAGTGTGTATTTTGTAAATATGTAATGTTACTATGGCTCAACATACAAAAGACCAACAAGGGTGTAAAAGTGACCAGTGTTTGCCCCACCCCATCCCCTAGTCCACCCAGTTCCCCTCCTTATAAACACTGACTGTTAAGTTCCTTCTGTATGCCTTTGGAGACATTTTATGCATACTATATAAAGAACTACTAGGCCAGGCATGGTGGCTCATACCTGTAATCCCAGCGCTTTTTGAGGCGAAAATGGGAGGACTGCTTGAGCCCAGGAGTTTGAGACAAGCTTGGTCAACATCCTGAGACCCCGTCTCTACAAAAAATAAAAAATTAGCTGGGTGTGGTGGTGCACACCTGTAGTCCTAGCTGCTCTGGAAGCTGAGGCAGGAGGATCGCTTGAGTCCAGGAGCTCCAGGCTGCAATGAGCTGTGATCATGCCACTGCACTCCAGCCTGGGCCTACCCAATGAGAACCTGTCTTTAAAAAAAAAAAAAAAAAAAAGACTGGGCACCTTGGCTCATGCCTGTCATCCCAGCACTTTGGGAGGCCGAGGCCAGAGGATCACTCGAGGTCAGGAGTTTGAGACCAGCCTAGCCAACATGGTGAAACCCTGTCTCTACTAAAAAGACAAAAATCAGCTGGGCGTGGTGGTGGGCGCCTGTAATGCCAGCTATTCGGGAGACTGAGGCAGGAGAGGTGCTTGAACCTGAGAAGTGGAGGTTGCAGTGAGCTGAGATCACACCACTGCACTCCAGCCTGGGTGACAGAGCAAGACTCAAAAGAAAAAAAAAAGTGTTTCTTCTTCTCTCACCATACACAAATAGTGGCACACTACAAACAGTGTCCTGGCTCCTTAAACGTGATGGTGTATCTTGGTGATGATTGCATTTCCCCAAATAAAACTCTTCCTTGTTTCAGTACCTTGCTGGGAGGGACCATCCCTGATTGGTACCCATGACTTGCTGGCGGACTAGGCTTCTGCTGTTACCAGCAACGCTGTAGTGAATACCCCATGTGCTTGTCATTTTGTCATTTCAGCCACATATGGGGGTTATTGCCAGCACACATTTCTAGAGGAAGAGTTGCTGGACTTGTGCATGTTAAATTGTTTTGGCCGTTTCTGTTGCAGGAGCCTCAGTTTATCCATACCCCACGCTAGCTCTCTGTGTGTGTTACCAACATTTTGCTCTTTGCCTAGTGGACAGGTGAAAAATGATACCATGATAATGGCATCGGTTATGGGGTTTAAAAGAAATCTTTTATGGCCAGGTGCGGTGGCTCACTCCTGTAACCCTTGGCCTTTGGGAGGCCGAGGCAGGTGGATCACTTGAGGTCAGGAGTTCGGGACCAGCCTGGGCAACATAGCGAGACCCCATCTCTACCAAAAATACAAGAAGTTAGCCAGGTGTGGTGGTGCGCGCCTGTAGTCCCAGATACTCAGGGAGATGAGGCATGAGAATTGCTTGAACCCGGGAGGCGGAGGTTGCAGTGAGCCGAGATCGCACCACTGCACGCCAGCTTGGGTGACAGAGTGAGACCCTGTCTCAAAAAAAAGAAAAGAAAAAGAGCTTTAGATATGCAGGAAATGGGTACAGTTAATACAGAGAGCTCCCGTATACTGTCACCCAGCATCTACTTGATTGCGGGACACTGGCCACAACTGCTTCTCTGACGCTGCTGCATTACCGCTTACCAAACTCCAGGCTTTATTTGGATGTCACCAGTTTTTCCAACTAAGGGTTTTCTGTGCCAGAGTTCTACGTCGTATTCAGTTGTCACCTCTCTATTCGTTCTCCTCTGGTCTCTGACAGTTTCTTGGACTTTCTTGTTTTCCGTGACCTTGACAGTTTTGAGGAGCACGGGCCTGGCACCCTGTGGCAGGTTTTCTCATGACTATATGGGGCTGTGGGTTGAGGGGAGGAAGGCCACGGAGGCCCTTCTCACCTCCTCCCGTCAGTCAGCAGGTGTGTGATGTCCCGTCAGCAGGTGTGTGATGTCATGTGACTTCTCGCTGACCATATGCAGCCTGATCATCTGTCTCCGTGTGGTTTTAGCTGCATCTCCCTGCTTTAGAGGAGGACTAGAGCGTCGTCCTACCCTAGTTTGCACACCCTAGAAGTGGCAGAGTTGGGATTTGAACCAAGGAGGCTGAGTCTTAGAGTTTCTGCTCTGAAAGATTTGACCTGCCTTAAAATTCTGCCATTTTAACTTTTTTTTTTTTTTTGAGACAAAGTCTCACTCTGTGGCCCAGGCTAGAGTGCAGTGGTACGTCTCGACTCACTGCAATCTCTGCCTCCCAAGTTCAAGCTATTCTTCTGCCTCAGCCTCCCAAGTAGCTGGAATTACAGGCATGCACCACCACACCTGGCTAATTTTTACATTTTTAGTGAAGATGGAGTTTTGCCATGTTGGTCAGGCTGGTCTCGAACTCTTGACCTCAAGTGATCCACCCGCCTCGGTCTCCCAAAGTGCTGGGATTATAGGACTGAGCCGCCGCGCCTGGCCCCATTGTCTTACGTTTCTTTTAGCACTTTTCATTTCCCTCTTCACGCCCTGCCTGTTCACTGTCATCTGTGTCTTCTCTTCACGCTGAGTAACAGTTGGGTATTCCTTTGGCTAGGCCGTAATCCACGCAATTCCTGCTGTCCCTGAGTTATGGGTGACTTTGTGACTCTTGTAAATAACAGGGGGACACGTGGAGATGTTTCTGAAATTTCCATGTCTTAAATTATGTTAGTTTAATCCCAGCACTTTGAGAGGCCAAGGCAAGTGGATTACTTGAGGCCAGGAGCTCGAGACCAGCCTGAGTGACATGGCAAGACCTCATTTCTACAAAAAAAATTAAAACTTAGCCAGGCATGGTGGCATGTGCCTGTAATTCCAGATACTTGGGAGGCTGAGGTGGGAGGATGACTTGGGCCTAGGAGTTTGAGCCTATGGTGAGCTATGTTGGTGCCACCGCACTCCAGTCTGTGCAACAGAGTGAGACTCCTTCTCAGAAACAGAAATTTATCGTGGGCACCAGGCAGAGGTGTCCAGCCTGTATCATCGCTGAGCTTAGTGGCCTCAGTTTCCCCACCAGGCCAATTCCTGATGGGATTTTGCTAGGAAGCCTCCGCGTCCTGTTCGGTGGCTCAAGGGCAGTTCTCAGCCTTGGGCACTACCCATCCTACTCCTCCTTCCCTTTTGGGCCCTGCCTGCCTGTTGGCCATTTCACCAGAAAGGGATGGGGTCAGGGAGGAAAAAGGCCCTGAGACTCCTTTGATATGGGTGTCAGGCTGGACACGGTGGCTCATGCCTGTAATCCCAGCACTTTGGGAGGCTGAAGCGGGTGGATCACTTGAGGTCAGGAGTTCCAGACCCGCTTGGCCAATATGGTGAAACCCCGTCTCTACTAAAAATACAAAAATTAGCTGGGCTTGGTGGCACATGCCTGTAGTCCCAGCTACTCAGGAAGCTGAGGCGGGAGCATCGCTTGAACCCAGGAGGCGGAGGCTGCAGGGAGCTGAGGCCGTGGCACTGCATTCCAGCCTGGGCAAAAGAATGAGACTCCATCTCAAAAAAAAAAAAAAAAGAAAAAAAGACAAGACTGTACCTTCAGTGTCACAAGCAAGCACTGAAGATGGAGCCACTTACGTGGTGGCAACTCTGTGTCGCCTTTCTTTTCCACACCTGTTGGCTGGAGCTGTTGACGTTGTGACATCTTGGGGTGCCAGCAAGTTAGAGGCTCAGAATCTGCTTAATACCCATGAAGAAAGCCAGTGTCATTTCTGAGGAATGGAAGACACCTTGTCCCCATTGAACAAGTGGCTTTAGGGCTACCCCAAGGACCAGGTGATGAGTGTGGAGTGACAGGTATTTCTGAGTTTGATGGGGTGGGGACATTGGGGAGCCTGCTCATGACTCAAGGTTCTGAATGGATAATACAGTGGAAAGAACTACCCTCTCTCTCTCTCTCTTTTTTTTTTTTTTTTTGACACAGGGTCTTGCTCTGTTGCCCAGGCTGGAGTGCAGTGGTGCAAACATGGCTCACTGCAACCTCTGTCTCCCAGGCTCAGGTGATCCTCCCCACTGAGCTTCTTAAGTAGCTGGGACTGCAGGTACATACCACCACTCCTGGCTAATTTTTATCTTTTTTGTAGAGATGGGATGTCATTGTGTTACTAGGTTGGTCTCGAACTCCTGGGCTCATGCCATCCTCCTGCCTCGGGCTCCCACAGTGCTGGGATTACAGGTGTGAGCCACTGTGCCCTGCTGGAACTACCCTCTTTTCTGGGGGGGGGCACATCGCTCTGTCGCCCAGGCTGCAACACAGTGGCACGATCTCAACTCACTGCAACCTCCGCCTCCTGGGTTGAAGTACTTCTCCTGCCTCAGCCAACCACATAGCTGGGATTACAGGGGTGCACCACCACGCCCAGCTAATTTTTGTATATTTATTAGAGCCAGGTTTCACCGTGTTGGCCAGGCTGGTCTTGAACTCCTGACCTCAAGTGATCTGCCCGCCTCGGCCTCCCAAAGTGCTGGGATTACAGGCGTGAGCCACCGTTCCCAGCCTGGAACTACCCTCTTGACATCCTTGCCTGGCCAGAACAAGAACTGGAATGGATGGTGGCCCAAGCAAGCGGTCCCTTCTGCTGAGTGATGATTCTAGCAGTGCTGTAAACTTGCACCAAGGAGAAAAAAATGAACCAGTGTTGAGGTTTGCAGACTGCGGCAGTTTTTCTTTCTGACTTCATCTTGTCCATATGCACACGCCCCCACACTTCCCTTTCAACCTCTGTCCACCCATGTTTTGTTGTTGTTGTTGTTTTGAGACAGAGTCTTGCTCTGTTGCCCAGGCTGGAGTGCAGTGGCACAATCTCAGCTTACTGCAACCTCTGTCTCCCAGGCTCAAGCAGTTTTTCTGCCTCAGCATTCCAAGTAACTGGGATTACAGGTGTGTGCCACTATACCTGGCTAATTTTTGTACTTTTAGTAGAGACGGGGTTTTGCCGTGTTGGCCAGGCTGGTCTCGAACTCCTGACCTCGGGTAATCCGCCCGCCTTGACCTCCCAAAGTGCTGGGATTACAGGCGTGAGCCACTGCGCCCAGCCTGTCCACCCAGTTTTATCCTGACCTAATCCCCTCCTTCATGGACATCCTAGGGTGCCCTGTTAAGAAACAATACACAGGTTGGGCGCGGTGGCTCAAGCCTGTAATCCCAGCACTTTGGGAGGCCGAGGCGGGCGGATCATGAGGTCAGGAGATCGAGACCATCCTGGCTAACATGGTGAAACCCCGTCTCTACTAAAAAAAAAAAACAAAAAAACAAAAAAACAAAAAACTAGTCGGGCGAGGTGGCGGGCGCCTGTAGTCCCAGCTACTCGGGAGGCTGAGGCAGGAGAATGGCGTGAACCTGGTAGGCGGAGCTTGCAGTGAGGTGAGATCCGGCCACTGCACTCCAGCCCGGGTGACAGAGCCAGACTCTGTCTCAAAAAAAAAAGAGGAAACAATACACTGCCCCCAGGAATCCTGGAGGAAATGAAGGATTCCAGTTCTTGAGCATATTTGGTGATGTGCTGGCATCTGCACGGTAAATCCTCATGTCACCTTGAGCGGAAATGTGAGACCATCTGTGTGGAGGCTTGTTGTTACATCAACATCTTCCCTTACAAACGTTGTTTTCTCAGATTCTATGTTAGGGCTATTGGAGTAAGCCCCTCCCATTCATTTCTGCTTTTTCATGTCTACTCCTAAATCTTTTTTTTTTTTTTTTTCTGAGGTGGGGTCTTCCTCTGTTCCCCAGGCTGATGTGCGGTGACAACATTATAGCTTACTGCAGCCTCAACGTCCCGGGCTCAAGCGATCGAGGGATCCTTCTATCTCAGCCTTCCGAATAACTGGGACTATAGACGTGTGCCACCACGCCCAGCTAATTTTTTTGATTTTTAGTAGAAATGGGGTCTCACTATGTTGCCCAGGCCGGTCTCGAACTTCTGAGCTCAAGCGAACCTTCTGCCTTGGCCTCCCAAAGTGTTGGGATTTCAGACATGAGCCACCATGTCTGGCCTGCTCCCAAATCTTCATGCCTTTCCAGATGGATCTTGGTGTCCTTTTTTCATATCTAGGTATTGCTTTCTACAAACTGTTGAAGTACCAGAGTGACCAGCTCGTCCCAGTTTGCCTGAGACTTTCCTAGATTTAGCACCAAAAGTCCTGCATCCTGGGAAAAACCCCTCTGTCCAAGGGAGACTGGGACAGTGGGTCGCCGTATGAAGCACCCATAACATTTTGGGCCCCTTTCTAGGTGCTGGGATGCAGATTTTAGTGTCAATTCCTGCTCTTATGGGGTCTATGGACCAGATAAAAAGACAGACAAGTAAAGAAAATGCCTTATGAGAAGTACAGCAAACAAACATGAGTTAGTAACAGCTGACATGTACTGAGTGCTTGTGTGTTCCACGTTGCTCTGGGGCCTTTTTGCAAATGGATTCATTTCATCCTTTCCAGAACCTTCTGAGGAAGAAACTATCAGTGTGCCCATTTTACAGATGGGAAAACTGAGGCACTAAAGTCATGCCCTGGGGCATGGGGGCCCCTGGATGAACCCAGGGGGTCTGGTTCCAGAGTCTGTGCCCTTGACCTCTGCACCATATAGAGAGGCTCCAGGAGGAATGAATTCGCCCGGGGGCAAGCCAGAGAGGGGCTTCTTGGAAGAGGTGACATGCAAGCTGGGATACGATAAGTGGAGAAGAATTTGCCAGACCCATCAGGAAGGAGGCAGACAGAAAAAAGAGCATGCCTCTGACATGTTTGGGAACATCCAAGCAAGGCAGGTGTGGCGGGAGATGCCATGAGAGACTGTGTGGTTGGTAGGGGCACCAGTGCATCCTGGGAATCCTCTTAGTCCCCGCAGACCAGGAGCAGGGAGTCACACTAGTGTAGAGCACAATGAGGGGTGTCAGAAAGACCCATGTGGCTTGATTTTAGACAAACAGGGGCCTGGGATGGACTGAACGAAGACCAGTGGCCAACTTAGAGGCTCGAGTTTTAAGGCCTTGGCTTGGGATAGTGAGATTAGAGATTTCCAGCAATATCTCTCCGTGCCCCATCCCTGCCTCGGCTTTTTATTGAAGAGAAACTCACACAAAGATAACCACTTAAAAGTGAGTAATTCAAGACCAGGCACGGCAGCCCATGCCTGTAATCCCAGCACTTTGGGAGACTGAGGCAGGTGGATTACTTGAGGTCAGGAGTTCTAGACCAGCCTGGTCAACATGGTGAAACCCCATCTCTACTAAAAATACAAAAATTAGCTTGGTGTGGTGGTGGGCGCCTGTAATCCCAACTATTAGGGAGGCTGAGGCAGGAGAATTGTTTGAGCCTGGGAGGCAGATGTTGCAGTGAGCCAAGATCGTGCCACTGTACCTGAGCGACAGAGGGAGACTCTGTCTCCAAAAAAAAAAAAAAAAAGAAAAATTAGTGGCATTTAGTAAGTTCATAGAATTGTGCAAGCATCAACTTGCATGTGGTTCCAGAACATTTTCATCATCTCCAAAAGAACCCCATACCCATTTTCTCCCACTGCTGTACACCCATCCCTCGTCACCACTGATGTGCTCTGTATCTCTGGATTCACCTATTCTGGGCATTTCATGTCGATGGAATCATTTGATGTAGCCTTTGTGCTTTCGAGGTTCATTCCAGGGCTATCTTGGAGCCCAAATGATCAGTGATAAAACTGCTAGGCCGGCCACCCCGGGCTTCCCGAAGTCTGATCTTTTCCTTTGCGTTTAGGATTCAAGGTCATACTTAGCTAGTAGGAGCGATACCATAATCGTGAATGTGGTTTTCCCAGGGTGAGGCTTATCCATTGCACTTCCCTGTGATCTCCTCATTAAAAAAAAAAAAAAAAAGATTCAAGATTTGAGGCAGAACACTGTCCCTTTTGACCTGCAAACATTGAATGAACCCCTGCTTTGGGCGCACGAGGAGTAAGATGACACCCAGGACCTTGTGAGCGCCTGAAGTAGCAGCTTCCACTGGCCGATTCCAGAGAATTCTGAGGCTGTTTAGGCTGAATTGTTTATTAGCAGATCTGTTGCTGAAAGTGAGGTCCCTCGTGGAGTTTATTTCTACGTCCCGAGGATTTCAGATCAATGCATCGGGGTGTGGATGATCGCTGGGTCTGACACTGTGGCTTCTCCCTGGGGGTTCCTGGGTTTTTTGCCTCCGCTTTTAACAGAGTGATATTAACAAAACAGGCCGGGCGCGGTGGTTCACGCCTGTAAGCCTAGCATTTTGGGAGGCTGAGGCGGGTGGATCACTTGAGGTCAGGAGTTCGAGAGCGGCCTGGCCAACATGGTGAAACCCTTGTCTCTAGTAAAAATACAAAAAATTAGCTGGGTTTAGTGGCGCGTGCCTGTAACCCCAGCTTCTCGGGAGGCTGAGGCAGGAGAATTGTTTGAACCTGGGAGGCAGAGGTTGCAGTGAGCTAAGATCATGCCACTGCGCTCCAGCCTGGGTAACAGAGTGAGACTCTGTCTCAAACAAAAAAAAACAAAAACAAAACAAAAAAAAAAAACACAAACAAAACTGAGATGCAGATGCTCTCTGGGTTGACAAGCACGCCCCTCCCCCTCAACACCCCCCAACCTCTTCTCTTCTGCTAAGGGCTTGAAGCAGTAAATATGCAGCTTTGGCCACTCTGCCAAATTTCTGAACTCTCTCCCCTTTCATTGTTTTTCTCCCCAGTATGAGAAGGCTGAGCTTTGTGGCTTTACACCCTCGGCCCATCATTACAATTCTGTTGCCTGTTTACTAAGAAGCAGGTCACTTTGAATTGCCAAGTGCCCAGTGACAAAATGAATTGGAACCCATCATTGGCAGATATTTTTTGCATTGCATCACAAGTATGTGGCGCAAGTATGTGGCGTGAAAGTGCTCAGTAAACGCACTTTCATGTATTAGGGAGGCAGAAAGAAAGGTGATCCCCTCCAGAGTTCAAATGTGTCAGATGTGTTGCTTCCACTGAGGGTGTATTTTCCTTTCATGATTTTTCTGTTTTTAAAAAATTTCTGGCCAGGCTCGGTGGCTCACACCTATAATCCCAGCACTCTGGGAAGCCAAGGTGGGCTGATCACCTGAGGTCGGGAGTTTGAGACCAACCTGGCCAACGTGGTGAAACCCTGTCTCTACTAAAAAATGCAAAAATTAGTCAGGCGTGTTGGCAGGCTAAAAAAAAAAAAATTATTATTATAATTTTTTGTTTAGAGATATGGTCTCACTCTGTCACCCAGGCTGGAGTGCAGTGGTGTGATCACACCTCACCGTAACCTCGAACTCCCAGGCTCGAGCAATCCTGCCACCTCAGCTTCCTGAATAGCTGGGACTACAAGTTCGTGCAGTCATGTCTGGCTAATATATATTTTTTAATGTAAAAAATTTTTTTGAAAGATTGTTTTTATATGTGATTTTGTGACTCTACTTTTTTTTTTTTTCTTTTTGTTTTGAGACAGGGTCTCACTCTGTCACCCAGGCTGGAGAGCCGTGGCGTGATCATAGCTTATTGCAGTCTCAAACTCCTGGGCTCAAGTGATCCTTAGCCTCCGGAGTAGCCGGGGCCACAGGCGCCTGCCACCACGTCCGGCTGATTTTTGTATCATTTGTAGAGACACGGTCTGAATTTGTTTCCCAGGCTGGTCTCAAACTCTTGGGCTTAAGTGATCCGCCCATCTCGGCCTCCCAAAGTGCTGGGATTACAGATGTGATCCACCATGCCCGGGCAAGAATCCCTTTCGTTGAACAAATTGTTGAGAGTTGGAGTGAGGAAAACTTTTGGCTGAAAGGGACCCCCAGATATCCCAAGTGGCATATTTATAGATGTGAAAGTGATTCCACAGCTGGGCATGTCAGTTCCAAATTCTCTATGGATCAGGAATGCCTCCTTTTCCTTTTCTGTCACCACCGGTCACATTTGGCTAGTTAATTTCTGGGCTCCAGTGCAGCATGGAAACGCGGGGCCTTTTGTTCAAAAAGTGTTCAGAATTTCTTTTCTTTTTCTTTTTTTTTTTTTTTGAGACGGAATGTTGCTCAGTCGCCCAGACTGGAGTGCAGTGGCACGATCTTGGCTCACTGCAGCCTCCATCTCCCAGGTTCGCAGTGTGGAGAGGCCGGGCACGGTGGCTCACGCCTGTAATCCCAGCACTTTGAGAGGCTGAGGCATGAGGATCGCTTGAGCCCAGGAGTTTGTGACCATCCTGGGCAGCACAACATGACCCTGTCTCTAAGAAAAATTAAAAGGTTATAGCCAGGCGTGGTGACACACACCTGTAGTCCCAGCTACTCCAGAGGCTGAGACGGGAGGATTGTTTGAGTCTACGAGTTACAGGCTGTGGTGAGCTATGATTGTGCCACTGTACTCCAGCCTGGGCAACAGAGGGAGACCCTGTTTCTCTCTCTCTCTTTCTTAAAGACATTGTGGAGAGTATGTGTGTGAGTTTAGGGTGAGGGGGACTAATTGCTGTTCCTAAGAGTTTCATAGTTGGGGGGGTGAGAAGGAGGGGATGGGGGGTGATGAGGAGAGGGATGGTTGGTGGGAGGGCCTCTTATCCCAGGAGATAAGCCAAATTGAAACGAAGGCACAAAACAAGAAAAACAAAATGGGACTAACCGTGGTGGCATTTTCTGGCCTTGGGGCCTCAGAGAGGGAAGACTGTGGAATTTATTTAGAAAACTTCCAAACCAGCGGTTATGAGTGTTTTTTACTATTCTGGCCTGTTGCTCTTGTTCTTTTCAGAATTATAAGTGTGTTTGTGTGGCTGTTTGATCTCAAAGCAATGCTCAAAAGAGGCAGTGTCTCAAAGTCCCAGAAGATAAGATGTGACCACATGAAAGATGGTCTCAATAAAGGGGGAGAGGCAGTGGCCAAAGCCTTAATTTCCAGAATGAGAAACTGGGGTCCACCCATCCTTTAAGGGTCATCAGAAGAAAGCTCCCGTCCTCCCATCCCCCACACCTGTTTGTTGACTCTTTAAAAATGCCATTTCCTGACTTTGGGAGGAGAGGCCGTGGTTTTTGCAGGAATTGCGCTGCTGCCCAGTTCAGCCATTGCCTCTTGGAGGTTTAGGATGCCCCAGGCCTTGTTTTCCCTGAAAGCATTCCGTTGGCAATCACGATCAACCATGCTCCTTGAAGATTTCTGTACACACTGGCTTTTTCTCGTCTTGTAAGTTTTTATACGAGTCAGTTTTCATCATAAATTGTGGAGGTGGGTCTGGGGCTGTGATGGCGAGTCCTCGATGTTCAACCCGGATGTAGGTCACTCCAGAGCCCCAGGGTGTTCCCTTTGCTGGAAGTTTCAACAAGGCCAGAAGCAGACATCAGGGGTTCCCGGGGGGCCTCTGGAAGGGAGGTCAGCTGACTTTAGGGGCAAGCTGGGACTTTTGCATTTCTATTCCTGTATGTCAGAGGAAACTAGCAACATGCCTCAAACCACTTTACACCGTCAGTCTCAGTGTTAAACCCGAGCCTGTTTTCACAAATGCCTCCTGTGATCTCATTACTCCCCCACCCTGCCCTCCTGCTTCTGTGGCTTTCTCTCCTTTGCTTCTTGCTCCTCTGAGAGACCTTCTGTCTCATCTGTCTTTTCTGGGGTTGGGCCTTTCCCCTTCTCTATAACCTTCTGTGACTCCCATGGCTCATAGCTTTGCTGTGTATTAGGAGCAGAAAGCAAGCTTCATTACGTCATTTAATATTTTTTAGTAGCTACATTTTTCTTTTTTTTTTTTTTTGAAATGGAGTCTCGCTCTGTGGCCCGGGCTGGAGTGCAGTAGCATGATCTCGGCTCACTGCAAACTCTGGCTCCCGGGTTAACCGCTGGGATTATAGGCGTACGCCACCATACCTGGCTAATTTTTTGTTTTTAGTAGTGATGGGGTTTCACCATGTTGGCCAGGCTGGTCTCGAACTCCCGACCTCAAATGATCCACTCGTCTCAGCCTCCCAAAGTGCCAGGATTACAGGCATGAGCCACCGTGCCTGGCCACCACATTTTATTTATTTATTTATTTATTTTTGAGACAGAGTCTAACTCTGTTGCCCAGGCTGGAGTGAAGTGGCGTGATCTCAGCTCACTGCAACCTCCGTCTCCCAGGTTCAAGCGATTCTCGTGCCTCAGCCTCCTGAGTAACTGGGATTACAGGCACCCAATACCACGCCTGGCTAATTTTTGTATTTTTAGTAGAGACGGGATTTCACCCTGTTGTCTAGGCTGGTATCAAACTCCTGACCTCAGGTGATCCGCCCGCCTCGGCCTTCTGAAGTGCTGGGATTACGGGCGTGAGCCACCGTGTCTGGCCTCTTTTTTTATTGATTGATTGACTGATTGAGACAGAGTCTTGCCCAGGCGCAGTCACGGGTCACTTGAACTCCTGGGCTTACATGTTTCTCTCATCTCAGCCTCCCAAGTAGCTGGGACCACAGGGGTGCACCACCATGTCTGGCTAATTTTTAATTTTTTTTGTAGAGACAGTGTCTCCCCATGTTGCCCAGGTTGATGTAGAACTCCTGGGCTTAAGCCATCCTCCTGCCTCAGCCTCCCAAAGTGCTGGGATGACAGGTGTAAGCCACCATGCCTGGTCTAGTAGCCACATTTTGAAAGGTACAAAGAAACAAGTGAAATTAACGATACACTTAACTTCATATATCTAAGCTGTGGTCATTTTAATATATCAACATAAGAAATTATTAATGAGATATTTTACATTCGTTTTTTTCCTACTAAGTTTTGAAACCCAGGGTGTATTTTTACATTGACATTCGATCCCAAATTGAATGCTAAATTTTTATCAAAAAACATTTTGATCTATATTCAGTGGTTATCAAATTTACTATTGAAAAAGTAGATTCACATACCCAAGTCGTCCCAGACTTCCATGGAAGCTTCCCAATAATTGAATTGTTAGTTTTTAAGTTTAAATTGCTTAAACTTAAATACAAGCAAAAATTCCTTGGCAAGTAAAAAGATGAAAGAAAGCTAAAAAAAAAAAAAAAAATTCAGTTCCTCACTCACACTAGCTCAATTCTTCTTTTCTTTTAGAGATAGAATGTCGCTCTATCCCCAGGCTAAAGTGCAGTGGCATGATCATGGCTCACTGTAGCCTCCACCTCCTAGGCTCAAGTGATCCTCCTACCTCAGCCTCCTGGGTAGCTGAGATCACAAGCGTGCACCACCATGCCTGGCTAATTTTTTTAATTTTTAAAATTTTGTAGAGACAAGGTCTCATTATATTGTCTAGGCTGGTCTTGAACTCCTGGGCTCAAGTAATCCAACTGCCTCCACCTCCCAAAGTGCTGGGATTACAGTCATAAGTCCCTGTGCCTGGCCACAAACCACATTTTAGGTACCCAACAGCCCTACTTGACTGGTGGCTGCTATATCGGGCAGCAGATACAGAGCATTTCAGTCATCACAGAAGGTTCTGTTGAACAGCACTCTCTGATGATAGAATGAAGTCTTGAACACGTGTTCTCCAAGAGACCTTCAAAGTTTTCTGGAACGCAGTCCCAACCCATCTTTACTTACTGACTTTCTTTTTATCATGTTCACTCTCCGCGCCTCTATTCCACTTTGTTTTGTTTGTTTTTGAGACAGGGTCTCGCTCTGTTGCCCAGGCTGGAGTACAGTGGCGTGATCATGGCTCACTGAGGCCTCAACCTCCCAGGATTAAGCAGTCCTCCTGCCTGAGCCTCCTAAGTAGCTGGGATTACACGTATGTGCCACTACACCTGGCTAATTTTTTTATTCGTTGTAGAGACAGGGTCTCACTATGTTGCCCAGACTGGTCGTGAATTCCTGGGCTCAAGTGATCCTCCTGCCTCAACCTCCCAAAGTACTGGGATTACAGGCATGAGCCACTGCACCTAGCCCTTTTGTTTTGTTTTAGAGATGGGGGTCTCACCATGTTGCCCAGGCTAGTCTTGAGATCCTGCCTGGGCTCAGGCTATCCTGCCACCTCGATCCCACAAAGTGCTGGGATTACAGGTGTGAGCCACCGCACCTGGTCTCTGTTTCCACTGTGAGGTGAATACCCTTTCTTCGGTTCCTCCAGAGAAGGCCCCCCCCCGGGGCTTGGTTTAGAGGCAGGGCTTACGAGAAGGACTCCACCCTTCTCCCTGCAGTGGGATTAATTGCTGCCTTGGCTTCCCACGAGTTCTAGAAAATGAGGCAGACAGTGTAGGGAGAGGGGAGAGGTGGCAGGCCTGTCCGAGCCCTGTGCTGTGGCTCGCTGCCCTGGAGCCTCGTTTCCCGTTTCTCCCGAGACAGATTTGAATGGCTCTTCTAAGGCAGCCTGAACCCTGCCCAGTTAGAAAAACAGCCACACAAAGAACAGCACTGTGTCTGCCTGCAGCTGCCCCATGGCTGCTGGAGCACGGAACGTCAGACAGGAGCACACTCTGGGTGCAGGGTGTAATTCTAGGCGACCAGCAGCTCTGCCAGGGCTGGAGGGAAATCCTTTCTTTGCCCTCACAAAAGAAAATGTGTGCCTGGCTGCTCTGGTGCTCATTTTTCAAAATGGGAACTGCAGTCTATGTATATTTCCTTCTTAAAAAGCTATAACACACAGGCTGGGCAGAGTGGCTCACACCTTTAATCCCAACACATTGGGAGGCCAAGGCAGGAGGATCACTTGCGCCCAGGAGTTCAAGACCAGCCTAGACAATAAAGTGAGCCTCCCGTCTCTACAAAAAATAAAAGCATTAGCCGAGCACAGGGACGCAGGCCTGTAGTCCCTGGGAGGCTGAGGCAGGAAGATCACCTGAGCCTGGGTGGTGGAGGCTGTGGTGAGCTGAGATCGCACCACTGCACTCTAGCCTGGGTGACAGAGTGAGATCTTGTCTCAAAAAAATAAAACAAAAAACTATAACACACATACTAAAAAGTATATACATTTTAATTGTACAACTCAGCTTTTTACAGACTGAACATATCTCTGTAACTAGCCCCCAGGTGAAGAACGAGAACAGGACCCGCCCCCTGCAAAGGCCCCCTCGTGCCCCTTTCCAGATTCTTCTTCCTCTCCCAAGAGTACAAGAGTAACCGCCCCATGAATTCATTTTGCCTATTTCTGACCTTTATTTAAATAGTATCATACAGTGTTCATTTTGTGGCATCTGGCCCCTTTGCTATTTGTGATGCGATAGTTTGTGGTTGGTTTTTGAATGCCTTTATCCTTTCCGTTACCTGAAACAGTTAGTGAAAACCACAGTGGTTTAAAAACCAAAAAAAAAAAAAAAAAAAAAAAAAGAAGAAGAAACATCAGCTATGGAAGATAGGTCATTGTCCGGTAATGGTTTAAGATATGGAGAAGAAGTAACTCGTATTTGGTTGATGTTTCCACTTGGGATTTTCCAGGTTTTGGTGATTTTTGGTAGAAATTATTTACTTTTTGATTTTTATTTAGGGAATCCATTAAGATAATAATTCTGGGGTCTTGAAGGGACATTAACCCTCTTCCTGGGTTTTGGACAAAGCTGGATTGAAGTCATTTTCTCAGAATTTTTGTTTGCCAGAAAGAAAATTGAAGACTTGGGTGAAAAAGGGAGAGGGAGGGATCAATTGAATTTCTCATCTGTTATGTTCTATTTCTGTTTTAGGTAAAATGTCGGTTCCAGGACCTTACCAGGCGGCCACTGGGCCTTCCTCAGCGCCATCTGCACCTCCATCCTATGAAGAGACAGTGGCTGTTAACAGTTATTACCCCACGCCTCCAGCTCCCATGCCTGGGCCAACTACAGGGCTTGTGACAGGGCCTGATGGGAAGGGCATGAATCCTCCTTCGTATTTTACCCAGGCAGCGCCCATCCCCAATAACAATCCAAGTACGTGTGGCCTCCTAGGCCTCCCTTACCATTCCTTGGCCCTCCACCCTGGGAGTCAGGAGAGTGGGAATCAGGAGAGTGACCGAAGTGACTCTGCCAAAGAGTCTAAGTGAAGTGCCAGTATGTTCCAGTTTTACCCCCTTACCTTGAAATTCCACACACAGTCTTTTTTTTTTTTTTGAGACGGAGTCTCGCTCTGTCGCCCAGGCTGGAGTGCAGTGGCGCAATCTCCGCTCACTGCAAGCTCCGTCGCCTCCCGGGTTCACGCTGTTCTCCTGCCTCAGCCTCCCTAGAAGCTGGGACTACAGGTACCCGCCATCACGCCCGGCTAATTTTTTTTGTATTTTTAGTAGAGACGGGGTTTCACCGTGTTCGCCAGGATGGTCAATTTCCTGACCTTGTGATCCGCCGGCCTCGGCCTCCCAAAGTGCTGGGATTACAGGCAGGAGCCACTGCGCCTGGCCACACACAGTCTTTTAGATTCCATGTTGGTGAGGCTCATGGCTTTTCTATAATGAAGTATGGTTTAGGATCTTTCCCATGATCATCATATACGAATCATTTGGCATGTCTCATGGAGGCACAACCAACTTTCTTCTGAGAATGGGAGTTTGTGTCTTAAGGGCCCCCACCCTTCCTCCTAAGGTCTGATGCAGAACTTCTGCCCTGAGGCCAGGGCTGAGGTAGGAACAGGGAGAAGAAACTGTCCTGAGCAGTGTGTGATTGTGTTTTCATACCAGCTCACGCTCAATGCAAGTTGCTCTTCTGCTTTTGAGCAACCAGATGGTCCCTGTCCTTGGGTGCTTCCTTCCGCCCAAGTGTGCCCTGGTTATGTCACTGCTTCAGTATCACAGGCAGTTCTGGAAGAAATCTTTAGCTCAGAGAGGGGACCCGTGAATCAGACCACCTGGGTTCACATAACCTCCTTGTGCCTCAGCTTCCCCATTTGTAAAATAGGTTTCATCCAGTACCTATTTACAAATATCAGTGGGTTGTTAACATGAAAGAAAGTTCTGGCCGGGCGCGGTGGCTCAAGCCTGTAATCCCAGCACTTTGGGAGGCCGAGACGGGCGGATCACGAGGTCAGGAGATCGAGACCATCCCGGCTAACACAGTGAAACCTCGTCTCTACTAAAAATACAAAAACTTAGCCGGGCGAGGTGGCGGGCGCCTGTAGTCCCAGCTACTCGGGAGGCTGAGGCAGGAGAATGGCGTAAACCCGGGAGGCGGAGCTTGCAGTGAGCTGAGATCCGGCCACTGCACTCCAGCCTGGGTGACAGAGCGAGACTCCGTCTCAAAAAAAAAAAAAAAAAAAAAGAAAGAAAGTTCTGTGTGCCAAATACAGAGTACTCATTCGATAGCAGTGAATTCTTATTGTTGTGTTCAAGTTATTTTGACCCCTTGAGCTGGATTCTTAGACCATCCTGTGATCAATAAATAGTTTCTTCTTCTTTTTTTTTTTTTTTGAGACAGGGTCTTACCATGTTGCCCAGGCTGGAGTGCAGTGGTGCAATCACGGCTCGCTATAGCCTGGACCTCCTGGGCTCAAGCGATCCTCCCACCTCAGTCTCTGGAATAGCTGAGACTACAGGCATACACCACCACACCTGGCTAGTTTTTAAATTTTTGTAGAAACGGGATCTCACTGTGTTACCAGGCTGATCTTTAACTCCAGAGCTTAAACGATCTTCCCACCTCCCTTGGCCTCCCAAAGTGTTAGAATTATCAGCATGAGCCACAGAGCCTGGCCCAAATAACTTATTTTTGAACCCCAAAAACAATAAAATGTATGAACTGGGTGTGGTGGCTTGTGCCTGTAATCCTAGCTATGGAGGCAGGAGGATCACCTGAGGCCAGGAGTTCCAGATCAGCCTGAGTGACATAGTGAGACATTTTCTCTATGAAAATAAAATTAGCCGAGTGTGATGGTTTGCACCTGTAGTCCCAGCTACTTGAGAGGCAGAGGTGGGAGGACTGCTTGAGCCCAGGAGGTTGATGTTCCAGTGAGCTATGATAATACCCCTGCACTCTAGCCTGGGCAACAGAACAAGACTCTGTCCCCTCCTCAAAACAAAATTTCACATAAGTGCTCAAGTATGATTCAGTACTACTTTTCTGGAAGGAGGGTTTTATCTGTATTACTAAGTTCAGTTAACTCTAGGTAGTAATATTCTCCTAATCCATTTGTTACATAAATGGCATTCTAACAACGTAAAAAGGAACAGAAGGAAGTTGCTTTGACAAAAATATGAGCTTAACAACTGAAGTGCTTAATGATTGTCATCACCCTGGATTCTCTTTTTTTTTATTTTTTGAGATAGAGTCTTGTTCTGTTGCCCAAGCTGGAGTGCAGTGGCATGATCTCAGCTCACTGCAATCTCTGTCTCCCAGGTTCAAATGATTCTCCTGCCTCAGCCTCCCAAGTAGCTGGGACTACAGGTGCACGCCACCATGCCTGGCTAATTTTTGTCTTTTTGAAACAGGGTTTCACCATGTTGGCCAGGCTGGTCTCCTGACCTCCGGTGATTCACCTGCCTCGGCCTCCCAAAGCCAAGGGATTTGCTGGGATTACAGGTGTGAGCCACCGCACCCGGCATGGATCTCTTCTGATTCTTGTGAATGTTCAAACATGGTTTCACATAGCTTTTTCTTCCGAGCATTATTTCATATTTTCATTTCTTGTATCAACACAGTTCACGAGCTTATTGTCTTACAGAGTTGACTTGCATTTCCTGGCTTGGTAAACTCTATCCTTATCATTGGGTGTCAGAGTTTATCAAAGGGTCTGTGTAAAAAGAGTGGATTGTTTATCAAGGGCTACTAGGCACAGTGTGAGGCTGGTTAAGATTTATTTATTTATTTTTGAGACTGAATCTCACTTTGTTGCCCAGACTGGAGTGCAGTGGCGCAGTCATGATTGACTGCAGCCTCAATGTCTCAGACTCAAGTGATCACCTTGACTCACCTCAGCCTCCTGAGTAGCTGGGACTACAGGCATGTACCACCACGCCAGGCTAATTTTTATAGTTTTTTGTAGAGATGAGGTCTTGTCATGTTGCCTAGGCTGATCTCAAACTCCTAGGCTCAAGCAATCCTCCCACCTCGGCCTCCCGAAGTGTTGGGATTACAGGCATGAGCCACCGCGCCCGGTCCTCCTTTTTTTTGAGGCTGAATCATATTCTGGTGGATGGAGAAACCTCGCTGTGTTAATTCATTGGTCCATCAATGGACACTTGTGTTCCTTCCCCTTTTGGCTCTCACAGGTAGCCAAACGACGAACGCATGCTATGAACACGGATGTACAATTATAGTATTTGCTGGCATCCCTGCGTTCCTCTCTTTGTCCTGTTGTGAATGCTATTGGCCTTGTTTCCTGAGCAGCCTGTGTTTGTCCCTCTCCCTTTCATCAGTTACCGTGCAGACGGTCTATGTGCAGCACCCCATCTCCTTTCTGGATCGCCCTGTCCAAATGTGTTGTCCCTCCTGCAACAAGATGATCGTGAGTCAGCTGTCCTATAATGCCGGTGCCCTGACCTGGCTGTCCTGCGGGAGCCTGTGCCTGCTGGGGTGAGTCTGCCTCCCACTTGGCCCCAAGCCCTCCTGCCCTTCTCTCCGGGTGTTGGCGGCGGGGTGGGTTCTCAACCGCACCATGCTTGGCATTCAGGCCAGACATTTGTGTTGGTTTTTTTTGAGATGGAGTCTCACTCTGTCGCCCAGGCTGGAGTACAGTGGGGCAATCTCGGCTCCCTGCAACCCCCACTGCTCAGGTTCAAACGATTCTCCTGCCTCAGCCTCCTGTGTAGTTGGGATTATAGGGGTACGCAACCACGCCCAGCTTATTTTTAGTAGAGTCAGGGTTTCACCATCTTGGCCAGGCTGGCCTCAAACTCCTGACCTCAGGTGATCTGCATGCCTCCGCCTCCCAAAGTGCTGGGATTACAGGTGTGAGCCACCGTGCCTGGCCTAACACAGTTCTTTCTTTTTTTGTGACGGATTCTCACTCTGTTGCCCAGGCTGGAGTGCAGTGGCATGATCCCGGCTCACTGTAACCTCTGCTCCCCGGGTTCAAGCGATTCTCCTGCCTCAGCCTCCCTAGTAGCTGGGATTACAAGTGTGCACCACCACGCCCGGCTAATATTTTGTATTTTTAGTAGAGATAGGGTCTCACCATGTTGGCCAGCCTGGTCTCGAACTCCTGACCTCAGGTGATCCGCCCGCCTCAGCCTCCCAAAGTGCTGGGATTACAGGCATGGGTCACCATGCCTGGCCCAAGACATTTCTTGATTGTAGGGGGTGTCTTGTGCATTGTAGGATATTGAATAGCATCCCTGGCCCCCCATCTGCTTGATGCCAGGAGCACTATGCTCCCCACCTCTGACCAAAAATACCCCCGGGAGGCCAAGTCATCCCTGCTGCTCTATCAGTCCCCAGAAATTGGTCTTCCGTCTTTTCTTCTTGCTTATCTGCGCGTGGGGACAAGCTTCACAGCTGCTTCCAGCTGTGTGTAGGGCAATACCCTCAGGGGTTCCTTTTCTTCTAGAATTTCATGACCTAAATAATAATGTTTGCTGGAGCCCGAGGGAAGCTTTAAACAATCTGTACATTAAAATTCTTCATAGGAATCGCTTCAAAACTTCTTATCCTTTTATGACCCAAAGTATTTTTCCCGTTGCCCATGCGCGGGAATTATGTAAATATTTATGTCTGCACCCAGGGTATTATGTTTAAAGAGATAATAGTTTCTGTTCTGGGAGAAAAATCTGAGGAAACACAATCAATTTTTTGTTTCCCACCAAGCAGGTAAAAGTAGCTTCCTTATTCCTGGCCACGTGAGCCACTCAGAAAACCCCAAGGGGCTCCATTCTTTTCCTTAAAGGAACCGATGTTTGTGAGTTTCAGGAGCCTCATGCAACCAACACATTCCTCCACATTGTCCTTTGGTGACTTGAGGTTGAAGAGGAACAATATTTCTCTTCGTAACTTCAGTAAGAGGCTCAGAGTCCCGGAGAGTTTAGTTAACTTCCTCGAGGTCATGTGTTAAATAAGGAAGGAAGGAGACAAAACAGCTTTCTGGGCACCTGATTCCCCCTCTTGCCCACAGGACTCTGCAGTTGTTTTCATTCCATGGGCAGAAAATGCTAAAAAAAAAAAAAAAAAAAAAAAAAAAAAAAGTCCATTGCCTCTGGATATTTGTATTAAAACAAATTTTTATCTTTGAAATCAGGGAAAGGACAGAATAGAAACTTCCTTGTTTTGTTTTGTGTGAGACTGAGTCTTGCTGTGTTGCCCAGTGCAGTGGTACGATCGTAGCTCTCTGCAGCTTTGGCCTCCTGGGCTCATGCAATCCTCCCACTTCAGCCTCCTGAGTATCTGGGACCACAGGTGTGTGCCACCATACCCAGCTGATTTAAAAATTTGTGTGTGTGTGTGTGGAAGCGGGGGTTTTACTATGCTGCCCAGGCTGGTCTTAAACTCCTGGACCCAAGCAATCCTCCCGCCTTGACCTCCCAAAGTGCTGGAATTATAGAGGAATAGAAACTTACACTGAGTATTGGCCTCTGCCAATCTGGCTTTACAAATTGAGGCAGCCTTTGTTTCCCTCCCTTTGTTCCTTCCTTAAACATGGTAGAGTGGGTTCAAATCCTGCCTCTCACTAGCTGTGTGGCCATGGGCAAATCACTTTACCTCTCTGTGCTTCGGTTCCTCATCTATAGACGGGGGGGCGGGGCAATAAGGCCCACCTCAGGGGCTGCCGAGGATAAAATATATGTGTGTGCTGCCTGGAGCCGTGCCTGCACCTGTAAGCCATAGGTTAGGACTCCTGCTGAACGGACTGACTGCTCTTATTTGAGCTCTGGAAAGCTTAGGCAATAGGAGGAAATTTCTTTCATGAGATAAGTTCCTCATCAGAATGTTTCCAAATTTTGCCTTATGTAAACCAGCGTCTTCCCGTAAAAGGTTGAGTTTTAACCACGTTTTTGACAAACATTGGTTGTCAGGCTGTCTGACGTTCCTGCCTGTGTGTGCCAATGGTGGATTATGTAGGTTAAGAGTTGTTATTTGGGGAATTCTACTTTGTTGCTGTAAGAAGCAGCCTGTGTATATGGGAAAGAGATCAGTAAGACAGGGGTTGGCAAAACGGCCCTGGAGCCAGGCGCCTGTTTGCAGTTTCACAGGAACATAGCCACGCCTATTGGTTTTTGGATTCTCTGTGGCTGTCTTCTCGTTGCAAGGGCAGAGTTGAGTAGTGGCAACAGAGACTCCATGGCTCATCAGGATGAAAGTATCTGGCCGGGTGTGTGGTGGCTTCCACTTGTAATCTCAGCACTTTGGGAGGCGGAGGTGGAAGGATCACTTGAGGCCAGCAGTTCAAGACCAGCCTGTGCAACATAGCAAGACCCCATCTGTACAAAAACAAACAAAGAACAGCAACAAAAAGACTAAAAGATCTACTATCTGGCCCTTTGCAAAAAAAAGTTCACCAAGCCCATCTAAGACTTTGAAAGATTCCCAAATGACTCAAGATTTGAAAATCATGCTCAAAGGGGGTCTGTCCTTAGGAGGAGCCTTGGCGTTGGCTGGCATGTTAATTTCCTAGGGGTGCCATCACGAATTACAACACACCTAGTGTTTAAAACAACAGATATTGACTCTCACAATTCTAGGGGCCAGAAGTGCAAAATCAAAATGTCAGCAGGAGCCGGGTGTGGTGGCTCTCGCCTGTAATCCCAGCACTTGGGGAGGCCAAGGCAGGTGGATCACTTGAGGTCAGGAGTTTGAGACCAGCCTGGCCAACATGGTGAAACCTCATCTCTCCTAAAAATACATAACTAAGCTGGGCGTGGTGGCATGCACCTGCAGTCCCAACTACTCAGGAGGCTGAGGCAAGGAGAATCGCTTGAACCCAGGAGGAGGGAGAATTGCTTGAACCCTGGGCAACAGAGCAAGACTCCGTCTCAAAACAAACAAATAAACAAACAAACCAAAAAAAAACCCCAAAATGTCAGCAGGGCCACGCTCCCTCCTAAGGCTTCAGGGCAGAATGTTTTTTTGCCTCCTCCAGCTTCTGGTAGGTCCAGGTGTTCCTTGGCTTATGGCCTCATCGTTCCAGCCTCTGCCTCTGTCTTCACATGCCCTTCTGCCCTCTCTGTATCTCTGTGTGTCCTCTCCTCTTCTTCTAAGGTCATTGGGTTTTGGGGGTCCACCTGGATAATCCAAGATGATCCCATCTCAAAATTCCTAATTATACTGGCAAAGACCCTTTTTACAAAGAAGGACATGAACATGTTTTTGGCAGCCAGTGTCCATCCTATTGTGGTCAGTAACGTGCTCCATGTGTCTCTCTCCCCTCCCAGGTGCGTAGCGGGCTGCTGCTTCATCCCCTTCTGCGTGGACGCCCTGCAGGACGTGGACCATTACTGTCCCAACTGCAGAGCTCTCCTGGGCACCTACAAGCGTTTGTAGGACTCAGCCAGACGTGGAGGGAGCCGGGTGTCGCAGGAAGTCCTTTCCACCTCTCATCAAGCTTCACACCTGGTGGAGGTTCTGCCCTGGTGGTCTCACCTCTCCAGGGGGCCCACCTTCATGTCTTCTTCTGGGGGGAAATGTCGCAAAACTAACAAACCTCCAAACCCCAAAAATTGCTGCTTGGAGTCGTGCATAGGACTTGCAAAGACATTCCCCTTGAGTGTCAGTTCAACGGTTTCCTGCCTCCCTGTGACCCTGAGTCCTCCCATCTAACTGTGATCATTGCCCTCTCCGAGTATCTTCCAGTGATCTGCCATCAGTGGCTCTTTTTTCCTGCCTCCGTGGGCCTTTCTGGTGGCAGTCTCAAACTGAGAAGCCACAGTTGCCTTATTTTTGAGGCTGTTCTGCTTAGAGCTCAGCTGAACCAGCCTTTAGTGCCTACCATTATCTTGTCCATCTGTTCCCATCCCTGATGATAAAGATCTTGCCTTACAGACTTTACAGGCTTGGCTTTTAGATTCTGTAACTTCAGACTTCATTAGCACACAGATTCACTTTAATTTCCTAATTTTTTTTTTAAGTACAAAGAGGGGCTATTAACACCCAGTACAGACATATCCATGAGGTCATAAATGCATGCTAGAAAACTAGAGCTGGATTTTATCACTGCCCTGTCTCCCCTTGTTTCTCTGTGCCAGATCTTCAGTGCCCCTTTCCATACAGGGAATTTTTTCTCATAGGTAATTATATGAACAGTTTTTATGACCTCCTTTTGGTCTGAAATACTTTTGAACAGAATTTCTTTCTTTTAAAAAAAAAAAAAAAAAACAGAGACGGGGTCTTACTGTGTTGCCCAGGCTGGTCTCGAACTCCTGGGCTCAAGTGATCCTTCTGCTTTGGCCTCCCGAAGTGCTGGGATTGCAGGCATGAGCTACCGTGTGGGGCCTGAACATAATTTCAAGAGGAGGATTTATAAAACCATTTTCTCTAATCATATGATCGGTGTCATTTTCCCATTTGCCAGTGTAGTCTCACTTAAAAAAAGAAAAGGAAATGGATAATTTCATCCGCTGCCTTTACTTGGGGTTGATGTGGTTCTTAAACACCTTCATCATGGAACTCCCAAAGTGGGGTCCCTTTTGGGTTCCTGGTGGTGGGTTTTGAAAGATAAGAGAAAGCACATTTTGAGCATGTCTGGGTACCATGGTGTGGAACACGTGGGAACCGGAGCTGTTTCAGAGGACTCTGAAGTCTGATTTTAGTTTTCAGAGACACGGCTTGTTGTAAAACATCAGAAGACATGATTTCCAGGACTCAAGCAGCAAGCCAGTATTCAAGGTTGGCTGCTGTGTCATCTTTGAAGTCAAGACAAAGCTGGGCTCGACCTTCAAGAGTCCTCGATTTGACAATAATTCAGCTTAGGGAACTCATGTGAATACTACTATGTAAAAATAAAACCTAGACCTTGAGCGAACATCTGCATATTGGTTGAAAATGATAGTGGTAACCATTGATCCCCCTTACTTCATTTGACGTTTGGAAAATTCCAGTAATTATCATTTTTGCAATGAATACGGATACCACATAGTACTTTGGTGTTACCTGCTTTTGAAAAATAAAGTCTTTGGTTCACCCGGTGAACTATTTATGAGTTTTTTTGGTGTGAAGAAAGGGCTCATGTTGCGTTTCCAGCCATTGCTACAAAGAACCTTTATTTGCTCAGTAACGGTAGAAAATCCTTCCCGATTAAAAACATCAGACTTGCTGAATATCCTGCAATGTCTAGATGAGCGATGTTGATTTGGGTATTTGCTAACGAGTCAGATTTGAACATGAGGCTTTTGGAACCCAATAGGCGTCGTTGATGGCGGCAAGCCATAGCTTTCAAGTTTTAATAAAATGCACAGAAGAGAGCTGTCCTCATTCATTCTGTGAACAAAACATGCTTTGTGAGATGCTAAAAAGAGGGTATTGTAACATGTCAGGAATATGGATGCCGCCTTCCCCCCTCCTTTGCTACCTGATGATACAGCTTCATTTTGCTAGATGCAAGGAAATAATGTCATCTTGGTGTGGCTTACATTGTCATTTAAACCCTAAATTACAGTCTTGAAAAATTGCTGCTTTCCAGATCTTGATTGTGTAGTTTTGGGGCCATGCATATTTAGCAGTTTGGCTCAGATGGTGGCATATACATGATCTCAAGCTATTATTAATTACACATGCAAAGTCTTCAAAACAAGAGCCCTATTTCAGGATCAGTAAAAACATGTATTACGCGAAACTTTCATGTCAGATGCCTGGAGTACGAAGCGTTCATTGGATATTCCATTTTACTGTTCAAAGTATGGACTTACATATCAAATTAAAAGGCTCTTTTGTTCTGCCGCTGTTTGATGGGGACTTGAGAGTCTCTTGCAAACACTGGTTCACATTCAATTAATGAAAGGGCTTTATACCTGCCTGCTTGGACCGCAAAGAGGAATTTTACCAATCTGAAACCAAAAGTGGCTATTTATCTTATATTCTGTTATGTCCATCTAGGCGAGGTGGCTTTCTAAGAAGTATTGGTTTGTGTCTTACCCAAATTATTCAGCTACTGCATCTCTTGAAGCCAGACTTAAGCATATGATGGATTCCTTGCTGACCACAGCGTTACCCGTGAAGATTTTTTCCCTGGGACAACTGGCTTCCCAGTTGCTAACGAGAACACTTCTGTTGGATACTGAACTATTTATAAACAGGGCTTCATATACTCACACTATTTGGCCTCAGTTTTCTCTCCAGTGAGAGTCTGACGTGTTTGGGATGTTAAAAGTCCTTCTCTGACTTTCTGGGCTCAGGATTTCTGTTAGGAGTAAATCTAGACGTTGGAATTTTACTTGCAGAATTCTGATTTGCCTTTTGGTTCCTCGGTCCTCTCCTTCCTGTATGACTGAAATGTTTACAATGAGTCACCTGTTTTTTGCAGGCACATGAGTGAATTGGAAGTAGATCTACCAGGGGCCATGAAAGAGACATTAAGGGTAGTTTCGCTTTTTATTTTTTTGAGAGGGAGTCTTGCTCTGTCACTCAGACTAGAGTGCAATGGCATGATCTCAGCTCACTGCAGCCTCCACTTCCCGGGTTCAAGCGATTCTCCTGCCTCTGCCTCCCGAGTAGCTGGGATTACAGGAACCTGCCACCGTGCCCAGCTACTTTTTGTATATTTAGTGGAGATGGGGCTTCACCATGTTAACCAGGCTGGTCTTGAACTCCTGACCTGCCCACTTCAGCCTCCCAAAGTGCTGGGATTACTACAGGAATGAGCCACCGTGCCTGGCATTTTTTTTTTTTTAATCTAAATTTTAAATAAGATTCTGGAGCTCAGATTAAAACGAAAAAATAAATGAATAGCTCACCACCAAGTATAGAGTCTAGTGCACGTAACCATGTACTAACCACCTTGTAACTGCTCTCTGCAGTATTAAAAAGATGTTCTCTCCATTAAGTACCTTTTCTCCTTCTCTTTCCCTTTCTGTTCCTTTTTTTTCCTTTTCTTTTTTTCTTTTGAGATGGAGCCTCACTCTTTTGCCCAGGCTGGAGTGCCATGGCACAATCTCGGCTCACTGCAACCTCCACCTCCAGGGCTTAAGTGATTCTCATGCCTCAGCCTCCTGAGTAGCTTGGACTACAGGTGCGCTCCCTCCTGCCTCGCTAATTTTTGTATTTTTAGTAGAGACGGGGTTTCGCCAAGTTGGCCAGGCTGGTCTCAAACTCCTGACCTCAAGTGATGTGCCTGCCTCGGCTTCCCAAAGTGCTAGGATTACAGAAGTGAGCCACCATGCCTGGCCTCAGCATTTAAGTATTCTTAAAGCTCTTAGTACTGCAGTGCCTCTTAAGTGATCTTGGCCTGTTTCCCAAATGGGCAAAATCAATTTAATGGGTTCGTCAAAAGTCACAGTGCATTACTCATAATAGATCTGAGTATTATCTGTAAAACTTTTGGATATATAGATGTGTGTGTTTGGGGGATGGGTCACGGTGTAAAGTAAGTGTGAAGGGTAACATCTAGAAGCCTCTGGTTGGTGTCTGTGGATTTCACGTTGTTTATTATTGATTAACTCCTGCTCTGTCGCAGGCATTGGGGTGGAAAGCGCGACCCTGCCTAGGAAGAGTGAACAGTGGGCTTAGCGCTGCCCCGCCAACATTTCTTCCTCTTTCCTCTTCCCTCCTTCCTTCTTTCTGTCTAAAATTCACCTAGTGTTAAAGTACGTAATCAGGTGGCTTTTAGTGCATTCACAGTACTGTGTAACCATCACTTCTACCTAGTTCCAAAACATTTTCGTCAGCCCAAAATAATAGCCCAAACCCATTAGCAGTCACTCCCCATTCCCTCCTCCCCACAACCCCTGGCACCCATCAGTCTGCATTCTGTCTGGATTTACCTATAGTGGGTATACTATATCAATGGAATCGTAGAATACGTGATCTTTGCGTCTGGCATCTTTTGCTGAACATCATGTTTTCAAGGTTCATCCACATGGTAACGTGGACCAGCAGTTCATTCCTTCTTGTGGATGAGTATACTCCATTGTGTGGATAGACCACAATTGGTTAATCCACTCATCCTTCGATGAATGTCTGTGTTATTTCTACCTTTTGGCTATTGTGAATAATGCCGCTGAGAACATTTGTTTACAGGCATATGTTTACAGACATGTTTTCAGTTCCCTTGGGTGTATACCTAGGAATCCAATTGCCGGGTTATAGGGTAATTCTACCTGTATGGTTCACTGATTGATTGATTGAGACCAAGTCTCACTCTGTCACCCAGGCTGGAGCACAGTGGCGTGATCTCGGCTCCCTGCAACCTCCACCTCCCGGGTTCAAGCGATCCTCCTGCCTCAGACTCCCAAGTAGCTGGGACTACAAGTGCATGTCACCGTGCCTGGCTTATTTTTTGTGGAGATGGTGTCTCACTGTGTTGCCCAGGCTGGTCTCAAAGTCCTGGGTTCAAGCCATCCGCTTGCCTCAGCCTCCTGAGTAGCTGGGATTACAAGCACACGCCACTACACTCAGCTAATTTTTAAATTTTTTGTAGAGTTGGGGTCTTCTGTATTGCCCAGACTGGTCTCAAACTCCTGGGCTTAAGTGATCCTCCTGCCTTGGCCTCCCAAAGTGCTGGGATTACAGGCATGAGCCACCGTGCTTGGCCTTCCCATTTTCACTGAAGGTCTTTCTTTGTGCTTGCATTGGTTTGCCCTTCCCTGCATTAGTTGTCTAACTAAATGGCCTCCTCATTTTATGTTCTGCCTGCCTTCTGTCTTAAAGTCTTAAATCGATTCAGGCCTTTATCAGTGAGCAGATAGTGTCCACATGTGTACATGTGAGAGGCGGAGGTCTGGGTGTCTCTATAGGGGTGTGTGTGTGTATTGGGGGCTGTGTGTGGGGGGATATGTAGGATTGTGTCTGTGTATATGTGGGTGTGTCTGTGGGTGTTTGTTGGAGGGTCTATGTGTCTGTCATGTGTGTGAGCTGGGCTCCGGGTGTCTCCGTAGCTGTCTATGAGTGTCTGGCCCCGTGTGTATGTGCATCCACATGTGTATGTGTCTCTGGGTGTGTGGAGCGTAAGGGGAAGGGGCCGAGCTGCCTGGAGCTGCACTGGCCTGGAAGCCTTCAGTCCTCCAGGAGCCCTGCAAGGACTTACAGGCCAACCACCCCCAGGGGGAAGATAAATGACGGTTGCCTCGCCGATCTTAGGGACTAAAGGGTAGGAACGATTGTTCCTTCTGTTGTTATGCAGTGTTGGGGACCACGCCTGGCCTCCCGACCTTGTCAATCACGGTTGTGTCCGGCTGCTGGTGGATGATTCCAGATGGGAAAGACTCTTACTGAATCCTGTAAAACAGGGCCAGGGCCACTATCCTCAGACTCCACGGCTGTACATTAGAGTCTGGGTGTGGTGGCTCATGCCTGTAATCCCAGCAGTTTGGGGAGGCTAAGGCAGGAGGATTGCTGGAGCCCTGGAATTAAAAACCAGTCTGGGCAACATAGTGAGACCTCGTCTCTACAAAAATAAAAATTAAGTTTGAGCATGGTGGCTCATGCCTGTAATCCCAGCAGTTTGGGAGGCCAAGGAGGGTGGATCACCTGAGGTCGGGAATTCGAGACCAGCCTGACCAACATGGAGAAACCCTGTCTCTACTAAAATACAAAATTAGCCAGGTGTGGTGGCACAGGCCTGTAATCCCAGCTACTCGGGAGGCTGAGGCAGGAGAATGGCTTGAACCCAGGAGGCAGAGGTTGCAGTGAGCTGACATTGCGCCATTGAACTCCAGCCTGGGCAACAAGAGCAAAACTCTGTCTCTAAATAAATAAATAAATATTAGCTGGGCATGGTGGGGTGTGCCTGTGGTCCCAGCTGCTCCGGAGGCTGAGGTAGGAGGATGACTTGAACCCAGGAGTTCAAGGCTGCAGTAAGTCATGATCGCACCACTGCACTGTGGCCTGAGCAACAGAGTGAGGCCCTCGCTCTAAAAAAAAAAAAAAAAAAAAAAAGAAAAAACAATTCCCTGGGGGAGCATTTAAAAGGCTCCATGCCCAGGCCATGCCCCAGATCAACTGGATTAGAAACTCTCAAGATGCCACGAGGCATCAGTGCCGACCTGTCCCGGGGCACAGCCATACTGGGGCGACAAGAAGCCTTTAATTGTATCATTGTTTTCATAAGAGGGAAAAATGCCTGCATATAATAATCCTGCCTGGATTATATTTCTCTTTATACAAACACAGTCATAAAATACATGTTCAAATATATTTTTATGGAGGAAGTAGCCCACTGACGTGCTAACGCTGCCCCGATCAGCCTGTAGCTGCAGCGTGGCCCCAGGACACTGACCTGGCTTGGGGGTTGGTGTGAGTGTGTGAGGCTCCATCACTGATGCTGTGGTCCCTAGGGCCTCTGTTCATTCAGTAAGTGCTTATTGGGTGTGTAACATGTTCCCAGGATACAGGAGCAAATAGGAGAGTCCGGCTCCTTGCTCTTGGGGAATTTAAACTAAAACGTCATCATGTTACGCTTGCTTTGCATATTATGATAACCTGATCTTGCATATAAATGCTTCCTCAACTACTGCGTCCACCAATCCTGTCAAGAACTCTTCTAGATAAAAAGGAAAAACACGATCATTTTACAAGTAAAAGAACGGAGGCGTGGAATGAGTGTGATTTACACAGGGCTGCCACGCAATTCATAACAGAGCAACTTCTTCTGGTCCTAAAATTCACCTTGGGCTTGTTAAAAATACAGATTCCCAAGCTACATGCCTGGAGATTCAGATTCGGAAGGCTTGGGAGGGGGCCCAGGAATCTGCATTTTTAAGAAAAGGCAGGGTGTCTGTAGTCCCAGCTACTTGGGAGACTGAGGTGGGAGGATTGCTTGAGCCTAGAAGTTAGAGGCTGCAGTGAGCTATGACTGTGCTACTGCACTCCTGCCTGGGCAACATAGGGAGACCTCATCTCTTCAAAAAGAGTAAAAGAGAGAGCAAGAAAGAAAGAGAATGAGAAAGAGAAAGAAAGAGAATGAGAAAGAGAAAGAAAGAGAATGAGAAAGAAGGAGTGCCTAGGTGTTTCCTAAGGGCAGGCAAGGTTGAGAAATGCTGTTCCATGTGGCCTGGGATCAGATCAGCCAGAGAGAAGGAACTGAAATCAGGGTTCTTGACCTTGGTACTTGACCTTGGGCCAGATCGTTCCTTGTTCTGAGTCCATCCTGTGCATTGGAGGGTGTTTAGCAGCATCCCTGGCCTCTACCCAGAGATAGATGCCAGTAGCAGTCCTCAGTTGTGACAATAAAAAATATTAATACTCCAGGCTGGGCGTGGTGGCTCACTCCTGTAATCCCAGCACTTTGGGAGGCCAAGGCAGGTGGATCACCTGAGGTCAGGAGTTCGAGACCAGCCAGGCCAACATGGTGAAACCCCGTCTCTACTAAAAATACAAAAAATTATTCCAAATAGTGGCAAGCCATTGCAATTCCAGCTACTCGGGAGGCTGAACGAAGGAGAATCACTTGAACCAGGGGGCAGAGGTTGCGACGAGCTGAGATCGTGCCACTGCACTCCAGCTTGGGCGAAAAAGCGAAACTGTCTCAAAAAAAACAAAAAAACAAAAAACTCCAGACATCACTAAATGTCTCTGGAGGAACAAAATCAAATCACCCCATTGAGAACACCTGGGCAAAGTGCTTGGGTCAAAGGAAACATTGCCCGCGTTTGGGTATCGGGTGTCTCTCACTGACCCAAACATGGTTAAAATACGCCAATTTCCATAAAAAGGAATGCAGCAGTAACATATACCATAGTGTGGATGAGCCTCGGGAACGTTATGCCATGGGAAAGAAGCCAGACAGAAAAGGTCACCTGTTATATGATTCCGTTTATATGAAATATGCAGAATAGGTGATCCATAGATAGAGATGACAAATTGGTGATTGTCAGGGGCTGGGAAGAGGGGAGGATGGAAAGTCACTGCTTCATGAATCTGGGTCTCCTTTGGGAGTGAGGAAAATGTTTTGCAGGCCAGGCATGGTGGCTCGTGCCTGTAATCCCACATTTCGGGAGGCTGGGAGGCAGGAGGCCGCTTTGAGCCTAGGAGTTTGAGACCAGCCTGGGCCACATGGTGAAACCCTCTCTCTACAAAGACATACGAAAAAAATTAGATTGGTATAATGGCAGGCACCTGTAGTCCCAGCTACTAGGGAGGCTGAGGTGGGAGGATCGCTTGAGCCTGGGAAGTCAAGGCTGCAGTGAGCCATAATTGCGCCAGTGCATTCCAGCCTGGATGACAGAGTGAGACCCTGTCTCAAAAAAAAAAAAAAAAAAAAGAAAAGAAAAAAGAAAATGTTTTGCAACTAGATAGACGTAGCAGTTTTACAACAACGTGGATGTACTGATGCCACTGAACTGGTCACTGTAAAATTGTTTAATTGTACTAGGTGAATCTCACCTCAATCAAAGAGAATATGCCAATTTGTATCGTTTCATGTGACAACTGGTAAAATGAGGATGGAGTGAACTGTGAATGCAGCATAAATCAGAATGGAGGTTTCAGTGAGGTAGTAACCATTAACAAGTGTGTTAAGACTATAATATAATGGCCGGGCAGGATGGTTCACGCCTGTAATCCCAGCACTTTGGGAGGCCGAGGCGGGCGGATCACCTGAGGTCAGGAGTTCAAGACCAGCCTGGCCAGCGTGGGGAAACTCCATCTCTACTAAAAATACAAAATTTGCCAGGCGTGGTGGCACACGCTGTAATCCCAACTACTCAGGAGACTTGCTTGAACCTGAGGCAGGAGAATTGCTTGAACCTGGGAGGCAGAGGTTGTGGTGAGCTGAGATCACACCATTGCATTCCAGCCTGGGCAACAAGAGCGAGACTCCGTCTCAGGGGGAAAAAAAAAAAAAAAAAAAAAAAAGACTGTAACATACAATTAAATAATCCTTATAAAGCAAATGGTAGAATATGAGGACAGGACCTCAGTATCAACATCTTTGGAACCAGTACAATGTTGGGTTAAAATGTACAGTACATGCTTGTTGAATTAGGGAAGAAAGTAAAGTGAAAGCATTTGATTCATCAAGAACCATGACTGAGCCACTTGCAACCTGCTGCGGGGCTGGGACAAGTCATTTGAGCTTCCCACACCGGGTTGCTCTCCTTTCCAAGAAAAGGTAGGCTGATTTTTCCAGCGTTAAAAGTCTGTTTTAGGAAATGGACAGGTCTGGGGGAGACGACAGTACCTGCTGGAACATTCCAGAACATGCTGGAATATGCTAGGGGCTTGCTGTTTTGGCCTATGTTGTGCTGAAACCCTATTAGTTTCACTAAGGAGGCAACCAATTCAAGAGGCTGAAGGAGAAATGCAGAGCCAGCAAAGGAGACATGGGGTTTGATTAGGGACTTAGATACAGGGGAGAGAGTGCAGGTGGTGGTGGGCTGGAGAAGAAAACTGCAGCCACTTGCAAACAGCATGCAGTTTATTCAGCATTTTCACTTAGCACCCTCCCCTTAACGACCTCCACCTGGCAACCTTCATGTACCCTAAAACTCAGAGTCTCAATCCGTTGGAGGGCTTGTGTTTCATAGGATGGGCCAGGGGCTCAGATGTTTCTCATAGGAAACAAATCTCTAGGTTGGCCACTCCCCGATTCCGTAGCTAGGACACACCTTCAGGTGCGTCTGCCATCCAGGTCATCCTAAGGATGTGCGCAGATTATTGTGTTCCGGTGCGTTTGCCTTGCAGCCCACCGGAGCAAGCTCGTGGGTAAACTAGGAAACCCTCAAGACACAGGTCTCAGTGAGCACCACGCTGTGGTCAGCTTTGATACGTAGGAGTGGAACAAGCCAAGAAGTGACACTCAACTTTGCAAGCATCAGCCCCCTGTGTCTCCTTTCCACCGTCTGCTGCCAGGGGCGGGCATCTGTATTCACACATCTGGCTCAGGTGAAGATGGGGCCGGGAGCCACCTTTGCAGGTCATTCGAAAGCCTCCACATTCCTTCCACCTGTGGGCCCTGGGGGCTGCCTCCCTCCCTGAGCTGAGAATGCCATCATTGGAGTGAGTCTTGTGTCTACAGATCTAGGGCTGTGTGTGTGTCCCGCTCGGGGGCATGGTTAACAGGGCCCATTCCCTGGAAGCAAGGGCAGGAAGGGACTGGGCATGGGCCTGTCGTCTTCACATGAGGGCTCATTACCACGGAGGCCCTCGCAGCTGGGGTACATGCGATCCTGGGCAGGTGTATTTCTGTTTGGAGGACGTGGGGAATGGAAGCAGGGGTCAATGACAGAGCTGAGCCCCAGGTGAAGGGGCTGGTGAATCTGTGAGTAGCCAAGAAATAAGGGGAAAAGTGTCGGGAGAGGCAGACCTCCTAACGCAGAGAGAAGTTTTCAGACCTCACCGTAGACTCTGCTCTGAAACAGCCACTCTCACAGGGCTTTGAGGTAAGAACTTTTTGGCTTCTTTGGTGGTAGCTTTACTGAGATGTTATCTACATATCACACAATTCACGCATTTAAAGTGTAAAATTCAGCCGGGCGGTGTGGCCCACACCTGTAATCCAGCACTTTGGCAGGTCAAGGTGGGAGGGTTGGTGGAGGCCACAAATTAAAGACCAACCTGGGCAACAAGGTGAGACCCGGTCTCTTAAAAGAGAAAAAAAAAATTGTAGCTGGGCATGATGGTGTGTACCTGCAGTCCCAGCTACTGAGGAAGCTGAGGCAGGATTGCTTGAGCCTCAGGGAGGTCAAGGCTGCAGTGAACTGTGATTGAACTGCTGCACTCCAGCCTGGGCAACAGGTGCAAGACCCTGTCTTTAAAACAAAGTTTTAAAGCATACAATTTAATGGTTTATTTTTTGGGATAGTCACAAAGTTGTGCAACCATTACCACAATCAACTTGAGCATTTTCATCACCTTAAAAAGAAACCCTGGGCCAGGAGGGAAACCATGCCTCAGATCTCAGGCACTTTGGGAGGCCGAGCTGGGCAGATCATTTGAGGCCTGAGAGACCAGCCTGGCCAACATGGTGAAACCTTGTCTCTACAAAAATACAAAAATGGGCTGGGCATGATGGCAGGTGCCTGTAATCCCAGCTACTCGGGAGGTTGAGGTGGGAGAATCATTTGAACCTGGGAGGCGGAGATTGCTGTGAGCTGAGATCATGCCACTGCTCTCCAGCCTGGGCGACAGAGTGAGACATGGTCTCAAAACAAAACCAAAAATCCCGTACCCTTTAGTTGTCAACCCTCAATCTTCCCTCCCTGCCACTCCCAGCCCCTGGCAATTAATTGATCAACTCTCCAGCTCTATAGATTTGCCCATTCTGTACATGGCATGTAAATGGAATCACAGGATATGTGGTCTTTTGTGCCTGGCTTTTTTTTTTTTTTTTTGAGACGGGGTCTTGGTCTGTTGCCCAGGCTGGAGTGCAGTGGCGCTATCTTGGCTCACTACAACCTCCGCCTCCCAGGTTCAAGCAATTCTCCTGCTTCAGCCTTCTGAGTAGCTGGGATTACAGGTGTGCGCCACCATGCCCAGCTATTTTTTTTGTACTTTTAGTAGAGACGGGGTTTCACCATGTTGGCCAGGCTGGTCTCAAACTCCTGAACTTGTGATCCGCCTGCCTCAGCCTCCCAAAGTGTTGGGATTACAGGTGTAAGCTACCGCGCCCAGCTGATGCCTGGCTTTTATGTGGCATAATGTTTTCAAGGGCCACCTATGCTGTGGCAGGCGTCATTGCTCCATTCCTTTTTATGGCCAGATAGTAGTCCATCGTGTGCATAGACCACATTTTGCTTATCTGTTGATGGTTACCTTTTTATCGTTAAAAAGTCTGTGGCTGTATCATTGCTACTCATTGTACCAGCTATTTAAAAAAAAAAAAAACCACTGTGCCATTTTTCAGTAAAATGATTGACAATCTTCTTCTATATTAAAAATTATTAGGGTAAGCCTAGGTAGCACATGTCGAAGACGAAAGGGCAGCTGTTAATGAGTAGGCCAGGTAGCAGATTTGGGGCTGTCCTGGGCACGCCCAATGTGTGGACGCCCCACTCCTGGGCCAGGTAACAGGAATGCACTGTCTTAATGCTTGAGGCCCCAGATAACACGGCAGAGGAGCGTGACCCCTGGTTAAAAACCCACATGTGGCCAGATGTGGCTCGCACCTGCAATTTCAGCACTTTGAGAGGCCGAGGCGGGCGAATCACAAGGTCAGGAGTTCGAGACCAGCCTGGCCAATGTGGTGAAACCACATCTCTACTAAAAAGTACAAAAATTAGCTGGGAGTGGTGTCACACACCTGTAGTCCCAGTTACTTGGGAGGCTGAGGCAGGAGAATCGCTGGAACCTGAAAGGCGGAGGTTGCGGTGAGCCGAGATTGAGCCACTGCACTCTAGCCTGAGTGACAGAGCGAGACTCTGTCTCAAAAAACCCACATGTGATTTTTTTTTTTTCAGGCCTGACCACAGGCAATTCTGAAGGCTTTACCTGGCAGGCCTTAGGGGGAGCTGCCCTCCCCACACCAGACTTGGGGCACAGCCAGTGCCCTGTGGTCTCTGGAGGGGGTTGCATCGCGGTCTCAGGCCCCATGGCTCTGCTCTGATGGATGTCTGCACTTTGAGCCCTACTATCTGCCTTCCTAGGTCTCCTTATCTGAGGCCTTGGGCAGGGGTCTTCTTCAGGGGCCTCTTATGGGCCAGAAGGAGGAAAAAGGGGACCGTTTTCTCCACCCTGGCTTGTTACTCAGTACTTTTCCACTCCTAGCCCCATCTCTTGCCCCCAACCCAGGTCCATAAAACTGCCAGGAGCCTGTTGCCCGGTTCCTCCATATCTGGATGATACACCAGATCCTCAGCCGATGCTCTGTTTGGTGGGGAAACGGGAGAAGGGCAGTTGGTGCTTTCTTCGGTTTTAGCCTCCTGCTTGTACCATCACGGTGAGTGATCGCGGGCATAACGCTGTGCTTTTTGGCTTATTGCTTTGACACCTGACAGCTCAGCCCGCCTTCTTCCAGCTCAGCTGAATTCCTGACAGCCACAGGAATTGGGACTCAATGTTTGATTGTGAAACGATGTCAACCTGTAAACAGTAAAGGTAAATGAGTGAGTAGGCTTCTGGATGCCAGGAGGATTATGACCAATGACTGTAGATATCCCCATTACAGAGCAGCAGCGAGTGCTGTGTTGAGTGCCTGCCACGGGTGGGGCACATTCTGTCATTGAATTTCACAACGATTCTGTAAGATGAACATCCGCTCTGCATTTTACAGACAAACTGAAATTCTGACAGGTGAAGTTACCAGTCCCAGGTTCCAAGCTGGGATTCCTCAGCTAACCTGTCAACCCTCCCAGAGACATTTTGTATCGTTTTTGTGCTTGAACTTTTTTCTTGTTTACACTCATAAACTACGTGTTTTATTTCCTGGGCAGGAGGCAGCCCCCATGGTCCGCCTGTGAAAGAAACGTGGTGGCTTTCAAATGACACAGAGGTAACCACCAGCTCATCCTCACCTGAGCCAGGTGCGCTAATGCTGACACCTACACCTGGCAGTCCATGATGAGAAGGGGACACAGGTGGCTGCTGCTTGCAAAATTGAGTGTCACTTGCTTGATTTGTTCCACTCCTGCTTATCAAAGCTGAGCATGACCTGGTCCTAATGGAGACTGGCTCATAGGTGCCAAGCTCGTGTCCCGAGGGGTTTCCTGGCCCCCTATAAGTCTGCTCCTGAAAGATAAACTTATTTGTCATCTTTTTTTTTTTTTCTTATTCATAGAGACGGCATCTCACTATGTTGCCCAGTCTGATCTCAAACTCCTCATCCTCTCACCTCGGCCTCCCAAATTGCTGAGCTACCACACTCAGCCTATTTGTCTTGCTTCTGATCTGTCTCCCTGCACTAGAAAGTCAGCTCCTTGAGGGCAGGGCTTTCGTCTGCCTGGTGCTGTATCTGCAGTGAACAGTGATTGGCACACAGTAGATGTTTGCATTTTGGGAGGGGCCCGAGATCACTCTCAGCGTCTATGGTGTCCTAGGACTCACAGACCTCAGAAAAGCCATCGCACTCATGGCTGCTGTTGATTACAGGGAAAGATAGTAAAATCAGTAAAGGGAAAAGACGCACGGGGGCAGGGAGGCCAGGCACAAGCTCCCAGATGTCCTCACCCTGTGGAAGGTACTTATTTCTTCCAGCCACAGGATGTGGCAATGTGCACAGGGCATTGCCAACCAAGGAAGCTCACTAGAGTGTTGTGTTTTTATTGGCCATCGGTCATGGCCAGTGGCCCATAGTTGACCTCAGTCTCCAGCCCCTCCAGAGGTCATGCTGATATCACCTGACCCAAACCCCCCGCCATAAATCATGTCATTAGCAGAGACTAGCTGGCGTGGTCCTAGGCCCCCGGGTAAACAAAGACACTGTATTCCTATCAGGCAGCACATTCCAAGGGCCTGGAGTTTCCTTCCAGGAGCGGGACAAGGTTAACTTTTTTTTTTTTTTTTTTTTGAGACAGAGTCTCCCTCTGTCACCCAGGCTACAGTGCAGTAGTGCAATCTCCGCTCTTTGCAACCTCCACCCGGGTTCCAGCGATTCTCCTGCCTCAGCCTCCCAAGTAGCTGGGATTACAGGTGAATGCCATGATGCTAGGCTAATTTTCGTATTTTAGTAGAGATGGGGTTTCGCAGTTGCAGAGGCTGGTCTCAAACTCTTGACCTCAAGTGATCCACCTGCCTCAGCCTCCCAAAGTGCTAGGATTACAGGTGTGAGCCACCATGCCCAGCCAAGGTTAACTTTTTACAGCATAGTGCTTAGTATAGAATGACCCTGGAGCTGTCTACAGTGGGGGAGAATAGAACCAGACTCAGGTGATGGGACTAGCAGGTAACTCCAGTCCCAGATACTACTGAGCGAGACTCTGACCAGAAGGCAGGCACCGAGGTCCACCAGCTGCTGCTAGCACGTGTTCCTCTAACAGGCCTTCAAGAGGTGCTGGGACAAGGTCTGAGGCCCCAGGTTGCGGTCCTGTCTTGCCTCAGCTCTTCCAGCTGCCACATACTGGGTATGTCCTCCTTCTCTCTGAGCCACAGTCAAAGCCACAGAGTGGGCAGTGGGTGGGGAAAGTCTGGGATCTCCAGCCCTGACATCCCAGCTGCTCTGACTGTTGGTCATTCAGACTCTCCTAGCTCCATGGAGCCCAGGCACGTGTGAGGGGTTGCCCCTCCCTTTTTTTTTTTTGGAGACGGAATCTAACTCTTTTGCTCAGGCTGGATGGAGTGTAGTGGTTCAATCTCAGTTCACTGCAACCTCCACCTCCCAGCTTTAAGCAATTCTCCTGCCTCAGCCTCCCAAGTAGCTGGGAGTACAGGTGCACGCCGCCACGCCTGGCTGTTTTTTTTTTTTTTTTTTTTGGAGACGGAGTCTCTTATGCTCAGGTTGGAGTGCAGTGGTTTGATCTCAGCTCACTGCAACCTCCACCTCCCAGCTTTAAGCAATTCTCCTGCCTCAGCCTCCCAAGTAGCTGGGACTCCCAAGGCACACGCTGCCATGCCTGGCTGATTTTTTTTTTTTTTTTTGTATGTTAGTAGAGACAGGGTTTCTCCATGTTGCCCAGGATGATCTCGAACTCCTGACCTCAGGTAATCTGCCTGCCTTAGTTTCCCAAATTGTTAGGATTACGGGCGTGAGCCACCCCGCCCAGCCGAAGGGTCCCCTCTGATACCTCAAGGCATGTGGTCCATTCAGTTAGATCCTTAATCTCGGGAAAAGATGTTGAGCTAACCTCAAAGGGCCTGTGGTCTCATCTGGGTTTTCTAAGGAAAATGAATAACTCCAGGAGAGTACAGCTCATGAGAGACCTCCCAGTACCAGACAGAGCAAGGAGAATTTTCACTTTGTCCCCAGAACATTGTATTGAGAAGCAATGAAAGAATGGCCAGTCATGGGGGCTCCTGCCTGTAATCCCAGCACTTTGGGATGCTGAGGCAGGAGGATCACTTGAGGCCCGGAGTTCCAGACCAGCCTGGGCAACATATTGAGACCCCGATCTCTCTAGAAAATTTTTTAAAAAGTAGCCAAGGATGGTGGTGGATACCTGTGGTCCCAGTTACTTGGGAGGCTGAAGTGGGAGGATTGTTTGAACCTAGGAGTTCAAGGCTGTCGTGAGCCGTGATTGTGTCACTGTATCCCCGACCCAAAAGCAATGCAAGGATGAGTGTTTCATTTTTTAAAATTGTAAAACAGAGTTTGTGAGGCACACAAACTCTACTCTGTAGCTCCCACTTATGTGTTGGTTCTGAATATGTTTTTAGTTTCTACTTGTGTGTGAAGACCTGCATGGTTAACTTCTTTTTTTCTTTCTTTCTTTTTTTTGGACAGTCTTGCACTGTCACCCAGGCTGTGCGATCTTGGTTCACTACAACCTCCCCGTCCCGGGTTCAAGTGAGTCTCCTGCCTCAGCCTCCGGAGTAGCTGGGATTACAGGCACCTGCCACCACGCCCGGCTAATTTTTGTGTTTTTAGTAGAGACAGGGTTTCACCATGTTGGCCAGGCTAGTCTTGAACTCGAGACCTTGGGTGATCCGCCTGCCTTCGCCTCCCAAAGTGCTAAGATTACAGGCGTGAGCCACTGTGCTCGGCTTGGGTTAATTTCTAGAAAGGGAATTGCCAGAATGGAGAAAATGTGCTTCCCCTTCCCCACCCAGCCAGCATTTTTATGGCCACAATGTGAAGGTCTTATGAGCAATACAAAAGGGAAGATGGTCTTTGCTCTTGAAAAGATTAAACTGCTTGTGTTTCACACACTCCAAATGTGAAGTGATCTGCCATTTGCCTTTAACCTGCGAAACCTCAACATGCTGTTTCCTCTTCCTTTTCCCTGAGAGCCCGTGTCCTGTTTCTCCACTAGTTGCCAATTATTTCATCCAGGCTTCAGAGCCTTTTCACTTAATTATAAAAATTTCTTCCTCTCTTTTTTCTTTTTTTTTTTTGAGGTGGAGTCTTGCTCTGTCTCCAGGTTGAAGTGCTGTGGCACGATCACAGCTCACTGCAACCTCCACCTCCCAGGTTCAAGCAATTCTCCTGCCTCCATCTCCAAGTAGTGATCCGCCTACCATGGCCTCCCAAAGTGCTGGGATTACAGGTGTGAGCCACCGCACCCAGTCTGAGTTTTGTAGCTTTAATTTGCATTTCTTTATCAGTGGTGTGATCTTGGCTCACAGCAGCCTGCACCTCCTGGGTTCAAGTGATTCTTCTGCCTCAACCTCCCAAGTAGCTGGGATGATAGGCATGTGCCAGCAACACCTGGCTAATTTTTGTGTTTTTTGGTAGAGACAGGGTTTCACCATGTTGGCCAGGCTGGTCTCGAACTGTTGACCTCAAGTGATCTGCTTGCCTCAGCCTCCCAAAGTGCTGGGATTACAGGCGTGAGCCACCTAGCCCGGCCTCTTGTTCATAAGGCGGCAGTAGTGAGTGCTTCATGAAGGCAAGGCAAGAGGAGCTCACTGCCCCCTGCTGGTTACTTCTCTACCATGAGGTATCCATGGCTGTCTCACCCGCTTACCCCCAGCTCTGCAAAATATCTTTTGGTGGTTTAAAAAGAAAGCTTCTTCAGGCCGGGTGTGGTGGCTCAGACCTATAATCCCAGCACTTTGGAAGGCTGAGGCTGGTGAATCATTTGAGGTCAGGAGTTAGAGACCAGCCTGGCCAACATGGTGAAACCCCGTCTCTACTAAAAATACAAAAGTTAGCCGTGCATGGTGGCGGGCACCTGTAATCCCAGTTACTTGGGAGGTTGAGGCAGAAGAATCGCCTGAACCCGGAAGGTGGAGGTTGCACTGCAGCCTGGGTGGCAGGGTGAGATTCTGTCTCAAAAAAACAAAAACAAAAACTTCTTCATTCTGAAAAGAACTGAAGAAACACTGTAGGATTCCAACTCTGGGACATTCTGGAAAAGGTGAAACTGGAGACAGTAAAAATATCAGCGGTTTTGCGGTTGGTGCGGTGGGGGTGGTAAGGGAAAGGGAGGGATTAATGGAGTAGAGGGATCTGGCTGTTGATGGCACCCCTGCCATGCCTCTCTCTTGGTCCTGCACCTGCCACGTAAGACGCCTGTTCCAGCTTTGCCCTCTGCCATGCATGAAAGCTTCCTGAGGCCTCCCTAGAGGCATATGGTACTGCGCTTCCTGAACTGTGAACCAATTAACCCTCTTTTTTCTTTGTAAACTACCCAGTCTCAGGTATTTCTTTATAGCAGTATGAGAACAAGCTAATACACAAATGAAAAGGCTGCCTTTTTTTTTTTTTGGAAACAGTCTTGCTCTGTCACCCAGGCTGCAGTGCAGTGGCGTGATCACAGCTCACTGCAGCTTCAGCCTCCTGGGCTCAAGAAATCCTCCTGCCTCAGCCTCCTGAGTAGTTGGGACTACAGGTGTGCACCACCACACCCAGCTTTTATTTCTGTAGAGACAAGGTCTCCCTGTGTTCCTCAGGCTGGTCTCGAACTCCTGGGCTCAAACAATCCTTCCACCTCAGCCTCCCAAAGTGCTGGGAGTAAAGGCGTGAGCCACTGCGCCCACCGAAAGGGCTTCTGAACTCTGATGACTCTGACCTGAGCCTGATGGGCTTCAATCAATACTCCAGCTGAGCTCACACTGACTGGAACCTCGATTCCCAGTCACTGGCAAACCCAAACCCAGCCCCGTAAATTCCCTCCAGGTAGACGCACAACTCTGGTGAGAGGAACAGGAGGTGAGAGGCTGGATCTACGGTGGGTGGCTTGTATAGGAGGGTCTGAGTCTTTGTGAATCGAGTCCTATGTCCCCACACTCCGGGTTTTGGGCCTGTGACAATGTAGACACAAAGTAAGGCCAGAGGTACAGGGACCCTTCCCAGGCAGACTCGGGTAGGCTGGGGCAATGCAAACCCAGCTGGTCACCAGAATGGCCTGGAGGGAGAGCCCTACCCTAGGGAGTCTGATTGTCCTGTCCTGGAATGGACCTGGGAATCTGCGTTTGTAGCCAGTACCCCCTGTGACTGACATTGCTGCATTGATGAGGAAACCATCGCATTGAGGGTTGCAAGGGCTCCTGGCTTTGAACTGGGGAGGAATTCAGGCCTATGGTCAGAGAGTTGAGTCTCTGACTAAAGCTGCCAGAGCTAACAGAGCAGGGCCTCTGGGAGCCAGATGGGATTAAAATCCTGCTGAGCTGTGTGACTTAAGGCAAGTGTCTTAACCTCTCTGTGTCTGTTTCCTCATCTGTACCATGGGATGACCTAGTTCACCTTGCAGGGATTTCGCAGGAGGAATTGATTGAATGAGTCAACATACAAGGAATGCTTTGCCTAGTGCCTGACAATCCTAACAACAATGCCATCTATTCTTTGAGATCCAAGGAAATCTCTCCTTTGTAAACTGCTTCCACGATTTCTTTCTCTGAGTGAGGTCTCTGTGATGTGCTGAAAATCTTCTGCCTGTGTATCTCATTTCCCCACTGGCTCCTCCAAGTCAGCACCCCCCAACATGCTTTTCCTCACAGCATTTAGCAGCCACACCAGAACTCATCACAGTCCCCAAGCAGCTGTGAACTGAAGGGTCTTTTAGGTCTTCATCCCTATGGGACAGGGCTCCTGAACCCTGCTAGAGAAAATGCTTGAGCTAGGGGCCAGACGCAGTGGCTCATGCCTGTAATCCCAGCACTTTGGGAGGCCGAGGAGGGTGGATCAACTGAGGCTAGGAGTTCAAGACCAGCCTGGCCAACATAGTGAAACCCTGTCTCTATTAAAAATACAAAAAATTAGCCGGGCATGGTGGCACATGCCTGTAGTCCCAGCTACTTGGGAGGCTGAGGCAGGAGAACCGCTTTGAACTAGGGAGGTGGTGGTTGCAGTGAGCCGAGGTTGTGCCATTACACTCCAGCCTGGGCCACAAGAGCGAAACTCCATCTCAAAAACAAAAAAAAAGGAAAATGCTTGAGCTTGGGGAAAGGGAGGTAGAATCATTGGTTTCAAAATATGAGAAGAAAATGGGCCAAGTCTAAAAGCATAAATGATTAAGTTTTCATAAAACATGGTGTGCCAACCAGTCAACTGTGTCTTAGTTTAACTCCAAGAAAATTCTATTAAAAGTACATTTAACTGTCCATCAGGAGATAAATGGCCACACAGAAAGTGGTCTATCCTTTCAGTGCATTATTCAGCCACAGAAAGGAATGACGCCCGATTTCACGTTACATGGCTGAGCCCCAAAACCGTCATGCTGAGTGAAAGAAGCCAGACAAAAAGGCCGTCTACTGAACCATTGCATTTGTGTGAAATGTCCAGAATAGACACATCCATAAAGACAGAAAGCAGATCAGTGGTGGCCAAGGACTAGGGTCAGAGGCACCAGAAGTGATTGTTTACTAGGTATGGGATTTCTGTTTGCAGTGAGGATATTATGAAATTGCTTGTGGTAATGATTGCCAAACTCCATGACTATCTTAAAAACCATTGAGTCGTACGCTTTATTTTAATTTAATTACGTATTTTTTGAGATGGAGATGGAGTCTCACTCTGTCGCCCAGGCTGTAGTGAAGTGGCCCAATCTCGGCTCACTGTAACCTCCGCCTCCCAGGTTCAAGCAATTCTCCTGCCTCAGCCTCCTGAGTAGCTGGGATTATAGGCGCCCACCACCAAGCCCAGCTAATTTTTTTGTACTTTTAGTAGAGACGGGTTTTCACCATGTTGGCCAGGCTGGTCTTGAACTCCTGGCCTCAGGTGATCTGCCCACCTCGGCCTCCCAAAGTGCTGGGATTACAGGCGTGAGCCACCACACTGGCTGAGTTGTGTGCTTTAAATGGGAGAATTGAGCCAAGTATGGTGGCATGTGCCTGTAGACCTAGCTACTTGGGAGGCTGAGGTGGGAGGATCACTTGAGCCCAGGAGGTTGAGGCTGCAGTGAGCTGTGATCACACCACTGCACTTCAGTGTGGGCAACAGAGTGAGATCCCGTCTTTAAAAAAACAAAACAAAACACCACACCTTGAAACCCAAAAGGTGTGGGTGGAGGTGAGTTTGAGGGAGAGAGGCAGAGATGTGGGACCTAGAATGAACGCTGAGCAGGTGTGGGCAGGCCTCTGGCCTCCCGAATTACTTCCTTGTCCTCTTGGGAGGCTGTGAACCTGGAGCTTTGAAAAACCCACTCCTGCTGGGGTAAGAGCCGTTTCCAAAGGCCGTGCTAAGCCAGGCCTCCCACTGGCTTTTCCTAATCTGAGCGCTAGGAAAGACAAACCCAACATCAGACTACACAACTAGACAGTAGTGATGGTTGCGCAATGTCATGAGTGGACACGATGCCACTAAACTGAATACTTTAAAGTGGTTAAAATGGGCCGCGTGCTGTGGCTGATGCCTGTAATCTAGCACTTAGGGAGGCTGAGGCGGGTGGATCACTTGAGCCCAGGAGTTTAAGACCAGCCGGGACAACATAGTGAAACTCCATCTCTACAAAAACAAGAATTAGGTGGGTGTGGTGGCACAGTGCCTGTAGTCCCAGCTACTTGGGGGGCTGAGGCAAGAGGATTGCTTGAGCCTGGGAGGTGGAGGCTGCAGTGAGCCATGACTGCAACACTACCCCAGCTTTGGGGACGGATTGAGACTTTGCTGTTGTTGTTTGTTGAGACGAAATCTAGCTCTGTCGACCAGGCTGGAGTGCAGTGGAGCGATCTTGGCTCACTTCTACCTCCTCCTCCCGGGTTCAAGTGATTCTCCTGCCTCAGCCTCCCAAGTAGCTGGGATTACAGGCACCCGCCACCATGCCCAGATAATTTTTAAATTTTTAGTAGAGATGGGGTCTCACTGTGTTGGCCAGGCTGGTCTCAAACTCCTGACCTTGTGATCTGCCTGCCTTGACCTCCCAAAGTGCTGGGATTACAAGCATGAGCCACCATGCCCAGCTGAGGCCCTGTCTTTTAAAATCAATGAAATGCTTAAAATGGTCAATTTTATGTTTTTAAAATGTAATCATACCGCAATTAAAAAGAAACAACCACTACACTATGTTGCCTTCTGCCCCTAGATCTCTGTTTACAAGGCTAGAAGAGTAGGCAAGCTCCTTTTTTTTTCCCCCTCTAGGCTTTTTTTCTCCTCATTGGTCAGGAGCCCCCTCCCCTCCTCTCTGTTGGGTGGGGTGCTAATATCTATCAGAGGCTTCTGATTGGCTGGATCTCTGTTCTGAGTGCCCCCCCACCTCCCCTTCTACTCTCTTGGGCTGAGAGAGTGGGTTAAAGCTGAGCCCTCCTCTTTGGGGAAAAAGATTCCTTTCAGGACCACGCCGAGCTGCTCTGGAGCCTGAGGCTGGTGGCACCGGGCTGACCCAGAGAGTGATGCCGGACCCCATGGGGCTCCTCAGTCTGGTCCTGCTCTGGCTGCTGATGGCAGTGACTGTGGAGGGTAAGTAAAACTGCTGCGTGTTCCTGGTCCTGTCTGGAGTGAAGCGAGGGGCAGCCCAGACGCGCCTGGGACTGTGCTTTTGTAGCCAGATGCCTGTTGACCTGCCTTTCCACTGTCACCTTCTGTTTAGCTTTTCATGGGGAAGAGGAGCAAGAGATGACAGGTGAATCCTCAGGTCTTACTCACATGCTCCACCAGCATCCTCTGGAAACTCAGACAGGGCAGGGGTTGGGGAGCTTCAGAGACCAGATATGAAGCCCTGAGTGAGAAAATGCTGCCTTCTGGGCCTACTGAGCTTGAGCCCAGGAGGTCAAGGCTGCAGTGAGCCGAGATCACACTACGGCACTCCAGCCTGGGCGACAGAGTGAGACCTTGCCTCGACAACAACAAAAAGCAAGTAATCTTAATTTTCGTAGAACCCACACATACAAATTTTTATAAAGGCAGGTGAAATTAATAACATATTTTGCTTAACCCAATATATCCAATATATAATTAGAAAATGTAATCAATAGAAAGTATTAATGAGATACATTTCCCATTCATATTCAATATATATTTTATATTTATGACATATTTCAATTTGGATGCTAAATTTTCATAGCAAATACTTGATCTGTCTTTAGATTTCTTAAAACATAGCGTTGAGAAAGTAGGTTTAGCTACTGTGCTAAGTTGTTTGAAACATATTTGAAAGTTTTCTTTTTTAAAAAAATATTTTTTGTAGACACGGGGTTTCACCATGTTGCCCAGGCTAGTCTCAAACTCAAGCAATCCTCCCAAAGTACTGGGATTACAGGCATGAGCCACTGTACCCGGCTGAAAGTCTTCTAATAAGTGAATGGAGTATTGGTTTTTTGTTTAAGTAAAATTAAATGAAAAGTTTCTCTGTAACTAGTAACATTTTGGATTCTTTATAGCCACATACTGGACAGCGCAGGCCAGATTGTGGGGTCTTTTAGTTGTTGTAAATGATGTAATTGTTTTGATATTTAGCCTTTTATTTCAGCATATAACACTGCCTGGCGTGCCATAGGTACTCGGTATATTGTGTTGGTTTCATAAAAGAATGCACACTGATCAGAATTGACAGCTGAGAAAGCTGAAATGGGACTCCATTTCATTTGCTGGCTAGAGATGACATTGATTTCGGTCCATTTCAGATCTCTTCCTAGAAGTACATAGGATCTGATTGAAGAATTTATTACCTCCAGTGTGCAGCGTTTTCCCATCCTTGGTTAATCTGTTATGAATTTATCATGGCATGAACTTCATTTTTCTGAAATTTAAAAAATATTTTAAATGTGTTTAAGTGCTCAGGAAATGGAAGGGGTACAGGCTTAATACAGGCACAATGCCGTCAGAGCTCCGCTCACTTCTGCAGGTCATGGTGGATGGAGGCTGGTGGGTCAGGCTGCTTTGTAGCCTAATCGAGCAGTAAAGCAGATGTAGGGATTGTCTGTAGAGCAAACAAGCAGAATGCTGGGCTTGTGCACAATGGAGAACGTAATGATTATGCACACATATGTTTAATTGGGTGCCCAGTGTCCAAGTGATCAAAGAGTTGAAGGAAAGTTGGAATGGAAATCGATTGGGTTGAATGTCTTTCACATGTGGTTTTATCTGTTGATACTCTACTTGAATGCAAAGAAGGTTTTGTTAGATGTGCCAAAATATTTAGGGGGAAAAAAAAGCCCTGCCAGAAAGCCTACCATGTTCTATTGTTTCAAAGGGTCAAAATAAAATAGTATATAACGCACCCCCGCCCCCACCCCTCCCCATTTTGGAGAAACAATTTGTTTTTCCTTTTTTTTTTTTTTTTTTTTTTTTGAGACAAGGTCTTACTCTGCTACCCAGGCTGGAGTACAGTGGTGCAATCTCGGTTCACTGCAGCCTCCACCTGTCGGCTCAAGCCAGTCTCCCACCTCAGCCTCTTGAGTAGATGGGACCACAGGTGTGCGCCACCACACCCGGCTAATTTTTGTATTTTTTTGTAGAGAGGGGATTTCGCTATGCTGGCCAGGCTGGTCTCGTACTCCTGAGGTCAAGCCCTCTACCCACCTCGGCTTCCCAACGTACTGGGATTACAGACATGAACCGCTGCCCCCAGCCACAATTTGTTTTTTGAGGGATTAAACGGGTCAGCATGTGTAGCAATGACCAGTCGAGGTGCAGCGGAGTGGTTTTGAGGATGGAAGTGGTATTATTGAAACGCTATCCTATGGACACAGCTGCAGATAAACGCCTGATTAAGGCACAGGAGGGCACGGGTGGTGCCTGGGAAAGATCCCGCAAGCCGCTGGCAGGAAGGGGAAACAAGGCTTGAAAGTAGGTGGAAATGGAATGGCTGGATGGCGGGAGGGAGGGAGGGAGGGGTGCTGGCCTTCCCAGGGAGGGAGCTCTGGGAATCCCTGGCAGTTTCCTCAGCAGCCTGAGCTGGGGGCCGAGGGGCCACCTCACCACGTCTGCTCATGCCCTGGTTGTTCTCTGCCCCTTCCATGGTGGGAGAAGGGAGACACTCAACAGGAAGGAACACCAGCTCCTGCTATTTCCTGCAGCAGCCTCTTGGTCTTGCTGGTGTTCCATTCATTACTCATTTGCTCACTTACTCTCTGATTCATTCAGGATGAGGGTATGGCTGGGGAGTCTGGAGCCAGAGTGCCTGGGTTCAAATCCCAAGGCTCCACTGTTAACCAGCTGTGTGCACCTGGGCAAGTCACTTGGATGAATAGGAGAGAAGAGAGGGTGGGTGAGTGGATGGATAGACAGGGAGAGTGGATGAGTGGGTGGATGGATGGATAGCAGCGGGGAGTGGGTGGGTGGATGGATGGATAGGAGAGGGTAGTGGGTAGGTGGATGGATGGATGGGGGTTGGGGGGTAAGTGAATGGGAGGAGGGGTGGGGGTGGCTGGCTGGATGGATGGATAGGAGCAGGGAGCTGGTGGGTGGGTGGATGGGAGTGGGGATGGGTAGATGGACTGATGGATGGGAGGAATGGAGACCTGCATTTGTTGATGGAATTGGCAGAGCCTGCTGACATATTGGAATCAGGTGGTGGGTGATGAGGGGTGCTTCCACACAAATGATTGCCAGCTTGAGCTATCAGGGATAATGGTGCCAGTACCCAAGATGGGCAAGAGCAAATTGGACAAAGGGTAGGGAAATGGCTTCCAGTCTTCGTGGCCCTCCCTCCCCTGAGGACATTTCACAAAGTCTGGGGAGAGCTGGCATTTTCACTCCTCATCTTCTTCCTGGAGTAAGGTCAGTGACCCACAGCGTGGGGCTATCCTATGCCTCTTTCTGGCCTCACTCTGGTTCCATCTGATTTGTGATTTCAGAAATTCCAGATTCGCAGGTGGGGCAGGCGGCCTCCTGCATGACTGCGTGCACAGGTGAGCGATTCTCTCAGGACGCCTGATCACACCTCTCATGACCAGGAGCCTGAGCCCAGCACGGGGCCTGATGGGGGTGAAGCTGTAAGATGGGATTAGAGACAGCCCCAGAGGGCCCTGGCTATGTTCCCAAAGATACCAGTTGGGAGGACCAAGGCCAGTTCTGCAAAGGCCACCCACAGAGTTAGAGAAATGAATAGCAAGCTGAGAGTAAAATGCCTTAAGCCATCCCAGCCCCCAAGGCTTTTTACTCATACCGGTGGGCTCCAGGTGGAATAAATGTCTTTGGTCAGGTGATGCCATTTGCATTTTGGAGTGGAGCAGATGAAAAAGCCTTGGGAACAAGTTCTTTGGAAAGAGAGAAGCACCTTAGGAATATGAGGTGTGGTTCTGTCTCAAGGAAATTGACATGAAAATGTCAGTTCAATCACAAGCCATGGGGAGGGGTGAGATGTTATAATTAGATGTCACACTTGATCCCCTGGCCTCAATAGAAAGTTAGAGATTTGGCTTGAGAATTACAAACCTCTCTGTTCCCTAAATCATCTCTTCCCCAGAGCAGTTACTCTCCTCACCCCCAGATTCCCCCAAGGCTAGCTAGCTTTACACCTTTGTCTTCTATGAAGACCAGGATAACAACCGCCGCCACCTTCTCCCCCACCCCGTCCCCCTACCACCCCCAGCACCACTTGATATCTATCAAGGTGATAGGTGAGTATTCAGACTCCCAAGGGTGGAATCCCAGCTGTGTGACCTTGTGTAAGTTAGTTAACCTCTCTGAGCCTCGGTTTCTTCCTCTATAAAATGGAGAAAATAGAGTATTCACCTCAGAGTTGGTTAGGAGGCTTAAATGAATTACTGTAGATGGATGCTTCTCAACTGGGGTGATTGTCGTCCTCCCTCCCTGGGGACATTTTGCAAAGTCTGGGGACATTTTTCATTGTCACTACTGGCCTGTGTTACTGGCATCTCGTGGGTAAAGGTCAGGGATGCTGCTAAATTTCCTGACAACGCACAGGACAGCCCTCACAAATAGAATTCTCTGGCCGCAACTATTAATAGCGCCCAGGCAGAGAAACCTTAATATTAGAAGAAGGCCTAGCCCATGATGACACTGGCTAGCACTTATTGAGCACTTACTGTTATTATCTTTATTTTCTTTTTCACCCTTATGAGGGTATGCAGCTACCCAACCTTTCCCCAAGCTGGGGACAGGCAGCTCGGAGCCCAGATGGAGAGAGAGAGGTGTGAGCAAGGATGCCCGTAGGTGGTGTGGGGATCCCAGAGGGCTGCAGATTGTCAAGGTGACATTCTCTCTCTCTGCCCTCCAGGGTCAGCTGGGCCCCACCTCCCTGTGGGTACCAGATACACCTATCACTTTTCCACCAACACCAGCACCAGCCTGCAGGAGGTCCCGGTGGAGGAGAGCGGTCTTGGCCTCCAAGGCTTGGCTGTCCTTGATGTGCTTGGCCCATGTCAGATGGCTTTATCGGTGAGTGTCTTTGGGCAACCGGGAGATTATTATGTTGACACTGGGGAGGACTGATAGGAAGCCACAGTCCCTCACCTCCAATTTCCAATTTGCTTAATCAACAGAGGAGCTTTCTGAGGAATCTTACATTTGGCAAGTGAAGATCCTTGAGAGGAATGTGGGAAAATGGTGCAATTTTGGTTGTAAGAGGTGCCGCAGAGGGGCCCAATGGGGGAATAGCAGAGGTTAAGGAAGGAATATTTTTAGGGCAGGTTGGGGGAGTTCCTTGGAGTGAGAAGAGCCATAGAAGGGGAACATACTGTGCCCTAGGGGTGGACTGAGAACCATGTCTGCAAGTCCAAGGGTATGCAAAGTCAAACCAAGTAAAGGCCTTTGGACAAAGGAATAGACTGGGTGTAGAAGTCTACTCCCAGGAAAGCCTGCCCTGGCCTGTTTTCTACTGGACACTAGCCTTGCAGTACCTGGGTCCACAGGCTCAGGTTACAGGCAAACACTAAGGTCCAGTGGTGTTAGTCCTGAGTTAAGGCAGAATTATGTGCTAGGCCCACTTGGTCGTTGCAGATTTCTTTTTATTAAGATTTTCTGGAAGCTCCTCAATGTTCTTGCAAGCAGAAGTGCTTGCTCATTTGCCTCTGTCCCAGTTCTGATAACCCTCATATTTTTCCTGGATAAACCCTCTTAACCCACATAAAAGGCCTTTTAGTTTCTGTTAGAGTCTCATCTCGTATTGTGATGCATATCTGTACTGACTGGAGCGCTTGCTAACAAGAGTTTCTCAAAACAGTTTTGTTGTATTTTCATGTAGACCACAGGATGAGATCTTTGATGGAGTGGCCCTGAGCTGCCTCTGAATCCTTAGGGTGTCCAGTATGTCAGAGCTACTGCTTTATTAGTCTTTGCTATCCTTTCACACCCTTCAAAACACTTGCGGTTGTTTTTATCTGCAGGGCCGTTTTTCACAAAGCAAATTGTGTTCTGTTGTGGTTTTATTCATTTGTTTGCTTTAAGCATTTAAGAAAAGCTGCCAACTGGTGTGGTGGCTCATGCCTATAATCCCAGCACTTTGGGAGGCTGAGGTGGGTGGATCACCTGAGGTCGGGAGTTCGAGACCAGCCTGACCAGCATGGAGAAACCCCATCTCTACTAAAAATACAAAATTAGCTGGGCATGGTGGCACATGCCTGTAATCCCAGCTACTAGGGAGGCTGAGGCAGGAGAATTGCTTTGAACCTGGGAGGCGAAGGTTGTGGTGAGCCGAGATTGCACCATTGCACTCCAGCCTGGGCAACAAGAGCAAAACTCCGTCTCAGAAGAAAAGCTGCCAATGTCAAATGTTGGCAAGGGTATAAAGAACTGGTGTATTTCAAAGATTCTAGGAGAAAATGGAAATTTTCTGGCCCCTTGGGAGGTTAGTTAATTTATTTTTAGAGAAAAAAGTGTAAAAATCACAAATCTTCCAAAGAAGAAATTTTCATAAACCAAACACCTATGGCGTGATTGCCAGAGCAAGAAACAAAATATAACCCCCAGAGCCTCCTTCATCCTTCCTCTTGGTCACTTCTCCCGAGGGTACAGCTTTTTTATTTTTTATTTTTTATTTTATTATTATTATTATTATTTTGAGATGAAGTCTTGCTCTGTCGCCCAGGCTGGAGTGCTGAAGCACAATCTCATCTCACTACAACGTCCACCTCTGCAGCTCAAGCGATTCTCCTGCATCAGCCGCCTGAGTAGCTGAGATTACTGGTTGTGTGTGGTGTGCACCACCACGCCTGGCTAATTTTTGTACTTTCAGTAGAGACAGGATTTCACCACGTTGGCCAGGCTGGTCTTAAACTCCTGACCTTAAGTGATCTGCCCGCCTCAGCCTCCCAAAGTGCTGGGATTAGAGGCATGAGCCACTGCGCCCAGCCTGCCTTTTTTATTTCTATCACTGTAGATGAGTTTTGCCTGTCTTTGAACTTCTCTCTAATGGAATTGTACAGGATGTTTTCCTTTGTGTGTGGCTTATTTTTATTTTTTTTAACTGTGATTAAAATATAATATGGGATACACCATTTCAACCATCTTAAGTCTGTAATTCAGTGGCATTAAGTACTGTCACATCGTTGTACAACCATCACCACCCTCCATCTCTGGAACTTCATCATCATCCTAAACAGAAGCTCTGTACAGATTGAACAGCAACTTCCAATTCCTGCCCTGCAGACTCTGGTCACCTCTATTCTGCTCTCTGTATGAACTTGCCTGTTTTTAGGTACCTCATATAAGTGGAATCACATAATATGCGACCTTTTGTGTCTGGCTTCTTTCACTTTAACATAACATTTTCAAGATTCCTCTCCATTGTAGGATGTAGCAGAACTTCATCCTTTAAAAAATTATTTTTCATTTATTTTAAAAAATAGAGATGTAATCCCAGCACTTTGGGAGGCCGAGACGGGCGGATCACGAGTTCAGGAGATCGAGACCATCCTGGCTAACACGGTGAAACCCCGTCTCTACTAAAATACAAAAAAAATTAACCGGGTGAGGTGGCGGGCGCCTGTAGTCCCAGCTACTCAGGAGGCTGAGGCAGGAGAATGGCATAAACCCGGGAGGCGGGGCTTGCAGTGAGATGGAGTTCCAGCCACTGTACTGGCCAGGCTGGTCTCGAAGTCCTGAACTCAAGCGATCTGCCTGTCTTGCCCTCCCAAAGCACTGGGATTACAGGTGTGAGCCACTGCGCCCGGCTGAAATCTATTACATTTTTTTTTTTTCGTTTTCTTTTTTTTTTTTTTGGAGTGCAGTGGCATGATCTTGGCTCACTGCACCCACCACCTCCCCAGCTCAAGCGATTCTCCTGCCTCAGCCTCCTGAGTTGTTGGGATTATAGGTGCCTGTCAGCACATACAGATAATTTTTGTATTTTTAGTAGAGATGGGGTTTCACCATGTTGGCCAGGCTGGTCTCGAACTCCTGACCTCAAGTGATCCACCCAACTCAGCCTCCCGAAGTGCTGGGATTGCAGGTGTGAGCCATCATGACTGGCTCTGTTAAATTTAAACAGTGAAATCAGTTATTTTAGGGAGGATATTTTCCGTTTTTAGAAAGTGTACCTTGTTTTGCAACCCCCTTCCCCCGCCACCACCACCACCACCACACACACACACACCCCGTGGTGACACTGGGATATTCAAGTCTTCATCGTGGGCAAAGCCTTTGTCTGCTCTATGATGTAACACATTCTTGTTGGTACTGTATAGTCCCATGAATCCCTCAACCACGCTTCCAGTGTCTTTTTGGGCAAAATGAGAACTTTCCAAACCTTTAGCAGGGAGCTGTAGGTACTTGATTATTTCAGTGAGACATTCAGCCTTCACCACCCAGGCTTTGTACCTGGTCAAGGGAGGGGTCTCTCTGCCTTGCCCCCAACATGGGTTCATGTATCCTCCTGGGACCTAGAACTGCTTTGTGGGTGGCGTGCTGGTGAGGTCCTGGGGTATCCCAGGAGAGGTCACCCACTCATGGTGCTTTCCGCTTCAGCTCCAAGACTTCCAGATGACATCCATTCTGGGGGCCAAGGTGGAGCTTCTGAAGGAATCAGAGAGCCTGAGGTAAGACATTTGGCCATGGGGCTGGGACCTGTCCACGATGGGGCTGGGACCTGCCCACGATGGGGCTGGAGGTGTGAGCCCTCTACCATCTTCTAACCACTGTCGGGCTCTGGGTGCACTGAATTAGATTAGGACAACCGGTTAGGGTGACCCCTCTGCAGCAAAGAGATGCCATCTTGGACTGAAGTTCAAACAAGTTTCTGTATTTATGTTGACCTTGTCAAGCACCGATGAAGACCGCTGGGGGATTGCCTTCATGTAGAAGCCTTGGGTGACTCCAGAGAGCCATAGGTGCTCTTCTCTTACCTGGTAGGAGGAACTCATCCCGTAGTTCTGCCTGTCACCCCCAGTATGTCCAGATTTCATGCCTGCCGATCACCCCTTGGGCATCGTTGTTGAGTGTATTCTGGAAGACTCCGGCTAATGGGACTGCTGGGCCCACGGAGGTCTGCCTTTTCCCCTCCCCCACTCTGCCGAGACCCCATCCTCTCCCACCCCAAGCTAAGCCCCTCTTTTGTGACCCAGCCAAGCCTGGGATTCTCTCTGTGGCTCGTTTCCCAGGCCTCCCTGACAGTGGCCTCGGTGGCCTTAGAGCTCAGAGCGGCCGCCAGGCTGAAGACATCTCCTTCTCTGCAGATTCCTCTTCCGTTTTTATTGCAAATTCATTTGTTAAGAAATAAAGCCTTTGTCTAGGGATACCAGGATGGGGGATGCTGCTGAGGGACAGACAGATCCTCACTGAAAGGCAAGGGGAGGGTCTCCTCCAAGGGGACTATTGTCCCCCAGCTCCTCATCAGAAATGCTAAGTCAGCGGGGCCAGGGGTTGTCACTTCCTGGAGGCCAGACTGACACTTGCTATTCTGGGAGTGGTGGGTGCCATTAGCATTTCTCTCCATCAGGGCCTGGGACCCAGGGGGACTGCCTTAGGAAGACCCCTAGGCTTTAATTGGAGCTGGAGAGTGACCGCTGCCCCCCTGGAAAGTAGAAGTGGGGGCACATCTGTTCCGCAGGGTTTTGTCTTGCTAGCCTGTAGGGTCTGGGGACTTGGCAGTTTCCCCTTCATCTTGGAGCATCTCTGTCTTCCACCTCCATGCAGGGAAGGGGGATGTCACCACCCCTCACCTCCCACCTTCCCCATCCCTTCACTCTGTAGATACCAGACCCAGGCACCTGTCTGCCAGGGGTAAGGCAGGCAGGAGGAGCACTGGGCTGAATTCTGGTGCCAGCTCCTCCCCTGACTCACTGTGAGATATCCCCCAAGAAGGCCCCCTTCTCGGGACCTCATTTCTTTGTCTCAACAACGGCAGAGTCTCAAGTCATTTCCAGTTCAGGGTTTCTGCAGCCTGTGACTGCAGAGCCAGCCTGCCTGGGTTCGAATCCCAGCTGGAGCCCTGAGCAAGAGACTGCATTGCTCTGAGCCTGTTTCCTTATCTGGAATGTGGGTAGAGGAAGGGTAATTACCTCCCTGGTGGGATCTGTGGGGGAGGGAAAGACTCCCTCTACCTTCCTGGATTCAATAGCTGTGTCTAGAAATGAACTGACATCAGGAGAAGAGGTAGGTAGATTTTTTTATACACTCAGGGACATCATGGAATGAAAGAGTGACGGCCTCCCAGAGTAGTAGTGAGACTTGGGAGCTTATACACCATTTTCATGGGGGAAGGGGAGGAGGGAGGAAGGCAAGTTAGAGGGGAGTAGATGGTTTCCAGGAAAGAGGAAGAAGAGACAGGAGATGTGCTAGTGTAGGATGAAGTTTGTCTGGGTGTGGTGTTGACTTGCACCATCCTCTCTCAGGGTGAGAGCTGCTCTCCCCAGGTGGATGAAACTCCCTGGAGGGGATTGATGATAATTAGGTTCTTTTTGGGGGATCTGTCTTTAGGCAGAAGTGGGGAGTTCAGAGAAAGCCTCTCCCCACGTTTGTTGTTTCTCAACAAATACAGTCTTTGGTTCGAAATAGAGAAGAGGCTGGGGTGCAGTGGCTTATGCCTGTATTCCCAGCACTTTGGGAGGCTAAGGCTGGAGGATTGCTTGAGCCCAGGAGTTTGAGATCAGCCTGGGCAACATAGCAGGAACCTATCTCTATAAAAAGTTTAAAAATTAGCTGGGCATGGGGGCCGCATGTCTGTGGTCCCAGCCCTGTAATCCCAGCCACTCGGGAGGCTCAGTCAGAAAGATTGTTTAAGCCTACAAGGTCGAGGCTGCAGTGAGCTATGATCGTGCCACTGTACTCCAGCCTGGGCAACAGAGTGAGACTGGTCCACAAAAAGGTCAATATACCCAAGTGGCATATTTTGGGGTGGCACATCCAGACTGCCTTCAGCTCCTTCTTGGGATTAAGTGAGGCGTTTCGGAAAGCAGGCAGCTTTCCAAAGCTTGGGGTCTCAGCCTTTTACTCTTTGACGCTTGTCTCCCACACCTGTCCATTTGTCCCAGGGGTGAAAAGGCTGGGGTGGCTCAGAGCACAGTTGGCTGCCCCAGAGCCCAGCTGCAGAAGGAGGAAAGGCTATCTGGTGGGGGGATGTGGGGTTTCCTGGCAGCTTCCCATGGGGGCTGACCTGTAGGAAGGCAGGGGTGCTGTGGCCTCTGGCAGTCAGCAGGTGGCCTGGGGCACTGGAGGGTGCCGCTTGACCCCTCTCTGCCCTCCTGCAGTGCCGCCCTGGGCCGCAACCCACTCCGCTTCATCCTGCACTCTGGGCGTGTGGCCCACCTGTGTCCCCACCCTGCTGAGCCACGCTGGGTGCTGAACGTGAAGCGTGCTGTGCTGAGCCTCCTGCAGGGCCACCCGGGGGCCCACAGCCCCAACACCCTCAATGAGGTGAGGCCAGGAGATGGGAAAGGAGTAGGGGTGGGGGTGGCCGGAAGGCTGACCTGTCTCCCACCCTGTCCGCCCAGGTGGACATCCTGGGCCGATGTCCCACCACATACCAGCGCCGTGGGGACTGGCTACACAAGACCAAGGACCTGGCACAGTGCTCCCTGCGCAGGGGACACTCCTCGCTGCGTTCTCAGGCCCTGCCTGGAGTGGCCGTGAGTGCTGGGCTGGGCCCCTGACTACTACTCTCTTAGACCCTCCTCTTCTTCTTCCTCCATCCTCCTCCTCTTCCCTCCTCCTCCCTCCTCCTCCCTCTTCCTCCCTCCTCCTTCCTCCTCCTCCCTTTTCCTCCCTCTTCCTCCCTCCTCTCTCCTCCTCCTCTCCTCCTCCCTCCTCCTCTCCTCCTCCCTCCTCCTCTCCTCCTCCCTCCTCCCTCCTCCGCTCCTCCCTCCTCCTCTCCTCCCTCCTCAGCTCTTCCTGTCCTCTCCGCCAATTCCTTGTCTTCTTGGTCCTCCTTCCTTTACCTCCTCTCCTCCCTTCCCTTTCCCTCCCCACTCCTCTTTCCTTCAAGAAATTTTATTTTATGTATGTATGTACGTATGTATGTTTGTATCTATTTCCTTAGAGACAGAATCCCACTGTGTCACTCAGGCTGGAGTGTAGTGGTGTGATCATGGTTCAGTGCAGCCTTCAACTCCTGGCCTCAAGTGATCCTCCTGTCTCAGCCTCTCGAGTGTAGCTGGGACTACAGGCACAAGGCACCACTCCTGGTTAATTTTTTAATTTTTATTTTTAGTAGAGATGGTGTCTTGTTATGTTGCCTAGGCTGATCTTGAACTCCTGAGCTCAATCGATCCTCCTGCCTCAGCCTCCCAAGTAGCTGGGACTACACCTGGTGGGACTACACCACCATTCCTGGTTAATTTTTTATTTAATTTATTTTTAGTAGAGATGATGTCTTGCTATGTTGCCCAGGCTGATCTTGAACTCCTGAGCTCAAGCATTCCTGCCACCTTGGCTTCCCCAAGTGCTGGAACTATGGGAACGAGCCACCGCACCCGCCCCTCTGTCCTTTTCCCCAAGCCCTCCTCTACACCTCTGTCTCCAGCTCCCTGAAGAGGCAAGCGCTTTGTAAATAGCAAACATCTGCAGGAGGATGATAAGTGATCATTGTTCATGTTGACTTGTTATCAAAAGTCTTAGCATCTGAGAGGTGGAGGTGGGCCTCTGCTGATTTGAATGTTTTCATATATTTATCACTCCTCTCCTGGGGGTCACTGTCTGCTAGACTTTCTTGCTTCCCCTTGTCCTTGTCACCTCCCATCTGCCTTTCCCTTGGCTGCTGTTGCCACAATCCAGGCGAGCCAGGGGTGGGTGATGCTGGGATGCAGCCCTCAGCATCTCCTCCCCAGCCTTGCTGAGAGAAGGATGGGGCCTGTGGCTCTGATGGGGCCCTCATTCCTCCTCCCCTTGGTTCCAGCTGGGTCTTGTGGATGGCTAGATCCTGACCTCAGCTGTCTCTTCCCCTCTTGGTCTGCAGCCCGGCCTGACTTCCCGCCTGACCTGCGTCCAGAACTTCCGGGCTGGCGTGCTACGGGAGGCCTCCTGCACGGAGCTGGACGCTGCAGGGCCACTGTCTGCAAAGGCGAGCACTGTGCAGATGCGGACCCTCTCCTCACTCAGCCTGCTGCACGAGATGCCCCAAGATCCAGCGGGCACAGGTGACCTTAGCCTTCCCTGGTGGCCACCCCCTGACCGTGGTGCGAGGGTGGTCTGGCCAGAGGGATCCAAGCAGGCCCAGGCTCCATCCCTCTGTCCCGGCCTGGACACCTCTGACCTATTTCTGAAAATGGTCATCATCAGGAGAGTTAGCCACTTCTAGAAGGTTCTTCAGGCTCTTTCTGCTGGTTCAGATCAAATGGTCCTGGCTTGGTTGAGCCCCTTTTCCCTGGGATGTCCTTGGTGAAGATGGAATCTTCTGTTTCTCGACCTTAAATTCAGCGACCCCTCAGTCTGCCCATTTTAGGGGCAAACTGACCCAGGTTTTCTGATTTTCCAGAAAGTTCCTGCTAACACATAGCATTACCTGGGACTTGGTGCCCTCCTACAATTTCGCACAGGATGAGACAAGCGAGGCCTGTGTCTCGGGGGAGGATTGCTTTTCCATGTTTGGAAACCAGTTATCTTCCTGAACGATGAAATAAGAACGGTTATTCTCACTTCTGGGATTTTGGAAGGATTTACTATGGGCCAGTAGCTGTGCTGAGCCCCTTATGTGTATTTAATTTAATTCTCATCAAAAGCTCATTAGGAAGGTACTGTTATTAGTTAAATTTAAATAAAAATTTTGGCTGGGTGCAGTGGCTCCCAGCACTTTGGGAGGCCGAGGTAGGCGGATAACTTGATTTCAGGAGTTTCGAGACCAGCCTGGCCAACATACAGAAACCCTGTCTCTACTAAAAATGCAAAAATTAGCTGGAAGTGGTGGTGGGCACCTGTGATCCCAGCTACTCGTGAGACTGAGGCCAGAGAATCGCTTGAACCCGGGAGGCGGAGGTTGCAGTGAGCCAAGATCATGCCACTGCACTCTAGACTGGGTCACAGAGTAAGACTCCATCTCAAGAAATAAATTATTTATTTATTTATTTATTTTGAGACACAATCTCGTTCTGTTGCCCAGGCTAGACAGCAGTGGTCCGATCAGGGCTCAGTGTAGTCTCAGCCTCCCCAGGCTCAGGTGATCCTCCCACCTCAGTCCCCCAAGTAGCTGGGAGTGCAGGCACATAGCACCATGCCTGGCTAATTTTCATTTGTTTGTTTGTTTTTGTAGAGACAGGGTTTCATAAACCAGGCTGGTCTCGAACTCCCAGGCTGAAATTATCCTTCCACTCCAGCTTCCCAAAGTGCTGGGATTACAGGTGTGAGCCATTGTGCCCCACCAATTAAATTTTTCAGATAAGTGACCTGCGGCTCAAAGAGGTCAAATGACTTGTCCAAGGTCACTCAGTCAGTGAGAGGCAGGGCTGGGACCTGGACTCCTGCCGTGTGTTCCACAGCCCTGGCTGGTAATTGTGTTTGCCTTGGAGGGCAGGCTCCCAGCACCCCCAGGGGAGAACCCTCTAGATGGGACCTTGGCATTTTCCTGGCTTCACTCTGCACCACGGAACGCCTTCTAGGATCCCGGCTTGGTCTGCCCTCCCCGTACATCGACCCTCAGCTGCAGAAACTAGCTGTGCCTGAGGGCATCCAGGCTTGCCAGGACCCAGTGGTGTCCCACTGAGTTGGATGAGATTTCTTTTTTTTTCCTCCTTTTTAACAGCTTTATTAAGACAGAATTCACATACCATACAATTCAGCATTTAAAGTGTACAGTTCACTGGTTTCTAGTATATTCAGAGTTGTACATCCATCATCACCACAATCAACTTTATTATTATTTTATTTTATATTTTGAAACGGAGGCTTGCTTTGTCACCCAGGCTGGGGTGCAGTGGCGTGATCTCAGCTCACTGCAACCTCCTCTCCAGGTTCATGCAGTGCTCCCGCCCCAGCCTCCAAATAGCTGGGATTATAGGTGTGCACCACCATGCCCGGCTAATTTTTGTATTTTTAGTAGAGATGGAGTTTCCCCATATCGGCCAAGCTGGTCTCAAACTCCTGACCTCAGGTGTCTGATCCGCCTGCTTCGGCCTCCCAAATTGCTGGGATTACAGGCGTGAGCCACCGTGCCAGGCCCCATTATTGTTATCATTATTATTATTATTATTTTGAGATGGAGTCTGGCTCTGTTGCCCAGCCTGGAGTGCAGTAGCGTGATCTCAGCTCACTGCAACCTCCTCCTCCTGGGCTCAAGGGATTCTCCTGCTTCAGCCTCCTGAGTAGCTGGGATTACAGGCACCTGCCACCATGCGCAGCTAGTTTTGTGTTTTTAGTAGTGATGGGGTTTTACAACCAGGGTGGGCTCCAACTGCTGACCTCAGGTGATCTGCCCACCTTGACCTCCCAAAGTGCTAGGATTATAGACGTGAGCCACTGTGCCCAGTCTTCAACTTAGTTTTTTAAAGAGGCAGTCTTGCTCTGTCACCCAGGCTGGAATGCAATGGTGCGTCGACCTCTCCAGCTCAAGGGATTCCCCCAGCCTTAGCCTCCCCAGTACAGCTGTGCACCACCATGCCTGGCTAATTTTTTAAACTTTCTGTGTAGAAAGAGGGTCTCGCTATGTTGCCCAGGCTGGTCTCAAACTCCTGGTTGCAAGTGATCTTACTACTGCAGCCTTCCATAGTGCTGGGATTACAGGTGTGAACCACTGTGGTCCACCTTAATCAACTTGAGAACATTGTCACCACCCTAAAAACAAACCTTGTGCTCATGAGCCCTCATCTTCCCAGACCCTGGCAGCCACTCAACTACTTTCTTCCTCTGATTTTCCTGTTCTGGGATTTCATATAAATGTGGTCATAAAGTGTGTGCTTTTCTGTCTAACTTCTTCACTCAGCACAATGTTTAAGGTTCATCCATGTTGTGGCCTGAATTGGAATGTTTTCTTTTTCTTTGCTGAGTAATATTCCATTGTATGGAGGAGTTTTTTCATATTTTCACTGTCATTCCCAGGAGGCGTTTGGAGTCAGAACTCGATTGTAATTCTGACTCTATGTGGTGTGACTTGGGCTGATAGCGTCTCTCTGTGCCTCAGTTTCCTTAGCTGTAAATATATGGGTAGGTCACCCCTTACCCCATAGGTTATGGGGAAAGTTACAGAAAATGGTCAGCTGGACACAGTGGCTCAAGCCTGTAATCCCAGCACCTTGGGAGGACAAAGGGAGCAGACTGCCTGACTCCAGGAGTTCGAGACCAGTCTGGCAACATGATGAAACCCCGTCACTGTGAAAAATACAAAAAATTAGTCAGGCATGGTGGTGTGAGTCTGTAATTCCAGCTGCTTGGGAGTCTGAAGTGGGAAGATCACCTGAGCCCAGAAGGTCGAGGCTGCAGTGAGCTGTGATCGCGTCACTGCACTCCAGCCTGGGTGACAGAGTGAGACCCCTTCTGAAAAAAAAAAAAAAAAAAAAAAAAATCATCACTGCCTTTAGCTAAGCACCTGACACGTGGCGTCTATGAACATTCACATCCTCCTGGCCCCATTCTTTAGGGCCTGATCCCAAAGGCATACTCGGGAATGAGCCTTTATCCCTCCTTGAAGTTCTGCACTGGGTTCAGATGGCCCTGACTTGGCCCTGTCCTTCTCCCTGGGTTGGAGTCATCTGGTTCCCAGCTGTCATGGGAGAATTCTCCTTAGGTTTGCAGATTCTTGGCAGGTCATCAGGAGTGTGTTTTCATTCATGCTTACCCCAAATGCCTGTCTGAGCACCTGTTGGTGCTAAGCACTGCTGGGGCTCTGGGGACAGGGCTGTGATCATGGTCGACTCCATTCCCATCACACTGAGGCTGACACCCTCCTGGGAGGGGGGAACCACAGATGGGGGAAAAAACCCAGTCAGGGTGGCTTGAGACTGTGATCCGTGTCAGGAAAGAAGTTAAACAGCTGCATGACAGCTAGTGACTTAAACGGGGCGGCGGTGGGGTGGGGGTGGTGGGCAAGAGGGCCTCTGAGGAAGTAATGATTTTGCTGAAGGATAAGACAAGATCAGCTTTGGGAAGATGCAGGAAAGAGCATTCAGGGAGGAAACAGGAAATGTTTCCCTGGGGCAGGAGCGACCTCTGTGTGTCCCAGGCACCTGGGGGGCTAAGGAGAGGTCTGAGGATTAGATGGATGAATGTGTGCACCTGTGTGGAGCCAGACACACTGTGAGGGCGGGTGCCCAGGCCTGCAGGCGGCCAGGTGGTGGTGGACAGCATCTAGAAGGTGCACGCCTTTGCCAAGGAGCATTGAAGCTGACGAAGGTGTGGATTGTGGATTCGAGGGTAGGTCTTTGGCTGAGGTGTGGGGGTCCAAGCGGGGCTTAGGAAAGGTTAACACCATGGCTGTGTGCAGAGCAGAGGGCAGTTTCTGCCGTCACCCATCGTTACTAGGAAGCAGTCACAGGACTGAATGCATGAGAGAGATGAAGATTTATTGTTTTGACAAGGTTATGTGTGACATGGTACAAAAGGACACGGTTAAAATGAGTCCCCCCTCTCCAGAGGCTGACACCATTCCTTGCTTCCAGTATACTCTTCCAGACAAATTCTGTGTACTTACAGATACATAGGCGACTGTGTCTATTTGGTTGGTCTGGTGTTTTGTTTTGTTTTGAGACAGGGTCTCGTTCTTGTGGCCCAGGCTGGAGTGCAGTGGCGTGATCTCAGTTCACTACAACCTCCACCTCCCAGGTTCAAGCAATTATCCTGCCTCAGCCTTCCATGTGGCTGGGACTACAGGCACCTGCCACCATGCCCAGTTAATTTTTTGTATTTTTAATAGACACAGGTTTCACCATGCTGGCCAGGCTGGTCTCGAACTCCTGACCTCGGGCGATCCATTGACTTTGGCCTCCCAAAGTGCTGGGATTACAGGCGTGAGCCTCTGTGCCTGTCTTAGAGCAGTCTATTTTTATTTTTGAACCATACACTGTTCTGCATCTTGCCTTGGTCACTCGATGGCTTGGAGATCTTTCCAAAGCAGGGCGTGTCCTGCTGACCTGTTTCTGTTAAAGGATACTTAGCGTTGGCTGGGCGCAGTGGCTCATGCCTGCAATCTCAGCACTTTGGGAGGCCGAGGCGGGCGGATCACAAGGTCAGGAGATTGAGACCATCCTGGCTAACACAGTGAAACCCTGTCTCTGCTAAAAATACAAAAAAATTAGCCGGGCGTGGTGGTGGGCGCCTGTATTCCCAGCTACTCCGGAGGCTGAGGCAGGAGAATGGCGTGAACCCGGGAGGCGGAGCTTGCAGTGAGCCGAGATAGTGCTCCTGCACTCCAGCCTGGGCGACAGCGCAAGACTCCGTCTCAAAAAAAAAAAGATACTCAGTGTTCCCTGGTGTGAGTGGTCCACAGTTAGTTTGCCCAGCTCCCGCTGGTGGGTACATAGGTGCTTCCTATCTTAGGCTGTTTGCAAGGATGGTGCCATGATTTCCCTCGTAGACACCCCTCTTACCTGTTGTCTGAAACATGCTGAAGGAAGCATTGGTGGGGATGGGGGCAACTCCCAGAGGGCTTTCTAGCTCACTCTGGCCTTTCCCCATATGGTCATCCCATCCACCTCTTCCCATCTCAGATCCAGATGCTGGAGATGATAAAGACATGACCCCAAGCAGCCTGCTGTATGAGTGGGAGGAGACACCATCCCAGGCCATGGTGGCCACCGCAGCCACGTTAGTGAGGAGACTGTGCCTGGCTCAGACCACTAGCATGGAGGTAAGTGGCTTCTCCAGCCCCAGGCCAGAGTCTTTCTTGGCCTTGAGTCCCTAGGACACCTTCCTCTTCCTGCCCATATCATGGCCCATCCTCTCATATTTAATGTCAAGGCTGTCATGTATGGGTGGGTAGGTTGTGCACTGCACAACTGTACTTCATTGCAAAAGCAAGGAAATCTAGATGTTGTATGCCAAGCCAGTGCCCCAGTCCAGGTTGGATGTGGGCAGAGGGGAAGCCTTTTCTCCTCTGTCTGTCTCGGAGCATACAACAGTCCTCTTGACTCGCAGTGTAACCTCCCAGACCTAGCCACATGTGAGCCTCAGCATTGAGGACTTCCCACAGCAAAGTTAGAAACACATGGCCCAGGCCTCCTCCAAAACTCCTGGCTGTTTCAAGTCAAGAGGCAGATGTGGCTTTGAGACTTATGGCCAGTTCCTTCCTTGGTGATCATCAAGAATCTGAGGCCCTGAGGCTGAGCTGTGATGATGAGATTCTCCTCCCCAACTGTCTTTTTCTGAGAGAGGGCCCTGAACCCACATGTAAGATGCAAAGCATGAGAGAGATGGTTTAGCATGGTACAGTCCCTGGGGGAGGAAAGTGATGTGTCATTGGATTGAAGACTCGCCCAGATAATCTAGGATGATCATATCTCAAGATCCTTAACTTAATTACATCTGCAAAGATCCTTTTTCCAAATAAGGGAAATTTACAGGTTGTAGGACTTAGGACATAGACATATAATTTTGGGGGCGTCCATTCAGTGTTCTACAATTTTTTTTTTTTTTTTTGAGACAGAGTCTTGCTCTGTCCCCCAGGCTGGAGTGCAGTGGTGCAATATTGGCTCACTGCAAGCTCTACCTCCCAGGTTCACACCATTTTCCTCCTCCCGAGTAGCTGGGACTACAGGCACCTGCCGCCACACCTGGCTAACTTTTTTTTTTTTGTATTTTTAGTAGAGATGGGGTTTCATCGTGTTAGCCAGGATGGTCTCTATCTCCTGACCTCGTGATCCGCCCACCTCAGCCTCCCAAAGTGCTGGGATTACAGGCGTGAGCCACTGTGCCCAGCCTTTTTTTTTAGACAGCGTCTCACTCTGTTGCCCAGGCTGGAGTATAGTGGCGCAATCATGGCTCACTGCAGCCTTGACCTCCCAGGCTAAAGCGATCCTCTCACCTCAGCCTCCAAAGTAGCTGGGACTGCAGGTGCATGCCACCACACCTGGCTAATTCTTGTGTTTTTTGTAGAGACAGGGTTTTGCCATGTTGCCCAGGCTTGTCTTGAACTTCTGGACAAAAATAATCCTCCTACCTCAGCTTGCCAAGGTGTTGGGATTACAGGCGTGAGCCACTGCACTCTGCCAAGTCTTTATAGTTTAGTTGAGCACTTAGTGTATGCTCAGACAATAAACTCCAGGGCCTCACTTGTGTTACCTAATTTAATCTCAGTGATATTCATATCATTGTGCCCATTTTGCAGATGAGCAAACTGAAGCTTGAAGAGTTTAGGAAATGTGCTTAAAGCCACACTGCTAGTAAGTGATAGAGCTGGGCTGTTAACCCAGGCAGCCTGGCCCAGAGCAGGGTTTCTCACCCTGGGTGCTGTGGACACTGAGGGCTGGGTCATTCTTTGTCGGGGATGTCGGGGAGGCTGTCACGTGCAATGTGGGATGTTTAGCAGCATCTCTGGCCTCTCCTCACTAGATGTTATCATCATCCCCACCTGTAGTCCGTGGCAGCCAGATGGCCCTGGGGAGCACAGTTGTCACCAGTAGGGGACCGCTGCTCTGTGACCTGTGCTGTAACCGTTGCACTGCTGAGCCTCATGGCTTGATGGGAAGACAGGGCTGCATTCTTTGGCCTTAAAAGCACCCCTGACCACCTAAGTGGACATTTCCCCTGGCAGGGGTGGCTCAGGGCAAGGGCTGCAGGCTTGGGTCTCCACTTTTGGGTGCTGGTGGAGCTAGCCCCAGAGGGCACTGTGTGGCTGTCTTTTACTTACAGACTGAAAAAGAAGTTATTGCCACCAGGGAGGTCCCCTGGGCTGAGGGGTAAAAAGCTGAGGACCCTGTTGCTGGAAATGGCTTTGCAGGGCCACATCGGTGCACACCAAGCAGCTCCTGGGCCCCTGGGAGGGCTGAGGGCCTGCCTGGGTTGCCAGGGGGACAGACCTCATGAGCTTTGGCTTGAAATGCCTCTGCCCCTCCCCATTGATGGTGGGTGGGAGACAAGGTTTGTTTTTCAGTCCGGAAACAAAACCAGGACTCAGCGCTCAATAGAAGCAAACCCCCAAGTCGGGCCCTCTGTGGAGAGGCCCCGGAGTTTGGATGTGGGGGGCAGAGGGTGGGATGGCCAAGGGCGTCCCTAAGGAACAAAGGAGGAAGAAGCAAGAGTGCATTGGGGGTGGGAGGGGCAGACAGAGGGAGCCAGCGGGGCCAACTCCAGGCTGCCAGGAAAGATGCCTGGGAGAGGGCATGGCTAATCACCAATCTTGGGTGTTCTGAGAACAAGGAGCTGGAGTTACAGGTGTTTATTAAGGGCTGACTGTGTGCAGTCATGAAACGGCACGGACAGTGGCAGAACGGGACTGGCTCACAAGAGTGGGTGAGTAGATTTCCAGATGTCCCGCAGACTGGTTGTTAAACACTGCTGTTTTAAACATTAAGTTGTGGCCAGGCACAGTGGCTCGTGCCTGTAATCCCAGCACTTTGGGAAGCTGAGGCAGGCAGATCACCTGAGGTCAGGAGTTCAAGACCAGCCTGGTCAACATGGTGAAACCCCGTCTCTACTCAAAATAGAAAAATTAGTCAGAAGCCTGTAATCCCAGCTACTTGAAAGGCTGAGACAGAAGAATCACTTGAACCCAGGAGGCAGAGGTTGCAGTGAGCAGAGATCCCTCCACTGCACTTCAGCCTGGGCGACAAGAGCAAGACTCCACCTCAAATAAATAAAATAAAATAAAATAAAACAAAATAAATAGTTGTATAAACATAGCTGATTAATGGGTACAAATACAGACTTCAATAGAAATCAGACTAATACTCAATAGATTCCTATGATGACTATAATTAACAATGCTACATTTAAAAATAGCTAGAAGAGAATAATTTGAACGTTTCTAATGTAAAGAAAAGATAAATAGTTATGGTGATGGGTATCGCAATTATCCTGATTTGAATCGATGAATGTATCAAATTATTTCATGGGTACCCTGAAAATATGTGCATCTAATGTGTATCAACAAGTAAATAGGGTGGGCACGGTGGCTCACACCTGTAATCCCAGCACTTTGGGAGGCTGAGATGGATGATCACTTGAGCCCAGGGGTTTGAGACCAGCTTGGGCAACATAGGAAGAGCCCATCTCTACAAAAAACAATCCAAGCATGGTGGTACATGCCTGTGGTCCTGGCTACTTGGGAAGCTGAGGCAGGAGGTTGGCTTGAGCCTGGGAGGTTGAGGCTACAGTGAGCTGTGATCACACCACTGCACTCCAGCCTGGGTAACAGAGTGAGACTCTTCTCCAAAAAAAAAAGGAAAAATTTAAAAATCAAATAAAAATAATTATATTAGAAACAAAGGTATTAAGTACTCCAAACCACGACTACCTGGTTATTTTACTACATTTTACTATTGTCTTTCCATTAGAGGTTAGTCATGTTTGTTGTAACTGTATGGTGGAAATATGATATGATGTGCTAAGGTGCATTTCTTCCCAGGTCTGTCCTTAGCAATTGCATGTTGGTTGCCTGAAATTGACCATGGTGGGTGTATTTACACCATGGGAATTGGCAAACGCTACAAATCAGGACTTTTTTTTTTTTTTTAAAGCCATTGCATATAGGATGCTGGTTAAGAATGTGGGTTTAGGAGCTGGTGCCCTGGGTTCAAGTCTCTGCTCTGCTACTGGGTAGCATGCAGCCAGCAGCACCTGACTCAAACACTTTTTGAATGTCACTTTCCTTCTCTGTCAGCTTAGACCAGTGCCTGGAACGTAGTAAAGGCTCCTTGCTAAGTAACTAGTGGCGTAGTTATTATTACAATTTTTTTTTTTTTCTGAGACGGTATTGCTCTGTCACCTAGGCTGGAGTGCAGTGGTGCGATCTTGGCTCACTGTAACTGCTGCCTCCCGAGTTAAAGTGATTCTCCTGTCTCAGCCTCTTGAATAGCTGGAATTACAGGCTCGCGCCACCATGCCCCGTTAGGTTTTGTATTTTTGGTAGAGATGAGGTTTCACCATGTTGGCCAGGCTGGTCTCGAACTCCTGACCGCAAATGATCCGCCTGCCTCGACCTCCCAAAGTGCTAGGATTACAGGTGTGAGCCACTGCACCCAGCCTTATTACTATTATCATGTGTTATTGGTGGTGATGGGGGTGGCAGGTTTCTTATTGAACTACATGTCTGTTTGTCTTTTTTTTTTTTTTTGAGACGGTATCTCGCTATGTTGCTCAGGCTGGAGAGTGCAGTGGCGTGATCTCGGGTCACTGCAACTACAAACTCCATCTCTTGGTTCAAGTGATTCTCTTGCCTCAGCCTCCTGAATAGCTGGGATTAACAGGCATGCAACACCAAGCCTGGCTAATTTTTGCATTTTTAGTAGAGACAGGGTTTCACCAGGTTGGCCATGCTGGTCTCAAACTCCTGACTTCCAGTGATCCACCCTGCTGGGCCTCGCAAAGTGCTGTGATTATAGGCGTGAACTACCGCCAGGCCCCAGACTTGATTTCTAGGCAGGAGCCTTGGACCCTTTGTCTCCATCCATAGCCTGCCTAGATCTGCCCTCTTTTCTCCTTTTGAGTTTCTTCTTCTCCTAGTGAAGGGAAACCAGGATGAGCCACTAATGATCCCTCCTGTTGTGGCTGGATCTGAAAGGCCCATTTTCAGGGTAACACTTGTGGCCAGAGGCTTGCCCAGAGCAGGAGGAGTGGTCCCGGGCAGGCACCATCTCCAGGTGCCCCTCTGCACACGTGTTCCCAACCCAGGGTGCCAAGGGCAGTCGGGGAAAGGCAGCCACCAGCCAGATGGAAATGTGGCCGAGCCCATTAGGAAGGAAGGAAGCAGGACTGGAACTGAAATTTTTTTGGATAGCAGACCCAAACTGGGCAATAGAGTCTTTTAGGCTACCAGTGGTCAGGGCCAGCTGCGATGGTGGCAGTTAGTCTGCAGCAGGTGCTGGCTCGTGGGTCCCGCCGGAGGAAGGAAAGACAGAGCTGAGGGTTGCCACTGGCTCTGCCCACAGAAGGCATATTCTGGGAAGGCTGCCTGGACTCTGGCAGGCAGACACGTTGGCAGGTGGGCCGAGTGACGAGTTAGGGTCTGTGTTGCAGGCTGTGTCTTGCTGAGATCGAGCTGTGTGTGCAGGGATTCCGTCACAGCCACACACAGCAGGGAGGCCCAGGGTCAGGGAAGCAGGTCCCAGTCTCGGAGGAACCCTGGGTGGGTGGGGGCTTCAGACCTGGCCCTGGTCAAGCCTGCGGGAAGCATGGGGGCTTTCCTGCAGGAAGCCAGGACCTGGCTTGGCTTGGCTCCTACCTTGTTGCTCTTTCTGTGGCTTTGGGTTCAGGCCATGCAGTCAGCCTGAGACTACAGGGGTACCAGAAGGGAAAGTTTCCCAAACTAAATGTGTCCTAAACCCAGGGGCTGTTCTCTGAGTGCAATCCTTTATTTCTTGAGCTTTGGGCCCTCTGCACCCCCTATAATGCCCTTTATTAGTCATCACTGTTAATAATTGTATAAAACAATTACATTTTTTAAAATTAGAAATAGTGGAAAAGGGTGGGAACAATGGCTCACGCCTGGAATCCTGGCACTTGGGGAGGCCAAGGTGGGTGGATCACTTGAGCCCAGGAGTTTGAGACCAGCCTGGGCAACAAGGTGCAACCTCATCTCTATAAAAAATACAAAAAAATTAGCTGAGCATGGTGATGCGTGCCTATATTCCCAGCTGCACGGGAGGCTGAGGTGGGAGGATTGCTTGAGCCCAGGAGGTTGAGGCTGCAGTAAGAAGTGATTGTGCTGCTGCAGTCCATCCTGGGAGACAGAGGGAGACCCTGTCTCTTAGAAAAAAAAATAGTCCAGGCGTGGTGGCTCATGCCTGTAATCCCAGCCCTTTGGGGGACTGAGGTGGGCAGATCATGAGGTCAGGAGATCAAGACCATCCTGGCTAACATGGGGAAACCTTGTCTCTACTAAAAATACAAAAAATTAGCCAGACATGGTCACAGGTGCCTGTAATCCCAGTTACTCAGGAGGCTGAGGCAGGAGAATCACCTGAACCCAGGAGATGGAGGTTGCATTGAGCCGAGATCGTGTCACTGTACCCTAGGCTGGGCAACAGAGTGAGACTGTCTCAAAAATATATATATATATTATATAGGAAAAGATTGCTACCTCAGTAAATATTTGAAATATGCTAAGACTCATTAGAATAATTATATTACAATCATAGTGAACATTTATTGGGCTTTTATTAGATGCCACAGATTCAGATACTATGCCTGTTCTTTCACTGCCATATCCTGAGTGCAATGCAAGGCACATAGTAGGTGCTCAATAAATACCTGTTAAATTAAAGAAAAATGAGCCAACCTGTGTGCTTGTAGGGGCTGGGGGTGTAGTGAGGGAGAAGCCAGACCTGGAGCTTCATCTCACTGGGTCTTAGGACACCTTGGGAGAAGGTAGCAGGTCCTTCCTACTTTCCCCACAGTTGTGCTTGCAGGCAGGGGACGGGTGAGGTGAACTTCGGGGATCCTCTACACCGCTGGGTGTCTCATGCTGCCCCCTCTGAATTCCAGGCCATGGACTTGTTCCTGACACTGGTGTCCCAGCTCCAGGGCCTTTCCGGGGCTGAGCTGATGGAACTCTGGCGACATTCTTCCTTCAAATGCCGAGACAACGGGTAAGGCCCCTCTCCGGGTGGGGGATGGACCAGGAGCTGGCTGGGGGCATCCCTGGGTTGTGGGGAGTATTGGTGCTGTCCTGGGTTCCCAGTGAGGGATGGATGCTGATGCCTCATCCCGTCCCCACGACACTGACTTGTCCTCGGTCCGAAAACGTGCACCAAGAAGGAGATTAAGTGGGGAGCCTGGAGGTTCCCACGGGGCCCAAGCTTGATCCTGCGTGAGACCAGAAGCTGAAGGGCCTGGCGGATAAAGACAGCCATTGTTCCCTTCCCCAGACGGGGACCCTCTTGCTGGAATTAGCATTCCAATGCGCCCAGGGTACCCTCCTGCGGGGGTGGAGAGTCAGGGCTGGGAGGTGCTGGGCAGGGCGGGGATTCTACCACCCAGACCTTGGTGATTTGGAGCCAGTAAGGGGGGTAAAGAGACTCCTAATCTCGGAGGGGAATCTCTGAGGCACTAACTCCGTCAGCCCAGGGCTATGCTCAGGAGTTTGAGATCAGCCTGGGCAACAAAGCAATGCCCCCATCTCCACAACAAATTTGAAAGTTAGCTCGAGGTGGTGGTGAACACCTGTGGTCCCAGCTACTTGGCAGGCCGAGTGGGAGGATCACCTGAGCCCAGGAGGTAGAGGCTGCAGTGAGGTGCGATCGCACCCCTGCACTGCAGCCTGGATGACAGAGTGAGACGCTGTCTCAGAAAAAAGGAAAAAATAAATGTCCTGATGTTGTGCTGAGTATCTGAGGTTTAAACGAGAGACCATTTGCTGATTGTTGGTTCCTGTTCCGCTAGCGATTTTTACTCCTACTCGGTGACATTTGCTTGGGTGGATTTCAGCAGAGCACTGGGTGTGGACTTGTGTTTTCCCAAACCACTGTGTTTTTTGGGTGGGTAGAGCTGCCAGGGTCTGGGCTGGGTGCTGCTGTGCTAAGAGCACAGGCATCAGCCAGGCTCAAGGGATCCCAGACCCGGGTCAGCCCCTCCCAAGGTGTGAGGGTGGGAATGTCTGCACCTTACCTCTCTAAGCCTCAGTTTACCCCCGGGTGACTTCAGTGAGATGAGGCTTGCAGGCACTCAGCACGTGTGGGTCACCTTGATGATCTCAGGCAGCCACTGTTGGATGCCCTGCCTTCCTGTGGGACAGAGCACTGTGTGGGCCTCATGAAGGAACTCATCGCATCCGGGGAGGTGGAGGCAGACGAGGCGGAGGTGTGGCTGTCATCACTGGCCTTCCTCCCACAGCCCACAGATGCTATGGTTCACATGCTGCTGGTGAGTCCCTGCACCCCACCCAGAGCCCGGGTGTCCTCCCTCCCTGGTTGGCTGCTGGTTAGATGCGGGGGAGGTGATTGGTTCTTTTGTGCCAGCCCCTTGTAGGATCAGTGGAGGGGGCCAGACCGCCCAACCTCCTGGGCTACTGTGGCAGGTTCAAGGGAGCCTTTGGTATCAGAGAGTTCCGGGTTCAAGTGTCAGCATTGTGCCTCCCACCTGTGTGATCCCAGGCAAGTGACTTAACTTTTCTGAGCCTGTTTTCTGATTATTATTATTATTACTTGAGACGGAGTCTTGCTGTGTCACCCAGACTGGAGAGCAGTGGTGCAATCTCAGCTCACTGCAACCTCCACCTCCCGGGTTCAAGCGATTCTTCTGCCTCAGTCTCCCATGTAGCTGGGACTACAGGCGCCCGCCACCACACCCTGCTAAGTTTCGTATCTTTTTTTTTTTTTTTTTTTTCAGTAGAGACAGGGTTTCACCTTGTTGGCCAGGCTGGTCTGGAACTCCTGACCTCAAGTGATCCACCCGCCTCAGCCTCCCGCAGTGCTGGGATTATAGGTGTGAGCCATCATGCCTGGCTGTTTTCTGATGTCTAAAAGGAGAATGGAATTGGTACCTCTATCCTGGGCTCATAGTGAGGAATGAATTGCTGCGTGTGAAGTGGTTCTCCTGGTGTCTGGCACGAACTCTGAGCGCTTGAAATCAGAGCTGCTATTATTTTTATAAACACACATATTTAATGAGTCTGGAAATTAGGAAATCTGCGTGAGATGAGGTTAATAATTTCTGCCAATAGGGAAGGTCTCATTTAACCCTTGAGATGTCTCTATGAAGTAAGTGCTCTTATCATCCCCAATTTGCAGGTGAGAAAACTGAGGCCCAAAGAGGTAGGGCAGCTTACTGTACCTGCCTCACGTGCGATGTTCCACCTGCAGGCCAGAGTTCATGCCTCTCTGGGTCGTGTTTTCTTGTTCTGTCCTCGAGTTAGGAGGGCCCTGCATGATCTGTGGCAGGTTCTGGGGATGCGCTGGCTTTGTGAAGCCTGGGGAGAGGGAGGGGGAAGGAGGGGGAGTGGGGAGTCAGGGGCAAGCAGGGAGAGAGTATTTCAATGAACTTTTTACTTGAGAATAATTTTATTTATTATTTATTTATTTATTTATTTATTTATTTATTTATTTATTTATTTTTGAGACTGAGTCTCCCTCTGTTGCCCAGGTTAGAGTGTAGTGGCACAATCTTGGCTCACTGCAACCTCCGCCCCCGCCGGGTTCAAGCGATTCTCCCTGCCTCAGCTTCCCCAGTAGCAGGGATTACAGGCACCTGCCACCAAGCCTGGATAATTTTTGCATTTTTAGTAGAGAAAGAGTTTTGCCATGTTGACCAGGCTGGTCTTGAACTCCTGACCTCAGGTGATCCACCTGCCTTGGCCTTCCAAAGTGCTGGGATTACAGGCATGAGTCACTGTGCCCGGTCCAGAATAATTTTAGATTTACCAAAAAAAAGATTGCAAGGTTAACAGAGGGTGTTTCTGTCTAGCCCTCACCAGGGTTTCCCAACCGTGAATGTCCTGTGCCACCAGGAAGCACTGGCCCTGACCAAGCGGCTGAGTGGGTCTGTTCCCATGAAGGAAACCCCAGACTACTGTGATTCCCCACTTTTTCCATGAATGTGCTCTGTCTGTTCTGGAATCTCCTCCAGTGCACCCCGTTGCTGTCAGTGGGTGTGAGGTTTAATCACGTTGTAAGCTCTCCGATCATTACATGTCTGTTTTCGTGTGTACAAGCTGGGCAATTTTTTTTTTTTTTTGAGACAGAGTGTCTCTCTGTCACCCAGGCTGGAGTGCAGTGGCCCATTCATGGCTCATTGCAGCCTCAACCTCCCGGGCTCAAGTGATCCTCCCACCTCCGCTTCCTGAGTAGCTGGGACATGCACCACCACACCTGGCTAATTTCTGTAATTCTTGTATAGATGAGGTCTGGCCACATTGTTGAGGCTGATCTCAAACTTCTGAGCTCAGGTGATCTGCCTACCACAGACTCCCAAAGTGCTGAGATGACAGGCATGAGCCACCATGCCCAGTCCATGAATTTTTACAACTCTGTTTGTTCACCTGTGTCACCACCCCTAGAACAAGAGAGAGGACGTTTCTGACTCCAGAAGGCTCTCTAGTGCCCCTCGCAGTTGGTGATGTCCAGAGGTCACCACAGTTCTGATGCTTGTGCTCTTGAGATTCACATGGGCCTTGGAGGCCGAATTCTTTTCACCCACGTCCTCTGTGGGATTGGTCCGTGCCGCTGTGTGTGCGAGAACTTTGTTCTTTCCCAAGCTGAGCCATACTCAGTTGCCTCCTTGTAGTTTCCTCTCTTTTTTTTTTTTTTGTTCCAATGATATTTATTCTTTTCTATTTTTTTTTTTTTTTTAATTCTCATTCTTTTTTTTTTTTTTTTTTTAATTTATTTATTATTATTATACTTTAAGTTGTAGGGTACATGTGCATAACGTGCAGGTTTGTTACATATGTATACTTGTGCCATGTTGGTCTGCTGCACCCATCAACTCGTCATTTACATCAGGTATAACTCCCAATGCAATCCCTCCCCCCTCCCCCCCCCCATGATAGGCCCCGGTGTGTGATGTTCCCCTTCCTGAGTCCAAGTGATCTCATTGTTCAGTTCCCACCTATGAGTGAGAACATGCGGTGTTTGGTTTTCTGTTCTTGTGATAGTTTGCTAAGAATGATGGTTTCCAGCTGCATCCATGTCCCTACAAAGGACGCAAACTCATCCTTTTTTATGGCTGCATAGTATTCCATGGTGTATATGTGCCACATTTTCTTAATCCAATCTGTCACTGATGGACATTTGGGTTGATTCCAAGTCTTTGCTATTGTGAATAGTGCTGCAATAAACATACGTGTGCATGTGTCTTTATAGCAGCATAATTTATAATCCTTTGGGTATATCCCCAGTAATGGGATGGCTGGGTCATATGGTACATCTAGTTCTAGATCCTTGAGGAATCGCCATACTGTTTTCCATAATGGTTGAACTAGTTTACAATCCCACCAACAGTGTAAAAGTGTTCCTATTTCTCCACATCCTCTCCAGCACCTGTTGTTTCCTGACTTTTGAATGATCGCCATTCTAACTGGTGTGAGATGGTATCTCATTGTGGTTTTGATTTGCATTTCTCTGATGGCCAGTGATGATGAGCATTTTTTCATATGTCTGTTGGCTGTATGAATGTCTTCTTTTGAGAAATGTCTGTTCATATCCTTTGCCCACTTTTTGATGGGGTTGTTTGTTTTTTTCTTGTAAATTTGTTTGAGTTCTTTGTAGGTTCTGGATATTAGCCCTTTGTCAGATGAGTAGATTGCAAAAATTTTCTCCCATTCTGTAGGTTGCCTGTTCACTCTGATGGTAGTTTCTTTTGCTGTGCAGAAGCTCTTTAGTTTAATGAGATCCCATTTGTCAATTATAGCTTTTGCTGCTGTTGCTTTTGGTGTTTTAGACATGAAGTCTTTGCCCATGCCTATGTCCTGAATGGTACTACCTAGGTTTTCCTCTAGGGTTTTTATGGTATTAGGTCTAACATTTAAGTCTCTAATCCATCTTGAATTAATTTTCGTATAAGGAGTAAGGAAAGGATCCAGTTTCAGCTTTCTACTTATGGCTAGCCAATTTTCCCAGCACCATTTATTAAATAGGGAATCCTGTCCCCATTTCTTGTTTCTCTCAGGTTTGTCAAAGATCAGATGGCTGTAGATGTGTGGTGTTATTTCTGAGGACTCTGTTCTGTTCCATTGGTCTATATCTCTGTTTTGGTACCAGTACCACGCTGTTTTGGTTAATGGTGCCTTTATTTTATTTTATTTTGTTTTATTTTATTTTATTTTATTATTTTTCGAGACAGAGCCTCTGTTGCCCAGGCTGGAGTGCAGTGGCGCGATCTCAGCTCACTTCAACCTCCGCCTCCCGGGTTCAAGTGATTCTCATGCCTCAGCCTCCTGAGTAGCTGGGATTGTGATGTACACCACCACATCCTGCTAAATTTTTTTGTATTTTTAGTAGAAACGGGGTTTCACCATGTTGGCCAGGCTGGTCTCGAACTCCTGAGCTCATGGGATTTGCCTGCCTCGGCCTCCCAAAGTGCTGGGATTACAGGCATGAGCCACTGCGCCCGGTCTTCTTCATGTGTCTTTCAATGAACAGAAGTTCTTCATGTTGGTGAAGTGCGGCTTCTTGATGCTTTCGAGCTGGTGTTTGATCTCCCTCAGGTCCCGACGCTTCCTGTCTTGTCTTCTCCCAGCTCTGTTTTCTTACCTTTTCAGGGAGGGTTGGCTTGAGCATGATGACTGAGCTTTAGAATCATGTTGGAAAAGTGAAATCAGCTCATTAAGGGTCACAGGTTTGAGGATAATTTTATTTTTCCATCTTTAAAAATGAAAAAGAGTGAATATTTTAAACAGACTTAACTGAAGTGTAAGTAAGCCTTCATAAGTTAGAGATTTTTGCATTGTTTTTTTTCTCCTCCCGCTTTCTTTTTTTTCTTTTTTAAAATTTATTTTTCTTTCAAAATTACTTGTTCTTCTCTTTGTGATGTGGTATTTTTCTTTCAAAATTACTTGTTCTTCTCTTTGTGATGTGGTTTCTGTTTTTTGTGAAAACAGGGAAGGCTGGCCATTCTGGGCGCATCCCCAGGGCAGCCATACACAGAACCAACTGGGTCATTACTGTCTGGACTGCTCAGCACCCAGGCCTCATGCTGGCCCAGCTCTCCTGGCGGGGCCACCGGAAGCGGCTCACAGATCTGGGCTCTCTGCCAGCCAAGTGGCACCAGCCTGCCCCACAGCCCTGCAGGGCGTGACCAGGCTTCTGGCTCCAGCTTTGGTCTGGGACAGGCCCGAGCCTGCCCTTTCTGTGCCCCCACCACTTTTCTTGGGCACAGTAGGCAGAGGCGGGAACCTCCAGCAGGCAGCCCCTCCCACGTGCCCGAGAGCTTCTTAGTCTTTTTATAACCCCTGCGCTCCCAGCCCAGCCCGCTTGCCCTGCTCTGTATTAAGAAAACAGACAGCTTTGTTTTCCTTGCCCAAATATAGGGAAACATTAAATGTGCTTTTTCCAGGCTCCACACACCCCTGTCCTTTCACACAAAAAAACATGCAGTGAGATGCACACGCCAAGACCCACACACATGTATCCTGAGCGCACGTGTATGCACACGGGACACGCCCCACACACACTGAAGCATGCACCCATTGCACTGCGACTTACACACATATACTGGATCATGTGGACATGCACGGAACCGCACGTACACTGACACAGGCTCACACCAAGGCACAGGGACATACAAACACACAGGGATATGCACACACATGCTGGATCATGTATACACACACAGACCCCCCCACACACTGATGCAGGCTCACACCGAGGCAGGCTTTCCAAGGACAGCCACATGGGGAAATGCAGGGACACACACCCACAGCATAGACCTGTCAACACACACACACACACACACACACACACATATATATTGAGGCATACATGCCAAGACTCATATACCTGGAGATGCAGATATATACCCCAGCGTGTGCACATGTGGACACATGGCAGGACATGCACATACAGCAGGACACTTACGCAGTGGGACGTGTGGAGACAGCCACCCACACCTGGACACATGCACGGGCACACCAAGATACACTCGGCTGTGCATGGGCACACAAGGGACACACAGCGCACACACACGTACCTGGATACATGGGCACATGCACACACCCACTGGGACACACGAGGTGCCCACATGGGGACACGTGTGCACAGGCATCCACCAGGAAATACATACATACTAGGGTACTCGAGTGAGCTGACACACCTGCAGACTCACATGGGAACATACACACCCACAAGCACTGGGATTCCACAGCACACACCAATATGCACACACACAGATGCTCATGTTCACACCTTCACACAGTGTGCTCACACCCTAGCATAACACAAACCTGGTGAAGACTCACGAATCCAAGGAAAGAACAGAGCTGGGCAGGCCAGGCATGGTGGCTCACGCTTGTAATTCTAGCACTTTGGGAGGCGGGCAGATCACCTGAGGTTAGGAGTTTGAGACCAGCCTGGCCAAAATGGTGAAACCCCATCTCTACTAAAAATACAAAAATTAACCGGGCATGGTAGCGCACGTCTGTAATCCCAGCTACTCAGGAAGCTGAGGCAGGAGAATCGCTTGATCCCAGGAGGCAGAGGTTGCAGTGAGCTGAGATTGTGTCGCTGCACTCCAGCCTGGGTGACAGGAGCGAGACTCCATCTCGGGGTGGGAAGGGACAGCGCTGGGCAGAGATTTTATTTCCTCACACCTGCCAAGCGGTCCCTGTTGTAGAGTCGTGTGGGTCTAGCACAGAGGCCCGCCAGGGCTGGATTTTAGGGTGAGCCCAGAATTTGCATTTTGAGAAGCAGTGAGTGTTGGGATCATGCCTGGCCTGGGATCCAGACCCTCCTGGGTTAAATCTCAATTCTGCTTTTTACAGCTGGGCTACCTGAGGTACGTTCCTTACCCTTTCTGTGCCTCAGTTTCCTCGTCTGCAAAATGAAAATAAGAAAGGCAACGTGTGTGACATGTTATCAGCAGTCTGGCTTGTAGTGAACACAATTTGTTTACTAAGTTTTATTGGCCTAGACCGTGGCTCATGCCTGTAATCCCAGCACCAAGGCAGGCAGATCAGTTGAGGTCAGGAGTTCACAACCAGCTTGGTCAACGTGGTGAAACCCGGCTTTACTAAAAATACAAAAATTGGCCGAGCGTCGTGGCACGTGTCTGTAATCTCAGCTACGTGGGAGGCTGAGGCAGGGGAGTCGAGTGGACCCAAGAGGCGGAGGTTGCAGTGAGCCTAGATGGCACCACTGCACTCCAGCCTGGATGACAGAGCAAGACTCCGTCTAAAAAAAAAAAAAAAAAAAAAAAAGATTTGTTGGTCTGATTTCTCTGAGGTGCCTGGGGCTGGGAGCACCTCTGTCCTGAACCCCCTCCTGTTTGCCTTCCTTTCGCTGAAGCCTTCAGTGCCCTGGAGTGAGGGTAGCTGGGCGTCTGAGTGGTGGGTCACATGGGGTGCGTTTTTTTTTTTCTTTTCTTTGAGACAGAATCTCGCTCTGCCACCCAGGCTGGAGTTCAGTGGTGCAATCTCAGCTCACTGCAGCCTCTGCCTCCCGGGTTCAAGGGATTCTTGTGCCGTAGCCTCACAAGTAGCTGGGATTACAGGCGTGCATCACCACGCCTGGCTAATTTTTGTATTTTTAGTAGAGAAAGGGTTTTGCCATGGTGGCCAGGCTGGTCTCGAACTCCTGACCTCAGGTGATCCACCCGCCTTGGCCTCCAAAGTGCTGGGATTACAGGCATGAGCCACCGTGCCCAGCCTCTGGGGTGCTTTTACAATGTTCCCTGAACAGAGCAATTTGTTTAGACTCTGGGGGACTCGGCTCCGTATTACAAAATGCCCCAGGTGAGTTGGTGTGTGGCCAGGGTGAGGCCTGTGAAGAGCATTTACCCACCTTCTCTGGGTGGGGGCCCATTTCTGTCCCCAGCCACTGCTCCAGACCCCGCGGGCCAGCCCTGGCGCCTTCCTGGGCATCTCAGCCCTGGTGCACAACCTCTGTGCTTCTCTGGATGCGCCCTGCGGACAGCTGCCTGGAGTCCGCTCTCTAGTGAGGATCCTGGGAGATGCCTTGGGTGAGAACTGTACCATCCAGGAGCCTTCGGATGATGACAAGGTGAGGACATCCAGTGTCCTGAGTACCGGCTTCAGTGCCCCCAGTGTGGCCCAAGCCAAGCAGCAAGCTCCAGGTGGAGAGGGTGGGGATGTGTTCCCTGACTTTCCCTGCTTCTGCCCTTCCTAATATCCCCCATCCCCCCTTCCCCCCTTCACCCCATCTCCCTACCCTCCTGCCTGCCCCTCCACGCCACTGCCCCTCCCTACACCACTGCCCCTCCCCACACCACTCCCCTCATGGTCCTCCCTCCATCTCGATTTAGCTCCGGCTTGTGCTGAAGGCGATCGGCAACGCGGGCTTGGCAGCTATGGCTCTCACCCCTACACTGAGTGCCTGTGCATCTCTGAGAAGCAGCGCCCCCGAGATCCGGCTGGGGGCCATCCAGGCCTTCCGGAGGGTCCTCTGCTCTGCAGACGTGAGCCCTTGTGTGCTGTTTCACTGGGTTGGGGTTGGGTGGTGGTAGTTCTCGAACCACAGTTTGCTAAGTCACTTCTTCAATTGTTCATTCATTTATCATGTATTTAATGAGCACCTACTGTGGGCTGGGTACTAGTGTGAATAGGTATCTAGGTCTAAGCCTGTGTGTAGTGTGGGAAGCAGATTATTTATCAAACGCACAAACAACCATATGATTACCAGTGCCATCTGTGCCCCACTGTAGTACAGGGTTTGTCAGACTATGGGCCATGGGCTACTTCCTGGCCCTTTGTCTTTTTTTGTCAATAAAGTTTTATTCGAACACAGCCATACCCATCCATTTATGTGATGTCTATGGCTGCTTTCCTGCTCCACCTGCAGAGTCAACTCATTGCAAGAGACTGCATGGCCTGCAGAGTCTAAAAGAGTTCTCTGTCCCTTTACAGAAAAAGTTTGCTAATCCTTGGGCCAGTACCTCCCTTCTTACTCAAAGTTGTAGTCCCTTCATTGACCTCCCAGGCCCTGAGGGATCTGACCTCTGGACCTCACCTGCTCTTTTCACCTCCCATCCCTCGTCCGCAGCACATTGCCCTTTCTGTTGTTCCTTAAACACTTGTGACCCTCTCTTGCCCCAGGCCCTTTGCACATGCTGTCCCCTTTCCTGGTACACTTTTCCCCCAGATGTCTCCAGGCCTTTCTTTTTCACCTCCCGTAGGTCTTAGCTTAAAAGGCACTTTCACCCTGTTTCCTCATTTCCCCATTTCATTTTTCCGTCTTTAGGGTTTATTACCATCTAACTTTCTTTCTTTTTTTTTTTTTTTTTGAGATGGAGTCTCACTCTGTCACCTAGGCTGGAGTGCAGTGGCGCAATCCCTGCTCATTGCAAGCTCCGCCTCCTGGGTTCACGCCATTCTCCTGCCTCCGCCTCCTGAGTAGCTGGGACTACGTGCATCCACCACCACACCTGGCTAATTTTTTTGTGTTTTTAGTAGAGATGGGATTTCACCATGTTAGCCAGGACAGTCTCAATCTCCTGACCTCGTGACCCTCTCGTCTCGGCCTCCCAAAGTGCTGGGATTACAGGCATGAACCACCGTGCCCGGCCACCACCTAACTTTTTATATAGTTCACATGCTAATCTCATTGACTGTCTCTCTGCACTAGGATAACAGCTTCAGGTGGACAGGAGCTGGGCTGGTCTTGTTTATGGCTGTCACCTAGCACAGTGTTGGGTGCACAGTTGCTGCTTAGTTAATATTTGTTGCATGGATGGATGGGTGGGTGGATGGATGATGGGTGGGTGGATGGGTGAATGGTTAGATGGATGAGTGGGTGGGGGAATGGATGATGGGTGGGTGGCTGACTGGCTGCGGAGGAAGCCAGTAGATATTGAGGGAGTCACAATGTGGGGAGGTGGCTTGCTTAGGAAAGTGCCCAGGAAGGCCAAGACATTTAAAGACCTACTGTGTGGCAAGACACTATGCTGTTTTTGTAAATAGTTTTATTGGAATGTAGCCATGCCCATTTGTTGGGGAATTGATGAGGCTCTCTAGGCTGGGGCTTGTAGAGACTGGGAATTAGGCACGGTCAGTGAACCCCTGCTACCTCCCACAACTGCGCCACAGGTGAGTGTGTGTCGGGGAAGCCTCCCACAGTGGGGACATCAGGACAGCTGGGGCTAGGCGGCAGGTCCACCTGCTGGAGCCAGGGACATCATACTCCTGGGTGGAGATAGGTGAGCCTTGGGTGATGGCCTTCCTTCTGCCTGAGCCAGCGATCGGTGCTCTCCCGTCTGTATCAATCTCCGGAGGAGGATGCTGAGATCCGTATCAATGCCTACCTGGCCCTGATGAGATGCCCTAGTGAGGAGGTGTTTGCCCAGGTGCGGCACACCCAGGCAGGCGAGCTGTCCACCCAGGGTGAGCCATGGGTGTGTGTGTGGGAGGGGTGTGGGCAGGGGTGGGGCTGGGAGGGCACCTCCTGGAGAGTGCAGGGGGCTTGAGAGCATCCTCTCCTTCCACTCCTCTGGTATCCTCCTGTCTTCTTGTTCCCCTGTTTCTCTACCATACTGTCTTGATAAGGGGCTGTATCTTCTTCCCTCCCCTACGTGGCAATTCTAGTCCCCATTCTGCTGCTGAATGACTTTGGAGAAGTTGCTTCTCTTCTCTGGCCCTTACTTTCCTCATCTGTAAAGTGGGATGGGAATCAGTCCTCTTTTAGCTCTGGCCAGATCACGACACAGTATCCTAAAGAGAGACCTAAGATAGAAGAGGGATGGCATCGGCAAATCTCAGATTCCTTCTGGAGTGAGACAATTCCCTTTATACAGGCACCTGAACCCACAGATGTAAATTCAAAGAAAATAAGTTCAACTGATGGTTGAAAAAATTTCCATAATGCATAGTGGGGTGAGAGCCTGGAGCCCGAGAGCCCAGGTTCAAATCCCAGCTTCACCACTTCCTTCCTGTATGCCTTTAGACAAGTAAGTAAACCTTTTTGAGGCTCCATTTCTGTACCTGTATATTTTAGGTACAGATAAAATCTACAATAGGGATAATGCTAGTACGTCCCTCATAGAGTGTTGCAAGCATAAAATGAGTTAATACACAAAGACATTTCGAGTGCATAGTGCGTCATATGTATGACTCTTGCTTTTAATGTTGTAATCACTACTGCTGTTATTAATGCAGTATAGCTAGATGATCAAAATTTTAAAGCATAGGCAAGGGACAAATGGAAAATGAGTCTTCCTTCCTCTTCCCCCCAATATCTTCCTGTGTCCTGAAGATACATAATGTGAGCAATTCTCCTGTACATGTAATACATACATAAACATACACATGTATCTCCTTAACAGTAGCATCTCAGGATCATGTTCTACTTGTTATTGTGCTTTTGTGCTTTGTTTTTGTTTTTGTTTGTTTTTATTTTTGTTTTTTGAGACGGAATCTCGCTCTGTTGCCCAGGCTGTAGTGTGATGGCGTGATCTTGGTTCACTGCAAGCTCCACTTTCTAGGTTCACGCCATTCTCCTTCCTCAGCCTCCCAAGCAGCTGGGACTACAGGTGCCTGCCACCACGCCCGGCTAATTTTTTGTATTTTTTTAGTAGAGATGGGGTTTCACCACGTTAGCCAGGATGGTCTCAATCTCCTGACCTCGTGATCTGCCCACCTCAGCCTCCCGAAGTGCTGGGATTACAGGCATGAGCCACCGCACCTGGCCTTTTTTTCTTTTTTTTGAGACAGAGTCTTGCTCTGTCGCCCAGGCTGGAGTGCAATGGCACAGGCGCGGCTCTCTGCAACCTCTGCCTCCTGGGTTCAAGCAATTCCCCTGCCTTGGCCTCTTGGGTAGCTGGGATTACAGATGTGCACTACCATGTCTGGCTAATTTTTGTATTCTTTTAGTAGAGATGCTTTTGCCATGTTGGCCAGGCTGGTCTCGAGCTCCTGACCTCAGGTGATCTGTCTACTTCAGCCTCCCAAAGTGCTTGGGATGACAGGGGTGAGCCACTGGGCCCAGCCTCTTCATTGCTTTTGGTCTTTACCATGTCTGGGAGCTCATTTCTCATCTATAGCTCTTATAGACTCTTATCTGTGGCTGTGTGGCTGTTCCACCAGAAGTTTTACTATAACCCATTTTGCCAATCTCCATTGATAGACCTTTAGGCTGTTTCTTGTCTTTTGCCAGTAGAAGCAACAACCACAAACCTACCTGCACAGCTACCTTTGGCCCTTGAGTTAATCTCACTTTAGGATAATTTCCCAGAAGATAAGTTACTGTGGTAAAGGGTATGCACATTTAAAAGTCTGATGTGATGTTGTTGAATTACCTTCTGAAGAAATGGCACTATTGGAAGATACAGCTCTCTGCATTAGGAGTTTCAGGCCTGGAGTGGGATGTGTGCTGAACCCCTCCTCAGGGGATCAGCTGAGGGGCTCATCCTCCACGGTGGCCCTGGGGTACCACCTGATGTATTGCCCAGTGGGAACAAGTGGGCACCTTATCCCTAAAAACCCACATTCTGCTCTATTCTTTGACAGATTGTTCCAGAAGCCCCTGACTGGACCTTCTAAGAGCCCGGGACAATGTGGGGAGGGTTGGGGGCTCCCTGTGAGGCTCTAATATTCCCCATTGGACTCAATCCCATGAGGCTGTCATTTGATCTTTATCCCTCCAGGGACCCTCATGGGTCACACGTCACCTTTTGCTGATCCTGAAACATACTTAGTCTTTTAAGGTCCAGGCTCTGCTTTTAACTGATCTTCCCAAAAAGCCCTGCAAGGTACTTTGTTAGTTCCTTTTTCAGATGAGAAAACTAAGGTTCCAAGAGCTGGAACATCTAAGGCCACACTGGTACATGGTGGAACTAGGGTTTGAAATCAGGTCTGACTTCCCATTTTCACTGATGAGGAAACTGAAGCTCAGAGAGACAGAGGGACCACCTCGAGGTCACACAGCTTTTGAGCTTTGGGACTGGGTTCAGACTCAGGTCTGACTTTTGAGCCTATGACACCTTCCTTTCTCTTCTGGGAAGTGTGTCAGAATTCCATACACGGGCTGGATTTCCACGTTCTGTCAAGGCACAACTTGTTGGCTGCTGTTTCTTGAGAGAAGACGTAGGTCTCCGTAGCCAGGCTCCTGAGAAGCCCCCGTGTGAGAGAATTGCAGGACTGGGATGGGGGTCGGGGGAGGGTATTTTCTCTGGACAGTGCCAGCTCCAGGCCCTTTCCTCATGTCCCCTCCCTGCTGCCCACGACTCTATTCCAGTGGGTTCTTTTGTGTGGAGTCATCTCCTGCAGCTGCTGGAGACACGCGACCCCCTGAAACGGGCCCTCCGGGACACCCTCCCTGAGGACATCCTCAGCCAGGAGTTCCACCCGGAAATGTGGAAACACTCGTCCTATTCTGATGTCACCTTCCGATCAGGTATGGCCATCCTGGGCAGGCCCAGTCTTGCTCTGGGACCACAAAGGCTGGGGACCCTGGAGCTCCAGCTCTCGAGAGCATACGGATCAGACGTTGTGTCAAGCGGTCAGATACTTACATGCCAGTCGGGTGTGGTGGCTCAAACCCATAATCCCAGCAGTTTGGGAGGCTGAGGCAGGAGGATTACTTGAGCCCAGGAGGTCAAATCTGCAGTGAGTCATGATTGCACCACTGCACTCCAGCGTGGGTGACAGAGTGAGACCCTATCTCAAAAACAAAAAACAAAACCAACTTGCTGCTTGTTCAAACTTTTTTTGCAATATTTCCATAGCACCTGCTGCTTTTTTAGAGAAGTCATATCAGTTATTTTATGGTTTTCTGAATACTTACATCTTTTCTCTAAATTGGCTCTTTGTACCTTAGATTTATGTTAAAAAGGAAATTGTCTATCACTACCATTAATAGAAAATCAATTTAACTTTCTGTAAAGAGAAGATAGTCCTAAAAAGAAATACTGTACACCCAGAGGTGGGTAATGAAACACTGATATATTTGTATACATATGTGTGTGTATATATATATGTGTGTGTGTGTGTGTATATGTGTGTGTGTGTGTGTATATATATATGTATTTTTTGACACAGACTCTTGCCCTGTTGCCCAGGTTGGAGTACAGTGGCACAGTCTTGGCTCACTGCAACCTCCACCTCCAGGGTTCAAGTGATTCTTTTGCCTCAGCTTCCCGAGTAGCTGGGACTACAGGTGCGCACTGCCATGCCTGGCTAATTTTTGTACTTTTATTAGTAGAGATGGGGTTTCACCATGCTGGCCAGGCTGGTCTCGAACCCCTGGCCTCAAGTGATTTGCCCACCTCAGCCTCCCAAAGCTAGGATTACAGGCATGAGCTGCTGCGCCTGGCTGAAACACTGTTTTATTAAATTCTCCTGGATTCTGTGACTTGCTGAGGGCTATGAATTTTGAGAAGAGTTTTTTCCTGTGTTAAGAAGAGAGATTAGCCCCACACTGAGACTGCCTCTTTGTTGTAATTAAACAGAAAAGGAAAAAGGGAATCTCTTTCAAGCTAAGGCTCCAAAACTACCTCAGCCATTCTTGGAAGCCTGGGGTTGGGGTTTGGGTGCTCTGGGTACCTCCTCTCTGCCTGTCAGCAGAAGTGGGTGTGTGTGACTCTCGGTCCCGGACTCCCTCTGTTCTTGAAAAGGCTTAAGGCTGTTTCCCATCCTGGCCATGGAGAGGTGGGAAGACAACACCATGTGTCTGGCTCTGTCTCAGGGTATGGCCCCATGGTAATAGCCAGACCCCACTCTGAGTGTGCGCACAGTGTACTCATGTTCTTTTCTTACTCCTAGTGTCTGGAAGCCTGGGAGCCAACCTGGAGGGGACCCTTCTCTTCTCTCCTGCCTCCTTTCTCCCCCGTTCTGCCACAGTCAACCTGACCATCCACACCATGGGCCGTGCCTTCAACCTCCTGGAGGTTAGAGGGGAGCCTTGCTGTAGCCTCTGCAGGGCCTCTCCTAGACTTGGGGCCAAAAAATATCCCAGTCACTTAGCTGTCTGTCCATCCATCCCTTGATTCCATTGTTCAGTCCCCTCCCCCAGTATCTAGTCACCCACCCACCCATAGATATGTCCATACATCTATCAATTCACCTACATGCCTCCATTCCTCCATCCATCCCTCCCTCCATGTATGCATTCACCTGCTCATCTGTCCATCTGTCAGTCCACCCACATCCCTCTCATTCATCTCATCCATCCACTCACCCACCCATCCATTCATCCACTCACCCACCCACCCATCATCCATTCATCCACTCACCCACCCACCCAGCCACCATCCATTCATCCACTCACTCACCCACCCACCCATCATCCATTCATCCACTCACTCACCCACCCACCCACCCATCATCCATCCATCCATCATCCATCCATCCATCCATCCACCCAACCACCCACCCATGCACCCATCATCCACCCATCCATCCACCCACCCACCCACGCACCCATGCACCCATCATCCACCCATCCATCCACCCACCCACCCGTCATCCATCCATCCACCCACCCACCCACCCACCCATCATCTATCCAGCCATCATCCATCCATCTACCCACCCATGATCCATCCACCCACCTACCCATCCATCCATCCATCCATCCATCCATCCATCCATCCATCTATTCACTCATTCATTAATCCACCTACCAAACCACCCGCCCACCATCCATCCATTCACTTACTCATCTGTCCACCCATCTACCCATCCATGGACATACCCACCCTACCCATCTGTCTGTCCGTCTGTCCATCCATCCATGTAATTTCCCATCCATCTCTCTGTCTGCTGTCTAACCTACCCATCTATTCATCTGTTCTCCTACTCATCCATCTTTCATTCACTTAGCCATCCATGTCTACCCACATTCATCCATCAGCCCATCCTCTGAGTCACACATCCATCCATTATCCATCCATCCACTCACCAGTCATCACCAAGGGCTGGTCTCTGGTAACTTCTCTGAAAATGCTATCACAGATGTCTAGATGGAAAGAGGGAAGAAAGAATAGATGAAAGGAGAGAGGTCCATAAGAAAGGAAAAGTAGATAGATGGATAGGAATAAGGATGGATAGAACAAAGGAAAGAAAAGATGGAAGGTGGAGAGGCAGATAGATGAGTAGATGGGAAGGACAAAAGGATAGGTGAACAGAGGGTTGCACGGATGGGCAGATGGAAGACAGGAGGGACAGAAGAAAGGATCCACTTATTCAACTATCAAATTTTGAGAACCTCCACCCGCAGATCACGTCATGCAGGTGCCTAGTGATTGAGATATGAGTCCTTGGCCTCACCATGGATCTTTCGAGGAAGACACACATTCCAGTCTGAGTATATTGTGTGTGGGGCAGAGGAGGTGGGAAGAGAGTGACATGGGAGTTCAGGGAGGGCTTCCTAGAGGTGGTGACATTTGATCCAAGCCTTAAAGAATTGGCAAGAATTCTTGCCATGTGGTGTCTACCAAGCAGATACAGAGAGTGATGGATTTCCCAAGGTCGTGTACCTGAACCTAAGCCTAGGTGGGCACCAGGGAGCCTGGAGTGGCCTGCTCAAGCCTCTGGGTCCCCCATTCATATCCCCAGCCTGACAGCTCATCATCACCCCTGTAACTGAATTGTTCCTCCCTGAGCCCCTGGCTTCCCTTCCCAGCTTGGGCTCCGGCTGGAAAATGCTGAGGAAATTGCTCACAGGCTGTTTGGCAGGAAGTCATTCTGGGGCCAGGAAGACAGGAGAGAGGCCAAGCCAGAGAAGCCCCCAGGGCCAAAACCAGGGCCTGCACCACAGCCAGCCAGCCCCGAGTGTCCAGGAGACAGAGACAGAAGGATGAGAGACCTACAGCAGAAGGTAAGGGAGGTGGCCACACCCACCCTACTCCCCCAGGCAGGCCACCTCACTTCATGCTTGGGCTTTTGAACCTGAGACTTGGGTGTCTGTGAACTCTGACCCTGTCCCCTCCTTACAGAACTGAGTGGCTGGTTCAAATCTGAGTAGTCAACTGGCTTTATTTGGAAAAACTATTGCTTGAAATAGATCCTATGCATGGGAACATCCCTAAGTTGTAAGTGTACAGTTTGCCTGTCCACCACCTCAACACACCCATGTCACCAGCACCCAGACCATCTTCAGCTCCCAGCCTCCCCTTTGTCCTCCTGTTCTTGTTAATACCCGTCCTTAACCAGGGGTAACCACTCTTCTGACTTCTGGCAGCATCAATTCGTTCTACTTTTTTAAAATGAGCTTTGCTGAGATCTAATTGACACATGGTGAACAGTAGTACATGGTTAAGGTGAACAGCAGCACACGGTTAAGGTGAATGGCAGCACATGGTTAAGGTGAACAATTTGATACATTCTGACCCATGTACACACTCATGAGATCATCACCATGATAAAGCTTATGAACATACCCATCACCCCCAAAAGTCTCTTCCAGATCCTTAATAATCCCTTCCTCCGGTCAGGCATGGTGGCTCACGCCTGTAATCCCAGCACTTTGGGAGGCCAAGGCAGGCAGATCACGAGGTCAGGAGATCGAGACCATCCTTGCTAGTACAGTGAAACCCTGTCTCTAGTAAGAATACAAAAAATTAACCGGGCAAGGTGGCGGGCGCCTGTAGTCTGAGCTGCTCAGGAGGCTGACGCAAGAGAATGGTGTGAACCCAGGAGGCGGAGCTTACAGTGAGCCAAGATCACACCACTGCACTCCAGCCTGGGTGACAGAGTGAGACTCCGTCTAAAAAAAAAAAAAAAAAAAAAAAAAAAACCCTTTCCTCCTGCTCCTCCTCTGTCCCCAGAAACTAGTGAGAGGCTTTCTGTCACCATAGACTTGTTTGCATTTTCTAGAATATTACATAAATTAAATCACACAACATGTCCTTTTTTTTTTTTTTTTTTTTTTTTGGCAATGGTTCCCCTTTTTTTCAAGCTGGAGTGCAGCAGCGTGATCTCGGCTCATTGCATCCTTTGCCCCCCAAGGCTCAAGCAATCCTTCTGCCTCAGCTTCCAGAGTAGCTGAGACTATAGGCATGTGCCATCATGCCTGTCTAGTTCTTTAAAAAATAAATATTGTAGAGATGGGGTCTCACTATGTTGCCCAGGCTGATATCAATCTTCCTGGGCTTAAGCATTCCACCTGCCTTGGCCTCCCAAAGTGCTGGGATTACAGGTGTGAGTCACTGTGCTTGAGAACATGTCCTTTTTTCAAAAAGCATGTACTCTTTTTTTGTTTGGCTTCTTTTATTCAGCATAATTATTCTGAGACTCACCCATGCTATAGATTATAACATAGTTTGTTTCTTTTTATTGCTAAGTGGTATTCCATTGTATAGATATACCACAGTTTGTTTCTCCATTCACCTGTTGGTCGACATTTGAGTTGTTTCCAGGGTTTGGCTATTAAAAATAAAACTGCTATGAATATTTGTGTACAAGTCTTTAGGCATGTGCTTTTGTTTCTCTTGAATAATTAGTAGGTGTGACTGGATCATATGGCAGGTATATGTTTAATTTTTTTAAAGCTGCTGAACCATTCTCCCAAGTGGTTGTACTATTTTTGCATTCCCACCAGCAGTATGTGAGAGTTCTAGTTTCTCTACATCCTCACCAACACTTGGTATGGTTAGACTTTTTAATTTTAGCCATTCCAATAATGTGTTGTTGTATCTTGTGGCTTTAATTTGCATTTCCCTAATGACTAATGACATTGATCATCTTTTCACGTGCTCATTTGCTATTGTACGTCTTCTTTGGTGAAATGTACATTCAAATCTTTTGCTCATCTTATTTTGTTGGCTTGTTTTCTTATTATTGAGTTTTGAGAATTCTTTCTATATTCCAGAAACATGTTGTTAGTTTTTTCTTTTCTTTCTTTTTTTAGAGTTGAGGTCTGGTTCTGTCATCCAGGCTGGAGTGCAGTGGTGTGATCATAGTTCACTGCAATCTTGACCTGCTGGGCACAAGTGATCTTCTTGCCTCAGCCTCCTGAGTAGCTGGGACTGTAGGCAGTACTGCCACACTTGGCGAAGTTTTTTTCTCTTTTTGTTAAGATGGGGTCTCACTGTGTTGCCCAGGCTGATCTTGAACTCCTGGCCTCAAGCGATCCTCCTGCCTTAGCCTCCCAAAGTGCTGGGATTACAGGTGTGACCCACCACGCCTGACCAGAAACAAGTTCTTCATTAGACATGTAACTCAGAAATATGTTCTCCCAGTCTGTGGTGTGTCTTTTTGTTCTCTTAATGGTGTCTTTCAAACAATAGCAGGAAGTCTTAATTTTGATGAAGTCAAGTTTATTAGTTTCTTTGACTGATAGTGCTTCGACTGTTACAGCTCAGACATTTTTGCCCGATGGGATGTTACAGAGATTCTCATAGGACCTTCTGCAGACCTCCGAGCATGCTCTCTGTTCAGCTCTCTGCTTTCTGGTACCCTCCCCTGCAAAGTCCAGCTGCCAGGGTCTCCCCACACCCCCAGCTCCTCAGTTTAGGGAGTCCCCCAGCTCAGCCTCCATTCCCCTTCCTTGTGCTGCAGCCTGGACACTGACTCCAGGTGGGAAACTGTGCTCATCTCGCTTGTTTCCATCTCTTGGAGTGCATCATCTTGGGTTGCCTGATGTCTGTGTCTTGGGGACCATTGTTGAGCCTGTGTCATCTGGGTTACCAGCTGCTTCCTGTGGGAGGTTGAACCCAGTCTTCATGAGTCCAATTTGGTCAGCAGTAGAAATCACATCCAGTTCCTTCTGTAAACGTTATATAAATGGAATCATTCACAGTGTACTCTTGTTTTTAAGAGATGAAATTCTCATATGTAAAAATAACCATTTTAAAGTGAACAATTGGCCGGATATGGTGACTCATGTCTGTAATCCCAGCACTTTGGGAGGCCGAAGTAGACAGATAACTTGAGCTCAAGAGTTCGAGACCAGCCGGCTCAACATAGTGAAACCCTATCTCTATTGAAAATACAAAAAAAATTTGCTGGGCTGGTGGTGCACTCCTGTAATTACAGCTATTCTGGAGGCTGAGGCGGGAAAATCACTTGAACCGGGGAGGCAGAGATTGTCAAGAGTCAAGATAGCGCCACTGCACTCCAGCCTGGGTGACAAAGACTGTGTCTCAAAAATAATAATAATAATAATAATAATAATAAATCGAATAGGGCTGGGTGCAGTGGCTCATGCCTGCACTTTGGGTGGCTGAGGTGGGCGGGATTGCCTGAGGTCAGGAGTTTGAGATCAGCCTTGCCAACGTGGTGAAACCCCGTCTCTACTAAAAATACAAAAATTAGCCAGGCACCTATAATCCCACCTACTTGAGAGACTGAGGCAGGAGAATTGCTTGAACCCAGGAGGCAGAGGTTGCAGTGAACCAAGGTCTCACCATTGCACTCCAGCCTGGGCAACAAAAGTGAGACTTCGTCTCAAAGAAAAAAAAGTGAACAATTCCGTGGTGTTTAGTATAGTCACCGTATTATACCACCACCACTTCTGTCTGGTTCCAGAACATTTTTATCACCCCTAAAGGAGACACTGTATCCATGAGTCGCTCCCCAGCAGCTCCTCCTCCTAGTCTCCAACAGCCATCAATTTGCTTCCTGTCTCTGTGGATTTACCTCTTCTGGATATTTCATATAAATGGAACCATATAATATGTGACCTTTGTGTCTGGCTTCTTTCTCTTAGCCTAGTGTGTTGGAAGTTCACCCACATTGTAGCGTAGCTCAGTACTCCATTCCTGTCTAAGGTCAAGTCATGTTTCATTGAATGGATGTACCACATGTTTATCCATTCATTCAGTGATGGACATTTGGGTGGTTTCTGCCTTTTGGTGACTGAATAGTGCTGCTCCTATACTTCTTTTTGTGTCTGACTTTGGTTTAAAATTGGTGAGATTTCGCTATACTGTGGTTTGGATTTATAATTTGTTCCTTTTCATAGCTGCATAGTATTGCATTGTGTGAACATAAAACAATTTCTGTATCCATCAGTTGCTGGCTATTACGAACAGTGCTGTGAAGACTCTTGGGTCTGCCTTCTTAGGGGACGTGTGTATTCATACCTGTCAGGCATACACTTAGGAGTGAAATTGCTTAGTCTTAGGGTGTATATATCTTTAGCCTACTTTTTCTCTTATTATTATCACTTGAGTATTTTCTTACTTAGAAGCTCAACATGTGCAGGTATTTTAATATTCATCCTATGGGTAGGGACCACAGTTTACCTAACCATTTTCCCATTGATGGAGTTTTAGATTATTGACAACATTTTGCTCTTATGAAATGTCATTGCCGTGTACATCTGATAGTGACCAAAGTGGATGGTTGGGACCTTGGTTCACTTGGTCACATGTTTCCTAACTACCAAGTATAAAACCAGGGCCTGGGAATACCAGGATGAGCAGGGCAATAATCTCTGCTGTTAAAAGCATCTTGGACTAGAGCTGGGGGCAGCAAGAGACTTGAAAGAGGGAGATGGGCTAGGTATAAACAGTTTTTCATAGAATGCACAATCCCCTTGGTCTGTTGTTTTCTCACTTTTCCTAGAGACTCACATCCCGAGAAATATTCTGCATGAGCGCAGTGATGAATGGCAGCAGATACTTGGCCTCAGTGTTGGAGAGACAATAGGGAGTGGTGGGGACTGTGGCGGACAGAGGAAGCCCGTGGCCCAGCTAAAGTGGCAGCCACTGCTCAGCTCTGGTCCTTTGTTGTCCCTTGTTGTGGGGAGGGTGGGCAGCCCGATGTTTCTCTTTATAGAGAAGCCGGAGAGCTGGGTTTTATGTAAAATCTCCCAATTTCCAAATTCAATTTATAAAAAAACGTACGTGGCATGAAAAACAATCAAAGACTAAAAAACTGCCATGAACCAGACACCAGGGAGATACGGCAACAAGAGGCAGTGGGGTTTGCCTGATTGCATCTTGGGGTGGAAAGAGGACGTTAATGGAAAAACTGGTGAAATGTAAATGAACTCTCAAGTTTAGTTAATGGAGACATACCAATGTTGATTTGTCAGCTTGCACCGTGCATCTTGGTAATGTAAGATGTTAACAATGGGGAAATCAGTTGAATGATACGTGGGAACTCTCTGTACTGTCTTTGCAAATTTTCCTTTTTTCTTTTCTTTTCTTTTTCTTTTTTTTTCAGAGACAGGGTCTTGCTCTGTCTGTTGTCCAGGGTGGAGTGCAGTGGCATGATCATAGCTCGCTGCAGCCTTGAAATCCTGGGCTCAAGTGATCCTCCCACCTCAGCTTCCCAAGTAGCTGGAACTACAGACGGTTGCCAGCATACCTGGGTTTTTTGTTTTTGTTTTTTTTCCTAATTTTGTAGAGACAGGGTCTTGATATGCTTTCCAGGCTTGTCTTAAACTCCTGGCCTCAAGCAATCCTCCTTTCTCGGCCTCCCAAGTGCTGGGACTAGAGGCATGAGCTACTATGCCAAGTCAGTTTTCAACTCTTCCATAAATCTAAGATTATTCTAGAATAAAACCTTTATGAAAACATACACACACACTCTGAGCATTGCACACTACTGTGCAAGTCAGAGAAAACACATCTGGGTTGGGATTTGGTTCATGCTCTAGGAGTTTTGCAAGCCTCATCTGGACCCCACAAGTTGTTGACGTTTCTCTCCAGACACCCCTTCCCCCTCCCAAAGTACAGGCACTTGGCCCTGTGTATTAGTTCGTTCTCGTGCTACTGATAAAGACATACCAGAGACTGGGCAATTTACGAAACAAAGAAAATTTAGTAGATTTACAGTTCCAAGTGGCTGGGGAGGCCTCAAAATCATGGTGGAAGTCAAGGAGAGGAAGTCACATCTTACATGGATGACAGCAGGCAACGAAAGAGCTTGTGCAGAGAAACTCCCATTTTTAAAACCATCGTATCTCCTGAGCCCATTCACTATCCCGTGAACAGCACGGGAAGGACCCGCCCCCATGGTTCAGTCATCTCCCATAGGGTCCTCCCCATAGCATGTGGGAATTATGGGAGCTATAAGATGAGATTTGGGTGGGGATACAGCCAAAGCATATCACTCTGCTAACCCTGACCCTGTTCTTTGTGACCTGTCTGGGCCCTCCCCCAGGTGACCCGGAGGCGTGGGGCCACCCAGCGGGCTCTGCGATGCGAGTTGAGCATGAAGGTGCTGGGGCAGGAGCTGAGCTTTGTGAACTGCGGAGCCACAGGGAGTCACGTGAACCACCGGTCCCTGAACCTGGCCGAGCTCGTCATTAGGCTCATGAAGGTAGCTCCTGCCTGCCCCTGCCCATGCCATCTGCCCTGTGACACTTTAACATAACAGTTAAGGGCATGAAATTTGGAGTCAGGCTGCCCAAGGTCAAATCCCAGCTCTGTCATTTACCTCTTCGAACCTGTTGATTCACTTACCATGGTCTTAGTTTCTGCATCTGTGAAACGGGGATAATAAATAAAAAATAACAAAATATCTGGCTGGCCGAAGTGGCTCACGCCTGTAATCCCAGCACTTTGGGAGGCCGGGGCGGGTGGATCACCTGAGATCAGGAGTTTGAGACCAGCCTGGCCAGCATGGCAAAACCCCATCTCGACTAAAAACACAAAAATTACCCAGGCGTGGTGGAGGGCATCTGTAGTCCCAGCTACTTGGGAGGCGGAGGCAGGAGAATTGCTTGAACTTGGGAGGCAGAGGTTGCAACGAGCAGAGATTGCACCACTGCACACCAGCCTGGGCGACAGAGTGACACCATCTCAAAACAAAAAAACCCAGAATATCCATTCATAGAGCAATTGTATTAAAGGAGCTAATATGGTGAAAATGCAGCAAGATGCTTTCAGCTTGCCCGGTGCATACTAACGGCAGGATCCACGTTCCTCCCCACCTAACTGAACCTGATCCCTGACCTTTTCTCATAAGCAAACTGCCTGGGTTAATACCTAGCTCCATCCCTTTCTAGTTACCAGGCCTTGATGGGACATTTATCTTTGTGGTCTCAGTTTCCTCATCCAGAAACTAGAATCACGTGCCCTTTGAGGACAAATGAAATCTACTGTACTCAGTACTCAGAGGGTGCCTGGCTCACAACAGGGGTGGCCACGTGTCCCCTTATGGTTTCTTTCTTTCTGTCTATCTGTCTTTCTGCATGCCTTCCTTTCTTCCTTTCTTCTTTTTGAGATAGAGTCTTGCTCTGTTGCCTAGGCTGGAGTGCAGTGGCATGATCTCGGCTCACTGTAACTTCTGCCTCCCCGGTGCAAGCAACTCTCTTGCCTCAGCCTCCCAAGTGGCTGGCACTACAGTCATGCACCACCACGCCAGCTAATTTTTGTATTTTTAGTCGTGATGGGATTTCCGCATGTTGGCCGAGCTGGTCTCGAACTCTTGGGCTCAAGTGATCCATCCACCTCAGCCTCCCAAAGTAGAGGGATTACAGGCCTGAGCCACCACGCCCGGCCCCCGCTTATGGTTCTTTACCTGCAGGGGCAGGAGGTGCAGATGAACCGGAGGCTGTGCCTGGCCACAGAGGAGCTGGTCTTTCCCACGGTGTCTGGCCTTCCTGCCCGGCTGACCCTAAACGCTTCAGCTGCCATCAGCATTCGGGTCCGAGGAACCGCTGACTTCCAGCAGCGCTCGAATTTCTCCGTGAATGGTTATGTCAAGCCCAGGTATCTAGCTCCTGTGAGCTGGCACAGATTAGGTGGCATGATCCCATCCCTACAAAGGGCTGCAGAGGCCTGGGTGACATCCACATGGGTAAAAGGGAATCCCTATTCTGCAGAACACCTGTGCCAAGAGACTGTGTGCAGAGATGCTAGGTGGTTAGATCCAGTTTACAGGTGGGAAGACTGAGGCTCAGGTCCGGTCACGTGTTCAAGGTCACACTGCAATGCAAGGTGGCTGGCCACAACCGTATGCCCTTCCATCTACCCCACTCAGAAGGGAGGAGAGCAGTTAGCCTTGAGCTCACTGAACTCGTGCAACCCCCTCCCGACCAAGCAAGGCTGGTGCTGCTTCTTCCCACTGACAGATGAGGAAACCAAGGTTGAAGGTGAGGACACTGACAACCTGGGGCCACATGGCGCCAGAGCACCTGAGCAGAATGTGTGCAATATTTGGTCTGATTCCAGAACCTGCTGTGGTGCTGCTGAGCATCTGTCCCCAGCCCCTCAGCTGAGCTGTCCTTGGGTCCTGGGTCTGACATGGGGAACATGGATGCCCTAGGCTGGGTGCTCTCTGGTGTGAAGAGCCTGGGCTGGGACTTAGACAGCCAGGGTTCACGTGTCCCAGCCGCATGCTTTGTCCCAGTCATGGAACCCAGGCAGGTGCTTTCACCTCTCTGAGCCTCAGTTTCCCCATCCGTAAGAGGGATTAGTGCAGGTGAGGACTGGAAAGTGCTTGGTGCACGTACAGCCTGTGGGGGGCAGTGGTGGAGGGGCTGCTGTGGCTCAAGACTGAAGGGGGCTGCTGGGGGTGGTAGGCAGGGTCTGTGGCCCCAGGGCCCTCGGGATGTAGCTGGTACATGCCTGTCCTTCAGTGCCCTGCTCCAGATCTCGGCTCAGATGGGCACAGCGGGCACCCTGGGGCAGGCCGGGCTGAGGTGGGTGACCAGCGTCCGTGGCGCCACCAGCCTGGATGGCGGGATCCAGGTGCAGAAGGGCCAGGACCTCAAGGTGCATCTGAACATGCCCGAGGAGGCCATGGAGCTGCTCAGCTTCAGGTGGGTGCCCAGTGCTGGCAGAAAGGGAACCATGAGCGCGAGGGTGCAGGTGAGCAGGTGTGTGGTGTGTGTGCATGCATGTGAGTGTGTGATCACATGTCTGCATGTGTGCATGGGGACGTGCATGGGTATGGATGTGACATTAGCATGCAAGTGTGTTAGTATGTGCACCCTTGAACCTGTGTCTGAGTACACATAATCTGGCATATGAGCGCGTGTGTGAGCTGCTGTGTGCATGAGGGTGTGTCCGTGAGTGTGTCAGTGAGGAGTGAGTGTGTTATGGGAGTGCGTGTGTGTCCACAAGCATGTGTGCCTGTTGACTGTGAGGGGTGGGTGTGTCTGACAGGGACCGTGGGCAGCTGAGAGATGATAGCTGGAGAACTTTCAGACCCCTCAGCTCTTTCCTGCAGTCCCTCTGGGGCATGCTTGTCTGTGACCCCTAGCGAGGTGACTCTTGGAGAGGGGCAATTTCAGAGGGAGTGAGAGTCCAGGCTGCCCTACCTACCCACATTCTTTCCCTAATCCTGTCCCATGGGGACTTTGCCTACCTGGCTCCTCCCTCCTCCCACCTGCCCCTGTTTGCTGCCCCTCACTCACTGTCCCCCTCCATCCTGACCCCCTCCCGCCAGCCTTCTTTCCATGCTCCTAAAGCGGCCAACTCGTTCCTACCCCAGGGTCTTTGCACCTGCTGTGTCCTCTGTGTGGAATATAGCTCCTTCTCATCCTTTGGATTTCTGCTCAAATGTTATCTCTGCAGAGAACTCCCTCTACTGCAGCTAGGGGAGGCGCTGCTCTATCTCTGAGACAGCCCCCTGCCGTGCTACCTCCATGTGGGTTTCTCACAGCACTTGTCAGTCTCTGTGGTCCTCAGCATCTGTCCCTGTGCCCATGGAGTGTCACTCCACTAGCTTGTGCACTGCCCAAAGGCTGGCCCTGTTCAGGGTAGAATTTGCCCCTGTGCCAAGCTCTGGCAGCTTAAGGTGTTACTTGTCTAATGAATGAATGAAAATGAGGTGTCTGACACTGTTCTCCTTCCCTACCCAGCTCTCAGCTATACCTCATCACCAGGGATGGCATGAGGAGCCTCAGACACATCCCTGGCCCTTCTGAGGCCCAGTCCTGTACTGGTGAGGAAGGTAGGCAGCGGGGCCTCCATGCCATCGTCCCAAGGTGGGCATCCTGGGGTTGAAGGGAGAAATACCAGCTCCAGATCCCAGAGTTGCTCTCCTGCCCTAAAAGTATTCATATTCTGCAAACCAAAAAGTATCTGAGACAGGTCTCAATCAATTTAGATGTTTACTTTGCCAAGGTTAAGGACATGCTTGGAAATAAAGGAACACAAATCCACAGAACAATCTGTGGTCTTTGCCTTTTTCCAGAGATGATTCTGAAAGCTTCAAGGTTTTTTTTTTGTTTGTTTTGTTTTTGCTTTTTTTTGTTTTGTCTTTACTTTAAGTTCTGGGATACATATGCACAATGCGCAGGTTTGTTACATAGGTATACATGTGTCATGGTGGTTTGCTGCACCCATCGTCATCAAGGTTTTAAGCCCCGCGTGCATTAGTATTTGTCCTAATACTCTCCCTCCCTTTGTTTAAAGGAGAAAAGAAGGCTGGAGGGGAAAGAGGGAGGGTATGGTCACATGACTGAATCCACAGGCTGCAAGAGGAAAGGAACAGGGAGGGGAATAGTCACTTACATATTCATCCTTGCTCAATAAATCAACGCCTTACATAAAATAAGGTGAACATAGAATAGCTGCGCAAATATTTAACCTTTTATCTGTAGCTACCTGCTTGGGAACAAAAGAGAAGGCAGCTTTTTGCATGACTCCGCTTCCAGCTTAATATTTTCCTTTGGCATAGCGAATTGGGATCCCAAGATTGTACTTTTATTATTATTATTGAGACAGGGTCTCTGTCGCCCAGACTGGAGTGCAGTGGTGCTATCATGGCTCACAGAAGCCTCCATCTCCCCAGGCTCAAGTGATCCTCCCACCTCAGCCTCCTGAGTAGCTGGGACTACAGGCACTTACCACCCTGCCCAGCTAATTTTTTTTTTTTTTTTTTTTTTTCCCGTATTTTGTAGAGACAGGGTTTTACCATGTTATCCAGGCTGGTCTCAAACTCCTGGGCTCAAGTGATCCACCTGCATCTGCTTCTCAAAGTACCGGGATTACAGGCATGAGCCACTTGCATCTGGCTTTCTTTTCCTTTACCAACCACTTCTGTCAATGATAATGCTTCTAGAACTCTACCCTATAAAAGCAAAGCAAAATCACTTAAAAATGCTCTGTGCACAGAGATGTTTGTTGCATCATTATTTAGAACAAAAAATAGGAAGCAACTCAAATATTCCAGAGTAGGCAAAATGGGTAATTATAAGGGCCAGTGAGCTAAGCGTAGGTTGTTACATTAAGAGGTTAAAAAGAGTCAAAAGAAGAATATCTTGTATCATGAAAACTTCATGAAATTGAAATTTCAGTGTCCAGAAAGAAAGTTGTATGGGAACACAGCCACACCCCCTTCATTTGCATATAACCTATAGCTTTGTCCCACAACAGCAAAACTGAGTACTTGCAAGCTAGACCGTATGACCCCAAAGCATAAAATGTTGACTATCTGGCCGGCGGATAGCTAGCTCGCGCCTGTAATCCCTGCATTTTGGGAGGCCGAGGTGAGAGGATTCCTTGAGTCCAGGAGTTCAAGACTAGCCTGGGTAACATAGTGAGGCCTTGTCTCCACAAAAATTAACAAAGTAGCCAGGCATGGTGGCATGCACCAGTAGTCCCAGCTACTTGGAAGGATGACAGGAAGATCACTTGAGCCCAGGAGGTCGAGGCCACAGTGAGCTGTGTTCATGCCACTGCACTCAAGCCAGGGTGCCCAAGGAGGATTCTGTCTCTAGCTAGCTAGCTAGGTAACTGACTAAACAATCTGGCCCTTTACCAAGAACGTTTGCTGGCTCCTGGGTTGGTAAGTGATTGACATACTGCATAACTTTTTTTTTTTTTTTCAAGACGGAGTTTCACTCTTGTCACCCAGGCTGGAGTGCAATGACGTAATCTCAGCTCACTGCAACCCCTGCCTCCCAGGTTCAAGTGATTCTCCTGCCTCAGCCTCCCAAGTAGCTGGGATTACAGGTGCATGTCACCACGCCTGGCTAATTTTTGTATTTTTAGTAGAGACGGGATTTCACCACATTGGCCAGGCTGGTCTCAAACTCCTGACCTCAGGTGATCCGCCTGCTTTGGTCTCCCAAACTTTTAAATTCCATTATGAGTGAGCTGTTTTAGTGAGAAACTTCTTTAATAATAATACCAAGTGTGAGGCAGCAACACTGAATATGATCTCAACTGGGTAAAAAGACAGGAAATAAATGTGCCAAATAATAGCACATCTTGCAATATATATACACACATATATATGTATGTGTGTATATATATGTATATACATATATATGTGTCTATATATGTGTATACATATATATTAGTAAGGTTGGGGAGGGCTCTTTTTAATGAAGTGATACAAATTTTGCTTCATGATAATTTTCCTTTTTTGCATTTAACTTGTATTTAAAATTGTAAATAAACTCATTTACAATACAGAACATATACAGAAAAAATTTTTAAAATCTTTCAATTTTTCTAACTTTCTGCAACAAGTACATTTTTTTGTTTTTTTTTTTTTTGAGACAGTGTGTTGCTCTGTTGCTCAGACAGGAGTGCAGTGGCGCAATCTTGGCTCTCTGTAACCTCTGCTTTCTGGGTTCAAGTGATTCTCCTGAGTAGTTGAGATTACAGGTGCCTGCCACCATGACCAGCTAATTTTTTTTATTTTTAGTAGAGATGGGGTGTCACTGTGTTGGCCAGGCTGGTCTCGAACTCTTGACCTCAGGTGATCTGCCCACCTTGGCCTCCCAAAGTGCTGGGATTACAGGCATCAGTGACCACATCCAGCCAACAAGTACATTTTTATAATTGGGTTAAGAGTTACTACAAAAGACATTAGTGTAGGCCCGGTGCTGTTCTCAACACTTACTGACCTGTTAGTCCTCACAGCTATGCCATGAGACAGGAACTATTATCATTAGCAGTACAAGATGAGAAACACTGACGCCCTTACAGTCAGTCAAGGGAGTAATAGCAATAGTAATAATGGGAAAGAAACTTTGAGACCCAGAGAGGTTAAGTAATTTGTCCAAGGTCACACAACTGGGAAGTGGCTGAGCCTAGAATTTGAACAAGGCATTCTTGCTCCAGAGCCTGTGTTCTACACAGTATTGCCTGACACTCTTTTTAAAAAGTATACCAGGAGCCAGGCACGGTACCTCATGCCTGTAATCCCAGCGTTTTGGGAGGCCAAGGCAGGCAGATCACCTGAAGTCAGGAGTTCAAGACCAGCCTGGCCAACATGGTGAAATCCCATCTTTACTAAAAATACAAAAACTAGCCAGGCATGGTGGCTCATGCCTGTAATCATCCCTTGGCAGTCCCGCCCCTGCTGGCCTCCCTCCCTGACTGTCCTCCAGACTCGCTGCCCTGAAGACACACTGCCCCTTTTTCAAGGCCACACTAATGCCTGCCCCAGGGCATTGCACTGGGTGTTTCCCTTGCCAGTAATACTCTTCCCCAGGACATCCACCTAACTCCCTCCCTTGCTCCTTTCAAGTGTCCTTCAATGGGACCCCTCAGAGGCTGCCTTCCCGGGACCCCCTGTCCAGACCAGCACCCCTGTCAGGGCCCCTAACCATTGACTTTGCCAGCACACTCACTGGCGGCTGCCGTCTTAGGTCGTCCTGTGCCTCCTCTCTAGGACGTAGCTATTCAGAAGGCTGAGGCAGGAGAATCACTTGAACCTGGGAGGCAGAGGTTGCAGTGAGCTGAGATTGTGCCACTGCACTCCAGCCTGGGTGACAGAGCGAGACTCTGTGTGGGAAAAAAAGTCTACCAGGGGTTCTCAGCTGGGGCAGTTTTGACCCTACAGGAGACATTTGGTAATATGTGCAGAAATATTTGATTGTTGGTAAGGGTAACTGGCATCTAGCGGATAGGGACCCACGATGCAGCAAAACATCCTATAATGCACAAGACAGCCCCCCAGATAAGATGATCTGACCCCAAATGTCAGTAGTGCTGAGGTGGAGAAACCCTGGTCTACATACCACTGCCTCACAGGATTCCTGTCTACATGGTGCCTTTCTTCAGAAGAAATCAGAGAAGTGCTTTCTTCGCTGATGTGGCAGCGGTAGGCACCCATGCCCAGAGCCCTCTGGGTCTCCACTGACCAGTGCTGCCTGCTTACCTCTCTCTGCAGTGTCCTACACCTGGGGCTGGCGGCTGTGCACTGAAGTGACCTGGCCGGTGCCTGGCCAGCCCTACGTGCTCTCATTGCCTGTGTTTGCGGCCGTGATGCTGCAGAAGCGGGACCCGGGGCTCCGACAGTATCTGCTGGAAGCTGCGTATACCCTGCAGCCCCAGGTGGGCCCTAGGGAACAGCCATGTGGTGGGTCTCCTTAGGTCAGCACTGGCTCACCCAAAAGGATGTGGGGCTCCTCTGTGGCGCTGTTGGGCTGTGCTGCTCTTGCTATAGGTTTCTTCTGGACCCTTGCACATACTGATTCTCTGTCTGGGGCTGTATGACACATTAACTCTGAATCAGTCTTCAGATCTCATTTCAGGGGTCACTTCCTCAGGGAAGCCTGCCTTGGTTACCCCAGAGCACATCATATTCTTCTGTGACTTGTCTTAAGACATCCACGTTTCTTCCCTTTTGATCACTTCTGTTTCTCAGTGAAGCTAGCTAGTTAATGTCTGTCTTCCCTGCTGGTGGCTCAGTTCCTGGCAGCAGATTCAGGGTTTGTTTTACTTACCCCTGTGTCATCAGCATCTGGTCCAGAGGAGGCACTCAGCGGCCTCCTGTCTGACCCCCCAGCTCCTGCTCTGGTCTCCTTACCATCTTAACCAGCAGCCAGATGGGCCCTCTGAAATCCTAGCTGGATCGTGTCCCTCCTCTGCATGAACCACCCCGCTGTAGCTCCTGTTACCCTTAGAGTAAGAGCCAGACGCCGTGACCCACAGGCCCTTGGCAGTCCCGCCCCTGCTGGCCTCCTTCCCTGACTCTCCTCCAGACTCACTGCCCTGAAGACACACTGGCCCCCTTTTCAAGGCCATGCGCATGCCTGCCCCAGGGCCTCTGCACTGGCTGTTTCCCCTGCCAGGAACACTCTTGCCTGGCACAGCCACCTAACTGCGTCCCTTGCTCCTTTCAAGTGTCCTTCAATGGGACCCCTCAGAGGCTGCCTTCCCAGGCCCCCCTGTCTAGACCAGTGCCCCAGTCAGGGCCCCTAAACCATTGACTTGGCCAGCACACTCACCGGAGGTTGCTGTCTTACCATTCTTGCGTCTGGTGGCCCTGTGCCTCTCTAGGATGCAGGCTCCGTGCGGTCGGGGACTCTGCATGTCTCATGTTCAGTCATCTTCCACTCAGCAGCGCGTCTCTGTTGGTGTTGAACAGATGTACGCTGCTGTGGCATTTCAGAACGGGGCTTGTGGCTGAGGCTGCACTTTCCCGCAAAGAGACCCAAGCCTTGGACTCGGGTACAAGTGATTTATTAAGAAAAGGCTCTGGGGGACCCAGTAAGAGCGGAGAAATTAGGACAGGCCGGGGGAAGATGCTGAGAGGGGTGCAATTTCAGGTGAAGTTGCAGCCTCAGCCTGGCCCCACGGGGAGCCCCAGAGCACGAGGTACTTGCAGAGTGTGTTCCCCTCTGGGCTAGGGTGCTGGGAGTTTTGGCTGGAGTGCTGGAGGGCAATGTTCTGGAGCCCTCAGGTGACAGCCAGGAAGTGCAGAGCTTGCAGAAGCTGGGGGACAAGAACACAAAGCTGGTTAAAAGGATGGGAGAGGCCGGGTGCAGTGGCTCACGCCTGTAATCCCAGCACTTTGGAAGGCCAAAGCAGGTGGATCAGTTGAGGTCAGGAGTTCAAGACCAGCCTGGCCAACATGGGGAAAACCCTGTCTCTACTAAAAATAACAAAACAAAAATTAACCAGGCTTGTTGGCGCATACCTGTAATCCCAGTTGCGCAGGAGACTGAGGCAGGAAAATCACTTGAACTTGGGAGGCGGAGGTTGCAGTGAGCCAAGATCATGCCCCGGCACTCCAGCCTGGGCAACAGGGTGGGACTGGGTCTCAAAACAAAAAAGGATGGGAGGGGTTTGTACAGGATACCGGGGGTATGCCCTGCAGCTGCTGCTCCCTGGCCATTTGCTGGATAAATTGCGACCCTGTGGGCGTGGACCTGGGCTGTGCTGCAGAGCTTTACACTTCTGCAGGCGATTTTGAAGCCCGAGAAACTCCTCATTGGGGAATTATGAGGACAACTGTGCTAGGGTCTGAAGGGTGGAGGTGGAGGCTCTCAGTCTTGAGGACTCTGCTGTTTCCAGAAGGACAGCTGGTTCCCTCAAGAAGCCACAGCCCACATCTTCATGGGCACACCGGGGTCAGAAGTGCCAAGGGATGTCGGGGTGGACGTCAGCTACAGCTTGCCCCAGAGCAAGTTCCGGCTCAAGCTTCTCCATCCCAAGAAGAAAATCGAGCTGGACGGTAATGTCAACATCCCTCCCTGCTCCCTGCGCCCCTGACTCGGTGCCACATCCAGGGCTGGGCCCCTACAGTGAGCTGGCTCATAGGTTTGTCTGTGACCTCCTGAAATCCAGCCCCATTTTACAGGTGCTGCATCTTAGGCTCAGAGATTTAAAAATGGGCAGGCGGTCCTCCCAGGGGAATGGAGGGGCCAGATCTAGATGTTGAACGCTTGTCTCTAAACTCTCGTTTTGTACCCCCAGGAAAGATGGAGGCTCTTGGGAGTGCCCACGTGGGTCACTTGGAGTTGATACTGGATGACAGGGATGTCTACTACATCAAGGTTTGCTCCACACCCTCGGCCCACCTGTGTCGGCACCTGCCACCTCCCCAGGGATTTCCTGCCCGGGTCCCAGAGCCCTGTTAACTATTGCCAGCACCTCTGGGATCTTCCCTTTCTACCTGCTGGTTAACAAGTGTTAGTTCTGTTACCCAGAAATGTATAAAGAAGAAAAAAATGGGCTCAAATTCCACCGTCATTGATGTTAAAAATGGATATTAATAACACAAAAACATGCTTTTAAGAATTCAGGCGGGATGCAGTGGCTCACGCCTGTAATTCCAGCATTTTGGGAGGTCAAAGCGGGTGGATCACCTGAAGTCAGGAGTTCGAGACCAGCCTGGCCAAATGGTGAAACCCCGCCTCTGATAAAAATACAAAAATTAGCCGGGTGTGGTGGTGGGTGCCTGTAATCCGAGCTACTTGGGAGACTGAGGCAAAAGAATCACTTGAACCCAGGAGGCGGAGGTTTCAGTGAGCTGAGATCATGCCACTGCATTCCAGCCTGGGAGACAGTGTGAGACTCTGTCTCAAAATAAATAAATAAATAAGCCAGGTACAATGGCTTATACCTGTAATTACAGAAAGTTAGGAGGCTAAGGTGGGAGGATCACTTGAGGCTAGGAGTTTGAGATAAACCTGGGCAACTTAGCAAGATCCGGTCTCTACAAAACATTTTAAAAAGTTACCCAGGCACAGTGGCGTGTGCCTGTAGTCTCAACTACTCAGGAGGCTGAGGCAAGAGGACCGCTGGAGCCCAGAAGGTTGAGGCTGCAGTGAGCCATGCTTGCGCCACTACACTCCAGCCTGGGCGACAAAGTAAGACCCTGTCTCTCAAAAAAAGAATTCAGAATAGAGAAAGGTATAAATTGTAAGTTAAAGCATGCCGCGTCCGAAATTTCCTGCAGAAGTATTGATGCACGTGCCGAGAAATCTGTATTCATTTCCCAGAGCTGCCTTAACAAAGTACCCTAACTGTGTGGCTTCAGCTACAGGGATTTATTCTCACAGTTCTGGAGGCCAGGAGTCTGAAATCGAGGTTTTTCTGTTTTTTCCCCCACTGTGAAGGCTGTCAGGGAGGATCTGTCCCAGGTCTCGCTCCTGGATTCTACAAACCTCCAGAGCTCCTTGGCTTAGAGGTGCTCTTCTGTCTCCGTCTTCACATAATCTTCCCTTGTAGGTGTCTGATGTCCACACATCCCCTTTTTACAGGGACATCAGGCACACGGGATTAGGGTTCACCTTCATCACCTCAGCTTAGCTTAATCATGTGTGAAGACCCTATTTCCAAATGAGGTCACATTCACAGATACTGCGGCTTAGGGCTTCAGCATCTTGCAGGGAGACACAGTGCAACCCGTAACACTATAGATTTGCACATAGTTTTAGTTTGGGTTTCTGGGGTTTATTTTTTCTTTTTCATATCAGGTGGGTGATGTGATGATGTAACAAGTTTTGAGGGAGGCACACATCGTACAATAGCATGAAAACCCAATTTTCATGCTTAGGTTTTGTTTTTTCATTTTTATTTTCTTTTTTTGAGGCGGGGTCTTGCTCTGTCGCTCAGGCTGGAGTGCAGAGGTGCAAACATGGCTCACTGCAGCCTTGACCTCCTGGGCTCCAGCGATCCTCCCACCTCAGCCTCCCGAGTAGCTGGGACTACAGGCATGTGCCCCCATGCTTGGCTATTTTTTTTATATTTGTGTAAAAATGGGGTCTCACTACATTGCCCAGGCTGGTCTCAAACTCTTGGGCTCACACAGTCTGCCCACCTTGGCCTCCCAAAATGCTGGGATTACAGGCATGAGCCTCCACTCCCAGTTTCCCAGTTTTTTTCTTTTAACTTGTAAGGACTTTTTTTTTTTTTTAACTCAAAAATATACCTTGGCAGCTGGGCGCCATGGCTCATGCCTGTAATCCCAACACTTGGGGAGGCCAAGGTGGATGGATCACTTGAGGCCAGGAGTTGGAGACCAGCCTGGCCAACATGGTGAAACCCCATCTCTATTGAAAATATAAAAAATTAGCCGGGGGTAGTGGCAGGCGCCTGTAATCCCAGCCACTCAGGAGGGTGAGGCAGGAGAATCACTTGAACCCAGGAGGCAGAGATTGCAGTGAGATGATTTTGTACTACTGCATTCCAGTCTGGGTGGCAGAGCGAGACTCTGTCTCAAAAAAAATATATATATATGTGTGTGTGCGCGCACGCTTGTATATATATATATGTATATATACAGACACACGTAATACACATATATGTACATACACCGTGGCAATCTTTTTAGACCAGCATGCGCTGATACAATTTAAATTCTATTGTAGATTTCATTTAGATTAATTCAATCTAAATACTATTACATTCTACAATTAAATAGGCAATGCATTTAAATGATTCAAAGTTCAAAAGCTATGAAAGGGTATAGAACTGACTCTTCCGTATGGTAGCCAGTGGCACACATGTTTATTGAAATCTAAGTGAGGCGGGGTGCGGTGACTCATGCCTATAATCCCAGCACTTTGGGAGGCCGAGGGAGGTGGCTCACTTGAGGTCAGAAGTTCAAGACCAGCCTGACCAACTTGGCGAAACCCCATCTCTACCAAAATTACAAAAAGTAGCCAGGTGTGGTGGCGGGCTCCTGTAATCCCAGCTACTTGGGAAGCTGAGGCAGGAGAATTGCTTGAACCTATGGGGGTGGGGACACGGAGGTTGCAGTGAACCAAGATCATGCCAGTTTACTGCAGCCTGGGCAACAGAGCGAGACTATCTCAAAAAAAAAAAAAACAACAAAACTAAATGAATTAAAATTAAAGAAAATTAAAGATTTGGTTCTTTGGCTGCATGGGCCACATTTCAGGTGCTCTAAAGCTTCATGCAGCCCTGAGACATTGCCCTCATTACAGAAAGTTCTATTGGTTGGTGCTGGTGTAGCCTTAAAACTTCTCTCCCACCCCTCCTGAAAGCCAACCACTGTTAGGGTTTTATTGGTGATTCGTTTCTGAGATGGTCTATGCACACAATCAGCACATGGAGTTAATATATCCACTTTAAAGAAAATAAGTGCCTCCTGTGTAGCATGAATGACTGTGTAATAGTCCGTGGAATGGAATTTATTCAGCTAGTTTAATAATGAAGGGCTCTTGAGTTTTTGCCAGGTTTCCGCTCTTACAAATATTCTGCCGTGAACACCATTTTCTCTGCAGAGTAAATTCTTAACAATGGAATTCCCTGTCCACAAGGTTTATATGTTTTTTCTCTTTTCTTCCTTTCTTCCTTTCCTTTCTCTCCCTCTCTCTTCCCTCTCTCTTCCCTCTCTCTTCCCTCTCTCTTCCCACCTCTTTCCCACACTTTCCCCCATGTCTTCTCCCTCTTTGCCTGTCTCTCTTTTCCCTCTCTGCCCACCTCCCCGCCTTCTCTTCTTTTATAACATCTTCTTCTGTGCAGTGGCATGATCCTAGATCACTGCAGCCTCAAATCCCTGGGCTCAAGCGATCCTCCTGCCTCAGTCTCCCAAGTAGCTGGGACTACGGCCTGTGCCACCATGCCGTTCTATTTTTCTTTCTTTCTTTATTTCTTTTTGTGTGTGTGTGAAGATGAGGTCTTACTATGCTGTCTAGGCTTGTTTTCATCTTAGTAGGTGCTTTTCTAGGGTTCTTACCCAAGGGTACCTGGTCGAAACTTAGTGAGTCACTTGAAGCCCCTGTCATTCTGTTGAAGTTTTGTGTCTACCCTCCATCCTGTGGAGAAGATTTAAAACTTCCATCCCCTTTTCAAGCAGATCTGTGACTTCAAAAAGTGTACAAATGTTGGGAGCCTGAGGTGTGAGGATCACTGGAGGTCAGGAATTTGGGACCAGCCTGGCCAAGATGGTGAAACCCTGTCTGTACTTAAAATACAAAAATTAGCTGGACATGGTGGCGCACACCTGTAGTGTCAGCTTCTCCGGAGGCTGAGGCAGGAGAATTGCTTGAATCTGGGAGGTGGAGGTTCCAGTAAGTCAAGATCGTGACACTGCACTAGAGCCAGGGTACAAATAGCAGTTTTAGACTTGTGATCCCAACAGGCATGATTGCTGGATAACTCTGGCAGTGGATCTCCTGATTCTGCCTCAGTTCCCAGTGTCTTCTCAGAGAGGCCTGGAGTGGAGCATCTGAAGCTGGAGCTGGATCTCTTGCTGCAAAAATACATTCCCTACTTCCAGCTGTGCCGTCAGCCTGGGTTGGGGGAAGATCTATGTCAGGGGAGAGCTGTCCTCCTAAAGCCTCACCTGCCTAGTGGCTGAGACTTATGCCTCATTTCCAGAATTATCAGGGGCCCTCGAACTTCTAGTTGTTTGTCAAATGTACAAGCACAAGTTGCCTCTACGTCCCCGCAGACCTTCCTGCTGGTCCCTATAGAGCTGTCTGCAGCCTGGAAATGTTTGGAGAAATTCTAGTTCCACCTGCCCCAGACTCATCACAAGTACAGTAATAGCTGGAGCTCCAGAACTCCGGAACTTTCTGGAGCCTGTTTCAGCAGACATGAGGTCCCTCCTTCAAGTCCTCTCTGTAACCCCATACAAGATGAAGAAACTGAGGCAGATGAGCTCATGAATACAAAGTGCCAGAGCTTGGGTTCAACTTTTCTCAAAGCTTATGGGATTTAAGATTGGTTTAGGGAAGAGTGTTCTGTTCTGTGCCCCCTCCCGCTAGTGTGCAGGGGTTGGGTCCTGGGTTGCCTGGAGACCCCAGGTTATGCCTGCTGACCTGACACATTTACAAGTAGTGTTCTCTTTAACTGCAAAGTGTTCTGCTTTGGGTGAGAAATTCTGTGTTCACCCTGTTCACGTGCACCTTGAGGAAGCTCTGACGAGCACCACACAGCGTCTGGTCCAGACTGGAGAAAGCCATCGCCAGAATGTGCCTGCAAGCAGGAAAAGCTGGGAGCAGAGTAGAGAGCCAGCATCTGTTTCTGTAAAAAGAGAAGGAGAAGGGTGTGTCTCTGTAGTCGTGTGTGCACGCATGTACATCCATAAACATGTCACATACCCATACGCATGTTCATACACATGTCCATACACATGCCCATATTTACACACATGAACATGCATATGTAGACACATCTGTATATACATTCATATATACACACATCCATATACATATCTGTACACATGTCTATACAGTCCATACACACATCCATATTCACATACGTCCATATGTACATCCAACGTATTCACACATTTGTATTCACACAATCGACGTGTAGACATCTGTGTGCATACATTCATATACACACATCCATATATCCACTTCTTTACACATACATACGTTCATACACACGCATGTCCATACACACGTCTACATGCAGACACATCCATGTACAAACACATTCGTACATACATCTGTGTGCACATTCAACAGAGAAAGTTCTGGCCTCGCTGGCCTTTGCAAGGGCTATGGATTGTACCATAAGAAAGGCTAGTGTACCATCATTCGACATGTCTGGTTGCCACGTGGAGATCAGTTGCCAGTGGCAGGATGGGAGCTGGGAGAGTCATGAGGACATTGCATATACACATCCAAATGTAGGCGTATCTGTTTGCACATTTATGTACACACATCCATATATATACATGTCTGTTTACATGTCCATACACACATGTCCATATACATCCGTATTCACACAATCCACGTGTGGGCATAGCTGTACACATTCATATACATGCATTTATATATACACTTCTTTACACACATCCATACACATACGTGTCCATACACGTGTGTCCATACACGTCCATATTCACACACGAACATCCACATGTAGACACATCTGGATATACGTTCATATATACACGTCCGTATATATACACGTCTGTATGCATTTCTACACACACATCCATATATACATATCTGTTTACATGTCCGTACACACATCCGTATTCACACAGTCCACATGTAGACATATCTGTATGCATACTTTCATATATATACATCCATATATATATCTCTTTACACATCCGTACTCATACGTTTATACGCATGTCCATACATACATCTACATACAGACGCATCCATGTACAAACACATTCGTAGGTACACCTGGGTGCACCCACATGTCTGTATACATACACATCTATACACATCCCTGTATACACACACATCCATGTAGATACATCTGTACACACATCCACACACGTTTGTACACATCTGTGGGGAGCAGGGAAACAGAACATTAAGTAGTGGCAGTCTGGTAATAGCGAGCGTTGCTTTGACGTCTTTTGGGTAAACTGACCAGCTGGTGGCCATCAGAGGGGTGTGGGGTTGGGGGACTGCAGGTTGGCAGGGCCGTGAAAGATTTTATTTGCAGTTGCTCATGGCTTTTCCAGAGAATCTTCTCTGCGGGGCCGTGGAGTGTGTAGTGAGCTGTCCCCATGGTCCATCTGCCAGTGTCTTCCCATGGCCAGGTCTGCACCACTGACCAAAAGAGAAAATTCTGGCCTCGTTGGCCTTCGCAAGGAGTATGGATTGTACCGTAAGAAAGGCTAGTGTGCTATTATTCAACGTGTCTGGTTGCCATGTGGAGATCAGTTGCCAGCGGTGGGATGGGAGCCGGGAGAGCCAGGAGGACGTTGCAGTGAGACAGGCCGATGACTGGGGCTCCAGCTGGTGAGGCAGCAGAGGTGGCAGAAGTGGTTGATTCTAGACCCATTCCATAGGGACAGTGGACTCCAGTTCCTGATGGATTGAAAAAGGGGGATGTCAAGGAGAGAAGAGGAGTCCCTTGTATTTATGTCTAAATTTGTAACACAGGTTTCTGATTTTGAGAAATCCAGAGTTTAAAAAATTGGGGAAGCGCTGGGTACAGTGGTTCATGCCTGTAATCCCAGCACTTTGGAAGGCCAGGGCGGGTGGATCACTTGTGCTCAGGAGCTTGGGACCAGCCTCACCAACATAGTGAAACGCCATCTCTACTAAAAATTAAAAAATTTGCTGGGTGTGGTGGCTCGTGCCTGTAATCCCAGCTACTCGGGAGGCTGAGGCAGGAGAATCACTTGAACCCGGGAGGTGGAGGTTGCAGTGAGCCAGGATCCCACCACGGCACTCTAGCCTGGGACACAAAGTGAGGCTCCGTCTCAAGGAAAAAAAAAAATGGGGAAGGATCCGTGTAGAAGGCTGTCAGCTGGCTTGTCTCCTGCCCTGTCTGGTCCCAGCTCGTGTGGTCAGGGCTGGGCCTGCTGGCCAAGCCTGTCTTCCCAGGTGACACTGAAGCCTTTTCAGGGCTGGAGTGACCTGCAGCCAGCCGTGGGTGGTGAGGCCGAGTGGTTCCAGGCGCAGCTGGAGGTGAAACTGGTGACGGGGGGCAGCCCCATTGTCTTTGCCGGGAACGTCACACGGCAGGCGGGCAGCAAGCTGGCCTTCTCCGCATGGCTGAGCCATCCACTGAGTGACCAGGCCCACATGACAGGTAGGAGATGAGACCCCTTCTGCGCCCTCTGCTCTGTGGCCAGGGTAAGGTGTGGTGGCCCAAGTGCCTCATTATGCTCCTCATCACCCCAGCCTCTCTTAATATCAACATCCCATCTAAGGGCAGACCCAGGCTCCATGTGAGCCCCCAGAACCTCCCCCAACCTCCAACTGCATCCACAAACCTTAAAATGGCAGCTTTTGGAGTGTTTTTATTCTGATCTATGATAAGAAATACATGTAATATTTTGACCTAAAATACACTGGGCATTTAAGACAGAGCAGGTGCTGGCCCTGGTGCTGGAGGTGGAGTGGTGGCGCCTGGGTGTGCCTCTCATGGGTGTTCCGGAAGATTCCAGGGTAAAGACAGGAGCTGGGGCTGGGGGTACTTGGAGCAGTGGCTGTCGACCCTCTGATGTGGGCGTTTGGGAGTCATAACAGCTGGCTCAGTTTCACCTGTGTGTTCTGGCTGAGCTTCTGTGTCTCAGAAGCTTCCAAAGGTGAAATTGACCCGACAACCCACCATGCGCTGTTATTTCTTTTCTCTTCTGTCTTGTTGGATTTTGTTTTTTTGTAGTTTATTTTTGGGCCAGGCGCAGTGTCTCACGCCTGTAATCCCAGCACTTTGGGAAGCTAAGGCGAAGAGGATTACTTGAGCCCAGGAGTTCAAGACCAGGCTAGGCAACATAGTGAGACCACCGCTTCTACAAAAAATACAAAAATTAGCGAAGTGTGGTGGCACACACATCTGTTGTTCCAGCTACTCGGGAGGCTGAGGTGGGAGGATCGATTGAGCCTGGGAGGTCAAGACTACAGTAAGCTGTGATCAGGCCTGTCTGTGGCCTGTTGTGCAGGGTGCACATGTGTTGGCTCTTCAAGGAGCCCCCAACGCCAAGGCTCCTCGGTGATTCCCGAGTCCCCTCTTTGCCTGGGGGTGGGGATGTTGGTCCCAGGAGCTGGTCCTCTCATCTGCCTGCTCTCTGTCCCTGCAGCACTGCTGGAGAGGAAAGAGGAGGATGGACGGTGGGTGGCCACCCTGGGTGCCGAGCTCTTTGTGCCAGGTCTGGTGGGGCTGCGTGCCATTGGCCTGCTGCAGCAATGGGACCGGCTCTGGACCAACTACCTGAGGATCCAGTACAGCCTCCTGGGTAAGGTGCTGCGTGCCTGGCTGCGGGGCAGGTGGAGGTGACAGGGCCTGCCCTGTTTCCTAGGGCTGTGGCTCCGTTAGCTAAGATACGCTGTCACCACGGGGTTTTTCCATTAGTCACTCTGTTGGTTCTGAGTAGGACTGAGTACCTGTCCATTAAAAAAAAAAAAAAAAAAAAAGTGTATCTTTTAAGGGGACGTTCACCCCCATGTCTTCAGACCTCCCCATCGTCAGGTTCTAATGGAGTGACGGGTGGAGTAGAGCATGGGGTTGTGGCTGAGGCCAGGGTGGGCCAGGCCCTCCTCCTCTTGGAGCCCTGGTGGAGGGCTGCCTGGCAGAGGAGGGCAGGGGTCTATAGGTTAATCCACACAGGTCAGGCGAAGCAGCCGGCACACGAGTGTAGCACCAGCCAGAACCTGCAGGCAGAGAGCAGCTCGAATGGCGCCTACAGGCTGGAGCTGGGCCACAAGCTCCACTGCACACAGATCCCAGCCTTCAGCCACAAGGTGGGTGCCCAGGCCAGGTGCGACATCCAGAGAGAGCACCAGAGTCAGGCAAGTGGTGATCTGAGTATCTTGAGCTCATCTCCGAAGAGATGGACTTGCTCAAAATCACATAGCCATATGGGAATGGATCCGGGGCTGGAACTTCAGCCTCAGTCTTACATCTATTCATCCAGGAATGCTTTAGCCCAGGAGGCAGAGGTTGCAGTGAGCCAAGATGGCGCCACTGTACTCCAGCTTGGGTGGGAGAGTGAGATCTTGTCTCTAAAATAAATAATAAATTAAAAACAAACAAACCAAAATAGTGCTTCCTACAGAACCGTCTCTTCTGAAAACCAAGCTGATATCTCTGGAGTGGGTGGCTGTGAGGAGGCCCAGGGACTGAGTGGGCAGGGCCTCCATGGGCAGTTCACCACCCATGTGTGTCCCAGGTCCAGCTCTGGCACGAGGAGGACTCGGGCCACCTGCTCTCACAGCTGGAGGTGAGCTATGGGAAGCACTGGGACAAGAACAGCAACAAGAGGCATCTCCGTGTCAGCCAGACCTTCAAGAATGACTCCGGGCCCGCCCTGAGCAATCACTTCATGGAGGTGAGCCTGGCCACTGCAGCAGAGCCGTGCCCCATGAGTCCAGCATGGATGGTGGGAGCTGGGGAACCCCCGCATGGCTCTCTGGCCCTGGCTACAAGGATGCAGCCAACTGAAACTCAGCCTTGGTGACTTTCCGTTTTGCACCTCCAGCGCCACGTCCCCAGGGGTGAGAAACGCTTCTCATAGGGCCAAGGACTGGCAGGAGGGCTTGGGAAACACAGATTTCCACCTGTAAAAATGTGTTTTGGAAAGAGGGGTTCGCGTTTAGTTTTTCCCTGAGGGTGGGTTCTTTTGCTGAGTTAGGAATGATGGTGTGCTCAGCAGCTGAATAGGTGGTGGTTCTTTTTTTTTTTTTTTTAGACGGAGTCTCACTCTGTCACCCAGGCTGGAGTGCAGTGGCCGGATCTCAGCTCACTGCAAGCTCCGCCTCCCAGGTTCACACCATTCTCCTGCTTCAGCCTCCCGAGTAGCTGGGACTACAGGTGCCCTCCACCTCGCCTGGCTAGTTTTTTGTATTTTTTAGTAGAGACGGGGTTTCACCGGGTTAGCCAGGATGGTCTTGATCTCCTGACCTCGTGATCCACCCGTCTCGGCCTCCCAAAGTGCTGGGGTTACAGGCTTGAGCCACTGCGCCCAGCCCAGGTGGTGGTTCTTAAACAGCACTATTTAACCTTGTATGTTTATTTAAAAATTGGTTTGGAATTTTTTTTCCCTTTTCAGATCCAGTCCTGCAAATGGTCTTTTAAATATTAACTTTGATTTTAACTGTGGTTAAATATATGTCATATAAAATGTACTATTTATGTTATTTATTTAATTTAATTATTTATTTGAAGACTGAGTCTTGTTCTGCGGCCCAGGCTGGAGTGCAGTGGCACAATCTTGGCTCACTGCAACCTCCGCCTCCTGGACTCAGGTGATTCTCCAGCCTCAGCCTCCCGAGTAGCTGGGATTACAGGCGCCTGCCACCATGTCTGGCTAATTTTTTTGTGTTTTCAGTAGAGATGGGGTTTCTCCATGTTGGCCAGGCTGGTCTCGAACTCCTGACCTCAGGTGATCCACCCACCTCAGCCTCCCAAGGTGCTGGGATTACAGGCATAAGCCAGCACGGCCAGCCACATTTACTATTTTAGCCATTTTGAAGTTTAGTGGCATTACATGCATTTACATTCTTGTGCAGCCATCACCACTACTTATGTCCAGAACTTGCAAAACTGCAAGTCTGTAACCAGGAAATGCTGACTCCCCATTCTCCCCTGCTCCCAGTCCCTGGAAACCTTCATTCTACTTTCTCTTTTGGACTTTTGACTACTCTAGCTACCACACAGAAGTGGAATCATACAGTATTTATCTTTTTTTTTTTTTTTTTTGAGATGGAGTTTCCCTCTTATTGCCCATCCTGGAGTGCAATGGCGCGATCATGGCTCACTGCAACCTCTACCTCCCAGGTTCAAGCGATTCTCTTGCCTCAGTCTCCCAAGTAGCTGGGATTACAGTCACCTGCCCACCACATCTGGCTAGTTTTTTTTTTGTTTTGTTTTGTTTTGTTTTTTGAGATAGAGTCTCGGCCTGTTGTCCAGGCTGGAGTGCAGTGGCATGACCTTGGCTTACTACAACCTCTGCCGCTGGGTTCAAGCAATTCTCTGGGCCTCAGCCTCCTAAGTACCTGGGATTACAGGCGCCCACCACCACGCCCGGCTAATTTTTGTATTTTTTAGTAGAGATGGGGCTTTGCCATGTTGGCCAGGCTGGTCTTGAACTCCTGACCTCAGGTGATCCGCCTGCCTCGGCCTCGCAAAATGCTGGGATTACAGGCGTGAGCGACCACGCCCAGCCCCAGCTAATTTTTTGTATTTTCAGTAGAGACGCAGTTTTACCATGTTAGCCAGGCTGGTCTTGAACTCCTGACCTCAGGTGATCCACCCACGTCAGCCTCCCAAAGTGCTGGGATTACAGGTGTGAGTCAGCACGCCTTACCTGCCCTTTTTTTGGCTGGCTTACTTAGCATGTCCTCAAGGTTCATCCATATCATAGCATGTGTCAAATTTCCTTCCTTTTTAAGGCTGAATACTCCATTGTCTGTATAGACAGCATTTTATTTATCCATTCATCTGTTGATGGACATGCGGGTTGCTTCCATCTTTTGGCTATTGTGAATAAATGCTGTTATGAACTGATGCTTTCAGTTGTTTCAATTGCTTTCAGTTCTTTTGTATATACACCTGGAAGTGTCATTGCTGGGGTCATATGGTAATTCGATCTTTAATTTTTTGAAAAACTGCCACACTGTTTTCCACAGTAGCTGCAGTATTTTACCTTCCCACCATCAGCGTTTGAGAATTCAGATTTCTCCACATCCTTACCAGAGCTTCTTGTTTTCTGTTTTTTGGACTGGGTTCCATTCTCATTGCTCGTGTGGAGTGCAGTGGTGCAATCTTGGCTCACTGCTGCGTCGATTTCCTGGGCACATTCTAGGCCGGGGATGGCATGATCTCATTGGCATCCTGGGGGGGGGTGGGCATTCTCCAGTTTGTGCTGCAGGTGCCTGAGAGGCAGGTGGATTGCCGTGTGCAACTGCACCACTTGAGCCTCCGCTTGCCCTATGTGGAGAGAAGCAGTCACCTGAAGGTGCAGTACAGTGGGCGGCCGCTGTTTGTGGCAGGCGGGCAGTGGAAGGACACATCTCGGGCCACCCTGTGGAAGTGGGAAGGTGAGTGTTGGCTGTGGGGCCTCCTTGGCTAGCAGTTCAGATTTCTGACTTCCAGGCCTTTCCTCAAGCTATGCCTCCTTCCTGGAACACCTTTTCCTTTTATAGGCTAGGCTAACTCAAGACTCAAACTGGGCCAGGCACAGTGGCTCACACCTGTCATCCCAGCACTGTGGGAGGCCGAGGCGGGAGGACTTCTGGAGGCCAGGAGTCTGAGATCAGCCTGTGCAACATAGTGGGAACCTGTCTTAATTTTAGAAACAAACACATGAAAACCCTTATCTTTAAAGAGTCCCATCATGCTTATAATTACATCCTAACTTCTTACCTTTGCCAGTCAAGTGTCAGGTCCCTGCCTCCTTCTCCAGCCTTGTCCCACCCCACTCTTCCCGTTGCTCATTATCCCGCAGACTCAGAAGCCTTTTTTTGCTCCCCAGACACACTCCAGGGCCTTTGCATTTATAGATCTTTGTGTCTGGAAAACACCATCTCTCACTTTTAAAAAATGGAAAATGGATCCACTGGCTGGGTATGGTGGCTCATGCCTGTAATCCCAGTACTTTGAGAGGCTGAGAGGGGGCAGATTACTTGAGGTCAGGAGTTCGAGATCAGCCTGGCCAACATGGTGAAACCCTATCTCTACTAAAAATACAAAAGTTAGCCATGCGTGGTGTCAGGCACCTGTAATCCCAGCTACTCAGGAGGCTGAGGCAGGAGGATCACTTGGACCCGGAAGGCAGAGGTTGCAGTGAGCAGAGATCACACCACTGCACTCCAGCCTGGGCAACAAGAGTGAAACTCCATCTCAAAAAAAAAAAAAAAAAAAAAAAAAAATTCACCATAGTTTATCCATGAATTTTTTTTTTCAATTTTTATTTTTATTTAAGGTGATACCTTGTTTAAAAGTGAATTTGATTTTGAGTTGCTCATTGTTGAAGATGGGTCCCATGGGGGGTCATTGTATTATGCTCTTTGCTCTTGTATAGACTTGAACTACGTTTTCTAAAAGTTGATTAAAGTTTATAAGAGAAAGATATCCTCAGTGTCACACCTGCCTACCTTGTGGGGTTTTTTTTGTTTGTTTTTTTTTTGAGACAATCTTACTCTCTCACCCAGGCTGGAGCGCAGTGGCATGATCTTGGCTGACTGCAACCTCTGCATTCAAGACTTAAGCTATTCTCTTGCCTCACCCTCCCGAGTAGCTGGTATTACAGGTGTGTGCTACTACACCTGGCTAATTTTTGTATTTTTAGTAGAGATGGGGTTTCACTATGTTGGCCAGGCTGGTCTTGAACTCCTGAGCTCAAAGGATCTACCTTCTTCTGCCTCCCATAGTGCTGGTATTACAGGTGTGAGCTGCTGTGCCTGGCACCTACCCCAAGTCTTGCTTAAAACAGCAAGCACTCTAAATTCTTTCAGCCAATTTTTCTGTTTATATTCTCCATCTTTTAAAATAATATAATCATGCAGTTATTTCTTGAATATTCAGCTTTGGTCATTCTCCATAGGTTTCTTACTAGAGAGGATAAGAATTTAACTCTTAGATTGGTGCCCCTTTCAAATACGTATTTCTCCCCATTTTCTTAAAAGAATTACATTTTGTTAACATCTGATGCTTACAGAATTATAACTATAAATGTCTTATATAGCTTAGATATATGGTGTACTATCATGGTGACTTTTTGTTTTTTTCTGGAGTTTGTAATTGCCTTTGTTTTTCTATTTGATTAGTTTTCTATAATTTTTGATAAATAATTACAGAATTTCAGCAGCATTGCAAAACTTTTTTCCAGGTGGTCAGACACATCAGATTGTTCATTGACTTCAATTAGTTCTGATATTTTTGTTGGGGACCCTCTTCCTGGAGCCTGTGTCTTGCTCCAAAGTAGACCAGTTGCACAGTTGTGGTTCTGTAGCCTCCCTTTTCCATCAACCTGGATTTCTTTTCACTTCTCCTCTGGGTCACAACCCCTTTTTCTTAAACCTGTGTCATCTCTCTTGGTTTATTCCTTTGTTCTGATGGAGTACATCTTTCAGTAGCTTCCAGAGAAAGCATAGATGGGAGGTGTATTCATTCCCAAGGGTTTCTGTAACTAATTACTAAACTGGGCAGCTTAAAACAACAGAAATTTGGCCAGGCGCGGTGGCTCAAGCCTGTAATCCCAGCACTTTGGGAGGCCGAGATGGGCGGATCACGAGGTCAGGAGATCAAGACCATCCTGGCTAACACGGTGAAACCCCGTCTCTACTAAAAATACAAGAAAATTAGCCGGGCGAGGTGGCGGGCACCTGTAGTCCCAGCTACTCGGGAGGCTGAGGCAGGAGAATGGTGTGAACCCAGGGGGGGCGGAGCTTGCAGTGAGCCGAGATTGCGCCACTGCACTCCAGCCTGGGGCACAGAGCAAGACTCCGTCTCAAAAAAAAAAGAAAAAAAAAAAACAAAAACAGAAATTTATTCTTTCACAGTTCTGAAGGCCGTAAGTTTGAGTCAAGGAGCCCCCAGGGCCATGTTCCCTCTTAGGCTCTGGGGAGAACCCTCCCTTGCCTTTTCCAAGCATTTGGTGATGGATGTTGAAGCTTGGTGTTCCTTGGCTTACAACCGCATCCTCTCTAATGTCTGCCTCTTTTGTCACATGGCATTCTCCCTGTGTGTGTGTGTGTGTGTGTGTGTGTGTGTCCAGATTTTTCTTTTCTAATAGAGACATCAGTTCTATTGGGTTAAGGGCCTGTCCTATTCTATTATGACCTCATCTTGACTTAATGATATCTGCAATGACCTCATTTTCAGTTAAGGTCACATTGGGAGGTATTGGGGATTAAGACTTCAGTTAATCTTTTGGGGGAACACAATTTAATCCATAACAGAATACAAAGATTTTGAGACCCTAAATGTTGATAATACTGGGGGAGTTTGAGTGGAGAATTTTAGGTTGGAAATAATTTTCTCTTGGGATTTTGAAGGAATTGCTCCATTGTTTTGAATTATTTGGGAGATCTGATGCTTTTTCTGATTTAGCATCTTTTGTATGTGACCCTTTTCTCACTGTCTTAGAAGCTTTTAGGAACTCTTAGTCCTGGTAGTGGTAAATTTCATTACGAGGTACCTTAGTATGGACCTATGTTCCTCTGTTGTACTGGGTCTTTAGCATAGGGCATTTCAATTTGGAATCGTGTCATTTTGGTCTGGGTAATTTTCTCTTACAGTTTTTTTGAGAATTTCCTTTCTTTGTTCTGAAATTCCTATTGGTTAGGTGTCGGTCCTCAGAAAACTGAGCTTCTAATGTTTTCTCTGTTTCTCTTTTCAAACTAGTTTTTATTTTTGTCTTTTTTCTTTTTGTTTTTTTGGAGAATTGGGGTCTCACTATTTTGTCCAGGCAGGTCTCAAACTCCTGTGCTCAAGTGATCCTCCTGCCTCTGACTCCCAAAGTGCTGGGATTAGAGGTGTGGGCCACTGTACCCGGCCTCCTTGTTTCTCTTTTATTCTATTTCTTTGTCCTTTTGTTCTGTTTAAATGCCGATTTCCTCAACTTCATATGCCAGCCCTTCTGGCATTTTTATTTTGGATTATCTTATATTTTCAAGAGCTCTGTTTTTTTGTTCCTTTCTAACATCGTCCTGTTCCATGAATGCAATTGTTTTCTCTTAGAGTATAAGTTACAGAATTTCGGGGATTTTTATCTGTTTCCCCCGAGTTTCTTTTTTCTTTTTATTTCTGTATTTCCTGTTGGAGGCTTTCCCCCAAATGCTAAGCCAGCCTTGGATATGTGTTTATGTTTGAGTCGGCTGCTAAATATTGGTTACCCTGTTTTCAAACAGGGTAATTATGTTTTGAGTGTACTCAGAAGCTGCCTGAGGACTTAATTAAAACCAGCAGTTTAGCAAAGTTAGGGATCTCATATTCTGGAGCAGAGATTTAAAAGTTTGTTTAAAAAAATCTATTCTTCTTAAAATCCTTTTATGAAACTTAGAGTAAGAGACCTGCCGAAACAGAGAGGAGAGAACACATTTCCACACTTGGGCGCCTCTTGACTTTCCTGGATCCCATTAGGGGAGAGTGAGTGCTAGTTCTCTGCCAACCCAGGATTAGGCCCTAAGACTGCCCATAACAAGGATCCCAGTAGAAAACTCAGGAATAAAAGTGGAGAAAGTGAGACATCTGGTTAAAATGACTAGAAGCCCTCAGCAAGTAAAGAAGGAAAAAGAAACTGAGAAACCAGAAAAATCATCAGACCAGTTAATTCACCTTTGGAGTAACTGGAGATCTAGAGTTTTCTAAAAGATTAGAAATCTACTGAATTTGAAGAGTTGAGGAAGAAGAATCATGAATGGCCTAAAGCAGTTGCGCAGTGTCTCACACAGAAGGGCATGGAGAAGAACTGGCAGGAATGTCCCCAGATGGTGACAAGTTTGCAGAACTTTTACCAGATGACCCATGAGGCCACCCAGAGACCCAGGAGCCAGCCCTGGCCCTGTCCTCATGGAAATGCTCTACACAGGATTTTCGGATACAGATGGAAGGACAAAATGTTTTCAGGTCCTGCCTGGGCAGATGCAGTTGTCCTTCCAGCTCCGGAGTTCCAAACCCAGGCCTGTGCCATCCCCATTCACTTTGAGAAGCTGCTGTGGGCTCCCCAATCCATAGGCTGTGTGCAGGATCCTGTAGTACCCAGAGGGGCGCCCTTGATCATGAAACCTGTGTGTGGTCAGCTCTAAGTCTGTTTCCTGCCTTTCCTCCAGCAGCCCCTAGCCGCCTGCAGCAGCAGCCGCTCTCTTCTAGTTCTGATCCAGGTCTTGAACTTGGGAGACAATTAGAACCTGGACCCCAATTCTGTCTGAAAGCAACAGAATAACATAATCTATACACTGGCACATGACCCTTGGTCCAGCCCAATGTAATGAGAAATAAATGAATGACCATGACCTCAAAAGCAAAACAACAACAACAACAAAAACTAAGCAACCAGAGATATGTTCTGGAGGGCCCAAGCTTGCCAGGTCGCAACTGTGATCTATAAAGTGAAATAAGATCTTTATCACTATGAAACAACATGAATGAAATAGAAAACAAATTGGAGACTCAATACTTGTTTGGAAGGAGGCGCTATATATAGGTGGGCGCACGTGCGGACTGGTAGGCTTCCCTGTCAATCAAGCAATTGGGTGGGGACCTGGCTCTCCAGGGATCCATGCCTTCCTTCTGTTCTTCTGTGGTGCCATCTTCCCGTTTCCCATGAGAAGGGAGCAACTGGGCAGGGACTAGGCTGCCCACTCTTCAGCATCTCCCTGTTCTCAACTGAGCAGCTCCTCCCTCCCCTTACTGTGTCTTTGTCCCTGCATCTGAGCCTGTCTGCCTCAGTTTCCCCAGACAGTAAATCTCCTGTCTCCAGCAGGGGTGGGTTGCCTGCCCCTTTGATTAACTCCCCCTTGTCTTTCATTTAGGTATCAGGTAAATGGTAACGTCCTCCTAGAAGCTTTTGCTGACCTACCCAGTTTTTATCAAATTCCTTCTGTATTGTTTTTCTTCACAGCCCTCAGCATTTCTACCTGTGTTCTTTTTTTGTTCTTTTTTTTTTTTTGAAACACGATCTCCCTCTATTGCCCAGGCTGGAGTGCACTGGCACCATCACAGCCACTGCAACCTCCACCTCAGCCTCCCAAGTAGCTGGGATATAGGTGAGCACTACCGTGCCTGGCTAATTTTTGTATTTTTTGTAGAGGTGGGGTCTCACTTTGTTGCTCAAACTCCTAGACTCAAGTGATCCTCCCACCTTGGCCTCCCAAAGTGCTGGGATTACAGGCATGAGCCACTGCGCCCGACCTTCCAACGTTTTATTATGAAAAAACTGCAAACATTCAGGAGAGTTGGGTGAATGGTACGGTGATCACCAGCGTCCTCTCATACTAGGTTCTGCTATTGACAGTTGACCCCACTTGCCTCATCACCTCTCTATCCACATATCCAGCCCTCTTATTCTTTCTGTGCAATTCAAAGTAAGTTGTAGACATTGATACATTTCACCCCTAAACGTTTCAGTATGTGTTCATTAAGCAGAGTGAAATGCATAAATTACAGTATGATTGGATGAGTTTTGACAGGCGTATACACCTGGGTGATCCAAACACCTGTCATAAGTCACAACATCACCAATGTCCTAGAAAGTTCCCTCATGCCTAGTTATTCCCACTTTTGAGATTTGTCCATTGTGGCTATGATGAGACTCTTGCTCCCTGCTAGAAGCTTCCTCTCCCCTGCGTACCAGATTCTCCTTTTTCCCTTGCAGGAGCCTTGAACCTGGATAGTCCATGGCTGATGGTCTCTGCAACTCACCGGCTATACTGGCCACACCGAGCTGTGTTCCAGGCTGTCCTGGAGCTAACACTGGGCAAGGCCTGGACCCTGAAGGACCTGGTGGTCAGCGTGGCCTGCAGGAGTCAGGGCCCCAACAGGGAAGGCAAGATCCAGGTCTACACCCCAGCTACCACCTACCTCCGGGTGAGCAGTGCTCGGCCCCCAGCACATGCCTGATCCCCTGCCACTGAGACCTTTTTCTGGTGCAGAGGTGGATAAAATCTGAGGCCTGTGGGCAGATAGCAGCTCACACATGGGTGAAGTTGGGCCCTCCCAGTGCCTACAACTATCAGAGTTAGTTCCTAAGTGACGCAGAAAAATTAGACCTAAAAAAAGAAAATCTAGATTTCCCATATCCCTGCTTAGCAGCTGAAGGGGAGAGAAATATAAAATAGGAAAGCAAGTCGAACAGGACTTAGGAAATAGGCAGACATTCAGCTTTTGCCAAAAAAAAAAGTGAAAACTAGGACATAAGTCGGTTTGATCCCAACTACCGACTGTAATGAAGTTGCTTCTCTGCATGCGTTTGGTGCAGAAGCAAGAACAGGTTTGGGAGAAAACTCATTAGTGTCATCTGCAGGGCTGAGGGAGCCTGGCGGATGGACTGTCTCCCTGCACTGGCTGATGCGTGAAAGTGGGGAAGGTCCGGGCTTGATTGGGCTCATCCAAGGGCAGCGCAGTCCCCTCTGAGGCAGGGCTGGGTGGCACCAGGGTAGAGTCAAGAGCGGTGATAATCTTAGGAACCACGAGGAGGCCTCCGTGTAGCCGAGGGTGCCAAGACAGGAGAGCGAGGTACGGTTGGCTAGCTGGCTCCCACCTTTCACCCAACCAGAGGGCATGGCGGCCTGGTCCAGGGTGGTGGCAATGGAGGTGCCAGCAAGTGTCCAGATCCTGGAGATGCCAGATTTGCTGATGGATTGGCGGTGGGGAGGGAGTGAAAGAAAGGAAATAAATGGCTCTGAGGTTTTGGCCCAAGCGTCTGGTGGGATGGAAGTGCCATTCTAGGAAATGGAGAAGTTGGCGATGGGGAACCGAGGATCAGTGACGTGGGACAAAGTGTTATGAAGTTCTGGTATTGGGTTGGAGGCTCAGCCACGTCGTAAACCCTGTCTTGTCCTTGTCACTTCTCCTTGTGAGACCCCCGAGTTGTGTGAACAAGGGATGGCGGCCAACAGGGCACCATCCCATGCAGGGCTTGTGCCAGGGTGGTGGTTGCAAGTGGTCTATCTTCCCCAGCTCTGAAACGAGCCAGATCACACACAGCTCTTCCTAGGACTCCCGAAGACAAAGGTGATGGTGCAGGGAGAGAAGGCCACCCGCCAGCATGTGCCCTTCAGGGTACAGACACCCTGGCTACTAGTAATAGCGGCCCAGCGAGATCAGATTCCCTCCCCAAACTGAAGAGGAGGGAAGGAAATTATGCTTGTTCAGGGTTAGGACGACAGAGAAGAGTTTTTCTTTTGGTCTCAAGGCCCTGTAGGAAAACTAGCCTACCTGCGCCAGTCAGGTTAGGCCTCACAGAAATGGCATTGAAGGGGTTTTGAGGTATGAATAGGAGTTCACCAAGCAGGAAAGAGATGAAAGGGTATCCGCGGGGGAGGAAATAGGGTGTGCAAAGGCCTTGGTCCCCCTCTTCACCTCATTGCAGGTCTCCACGGTGACAGTCTTGGCACAGAGCCTCTTCCACAGCTGGAGTGAAGTCGAGTCATCCTGGAACGCAGCAGTGCAGGGTGAGATCCATGCTGAGAACAGCCGGGACCGTAAGATCCTGAACTGCTGGTTGAAAGGCCCCCAGCAGGAGCTGAACCTAACAGCCGCCTACAGGCACCTGGAGTGGGTAAGAGCCCAGGAGGCCTGTGCAGCCAAGAGACCACCAAATCCCTCACCTGGGTCTCCTATCTCTCTCCCTGCTTGGGATGGAGAACGGTTTTGTGCCACTGGCTTGGCCCGTTACCTTGGGCCTCCTGGAGCCTCTATTTCTCTCTCTCTCTCTCCTTTTTCCTTTTCCTTCTTTTCTTCTTACGTATTTTTTGATAGTCTCATTCTGTTGTCCAGGCTGGAGTTCAGTGATACAGTCATAGCTCACTGCAGCCTCAAACGTCTGGGCTTAAAGGATCCTCCCCACTCAGCCTCCCAAGTAGTTAGAACTATAGGCACATGCTACCCATGCCACCATGCATTGCTGGTTTTTTTTTTTTGGCAGACACAAGGTATTGCTGTTTCCCAGGCTGGTCTTAAAGCCCTGGGCTCAAGTTACCCTCCCATCTCAGCCTCCCAAAGTGTTGGGATTACAGGCGTGAGCCGCTGCGCCCAGACAAGCCTTAGTTTCTTGTTCTGTGAAATGAACCCTGGTCACATTAGCACAGATCCGGGAGCGAAGCTTGGCTTCCTTTAGCTGAGAAATCCAAGTTCTTCATTCCCCCTGGGTACCTAGGGAGGTCTAGACATGGTGGTGTGCCGGTGGGATCCTGTGGTCTAATCAGGGTGGAGGTTGTGGGTGGAGTTTGGTAGTCATTCTCGGATAGTCATTTCTGGGGGTGATGGGCAGGCTGTGGGGGGCTACCCCTTGCCTTCCTGCAAGGCAGGTCTGCAGCATGGTCCTGCTGGCCCATCCCTCCCTTCAGCCTGGATCTTGTTGCAGCCCCAGAAGACCCAGGTGTCGCTGACGGCTCTGCGGACTGGTGCCCAGGGCCAAGCTCAGGGCCTGCAGTTGGAGGGAGAGCTGGAGGAGCTGAGGCAAGACAGGACATTGTACCGGAAACGGGGGACCTTGCTCCTTAGGTGTGTGCGCCCCTTCTCCTCGGCTGACACCCTGCAAGTTTCCCCTTCTCCAGCATGGAGGGTCCCCGGGGGAACAGGATGGGCAGAGCTACCTGGAGAAACCCTGCTGACCTGCTGGGGCCCAGATGGAACCCAAATGCCAGAGGAGAGCCACCTCCCCTGAAATCTCCCACATCTCTCGCCTCCTCCATTAGTTGCTGAGGTGGGAGCAGAAGTGAGTCTCATCATCCTAGCCTGGAGCTGCTTGTGTAGTCTTCTCATTTCCTAGAGACAGAGCTCATTAGAAAAGCAGTTCCCTGTGTGCAGGCAACAGCACGAGGTTGGGATGAGCGGAGCCATCTTGGACTCCAGGCTATGCATTGAGCAGCTCTGTGGCCTCAGATAAGTCACCTACAGCCTAAACAGCAGCAGTGATGACAAAGGAAGAGCAGCATCGTTTGCACGGTGTTCATTTGTGTTTTTATCCCACTTACGTTCGTTGAGCACCTACTATGGACCAAGGGCTCTTCTGGGCACGTGGAAAATGGCAGAGAACCAGAACGTCAGAAACCTTTGCCCTTGGGGAGCTTGCGTTCATTTCATATATGTTATCTCTAATCCCGACCACTGTGTCCAATCAATATTATTTTAGACCCCGTTTTACAGATGGGGAAGCTGAGGCACAGAAAAATCAAGTCCTTTGCCCAAGGTCACACAGCTAGTGAAAGACCGTGCCTGGATTCCAGTCCCAGTCAGTGACACCAGATGCTGTGTGCCATCTATCCCCTTGGGTCTTTGCTGTCAAATGGCGATGGGGACCCCAGCCATGCCCACTTCACTGGCACAGTGAGGTGGTGAAGGCTTCCAGATGCCAAATTGTAAAGCACAGGGCTGCCAGGTGTCCTATGTTCTCTTCTCTGTGATAATCTTAAGTCTGCAAGCTTGTGACAGGCCCAGGCTGAGAACGTGGGGCACAATTATCCCCCAACACTACCAGCTGCTTTAATGGCTTTGGCCTGTTTTTCCCTCTGCACACCAGGCACCCCTTGCACCTGCCCATCCCGCAGAGCCTCCTCCTGCAGGAGACCTTCACGGCTGATAGACGACACCAGCGCTATTCCCTGGAGACTAGAGTTGTCCTGAATGGCCGAGAGGAAACCCTGCAGACTGTGGTCCTGGGCTGCCAGGCTGGACACCCCTACGTGAGTGGGTCCAGGGCATAGCTGGGAAGGGGTCTGAGAGCCGGAGGAAGGCCCCAGCTGCCTCCTGACCCCCTGTGTGCGTGTGTACATGTCCCTCCCAGGTCTGTGCAGGTCTGATGCATCCATACGATGGCAAAGTCATCCCCAGGAACACAGAGGGGTGCCTGGTTGCTTGGAATCAGCACATGGTAAGAGCGGAGACCCCAGGGACCTTTGCATCCCAGTCAGCCCTGGTTCAAGTTGCTGCCATCTCTCAGTAGAATTAAAAACATGTTATCTGGGCTGAGTGCAATGAGTCACACCTGTAATCTTAGCTACTCAGGCGGCCGAGGTGGGAAGGTCGCTTAAGACCAGGAGGTGGAGATCTGTCTGGGCAACATACGGAAACCCTGTTTCCAAAAAAAAAAAAAAAGAAAGAAAGAAAATTTGTTTAATTAGCCAGACATGGTGGCATGTTCTTGTAGTCCCAGCTACCTAGGAGGCTGAGGCAGGAGGATCTGATTAAGCCCAGGAGGTTGAGGCTTCAATGAGCCCTGATTGCACTATTGCATTCCAGCCTGGGCAACAGAGCAAGATTCAGACACCTCCCCCACACCCCGGCCCACAAAAAAAAGTTCTCCTGGCCAGGCGTGGTGGTTCCTGCCTGTAATCCTAGCACTGTGGGAGGCCAAGGCGGGCAGATCACCTGAGGTCGGGAGTTCGAGACCATCCTGGCCAACATGGTGAAACCCCATCTCTACTAAAAATACAAAAACTTGCTGGGTGTGGTGGTGGGTACCCGCAGTCCCAGCTACTCAGGAGGCTGAGGCAGGAGAACTTGGGAGGTGGAGGTTGCAGTGGGCCAAGATTGTGCCACTGCATTCCAGCCTGGTCCACAGAGTGAGACTCTGCCCCCCCCCAAAAAAAAAATTCTCCTGCCTGGGTTCCCTGTTTAATTTGGTCCTCCCTAGTACAGTCTGTGTGACAGTCAGAGGGATATTTTCTAAAGGCCAGCACAACCCTGCCACCTGCTTGCTCTCAAACTCTGACAACGTCTCTTGGGATGAAGCCCCACTCCCGCCACCTCAGCCCCGCTTCGTGGCCTGCATCCGCCTCCTCCAGCCTCTTCTCATTTCCTCACCTGGCTCTTTCCTGCCTCGGGACCTCTGTGTGTCCTGTGTGCCTGGAGCCGTCACCCTCTCCTTCAGCTTTGCCTCTTCCCTTCTCATCTTTTAGGATTGAGCTCAAGCATCCTCTCACCTGACCCCCAGACCACCTCACACACACCCCTGCTTACTCTGGCGATGCCTTATATCTTCTTCTTTCTTTTTTTTGGGAAACAGAGTCTCACTCTGTCGCGCAAGACAGAGTGTAGTGGTGCAATCCCAGCTCACTGCAACCTCTGCCTCCCAGGTTCAAGTGATTCTCCTGCCTCAGTCTCCCGAGTAGCTGGAATTACAGACGTGCATTCCCACTACTGGCTATTGTTTTTTGTATTTTTAGTAGAGACTGGGTGTTACCATTTGGCCAGGCTATTCTCAAACTTCTGATTTCAAGTGATCTGCCCACTTCGGCCTCCCAAAGTGCTGGGATTACCGCTGCACCTAGCTTGCCCTGTATCTTTTGCTTCTAGTACCTATCACAAATCCCAGTTCTTTTTTTTTTTTTTTAAGACAAAGTCTCGCTCTGTCACCCAGGCTGGAGTACAGAGGCACAATCTCGGCTCACTGTAGCCTTGTCCTCCTAGGCTCAAGTGATCCTCCCACCTCAGCCTCCCAAGTAGCTGGGACCACAGGCACACACTACCACCATACCTTGTTATTTTTTATTTTTATTTTTAGTAGAGACAGAGTCTTGCTATATTGCCCAGGCTGGTCTTGAACTCCTGGACTCTAAGCAGTCCTCCCATCTTGGCCTCCAAAGTGCTGAGATTACAGATGTGAACCGCTGTACCTGGCCCCAGTTCTATTTTTGTGATTCATCCATCACTGGCTTCTCTGCTACTCTGGAAAAGTCGTGATCTCCACGAGTACTTTATTTACACTGTAGCCATAGGGCTTGGTACACAGTAGGTGCTCAATGAATAGCTGCTGCCATGATGCTATTTAACACCCATCGCATGCCAGGATCCAGAGCAGAAGTCAACAAACTTTTCTGGAAAGAACCAGATAGTAACTAGTTGAGGCTTCATGGGCCACATGGTTCAGGTCTTGTTGACTCATATCTGCCGTTGCAATTCAAGAACACTGTGGATAATACGTAATGAATGGCGTGGCTGAGTCCCAACAGGATTTTACTTGCAAAAACAGGCCACATTTGGACCAGGGGCTGTAGTTGCTGACCCCTGACTTAGAGGGTCTTTTTTGAGGCAGGGTCTTGCTCTGTCACCCAGGCTAGAGTGCATGGCTCACTCACTGCAGCCTTTACCTCCTAAGCTCAAGTGATCCTCCCACCTCAGCCTCCTAAGTAGCTAAGACCACAAGTGTACACCACCACACCCAGCTCATTTTAAAATTTTTTGTAGCGATGGAGGTCTCACTATGTTTCCCAGGCTGGTCTTAAACTCTTAGATTCAGGGGATCCTCCTGCCTCACCTTCCGAAGTGCTGGGATTAGGCCAGGCGTGGTGGCTCACAGCTGTAATCCCAGCATTTTGGGAAGCCAAGGCGGGTGGATCACTTGAGGTCAGGAGTTTGAGACCAGCCTGGCCCAAATGGCAAAATCCCATCTCTACTAAAAAACTATAAAAATTGGCTGGGTGTAGTGGCGGGTGCCTAGAATCCCAGCTACTCGGGAGGCTGAGGCACAAGAAGCACTTGAACCCGGGAGGCGGAGGTTGCAGTGAGCCGAGATCCCGCCACTGCATTCCAGCCTAGGTGACAGAGAGAGACGTGGTCTCAAAAAAAAAAAAAAAAAAAAAAAGATGCTAGGATTACAGATAAGAGTCACCAAACCTGGCTGAGGATCTTGGCATGTGGTTCCCTGGGGGTGAAACTTGTTTTTGCCTGTGTATCCTTGGCTAATTATTTCGTGTCTCTGGACCTCAGTTTCCTTGTCTGCAGAATGGGAGCAGCAGTGCTCATCTCTATGTAGTGACTCTGAAGATTACAATGTAGTGTTGTAAAATGCCTACTAGAACCTGATCCAGGTTGCCTTCCTGACACCTCTTGGAGGAGTTGATACTCTGGGAGAGCACCGTATTTTTCAGCAAGCATTTATGGAGGATTTACTGTATGCAAGGAAGATAGTCATTGTGTCTCTCTCTCCCTCTCTCTTTTTTTTTTTTGAGACAGAGTCTCACTCTGTTGTCCATGCTGGAGTTTGGAGTACAGTGACTTGATCTCATCTCACCGCAACCTCCACCTCCCAGGTTCATGCACAGACCCCTCCCACCATTTTTTTTTTTTTTTTTTTTTGAGACTGAGGATCGAGTCTCGCTCTGTTGCCCAGGCTGGGGTGCAGCTGCACGATGTCAGCTCATTGCAACCTCTACTTCCTGGGTTCAAGTGATTCTCCTGCCTCAGCCTCTCGAGTAGCTGGGATTATAGGCTCCCATGACCACACCCGGCTAATTTTTGTACCTTTAGTAGAGATGGGGTTTCTCCATGCTGGCCAGGCTGGTCTCGAGCTCCTGACCTCAGGTGATCCCCCCGCCTCAGCGTCCCAAAGTGCTGGGATTGCAGGCATGAGCCACCGCACCTGGCCATTTCTCTTTGCAAGATACAAAACAGCCCCTGGGAAGGAGGATGAACCAGGCAGCTGTTGAGCAGTGAGACCCACCCTTCTGGGGGCTCCCTTCACCATTAGTTAAACGAGGCTGCGTGCGGCTCCCCAGGGATAAGGTAGTACAGTTCTTGGAGCTTCTAGGGGGAAACAGACGGCAGGATGACAGCCTCAGACACCTGCAGAAGTGGTTCCCGATGGTGTTTGCTGTTTCTTAAACCGGAGATCGCAGAGCCGGCACTATGGGCCAAATTCAATCTGCAGATGGGTTTTGTTTGGTCTGCTTAGCATTTACATTTTTTAAGAAAATTAATTGCCACCACTGAAAATCAGAAGATTTTGAGTAAAACCCAGATTTCTGGTGTTTATAAGAAAAAAATTGAGAAGGCGTGACCACACCAGGCCTCAAATCCCAGCTGACAACAACAGGCTCAGACTGAGTAAATGGCAATCGTTTAGTTTCATATAATTTGGCTGTCTACTCTTTTTAAAACCGTGTCTAGGCTGGGCGAGATGGCTTACACCTGTAATACTAGCACTTTGGGAGGCCGACGCAGGCGGATCATTTGAGGTCAGGAATTCAAGACCAGCCTGAACAACATGGTAAAACGCCATCTCTACTAAATCCAAAAAAAATTAGCCAGGAGTGGTGGCAGGTGCCTGTAATCCCAGTTACTCGGGAGGCTGAGGCAGGAGAATCGCTTGAACCCGGGAGGTGGAGGCTGCAGTGAGCCGAGATTGCACCACTGCACTCCAGCCTGAGTGACAGAGACTGTCTCAAAATAAAATAAGTGTGTTTAATGACATGCATTTTTCCCCCCTCTTGGACCCTTATTTCTCTTCCTCCGTCTTGGTTTTAAAGTAAAGCCGAGCACCCCTTTAAAGATGCACCCCTTTAAAGATGCATTCCAATGATAAAGCTCCTTGGCAGGCATTTTTAACTTCTCAGTCAACACAGGTAGGAAAAGATGGTAACGTGCTACTGTGTACTTGGCCTATGGCAGAAGCTAAATGATTGTTGAGTGAATAAACGATAGAGCCATTGTGTATTAGTTTGGTATGGCTGCCATGACAAATTGCTGCAATCTTAATGGTTTAAAACGCCACAAATTTATTTTACAATTTTGGAATTCAGAAGCCCAAAATGGATCTCATGTGGCTAAAATCAAGGTGTTAGCAGGGCTGTGTTCCTTCTGGACGCTCCGGGGGAGAGTCCATTTCCTTTCCTTTTCCAGCTTCTAGAAGCTGCCTGCATGCCTTGGCTCGTGGCACTTTCTTTCATCTTCAAAGCCAGCAGCGTGGCATCTTCCAATCTCTGTGTGACTCTGACCCTCCTGCCTCCCTCTCACAGGACCTCTGTGATTACTCTAGGGCCACCCAGATAATCTCCTCATCTCAAGATCCTCAATCCAGTCACACTGCAAAGTCTCTTTTGCCACGAAAGGTCACATATTGACAGGTTCCAGTGATGAGGACATGGATGTCATCGTGGAATGAGTGTTCTTCTCCCAGCTCCACTATGAGTTACACATTCTTTCACTCTAGCTCAGCTTTGTCCTTGGAGTTTCAGGCTGTAGCTAGTGATTCTGTGTGTGTCCAAGTATTTATTGAGCACCTACTACATGCCAGGACCCGTGCTAAGTATTAGGAATATGGCAATGAACAAAATACACTACTCTCTAGGCGCTTTCTTTGGACAAGACACAGACATTCACATTTGTTCCATCAAGCCCACCCGGCTAATCTTAGCTGTAGGCACTGGAGTTTACCATTCCTGTGTACCTGTGCCCACTTCCTGCCCTATAAGTGGACGAGTGTAGACTGCTCCATAACCCATCAATCTTTGGGCCACTTTCTTCTGACGACTGGGTTCCCAGGGTGGCTTCCGCAAGCATTTAGAGATGGTACGAGACCTCTCTCAGTGCCTCTGGTTCTCACACACTCAGGCTAAGAACAGGGAGATTGAGGCTACTTTGAAAGTCAACCGGAAAGTTGTGCTGCACTTGAAGGGTTTACATCGTGACAGATCTCAGCATGGGGAAATCCGGCACAGCCTGGCCCTGGACTTGGCCCATTCCTACCAGGTATGGGTCCCCAGGTTGGGCAGACACTGGTTTGTGCCCTCCACACAGAGCTTGACTGTTAGCAGAAGTAAAGGGTGTTGTCTGTTTCTTCCCAGCTGAGCTTCCCCCAGGCCCTGAACTTGGATGGGGGCATCATCTTTAGACAGAGTCCCCAAGGAACATTCAACTTCGGTGTGGATGTACGAGCTGCCGTCAACCACAATGTCACATCCCAGGTCAGGAGGCTGAATTCTGCTCCCTTGCCAAGGGAGGCCGGGTCTTAATAACCTTTAGAGAAGGTGACCTATATGAGATGTCTGAGGAGGTGGCAGGACACATGACCCTGGAGAGCCAGCAGCACAGTCCTTATTTTGGCAATGTGTTTGTGATTAGTCAGGATGCATTGACTGTTGTAAACAAATGTTTGGCTCTTTGTGAAAGGCCAGTGTTCATGTCTCAGTTCACCATGGCTCTGCTCCATACAGTCTCTCAGGATCCAGGCCTCCCCACCTTGTGGCTCTGCCCCAGTGGGCAGACAGAGGGAGAGAGAGTGGAGAATTATGCAGGAGGCTTTTATGAGCCATACCCATAAGTGGAAAGGTCATTCCTGCCTGGGTTCTCATCACATGATCCCACCTAGCTGCAAGGGAGGCTGGGAAATGTAGTTTTAGCTGTATGTCCAGGAAGAAAAGGAAATGCAGTTTGGTGAATATATAGCAGCCATTGTAGGTATATTTACTCATTCATGGCTGTTCATTTGTTCATCCATGGGCATGTGCATTCATATCCATTCATTCAGCATGGATAGGTTGTATCTCCTGTGTGCCAGGCTCTGTGATGTGCACTGGGGATGCATGGGTGACTCTGTCCCCATCTCTGTTCCCATCTCTGACAGCTTTCAATCTAGTGGGCAGTTTAGTGTTATGTAAGTTCAAGTTCAATTCCCAGTTCCACTGTTAACTAGCTGTGTAACCTTGGGTGAATTACTGAGTCCCACTGAGCCTCAGTTTTGCTAGCTGGGAAATGGGATGGTAACAGCAACCCAGCAAAGCAGTGTTGAGGATTAAATGAAGTACTCATTGTGAACCTGGTAGCACAGTGCCTGGTTCACAGTCAGGGTCAACTAGCAGGTGGTGTGGCTGTGGGAGGCATGAGCAGGCACCATGGCAGGGAGTAGGGGGTCCCAAAGTGGTCTTCCAGCCCCAAATCCAGGACAACACTTCCTAAGCAACCTTGTTCAGTAGCGCAGCCTGAGTAAGATTGAGGGGTGAGGAACATTGAGGGAGGACAGAAGTTTCTGGTTTGAGCTTTGGGCAAATTCTGGGATGCGTTTGCCTAGTAGCCACCTCCTAGGGTTCTGCATCTCCCTCTCTGTTCCCTCTGACCCCTCTTCAACTCTCCCCACAACAGGTCTCGGTCCAGCTGAACGGATCTGACTTCAACTTTGCATTTTTCTTCCAGCTCAAGCATCCCCACAGACCAACATTTCCTCCAAACTTCCAGGTATGGACGTTGCTTCCTTGCGGATGACCTTGACTTGCCTGCCAAGAGTTGTCTGTGAGCAGCTGGCCTGCTGGGAATGGGCGGAAGGAAGGCAGGATGGGGGCCTGAGGGAGGGAGGCCACACTTGCAGTGTTGTGCTTAGCCAAACAGCCCCTGCAGAATCAAGAACAGATGGCAGGGAGGTTTCCACATCCATCATTTGGAAGTGATGGTCCAGGCTGAAGGGGGTGAAGGATCTCATTTCACTCTTGAAAATGGACAGAAACAGAGTTTTCCTCCAAACTCTGCCCTGTATTTGGGCTTTGGCGAAGCTGTGTAATCCTTCAAGAGAGTTTTGTTGATCCAGTGTATTTTGGAGGTGGAGAAAGACATCCAGGTGGGAGCCCCGTCCCCCCACCAAGTTTGCAGCTTCATTGAGCAGACTGTGCATGGTGTGTGCCACAGGAATTAGAGGGTGACTAATTCAAGGATGTGGAGGTGTAAATAGGAAATCCCAACAGGGATGAGGCCCTTAGGAGACGTGGGGCAGACCTTTAATTTGATAGCGATAAAAAAAATTAGAGGTGGGGTCTCACTATGTTGCCCAGGCTGGTTTTAAACTCTTGGCCCCAAGTTGTCTTTCTGCTTCAGCCTTCCAAAGTGCTAAGATTACAGGCATGAGCCACCGCACCTAGCCTGATAGCATTTTAAAATTTCTTTTGAGACAGGATCTCACTCTGTTGGCTGGGCTGAAGTGCAGTGGTGGCGTAATCACGGCTCACTTCAGCCTTGACCACCTGGGGTCAAGCAATCCTTCCACCTCAGCCTCCTGAGTAGCTGGTGCCACAGGCATATGCCGCAACACCCAGCTAATTTTTGTAATTTTTTTTTTTTTTTTTGGCAGAGACGGGGTCTCGCGATGTTGCCCAGGCTGGCAATGAGCCCCTGGGTTCAAGTGATCCTCCTCCCTTGGCCTCCCAAGGTGCTGGGATTATAGACATGAGCCACTATGCCCAGCCCTGATAGTATTTTTTAAACACCTGCTGTGCATTCCCTGTGTGTTGGGTTTTAGACACTCGAATGGAGCCCGAGAGTGGCTCTGAACGGAGGGAACTGCTTATTCTTAGAGGCACGAGTTTTCACAGGTTGATGTCCCTGAAGCCAGGCTCTATCTTCACATTGACACAGGTCACCATTTCACTAGCAGCCTTTTGCTTTTGTGGAGTTCCCTGAGATCACGGCCCATCTGAGAGCTGCTGCCATTTTAGATGGGAGGAAATGCCATCATATTAACCATTTGTTCTAGGGGCTGATGTCTGTGGAGTGATTGCTTGGCAGGCTCTGTTCTAAACCCTGTTTGTGGATTATCTCATGGTCACCTCACGATGCTGTTGTGGGGAGGTGTGGAGCACTGTTGTACCATTTTGTGGATGAGGCTCTGAGACTTAGAGAGGTGGTGTGACTTGCCCAAGATCATGGAGCTCAGCAGTGGAAGATCTTGGGTGGGAACCCAGGCGTTCTGGTTTCAGAGCCCGTGCTATCGATCCCCCGAACTCATCGGGGACTGGGGGTGGGTTCCCCTGGAAGCTTGGATGCTGGGTCATCTAATGGGTGCAAATATTATTATCATTAGTATTTTTTGAGACCGAGTCTTGCTCTGTCACCGAGGCTAGAGTGCAGTGGCATGATCTCGGATTTGCAAACTCCACCTTCTGGGTTTAAGTGATTCCTGTGCCTCAGCCTCCCAAGTAGCTGGGATTACAGGCATGCGCCACCACGTCCAGCTAATTTTTTGTATTTTTAGTAGAGATGGGATTTCAGACTGATCTTGAACTCCTGACCTCGAGTGATCCATCTGCGCCAGACTTCAAAAGTGCTGGGATTACTGGTGTGAGCTCCTGTGCCCAGTTCAAACGTTAATTTTAATTTTAATTTTTAAGACAGTGTCTTGTTCTGTCAACCAGGCTGGAGTGCAGTGGCATGACATGGCTCACTGCAGCCTCCACCTCCCAGGCTCCAGCCATCCTTTCGCCACAGCCTTCTGAGTAGCTGGGACTATAGGTGCACGCCACCACACTCAGCTAATGTTTTAATTTTTTGTAGAGATGGGGGTCTTGCTCTGTTGTTCAGGCTGGTCTCAACTCCTGGCCTTCAGCAGTCCTCCTGCCTTGGTCTCTAAAGTGCTGCAGTTACAGGTGTGAGTCATCGTGCCCTACCAGTCTATGGGTTTTGACAGACATTATGGATCTGCCTTGACAGCATCATTCAGAGCAGTTTCCTTGCCCTAAAAAATCCTCTGGGCTCTACCTTTTCATCCCTCCTCCTACACTCCACCCCCTGGCAACCACTGTTCTTACTCTCTGTGGTTTTGACTTTTTCCAGAATGTCACAGAGTTGGAATACAGTGTGCAGCCTTTTCAGATGGGCTGCTTTCACTTAATAATATACATTTAAGTTTCCTTCATGTCTTTTTCAGCTTAATAGCTCATTTTATATTAGTGCTAGATAATATTCCATTGTCTGGATGTATCATGTTTTATTCAGCAGTTCATCTGTGGAAGCACCAGGCATTCTTTTAAAACCTTTCCAGGCGAGGCACGGTGGCTCATGCCTGTAATCCCAGCACTTTGGGAGGCCGAGGCGGACAGATTACCTGAGGTCAGGAGTTCGAGACCAACCTGGACAACATGGTGAAACCCCATCTCTACTAAAAATACAAAAAAAAAAAATTAGCTGGGCATGGTGGCGGGCACTTGTAATCCCAGCTACTCGGGAGGCTGAGGCAGGAGAATCACTTGAACCTGGGAGACAGAGGGTGCAGTGAGCTGAGATCACAATGAGACTCTGTCTCAGGGAAAAAAAAAAAAAAAAAATTCATTGTGATTGCAATACACAGGCTGGATTCAGAACCATGGGGCTAAACCTGCTTTGCAGATGGGGAAACTGAGGCTCAGTTCAGGAAAAGGAGAGGCTCAGGTCCTGTGGAGCTGGTGGAGCCTTGGGCCTCTCTGCTCCCACCCTCCACTGCTCCCCTCCCCACTGCTCCCTTCAACACCCTTGTTGGGGCTGACTACGTGTTCACCCCCGCCTCACTGCTTGGGTACCCAGATGCCATCCTCTTTGCATCCCAGAAGTTCTGGGTTCTCTGGTTCCCGCGGGGCACTCTACAGGGCCTCCTTTTCCGTGGAGGAGTTGCAAAGATGTCCTCTGCTTCCCCCACCAGCACGAGTTTTAGAGCTAGGCAGACTCAGGTGGCATATATGACCCTCTGAGAGCCTCAGTTTCCCCATTTGTACAATAAGAACTCCCATTTCACATGTGGAAAGATGGGACTGTACCCCTGGGCCAGGTGCTGGAGCCAGGGTAGGCTGTCTCCCTCATCCCTCCCTCTGTCTCATTTCTCCTCCTGATTGTGTGCTGTCTACCATGATTGGTGACTGCTCAAAGTTGGAGTGGCTCAGGAGGGCTTCCTGGAGGAGGAGGCAGCCCTACCCCACACCCAGGATCCCATAGACCCTTCCTGTCCCTCCCCCGCCTCCCTGTAGGTGCAGGCAGCTGCCGGGCGTTACAGAGTGTGCGGCTTCAACGTGTCTCTATCTGTGCATATGTCTGGCCGGGAGCTGGTTCTGCTGGAGGTCGACGCCAGCCAGGACGCTCGGAGAAGCAGCCGGGGCTGGGGTGTGAGTGTCCTTCTCCACCAGGCTGTCCTCAGTGCCCCCAGGGTTGTTCGGCTGCAGCTGTCTGGAAAGATCACCCCAGCAAGGTAATGGTCCCCAGGTGGTCTGCAAGGAGGCGGGGAGACCACAGAGGCCAAAAGGCTGAGGCCTGGGCAGTCCTCACTGAGAGGCCCCTCTTCTTTCCCTCCGAGACCACACCCAAGTCAGCCCCATCGGTGCCACTGAGGGCATGAAAAGCAGGTGGTTTTCAGTTTTTCACTTTTACCCTTTATTTTTTTTGCATTGTTATGAGAGTGTTCATTGTAGACGGCTTAAACGATAATGTATAAAGGGCTGGGCACCATGAGTCACACCCCAGGGCTTTGGGAGGCTGAGGCAGGAGGATTGCTTGAGTTCGGGAGTTCAAGAGCAGCTTGCACGATATAGCAAGACCCCATCTCTCCAAAAAATAAATAAAAATTAGCCTGGTAGGCCGGGCGCAGTGGCTCACGCCTGTAATCCCAGCACTTTTGGAGGCCGAGGCGGGCGGATCACGAGGTCAGGAGATCAAGACCATCCTGGCTAACACGGTGAAACACCATCTCTACTAAAAGTACAAAAAATTAGCCGGACGTGGTGGCGGGCGCCTGTAGTCCCAGCTCCTTGGGAGGCTGAGGCAGGAGAATGGCATGAACCGGGGAAGCGGAGCTTGCAGCGAGCCAAGATCGCACCACTGCACTCTAGCCTGGTTGACAGAGCGAGACTCCATCTCAAAAAAAAAAAAAGAAAAAAGATTAGCCTGGTATAGTGGGGTGCACCTGTAGTCCCAGCTACTCAGGAGGCTGAGGTGGAAGGATTGCTTGAGTTCCGGAATTCAAGACCAGCCTGGACAACATAGACCCCATCTGTACAAAAATTTTATTTAAAAAATAGCTGGATGTGGTGGCGTGCACCGGTAGTCCCAGCTACTCGGGAGGCTGAGGTTAGAGGATTGTTTGAGCTTGGAAGTTGGAGGCTGCAGCGAGCTATGATTGCAGCATTGCAGTCCAGCCTGGGCGACAGTGAAATGAGCCTGACTCTAAAATAGTATTAATAATAATCATCATGTAAAAAGAAATGAACCAAAAATCACTAGTGATCCCAAGGAATATGCATCTCCATTTGGTCTCATGTCTGAGTATATATTTACCTACTGATGTGTCCACTATGGTGAGGTGCTCAGGAGCCAGGGGTGACCACTTGGGTTCCAGTCCGACTCTGCCACTGCTGCCTCTGGGACCACTCGCCCTTCTGTGCCTCAGTTTCTCCACCTGCTTTTTAGGGTTTTCCTAAGGATGAACTGAGCCCTGCATGTGAGTTCCAAGCGAGGGCCAGTGAGCACGCTCCATAGCTGGCTACCATCTTTGCTGCAGGTGTAATCGGAAAAAACAAACTCTTTTTGGCTACTATCCTCTTAATGCTCAGTACAGGATAGTTCTGTGGCCAGGAGCAGGGGTCTTTTTCCCCATAAAGCAATTCTCTGGTGGACACGAACTGGGTGTCCTACAAATTAACTCAGTTCTAACCCTATATACCTGGAGGTAGCATCAGACCCCCACAGGTTAAGTGTGCAAGACTGCCCCCAACTTTAGGCACCATTCCCCTCAGCCTCTCTAGTGGCTGGAACTACAGGCTCACCACCACACCTGGCTAATTTTTGTACTTTTTTTTTTTTTGTAGGAACAGGGTCTTTTTTGTAGAACATGGTCCTCTGCAGTCCCATGTTTGTTCCAGGTTGGCATGGATTTAAGGAGCCCCTGGGCTGTGGACATGATCCTAGATAACCGTGTCCTCAGAATTGCCACCACAGCTGTCCCTCCACCTGTCCAACTGTCCATCCTTATCCCCAGTCTGAAAAGGATTTGAGGCAAATTATTAAAATGTACCTTGTTCTAGGTCAGGAGTTGGCAAACTCTCAAGGCCAGATGGTAACTATTTTCAGCTTTATGGGCCGTATGGTCTCTGTTGCAACTACTCAACCCTGCCATGGCGGCACAAGAGTGTCATAGACAGTTCATAAATAATGGGCATGATTGTGCTCCAATAAAACTTTATTTATAAAAAGAAGTGGTGGGCCAGCTTTGGCCCACAAGCTATAGTTTTCCAACCCTTGTTCAAAATTTTAAAAAGATACATGAGGAAGCTAGGGAGAAGGGAAAAGGAAAATAGGAAAAATGGGAAGCTGCTCAAAGTAGAGTCAGTAAACAAAATTCATGCTATGAGTTCATCTGTGTTATGTACAGCTCAGCTGAAGATTTGGCTCTGAGCTTCCTAGCAGCCAATGCAAAGAGAGAAACCAACAAGTAGTAATATTTGCAGTGGCCCTCAGGAAGTTTACACACACACAGTTAACAGCTGTGCACCATGAAATGCATGGGTTATCTTGTTCCTGGTGGTGAAGCTCAAGGGAAATCTCTCCAATGGTGTCATACAGGAACTCACTGTGTGATGATAGGGACTGCGTCCCCTGCCCCAGTTTTCCAGCAAGTTTAACAGCAAGCTTCTTGGGGCTGTTCCTTTTCTCACATTTATCAGTCACTCATTTTGACCCAGGAGCAGGCATCTTATATTCCAAAGTTCATTTAATTCTAAACAATACTGTGCTTTAGGTACTGCTAACTGCCTATTTGAGCTTTGAGCTCATTACTCTCTCTCTCTACCTGTTTCCTCATCTGTATATTGGGGATCATAATATTCTCAAAAGTCACAGGGCTTTTGTAAGGAGTCAGACAATGCATCTAAAGTACACAGTGCATGGCAGAGTGTGTTGGTTAGATGTTGCTGCATAACAAGCTACCCCAAAGCATAGAGATTAAAGAACAACCATTTTGTTTGCTCATGATTCTGTGGGTCAGGAACTTACACAAGGATTAGGCAGTTCTGCTCTGTGTGACTTTGGCAGGGGTCATTCTCTGGGACTCTTGGCTAACATCAGCCTTCAGCTGAGTCAGTTCCTAGACAGATGTGTGCATGGGCTGAGGGCGGGGGTGGACTGGGAAGTCTAGGAAGGCTTCCTTCACATGTCTGGCACCTCGGTGCTCTTCCATGTGCAAACCCCCCCACTCTTTTCAAGTGGCTGCTTGGGCTTCCTCATATCATGGTGGTCTCAGGCTGGTCAGACTTCTTACCAGGTGGCTGGGTTCCAAGAGGGAGCATTCATGTGAGAACGTGAAAGTTGCAGATCTTAGGGCCCAACCTTGAAAGTTCTGCAGTGTCATTTCTGCCACATTCTATTGACCAAAATACAGGTCAAAGGGCAGCCCTGATTCAGAGGGAGAGGAAATAGATCTCACATGTTAATGCAGGAGTGGCAAAGTCACCTTGCAGGAGAGTGTGTGGGAAGAGCCGGCCATAGGTGCAAACACACTGTATCACACCTGGGTGAGTACCTGTCAGTATCAATATCAGTATCATTTCAAGGTCAGGCACAGCAGCTCATGCCTGTAATCCCAGCACTTTGGGAGGCTGAGGCGGGCAGATCACCTGAGGTCAGGAGTTCAAGACCAGCCTGGGCAATGTGGTGAAACCCCATCGCTACTAAAAATACAAAACTTAGCTGTTGTGGCAGGTCCCTGTAATCCCAGCTACTCAGGAGAAAGAGACAGGAGAATCGCTTGAGCCCAGGAGGTGGAGGTTGCCGTGAACCAAGATCGCGCTACTGTACTCCAGCCTAGGTGACAGAGTCACCCTGTCTCCCCCCCCCCAAAAAAAAGCTAAGTATCAGTTTGTCCACTTTATTCCCCACTTTGCAGAAGGAGAAACTGATGCTCAGAGAGGTTGTGTCCTTCTCCCAGGTCATCCTGTTAGTAGCAGCATTGAGATTGGAACCCAGATTTGCCTGACTGCAAAGCCCAAGATCTTAACCCCCTCACTTCACTGCCTAGGATTTGGCTGTTTTCCAAGGCACTGCTGGACCAGAACACAGCACAGCTGCTCCTCAAGGCATCTGAGGAACGGAGGGGAGGCCGGGTCCTGACCTTACAGAGCCAAACCCGGCACACGGTGGCTGGCTGGGCAGTGATGCCCCGCCTCCTGACGCTCACAGGAAGGCTGAAGCAGAAGGAGACACTTCAAGAGGGTGAGGGCCTGGAGAATGCCATGGGGGCGGGGCAAGCACTTTCTATGGAACTGCAAGGTAGATTCAGTTCCACCCAAGTCCAGTGATGCTCCAACTCCAGCATGTCACACTGGCGTATCCATACGTTTAGATAAAGGGGTATGGATGATTCCCCTTTGTGAGAAATATACATTCTGACAAAAATCTACCCATTAAAAACTGAATAGGTTTCCTTATGCAGGACTTGTCAGAGCCTTTAACATGCTAATGGACATTGTATATCTCCAGAAGGAAGAGTTGGGTACAGGGTTTCCCAGGCATATTTTTTGGAATACCTTTTATTTTGACATAACACCAGACTTGTAGAAAAGTTGAAAGAACAGTGCAAAGAATCCCACAGGCCCTTTGTCCAGATTAACCAGCTACTAACATTTTACATTTCCTTTATCATTCTCATATTTATATTCTCTCTATATGTACATATATTTAACGTATTATTTTCTTCCTGAATTGTGTTTTCTCAGGTTTCTTTTTTGAGAAGGAGTTTTGCTCTTGTCCCCCAGGCTGGAGTGCAATGGAGCAATCTCAGCTCACTGCAACCTCCACCTCCCAGGTTCAAGCAATTCTGCTGCCTCAGCCTCCGGAGTAGCTGGGATTACAGGAACTAATTTTTTTTTTTTAGGGGAGGCATTAATAATCTACCCCTAGTTTAGCATATAATCAAGAAATAACCGTAATAATGGGCAACCAGCAGCCCTCAGGGCTGCTCTGTCTGGAGTAGCCATTCTTTATTCCTATCCTTTTTAAATAAACTTGATTTTGCTTTGCACCATGGACTCACCCTGAATTCCTTCTTGCAGGAGATCCAAGAAGCCTCTCTTGGGGTCTGGATCCAGACCCCTTTCCTGTAACACATCCATCTATGTTATTTTTGATGCTTTTCAGAGTGAGTTGTAGACATCAGAACACCTTACTTACTAAATGGATTATCATACACATCATGAACTAAAGCTCAAAATTTGCTTACAGTTCTCCCTGCTCTTAGTCTCCCTCCCTTTCTTCCTTCCTCTGATGTAAAATTTACAGACATTGAAATGTGCACATCTCAGCTGGGAGCAGTGACTTCCACCTATAATCCCAGCACTTTGGGAGGCCGAGGAGGGCAGATTGCTTGAGGCTGGGAGTTTCAGACCAGCCTGGGCAACAGAGGGAGACCCTGTCGCTACAAAAATTTTTTAAATTAGCTGGACATTGTGGTGCATGTCTGTAGTCCCAGCTACGTGGGGGCTGGAGTGGGAGGATCGCTTGAGCCTGGGAGGTTGAGGTTGCAGTGGGCCATGATTACACCACTGCATTCTAGCCTGGGCAACAGTGAGACCCTGTCTCAAGAAAATAATCATTTTAGTATCTAGTGGTTTCTCCTTGTGGCTTTAATTTGCATCTCCCTGTTGATGAATGATGTTGAGCCCTTTTTTTTTTTTTTTTTGAGATGGAGTTTCACTCTTGTTGCCTAGGCTGGAGTGCAATGGTGCCATCTCAGCTCACCTCAACCTCTGCCTCCTGGGTTCAAGAGATTCTTGTGCCTCAGCCTCCCGAGTAGCTGGGATTACAGGCATGTGCCACCATGCCTGGCTAAATTTTTTTATATTATTAGTAGAGACAGGGTTTCTTTATGTTGGTCAGGCTGGTCTTGAACCCCTGACCTCAGGTGACCTGCCCACCTAGGCCTCCCAAAGTGCTGGGATTACAGGTGTTAACCACTGCACCTGGCTGAGCACTTATTCCTGTGTGTTACTTGTTCATGTAGCTTCCTTTGAGAGAGTTGAGACAGGTCACATTAATTTTTTGCCCATTTATTAAATTGTTTGTCTTTTATTGAGTTGTAGATACTCTTTATATATTCTGGAATAGAATATTTTCTTCCGTTTTGATTTTTTTTTTTTTTTTTTTTTTGAGATGAGGTCTTGTTCTGTTGCCCAGACTGAAGTGCAGTGGGATGATCATGGCTCACAGCAGCCTCAAACTCCTGGGCTCAAGCAATCCTCCTGCCTTAGCCTCCCAAGTAGCTGGGACTACAGGTACATGCCACCATGCCCAGATACTTTTTTTTTTTTTAGAGGCAGGATCTCCCTTTGTTGCCCAGGCTGGTCTGGAACGCCTGAGCTTAGACAATTCCTCCTACCTCAACCTCTCAAAGTGCTGGGATTACAGGCGTGAGCCACTGTGCCCAGCCTGGCCTGGTGTTTTTTATGCCATTTAGATTTTTTTTTTTCTATTGCCTTGGCAAAGAAATACAGTATAATATTGAATAAAAATGCTAAGAGCAAAAATTCTTACCTATTCTCAATCTTACAAAGAAAACGTTCAAAATTTCCACGAATAATTTTAACATTTGGTGTTAGTTTTGCACAGTGTTTTTTGTTTGTTTGTTTTTTAGAGGCAGAGTCTTGCTCTGTCTCCCAGGCTGGAGTGCAGTGGTGCAATCTCTGCTCATTGCAACCTGCAACCTCCGCCTCCCAGTTTCAAGCGATTCTCCTGCTTTAGCCTCCCGAGTAGCTAGGATTACAGGCATACGCCACCACACCCGCCTAATTTTTATATTCTTAGTAGAGACAGGGTTTCACCTTGCTGGCCAGGCTGGTCTCGAACTCCTGACCTCAAGTGATCTGGCTGCCTCAGCCTCCCACAGTGCTGGGATTACAGGCATGAGCCACCGTGCCTGGCCAGATTTTATTCTTAAGAATGGGTGTTGAATGTAATCAAATGCCTTTTCTGAATCTAGTACATATTCATATGGTTTTCCACCTTAATTTTGTTAATAGACTGAATTAAATTGGTCTTAAGTGTGAAACCGACCTTGCTTTAGTGGGATTCCCTGCATTTTTTCGTATGTATTTTTCTTTCCTTGTATACGTAATTGAATTTGGTTTCCTAATACTTTGTTAAGAAAGTTGGTGTTGGTCGGGCACAGTGGCTCACGCCTGTAATCCCAGCACTTTGGGAGGCCAAGGTGGGCGGATCACGAGGTCAGGAGATCGAGACCATCCTGGCTACCACGGTGAAACCCCATCTCTACTTAAAATGCAAAAAAATTAGCCAGGCATGGTGGCAGGCACCTGCAGTCCCAGCTACTTGGAAGGCTGAGGCAGGAGAATGGTGGGAACCCAGGAGGCGGAGGTTGCAGTGAGCCGAGGTCGCACCACTGGACTCCAGCCTGGGCGACAGAGCGAGACTCCATCTCAAGAAAAAAAAGTTGGTGTCTGTGTTCATAGTACTATTGGGCTGTAAGTTTCCTTTTTTCGCAAAGCTCTTGTCAGGTTTGGGATGAGGTTTATGCCACTTTCATAAACCAAGTCGGGTATTCTCTTCTCTTTTCTGAAGGAGTTTCTGTGAGATTGGTGGCGATGTTCCCTAAACGTCTGATCGCCTCTACCAGCAAAGACGTCTGGAGCGTTTTTTGAAAAACGTACAGAGCTATATAAATGTATAGCCCTATATAAATAGAGAGCTATTCAGATTTTCTGAATTATTTTGTGAATTAGCTCACTTGATTTTCAGAGTGTCCTGGGAGGGAGCTAGTGTACTCTGGATTTCACAAATGTACCATTTCTGACATGAGTTACAAGTGTGACATCGTGAATTTAGCGACTTCCTGCCCCCAAATTATTTTCCCTCCTCTCCAAAATGGCTCGTTTCCCTGAGCCGCCCCTACTCTGTTCTTCTCCACCATCCTCTGCAGGCACCCTCAGGGTCACTGCTGACTCAGCTGTGCTGGGCTTCCTCCTGCGGCACAAGCATGAGAAGGCAGGGAACGGCACCAGCGTGCGCAGCGTGACCTGTGTCCTTGCCCAGAACAGCAGCCAGGCCTTGCCTGGAGAGCTCCAGCTGAAGGGCCGGCTGCAGGCCCAGACGAGGAACCTGATGGCCCAGGCCAGCATCCGGGCTCATGCGGCCAGCCTGGCTCTGGGTGGCGCCTGCTCCTGGGGCCCCAGGCACGGCCAGCTTGCGGTTGGCCTGACACATAATCTGAGCATGCTGAGTGATGCAGGTAGGACGAGTGGTCCAGGCAGAACAGCTTCTTCCTCCAAGACTCCTAAGTCCTGGAGCCAAGGGAGGGGATAAATGAGCCTCCAACCCTGATTCACATTCCACCTTCATTTCTTTCCCCTGCTGGCTTCCCCAGCACTCCTGCATCTCCTTCCCTGGGCTGTGATTCAGGTTCAGGGCACCAGTTGTTACCATATTGACATGCTTCAAATCAGATGGTGACAGCCCCTGCCACCAGCCCCCTCCAGGCCTCCCACCTCCCCATTCCCTGGGACAGCTCATGCAGCGTGGATACCTGGCCTAGCCAGGACCCAAAAGATGCCCCCTGGGACCGCAGTATGAAATAATCCCAGCAGCCCCTGCTCGAGCTCCCAGATGTTCCCTCCCGGCCTGGAGGGGCCCCCAGGTACAGCAGCGAGGGGAGGACACATGATCAGACCCCTGTTTCCCTCTGAGATTTGGGCTCTTGCCTTGGGGAGCTAGAAATCTTATAGGGGACATGGGTCTTATCACCGGCTGCATGTGGCAATTGTGCCGTGAGGTTGGACCAGATGAAATCGCCATTTCTGTGAGATGTGGACAGTTTCAGATAGTTTAACCTGGTGTATTGGGGACAGTAGGACCTGGAGCTGTGGAGCTCAGGGGATCCTCTAGGGAGCAGGTGTGCTGGCCAGGCCCCTGTCATGTTTCCGTCGTGACTAAATGTGGTGGACTGGTCTCAGTGGCCTCTGGGGTTCTGCCCACTCCTGCCCTCTGGCCTCTTCCTCCAGGACTCCCCTCCGAGGCAGGGATGCTCCTGTCTCTCACCCACATGGCTTCCAACTGCTCAGCACGCCTGGCACTGCGGAACGCTGGGGGTCAGCTAGACGCTGCCCTTGGCCTGGAGGACTTGACCACCGAGTCCCCAGGCCAGCAGCTCCATGCCAGCCTCCGCCACACCCACACCATGCCCAGCCTCAAGCACTGGGGCCTCCCCTTCTCCGTAGACGGCCACGGGCACTTCCAGGTGAGTGAGGAGGGGGCTGCACCCAGGCCCTCCCAGGGGACGCTAGGTCCCAGGGACACCCAACAGCTTTGCTTCTGCCCAGAGTGCGGGACACAGTCTGGCGGCCGGGCTGACGTTAAACTTGGATGGTGAGCAGCTCCACGCAGCCCTGGAGAGGAAGGCAGAGGACGGCCGCCAGGGGCTGGTGCTGGGGCTGCACCATGGCCTCTCGGGGCTGCAGGGCACCCTGCCCTCCCAGCTTGAGGTGAGTGGGTCGGGTGCCCAGGTGGGCCAGGCTTCAGCCTGCACCAGGGCCTGCCTGGTAGAATGAAGACGATGGAGGCCCTGGTCCCTCAGTTCCTCCCTGGGGCCCCCACCCTGGAGAAGCCCCACACCCGCAGCTGTCTTCATTGTTCTCATAAACGAAAAGCAGCAAACCACCTCGGTGCCCGTCCCTGAGGGTGGCTAAACCGTCCATGGTGGGAGAGGGAATGTGAGTGACCAGGGCTGCTGGCCTGAAGCCAGGCTGCACCATCGCTGACTGTGTGACCACACGCAAGATGCTTCCTGTTTCCCTGACTTGGGTGACGCAGTTTCCTCATCTGCCACCTCCTTCCATGGTTACTCTAAGGTTCAGTGAGCACCGTGCCTGGCGCAGAGGCCCTGCATGGGGGGAGCTCTGCTTACCTTCATCTGATGATGAGGCTGTGGCTTCGCCCTCAAGTCTCTGTGCAAACCTCTCTTTCGGGTTGTTTGCCCTCGGTGGCTTCCCCACAGGGTAGGGTCAAGTGGGATCTTGGCACCCACGACAGTTCACTGTGGGGTCGGGAAAGAAGCCAGCCCCTTCCCACCCACTGGTCTCTGTAGGTCAACTGCAGTGGAGACGCCTCGCCCACCCAGCTGTTAGGATGGTGCCAAGGAGACATCGCTGGGCAGCCTCTCGAGGTATGGGGTCTCTGTCCTGGGCGGGATGGTTGTGGTCCATAGTGGACCCCCTCAGCAGGGCTGGCACAGTCTGATCACAGGGGCTGCTTGTGGTGTGGCCCGGGGCTGAGGTCACTGCCAGGAGATACTCACATGCTCCCCCTCCTTCAAGACCCCCCACATCCCTGGTGACATGCACCTGGACTCCCAGTTCCCAGGGGCATCAGCTCAACCTGAGGGTCTTCGCGTGGTCCCATCTGCAAACACAGGTAGACGTCAACCAGGCCCCAAGGGTTGCAAGCCCACCTCTGTTATGGGCAGCTGGGTTAGTGGACAGCTGGACTGGTGGTGGGCATGTCCTAGCATCATGAGACAAGTGGACCGTGGAGCTCAGGGCTGGCGTGCGGCTCAGCTCAGGTGGCTTCAAGCTCTCTCTGACTAGGGAGCAGGCAGGAAGCACAATGCCTTTCTCCTTGTCCTGTCTGCCTCCCACCACTGCCACCTAAGCGTCATGGGCTCAGGCATTTCTATTTCGTGCCTGGTAGTATTCCCAGGTTTAAGAGAGGGTCTTAAACGTCTCCCCCGCCACCCCTCTCCTCCCCTCTCCTTTCCCGAGATGGAGTTTTGCTCAGTTGCGCAGGCTTGAGTGTAGTGGCATGACCTCAGCTTACTGCAACCTCTGCCTACCAGGTTCAAGTGTCTCCTGCCTCAGCCTGCCAGGTAGCTGGGATTACAGGCGTCCACCACCACGCCCAGCTAAATTTTTGTATTTTTAATAGAGAGGTTTCACCATGTTGGCCAGGCTCGTCTTGAACTCCTGACCTCAAGTGATCCGCCTGCCTCAACCTCCCAAAGTGCTGGGATGACAGGCGTGGGCCACTGCACCTGGCCTGCTCCTGCTGTTTCAATGATAAACCCGCGTGAGTTGGGTGCAGGGGTTGCAAACTGAGAGCCTTTGGGGGCCAGGCGGAGAACTGAAATGTGTCACTGAGCTGTGTGGGGAACTACAGAGTGTGTGCCACGTCTCAGACCCTCCACATCATATGTATCTTTTCACATTTCTTGTAGTAAAATGTGTGTAATAATGTAAAATTGTTTTAAAGTATACAACTCGGGGACGCTATGTTTGTTCACACTGTTCTACAATCATCGGTGCTTGCAAGTTCTAGAACTTTTCATCACCCCAGTGGAAACCCCATATCCATCAGTAGTCCCTCCTATCTCCTCCTCCCTGGTCCCCAGCAACCATGAATCTGCCTTCCATCCCTATGCATTCGTCTATTCTGGAAATTTCATACAAACAGAATTATACATGATGTCGTGTATCCCAACACTTTGGGAGGCCAAGGCAGGTGGATCACTTGAGGTCAGGAGTTCGAGACCAGCCTGGCCAACATGGTGAAACCCTGTCTCTACTAAAAATACAAAAACATTAGCTGGGCATGGTGGTGTGTGCCTGTACTCCCAGCTACTTGGGAGGCTGAGGCAGGAGAATTGTTTGAACCCAAGAGGCGGAGATTGCAGTGAGCCAGGATTGCGCCATTGCACTCCAGCCTGGGTGGCAGAGCAAGACTCCGTCTCACAAACAACACCACAAAAAATATCAGAGTGAGTGACCACATAAAACTTATCAGCTCAAGGGCCACTAACTTGCAACCCCTGGTCTAGGGTTGGCTGGACCCTGGGAACGCCCAGTCCTGGGGGGAAAGTCCAGGGAGTCAGCTACGTGGTGATAAGGGCTCAGGCCTCAGTTTCCCCAGCTCTGCCCACTGGGGCTGGGATGCAGGGAAGCGCTCCGTGGATAGTGACAGAGAGCTCAGCCCTGGCCTCTCTGCTCTCACACTGAGTCTCCTTGGTGCCATCAAGGTCAGCGGTGACACCAGCAGAGGCCTAGCAGGCAGGCCTGGGTGTGGCCCAGGGCAGATGGGGACAGTCTTGCAGAGCTGCCCAGCAGTACAGAGCCCCTGAAACTTATGATAAGTCCAGCCCTGAGTCCTGGGCTGTCATGCCAGAGGGTGGGTGGCGCATGATCAGAGCCCAGCAGACCTGGACCTCCTGTGGGGTCCCACGGCAGATGCGGCCTTCTGCCTAAAGTGGGGCTTCCCGCACACCCAGTACACAGGCATAACCCGGGAGGGCGTTAAAATGCAGGCTTGATTCAGCAGGTCTGGGGTGGGGCCTGAGAACCTGCATTTCTCAGCCCAGGTGATGCAGTCACGGCTGGGCAGCAGCTCATTCTTTGGGTCACAGGGGCCCAAGGTGTCCTCTCCACCTCCCTCATTCATCCCTGCTCCTTCATGCCTGGGTAGCTCCTTTGATAGTGGTGGAAAAGGTGGTGGAGATTTCACTGAAGATTTTTGTTTTTTGAGATGGAGTTTCGCTCTTTCGCCCAGGTTGGAGTGCAGTAACGTGATCTCAACCCACTGCAACCTCCGCCCACTGGGTTCAAGAGAGTCTCCCACCTCAGCCTCCTGAGTAACTGGGATTATAGACAACTGCTACCACACCTGGCTAATTTTTGTATTTTTAGTAGAAATGGGGTTTTGCCATGTTGGCCAGGACAGTCTGAAACTCCTAACCTCAAGTTATCCACCGGCCTTGGCCTCCCAAGGTGCTGAGATTATAGGCGTGAACCAGTGCGCCTGGCCTTGCTGAAGGTTTTACCGAGACAATTGTGGGTGGCATGGGAGGGAATTACATCTCACAGCAAAGTTTGAGAAACTTTTTCCATCAAGGGCCGGATGGTAAACGTTCTAGGCTCTGTGGCCCTGCAGTCTGTGCCGCAGCGCCTCCATTCCGCTGCTGTTGTGTTGTGAAAGCAGTCACGGGAATAGGACGTGAACATGTTACCGGAACGGAATCTCAATCCAGACCCCAAGGGAGGGTTCTTGGATCTTGGGCAAAAAACAATTCAGGGCTGCTGGTTGCCCATTTTTATGGTTATTTCTTGATGATATGCTAAATAAGAGGTGGATTATTCATGCCTCCCGTTTTTAGACCATATAGGGTAACTTCCCTACGTTGCTAAGATATCTGTAAATTGTCATGGCGCTGGTGGGAGTGTAGCAGTGAGGACGACCAGAGATCACTCTCATCTCCATCTTGGTTTGGTGGGATTTAGCCGGCTTCTTTCCTGCAACCTGTTTTATCAGCAAGGTCTTTATGACCTGTGTCTTGTGCTGACCTCCTATGTCGTCCTGTGACTTAGAATGCCTAACCTCCTAGGAATGCAGCCTGGTAGGTCTCAGCCTTATTTTACGCAGCGTCTATTCAAGATGGAGTTGCTCTGGTTCAAATGCCTCCGACAAACAGGCAGGGCTGTGTTCCAATGACTTTGTTTACAAGAACAGATGTAGGCTGTGGTTTGCAACCTGTTTCGCACCAGCCAGGAGATCTTGGTCTTCCCAAAGCCTTTCTCCAGCCATCCTCCCCAGGCCTACTCTCCCCTGCCTGCCCCGCTTCCTGATTGGTTTCTGCGGGTTTTCTCTGTGGTCTCCTGGGTGCATGTGTAATTAGCTGGAGTAACCACGTTGGTCATCAAATCTCCTGCAAGAGGGTGTGAGTTCCTCCCACCACAGTGACGTGAATGGCACTGATAACCCCAGGGTTTGTGGGAGCCAGTGCCAGCTGGCCCCGGGCTGGCTCTCTCTACACAGGGCGGTCCAGCGTCTCCTCGGTGTCGTTCCAGGTCTCTGTGGACATTCACAACAGCAGCTCCGGCTTCGAGCATTCTGGACGCGTCGTGATGGGGCCCACATTCCTCAACTACTCCATGAGCTGCTGTTACCATGATGGGCACCTGGAGCTCTCCGGCCGGAGCTGGCACAACAGTGAGGCCTTGTTGTGGGCAGGGTTCCCAGGCAAGGCCTGCCTGAGTGCTGAGCTGCAGATACACGGTGAGGCACCCAGCGCACAGCCCTGGGACTGGGGGGCTGGCTTCCTCCATGCCTGGGCCAGCCCAGCAGCCTCAGGCCTGGACCCAGGTGGCACCCCCATCAAGCCCAGTGTGGCTCTGGGCTCTAGGACAACCAGGACAGCCTTGCCCATCAATGACCTAATTCCTGAGACAGGCGGATTAGTTTTCCACACACCGGATGGCTTAAAACATAGAAATCTTAGCTAGGTGTGGTGGCACCTGTGTGTGGTCCCAGCTACTCGGGAGGCTGAGGCAGGGGATCGCTTGAGCCAGAAGGTTGAGGGTGCAGTGAGCTATGATTGCAACACTGCACTCCAGCCTGGGTGACAGAATGAGACCCTGTCTCAAAATAAAAGCAAAAACAATCGACAGTGGATTGAGGGCCCGTCCGATTTAGATATGACCTTATTTTTACTTAATTACATCTGTAAAGACCTTGTTTTAAAATAAAGTCATAATCACAGGACAGAGGGTGAGGGGGGTGGGTGGGACTTCAATATCTCTTTTTTGGGGACACGGTTCAACCCATTATGGTGGGAAGATAAAAGCAACAAGAGGAGCCAGCATTGGCTGAGCACTTACTGCATACATGCCAGGCAAGCTGTGTACACACGACAGCTCAATACAGTACAGCCGACCCAGTCACACAGGGGGAAAGGCAAAGCTCTTAGAGGGGCCTGTGAGCCGTCAGAATCCACACCCTTCCCCTCTCTGTCTTCATCTCCCAGCCCCCAGCCCTACTTATTCCACTCCTCACTGTTCTTCAACACACCAGGCTTGCTGTGGCCCCAGGACCTTGGCACAGGCTGGTCCTGCTGCCTCGAATACCTCTCTCCCACACGCCTGCCTGTCTTCCTCACCTCCCTTAGGTATTTTTCCAGTGGCATCTCAGGGAGGCCTCTCTTTTCTACCTCCCCATCTCCTCCCATCCCTCTCCCCAGCTCTGTCATTTGACATATGTGTAGCATACAAATGCCTTTGTTTCTCGTTCTTTCTATGCTAGAATCAGCAGAATGTGTGCTCTGCGAGGGCAGGGATGACTTCTGTCTGCTTTGTTGCAGGGTACACAGTAGGTATTAAATGGGTGCGTGAACAAGCCTATGAGGTAGGGTTAGGAATATCATTCCCATTCTGCAGCTGAGGAATGGAGGCTCAGAGAGGTTGAGTCACCTGGCCCAGGTCACACAGCTGATAATGACAGAGGGAAGATTGAACCCAGAGACACCCTCTGACCCCCATATAGATTATGGAGACGTGACTCTTAACCATTCAGGACCCCTGGGACTCCCCAGTCCCCTGGGGCATCTTATGTTGGCCTCAAACTTTTTTATTTTGGGGTCCAGGTGTGATGGCTCACACCTATAATCCTAGCACTTTGGGAGGCCAAGGTTGGTGGATCATTTGAGGTCAGGATTTCGAGACTAGCCTGGCCAACAAGGTGAAACCCTGTCTCTAAAAAAAAAAAAAAAAAAAAAGAAAAGAAAAAATTAGCTGGGCATGGTGGTGCATGCCTGTAGTCCCAGCTACTCAGGAGGCTAAGGCACAAGAATCACTTGAACCTGGGAGGCAGAGGTTGCAGTGACCTGAGATCATGCCACTGCCCTCCAGCCTGAGCCACAGAGTGAAACTTCGTGTCAAAAAAACAAACAAACAAACAAAAAACACTTTATTTTTGGCCCTCAGCCTCCTGAGGGGTGAACAGAGGACAGGATCACATGGGGAAATTGTCCCCAGTCTGAGATGACCTCACGCTTCGTTAGGGACATGATAGCCGAGTGAGGGGAGGTCATTCTGGGTGACCACCTCCACACCACTCTAGTTCCCGACCCAGGATGCCTGGTGTGGCTGCCCCCAGCCAGGAGTGACCTCTCCCTTCTCCCACTGCTGTCCACAGTCTGCTGTCGCCACCTCTTGGGACGCTTTCTGCCTGTCGTTAACACTCCTGGTGTCTCTGACAGCCCGGTGCTCTCGGGCGTGGGGATTGTGTCCCCTCTCCTCATGTCCTGCACATAGTAGGTACATGTGGTTGAATGTTGAACGAGGAAGGAAGGAAGCCTGTCCTGAGGCCTTCTGCATGTCCCATAAGTGGTCCTCTCCCGTGTGTTACCCCATTCACTCTGGGCGCTATCTCCTGAGGCGGGCGGGCTGTGCCCACCTCATAGATAAGGAAGGTGAGACTCAGAGCTATGGAGCTCGTCCACCCTGCTGGCCAGATGGGAGGTGCTAGAGCCTGGCTGAGTGTCACTTGGGCCTGAGCCCAAGCGGTGAGCTGCACCCCACGGGAACCTGGCGTCTGACGTAGAGTAGGCGCCATCTGTTTGCTCTGGGACTCCCGGACCTGATGGATTTCTCTGTGTAGCAAAGGGAATTTAAGTTAAAGAAGAAATTCCTACCTGTGAGCCAGAATCTCCCGTTCTGCAGGGAGTGATGGGAGGGACGGGACTCTCCAGCCAGGGCCGTGTGGCTGCAGATGGAAGTCAGTGGCCGCAGTGGCCATTTGTGGAGAGCAGACCTCATGCTGATTCCTCTGCAGGCTACTCGGATAATCCTCAGGAATCCCTGCAGAGAAGCCTTTCATCCCGCAGTCATTCAGAAAGCACTCGCTGCACCCCCGCTGTGTGTCAGGAGCTGTCCTAAGAGAAACCCCGCCCCCAGGGACTAAGGTTCTGGTGGGGTGAGAGTATGGGGAGCAGGGACCCAAAAAGTGAGTGAGTGAGGTCATTTCAGGTTGTGCTGGGAACCACACTCCAGGGAGATGGGATGGAGGATACCTGGCAGCAAAGGATTGTGAGGGACTTCAGATGTGCAGTCAGGAGAGGCTTCTTGGAGGAGGTGTCATTTCAGCAACTTCAACTTCAATGAGAGAAGGAGCCACCCAGACCTAGATCCTCAGGGACACATTATGATAGGTGATGTCAAGGAGGCTCAAAATGGTTGACTCCACCCAGCCCCCACGCTGTGGCAGCCTTGCCCTTTCCTGCTGGTGTTGTGTTTGAGGGCCGCAGGGCATGGCCTCTCCTGCAGTCTGGTGTGCTCCTGGACTGGGAAGGGAGGTGAACCTGTCTTCAGTAGCCCATGCCATTCTCTGCCTCTAGAGACCCAGACCCAGGCCATGGTAGCCTTCCGTGGCAGGGACAGTGGAGTCAGCATGGACCTGGCAGCCCTGGTGGCTTGGCCACTATATGGCCCACTGCAGCTGGTGGCCAATGCCAGCCATGCAGTGCCTGCTCTCCAGAGGCTGGGCCTGCCCTTCACCAACCAGGTAAGGAGTGGGTGGGGCAGGACCTCCCTCCAAATTCTGTTCCCTCTGTCCAATTCCTAGTGTGCAGAGGACCCGCTGTGTGCAGGGTGGGTGGGGAGGACCAGGCCTTGGGTTTCCCCAGTACTTTACAGTTTACAAAGGCTTCCTTCATAATTGCTGTAACTGCTGAGGTCTGCTGAGTAGTCTCTGCGTTCCCAATCACAGGGCTGGCGTGGGTGGGTGCCCGGGGCCTCTCCTGGCTCCTGTCCTGCGTCCTTCTGCCCTGCAGTCTTGGGTCAGAATCAAAGCTCCTGCTTGTCAAGCGCCTGCCCCATGCCCAGCCCCCTTTAAAGGGTTGATGGGCGTTCGTTAGTCTCATCCTCCTAACGCCCCAGAGAGAGGCAGGATGGTACCATCCTTGCGAAGGCCTTCTCTGGTGTTCAGATCCCAGCCCTGCTGCTTGCCAGCTGTGTGGCCTTGGGCAAACTCCTTCACCTGTCTGTGCCCTCATCTCCTCATCTGCAAAATGGGGACGATGATATTACCTATAATGTGGAGGTTGTGAGGATCGAGTGAGTTAATCCCATTAATGCCTGCGTAGATGCTTAAGAAGCACCTGTTGTGATGAAGGGGAAGATGATGCTGATGGTGTGACAATGACTATTATCATCATCATCTCTGGGTCACATGTGAGAGTGTGGACGACTTGCCCAAGGTCACCTAGCAAGTAAGCAGCAAAATAGGGACTCAGACTTGGCATCCTGGCTCTTCCTCTTGGTGTCCTCCTGCCTCGGAGAAGAGGAACCCACATGGGGCCATGCCCTGAGCACTGTCACTTGGCATGAACTCGTCCTGCCTAGCTGGGCCCTCCTCCTCCAACACAGAGCATATTCCAGAGCCAGGCATTAATGCTTCTTTCCCAGCCTGTTTCAGGTTACCCAGCAACCCCTGCCCCACTCCACTCTGCTGTGGGAGGAGGGGCAGCTCCCGGCGGGTCAGGGGGCCAGGCTGTCACCCCTCGTGCAAAGGATCTCTGCCCGGTACCCCACAGCTGAGTGGACTGGATACCCTGTGCCCCTGACTTCATCTAAACCCTTTCCTGGCCTCGAGGTCAGGTGACAGGGAGTCCTCCAGGGAGCACATGCTCTGCCAATGTCTGGGCTGTAGCTGTCCTTTGGGCTCCCTCGGTGGTACTGCCAACCTCAGCTGCAATCGGGGCCGACCCTGGCCCTGCATCCTCAGCATCTATGAGAGTGTTGGATGAGCCAAGCCTGCGGGGCTTCTGTGGCTCCCAGGCCATGCTGGGGTTGGGACAAGGACGTGCTGGGCTATAGAGCTTGGCTGGGGTCCCCACCAGGCCTGTGAGGCTCCTCAGGCTGTCTACACCCGCACATCTCACAGCCTGCTCCCTCCTCAGCTCGTGTTCCAAGGACTCTGGGAGGCAGAAGAGATGAGCTCCTCACTGCAGCTGACCTGTGATTCTCAGGCCACCTTGGTCCTTGACGTCCGTGGCCAGAACCAGGCAGTCAGGTGAGGGGGGCCCCCAGGAGGAGAGGAGTCGGGGGAGGAACCATTGGCTGGGCACCTACTGTGCACCATCGCTGGACACAGCCCCTCTCAATCCTCTGCTCAGCCCCGCTACATAAATATGGGTAGGAAGGCTCAGAGAGGCCAAGCGACTTTTCCAAGGTCACACAGCTGTAAAAATCCCTCAACCTCTCCAGGCAGGGCACTGATGTGTTCTTGGCCTCAGAAACGAAGTGCATCCCAGGCCCCAAACACTTATTAGTAACTATTAGTGCCCTTAGGGCTGGGGGCCTGGTGAGGTGCTTGGTGTTCCTGTGTGTGCACTAAGTCAGGGGCCACCAGCCAGGCTCTAGGGCTCAGGTCTCAGCAGTGAGGGAGGGGGTGAGTAAGCCACTTGTTGAAGGGGTAGATCAGTGGTTCTCACCTAGGGGCGAGATTCCCCCCAGGGACTTTCAGCAAAGCCTGGGGAATTTCTGGTTGCTACACCGGGGAGGATGACACTATGAGGGTCAGTGTATAGAGGCCACAGATGGTGCTAAGCATCTTACAGTGCTCAGGACACACCCACGAGTGTGAAGTCCATGAGCCAACAACCGTGCCAAGGCTGAGACGTGGAGATGGAGAGGAACCTGATAGGAGGGTACAGCACCCTGGAGTTAGCAACATGGGAGATAGGCCTGGCACAGTGGCTCACACCTGTAATCCCAGTGCTTTGGGAGGTCGAGGTGGGAGGATTGCTTAAGCCCAGGAGCTCGAGGCCAGCCTGGGTAATACAGTGAATCCCCCATAAGCTACAAAAATCTTTTTTTTTTGGGGCCGGAGTCTCGCTCTGTCGCCCAGGCTGGAGTGCAGTGGCGATCTTGGCTCCTGCAAGCTCAGCCTCCCAGGCTTCGCCATTCTGCCTCCCAGCCTCCCAGTAGCTGGGACCTGGCCACGCCACCTCGCCCGGCTAGTTTTTGTATGTTTTAGTAGAGGCGGGGTTTCCCGTGTTATGGGAGTGGTCTCGATCTCCTGATCTGCGTGATCGCCCGTCTCGGCCTCCCAAAGTGCTGGGATTACAGGCGAGCCACAGCCTTGACCTTTTTTTTTTTTTGAGGCGGGTCTTGCTCTGTCACCCAGGCTGGAGTGCAGTGGCATGATCTCGGCTCACTGCAAGCTCCGCCTCCTGGGTTCATGCCATTCTTCTGCCTCAGCCTCCCCAGTAGCTGGGACTACAGGTGCCCGCCACCATGCCTGGCTAATTTTTTGTATTTTTAGTAGAGACAGGATTTCACTGTGTTAGCCAGTATGGTTTCAATCTGACCTCGTGATCTGCCCACCTCGGCCTCCCAAAGTGCTGGGATTACAGGCGTGAGCCACCACATCCAGCCTACAAAAAAATCTTAAAAATCAGCCTGGCATGGTGATGCATGCTTGTAGTCCCAACTGCTCAGGATGCTGAGGCGGGAGGATCATTTGAGTCTGGGAGATCAAGGCTGCAGTGAGCAGAGATGGCACCACTGCACTCCGGCCTGGCTGACAGAGAAAGACCCTGTGTCTAGTGAAGAAAAAAAGAAAGAAAGAAAAACGTGCAGACCATAACCACCCTGGCCTGGAGGAGTGAGGGGAGGGGTGCTACGTGAGGAGGATCCCTGGGAGGGAGCCAGGGGGTTAAAATCCTGTTGTCCACACCATGCTGGAGCTCCCAAAGGACCAACCCAAGAAAGCTCACTGATGGGCTCATGGAAGACTTGAAGCCCAGAGCCATGCTTAACCCTTGATACCAATGGGGAAACTGAGGCTCAGAGAGGGGCAACCAAGGAGCTTGCCCCTGGTGCCAGAGCTAGGCAGAGGCCAAGCCGGGAGTCAAATCCAGGTAACTTGGCTCTAGAGTCCAGCCCTAACCAGGGCACCATATGGTCCTTGGACCTTGGAGTGTGTGAATAGCCCTGCATTAGGCCACTGATGTGATCCTGGCTCTCTGACCCTCTTTTGGGGAAGTCGACTTGGTCTCGACCTGGCCCTAGGGGCGCTGGACAAGGTGCCATCTCGCCAGCTTCAGGCCTTCTCTTTTTTCCTTCTAGCAAAGAGCTGCTGTTCTCAGGCCAGCATCGCCTTCCCTCCCTCCTGGGTCGCTGCCCCAGCTCTGCCTCAGCCTCAGCTAAGGTAACTGTGCCCCAGCTGCCTGGCTCCTAACTGGTTCCAGATGCCCAGCCCAAGGTGGGAGGGAGCCAGGCCCCTCTGGGGAGTGTTAACGCATGCACATTTGTTCGCCAGCCTGCAGCAGGCTCCGGTGGGCAACCCTCGGAAACCCCTGGCTCCAGCTTTCCCAAACACACCCAGGTTTACATTCCTGGGCCAGCCCCCGCGGCCCCCAGTCAGGCCTGCGAGCCCTTTCGGGAGATGGGGAAGGCCTCCTTACCCAGTGCCTGGCGCCTGGCATTGCCTCACCCAGCCTGGCACACTTGTAGAGGCTGGAGCAGATGATACAACCCTTTGGAGCTGCGCCAGTGTCACCCCCATCTCTGCCCTGCATGCAGGACTGCAGGGGGGGTCGTAGGAGTGGACAGGAGGGCCCAGTAGACTTAGGCCAGGTTCCTCTGTCCTCCTGAGCTGTCGTCTGTGCCCAAATCTGGAGCTCCTGGAGGGCATGCCTAGTGCCTGGCACAGGGCCCAGCACACAGTAGGTGTTCAGTAAAAAATAGGGCATGAATAGGTGAGTGCATGCATGAATGGTCACATCTGCCAGCTGGTCACTTCATTTTGCTACCAGCCACCCTGTTTTGGTAGGCTCTCCCCGCCCTGGCCCAGGCCGCCTTTGTTTACAGAGCGCGTGCTGTGTGCTGGGTCCCCTGCCGCATTTACACAGGATTTTGGAGTTCCTCAAATTTCACTACAACTGCATAATCATTCAGGGAACTTTCTCTCTCTCTCTCTCTTTTTCTCTCTTTCCTTTCTTTCTTTCCTTTCTTTCTTTTCTTGCTTTTCTTTCTTTTATTTCTTGCTTTTCTCTCTCTCTCTCTTTCTCTCGACAAAGTCTCTGTCACCCAAGCTGGAGTGCAGTGGCACAATCTCGGCTCACTGCAACCTCCACCTCCCTGGTTCAAGTGATTCTCCTGCCCCAGCCTCCTGAGTAGCTGGAATTACAGGCATGCACCACCACGCCTGGCTAATTTTTATATTTTTGGTAGAGACGGGTTTTCACTGTGATACCCAGGCTGGTCGCAAACTCCTGACCTCAAACGATCCACCCATCTCAGCCTCCCAAATGTTGGAATTACAGGCATGAGCCACCACGCCCAGCCTTATTTTTTATTTTTAAAACTTCTTTCTGAGACAGGGTCTTGCTCTGTTACCCAGGCTGGAGTGTGGTGACATGATCATAGCTCACTGCAGCCTCAGGCTCCTGGGTGCAAGTGATCCTCCTGCTTCAGCCTCTGGAGTAGCTGGGACTACAGGTGGTGCCACCACACCAGGCTCCATTCTGGCAACTTCTTAATTTTTTCCCAAGTTTTATTTTGAGTCATTTCAACCTATATAAAAGTTACTGTAGGACAGTGAACATTGACCAGTTGTTAATATCTTTCCATATTTCTTATCTATGTTACATAAATTTGTATCATCAGATACATATTTTTTCTGTATCGTTAAGAATATAGAGATGTTTCTGAAGGCATCACCTTTTTATTCTGAAATACTTCAACTATTTCCTGTAACAAGGATATTTTCTGATTTAACACAATAATTACAACATTCAGGAAATTGAACGTTGAAGTAATATCTTCATTTAATGTACAGCCCATATACAATTTCCCAGCTTTCCCACTAATGTTCTTTCAAAAAACTGTTTTGTTTTGTTTTAAATCCGGGATGCAGGCCAAGATCACAGAGCATGCGTAGTTGCCATGTTTTTTTAATTTTCTTAATCTAGAACAGAGGTCTATAAACTTGTATTATGAAGTAAAATGTGTGGGGGTTGCAGGCCTTACGGTCCCTGTTACAACTACTCACAATTGTCACTGTAACAGAAAAGCAGCTATAGAGGATATGTAGGTGAATAGACGTGGCTGTTACAATAAAACTTTATTTATAAAATCAGGTTGTGGGCCAAATTTGACCCAAACAGCAGCTCCTGATCTAGAACATTCTCCTTCTACACCCTACCTTTCCTTACCCAATGTTTTATTTTATTTTATTTATTTATTTTTTTTACTTTTTTTGAGAAGAAGTTTTGCTCTGTCACCCAGGCTGGAGTGCAGTGGTATGATCTCAGCTCACTGCAACCTCTGCCCCCTGGGTTTAAGCAATTCTCTTGCCTCAGCCTCCTGAGTAGCTGAGATTACAGGCTGCACTACCATGCCTGAATAATTTTTGTATTTTTAATAGAGATGGGGTTTTACCATGTTGGCCAGGCTGGTTCTGAACTCCTGATCTCAAATGATCCGCCCACCTCGGCCTCGCAAAGTGCTGGGATTACAGGCATGAGTCACTGCATCCGGCCCTCCAACGTTTTATTATATAATTTTTTAGATGCTAAAGAATTGAAGTAGGCCGGGCGCGGTGGCTCAAGCCTGTAATCCCAGCACTTTGGGAGGCCGAGGCGTGTGGATCACGAGGTCAGGAGATCGAGACTATCCTGGCTAACATGGTGAAACCCCGTCTCTACTGAAAATACAAAAAACTAGCCGGGCGTGGTAGCGGGCGCCTGTAGTCCCAGCTACTTGGGAGGCTGAGGCGGGAGAATGGCGTGAACCCGGGGGGCGGAGCTTGCAGTGAGCCGAGATCGCGCCACTGCCCTCCAGCCTGGGTGACACAGTGAGACTCCGTCTCAAAAAGAAAAAAAAGAAAAAAAAAAAAAAAAAGAATTGAAGTAATTTTGTGGTGAATACCCACATACCTAGATTTTCCTGTTCACATTTTATTTCACATAATCACATAGCTCTTCATCCATCTTATTTTTGGATACATTTCAAAGTAAGTTGCAGATATAATTCCCCCTAAACATTTTATTGTCATTAACCACCTTAAAAAAAAAAAAACCCAACCGGATGCAGTGGCTCACACTTGTAATCCCAACACTTTGGGAGGCCGAGGCAGGAGAATTAGTAGAGTTCAGGAGTTCAAAACAACCTGCAAGCTAGGGAGACCCTGTCTCTACAAACAATTAAAAAATTAGCCAGTCATGGTGGTGTGTACCTGTATCTCAGCTACCCGGGAGGCCGAGGTATGGGAGAATTGCTTGAGCCCAGGAGGTTGAGGCTGCAGTGTGTCATGTTCACACTACTGTACACTCTAGCCTGGATGACAGAGCAGACCCTGTCCCTGTCGTAAAAAAAAGTCCTACATTGGCAATTTTGAAGTGTCCAGGAAGTTATTTTGTAAAACATCCTCCTAATGTGGATTTGTCAGATTGTTTGTTGAATATTCAAGTTGAACATTTTTGACATGGGGTATCACTAATGTCATGATGCATTTCATGAGACCGTTAAAAATACCAGCTCTTAGATGGGTGCAGTGGGTCACATCTGTAATCCTAGCACTTTGGGAGGTTGAGGTGGGTGGCTCACCTGAGGTCAGGAGTTTGAGACCAGCCTGGCCAACATGGTGAAATCCCGTCTCTACTAAAAATACAAAAATTAGCTGGGCGTGGTGGTGCATGCCTATAGTCTTAGCTACTCAGGAGGCTGAGGCAGAAGAATCACTTGAACCTGGGAGGCAGAGGTTGCAGTGAGCCGAGATTGTACCACTGCACTCCAGTATGGGTAACAGAGCAAAACATCTTCTCAAAAAAAAAACAAAAAACAAAAAACAAAAAAAAAACAGCTCTTGAACATCTTCCCAGAGACTCCATTTTTGTAGGTTTTAAGTGGGAGCCCAGAATCTATATTTTTAGTAAGTTCCCCTCGACCAGTGCTTTTCAGCCAACCTGGAAGTTAGCATTGCATACAATTTTCACAACAACCCATAATAAAATAGGTGTCCTTATCCGTGTTTTTGGATTAGAAGGCTCGAGTGGTTAAGAAACTAGCTGGAGATCACTCACCTCTCAGTGGTAAATCCACACTTGGGAGTTCTGTTGTGTTTGATGCTGACACATGCCCAAGTATAGTTATTTCTGCTAGACTGCCCCCTGCTGTCTGCAACAGTACTACAACTAGAATTCTTGCCTGCTGGTGCCAGGCTGGTAGATATTTTCAAGTCAGTGTTATAGTGGGGAGGGCATAAGGATTTAGTTGCCATGGACACACTTGATGGCCTAACCTGAGGCTTCAAACCCTGACATCATCAAAGTTCATCCAGCCCAGGGAGCTGTGGGTCTCTTGGGCCTGGGACTTTGGGAGGCAGAGCCCTCAGCCTAGAGCCAGCATCTGCTGGAATGTTCCATCAGAGCCCTGATAAGGAGCTCTATCGTGTTTTTTTGTTTTTTTCCTGACCCAGCTACGCTACTCCAAGGGTGAAGTTCAGAGCATGTTCGCCTTGGGCGTGGAGGAGCATCGTTTTCACATCAGCACCCAGCAGATAGCTGCTAAGGCCAGTCTCACCAGCTTCATGAAACTGGAACAGACCTTCCTGCAGGTGTGTGAAGGTCATCCTGGGGCTGGAGCACGCTGGGGGATGGGGGGCTTCTGGGACAGCCCTTTGAGAAAAGAGAAATTGTCCTAGTGTCCTGGTTCCTGGGAGGAAGGACAGGCAAGGCTGTGAAATGGACAAAATTTGCTGGAATGGATTATCAGCTGGTCTCTATATCCATCCATCCTTGCTTTTGCATGATTTATTGAGCATCTACTAGGTGCCAGGCACTATTTCAGAAGCTGGGGTGTGACCTAAAACAGAACGATCAATCCTTCCTCTCATCAAGTGTCCACTCTAGCGGGGGAGATTGACTCCCTGAAATCACACAAACGAAATATGCCAAATAGTAGTATCACATGGAGAAAACATAGTGAAGTGACTGAGAGTGACCAGGGAGCTTATTTAGATTAGGTGGCCAAGAAAGGCTTCACTGAAGAGATGACACATGAGCTAGCAGTGGATGATAAGCACCAGTCATTTGAAAATCTGGGGGAAAGCCGGGCACGGTGCCTCACACCTGTAATCCCATCACTTTGGGAGGCCGAGGCGGGTGGATGACCTGAGGTCAGGAATTCGAGACCAGCATGGCCAACATGGTGAAACCCCGTCTCTACTAAAAATACAAAATTAGCCAGGTATGGTGGCACATGCCTGTAATCCCAGCTACTTTGGAGGCTGAGGCAGGAGTATTGCTTGAACCCAGGATGTGGAGGTTGCAGTGAGCCGAGATTGCACCATTGCACTCTGGCCTGGGCAACAGGAGTGAAACTCCATCTCAAAAAGAAGAAAAGAAAAAAAAGAAATCTCTGGGGGACGGGCATTCGAGGCAGGTAAAGAGACTGTGGTATATATACACCATGGAATACTACACAGCCGTGAAAAAGAATGAAATTCTGTACTTTGAAGCAGCAGGGATGCAATTATCCGAAGTGAACTAGCTCAGAAACAGAAAACCCAATATCCCATGTTCTCACTTATAAGTGGGAGCTAAACACTGAATACACATGGACATGAAGATGGAAACAATAAACACTAAGGCCTCCAAAAGGGAGGAGGGTAAGAGGGAGCCAAGGGCTGAAAAATTACCTGCTGGGTATGATGTTCAATATTTGGGTGACGGCTACGACGGGTACGCTAGAAGCCCAGTCCCCACCATTACACAATATACCTATGTAACAAACATGCACACTGACCCCCTGAATCTAAAACACATTTTTTAAAAAGAGTATTCCAGGCAGAGGGAACAAGACATGCCAAGGGCCTGCGGCAGGGATGGGTTTGCATGTTTTAGGAATGGCCAAGGAGCCACTGGGCTGGAGCTGGGTGGGTGGGGAATGGTAGGAGGTGGTCTGATCACACAGGGTATGTCAGGCCACAGGGAGGTGTTTGTAGTGCATTCTGTCTGCTTCTAGAAGCCTTTGAGGCCATGATCCCTCAATGATGATTTCAGATCCCTGTGGCTGCTGTGTGGGGAGGGACCTACAGGTGGCAGAAGTGAGCAGTGAGGAAGCCCCATAATGGGCACGGCAATAATAATGTGTGGTCCAAGCTAGGGGCAGTAGTGATGGGTTTTGGAGACAATTAAGAGCAAACTTCCTACTCCACCCCAACAGTCCCCCTGCAGTGCCCTCAAGTCACCCTCGGTGGCACCCACCAGCAGGGATGGCGTCCGTCTCTGAGCCTTTGCACAGACTCTTCCATCTGCCTGGAATGCTCTTCCCTGCCTCCTCCCCAAGCTTGCTTCTCTGTGTTCCTTTTTGCTTTGAATGTCTCTTGTGACCATCCTTGTCAACTTGTCCCATCATTTCCTGTCCTGTGACTATCTCCCTGGGAGCCCCTTGAGGGCCGGGACCAGGTCTTGGCTAGCTTTGTACCCAGCACTTATCACTGGGTTGGGAACATAATACCTGCTCGCTACATGATAGAGAAACCCCAATACCAACTGCGTGCCTCCTACAAGCTCCTCTCCACTGTCTAGCCCTGGGCTGGGTGCGCCACTTGTATTATCTTGCAGAGGTTGACACTTTCTTGCCTCCATTTTCTGGGAAACTGAGGCTCAGAGAGGTTGGAAAACTTGCGCAGAGCCACACAGCTTGGCCATGGAGTTGAGAGGTGGCTGTTCTGTGCTGTCTCCTGTTGGCCATACCCGCCTCACCCACTCCCCTCCGTTATGTTATCTGCTCATCCTTAGGAAGCATTTGGGTTTTTGATCCCCTGGCATATGCAGGAAACTGTAAATCATCCACAAATACTCCCGTTTTCCTCCTCTGCAAGCTTCTCTCCTTTCCCATTCCAGGCAGAAGCGTAGGTCAGGTTCCCCCGTGACGCCATCATTCTCTTCCAGCTCAGCGCCCTTCCCGGGGAGCTGGTCCTGCAGACCACATACGAGCGAGCTCATGGGACCCGTGTCCTGCGCCAGGTGGTGCTGTGGGATGGCCAGGAGGTGGCCCTCACCGGGAGCCTCTCTGGCCCTTTCCCCAAGCCCACCAGGAACCTCAGCCTGCAGGGTGAGTGTGTGAGGGGCTGCAGGCAGTGGTGTCCCAGTCACTCAAGAAATCATTCATGGCCAGGCGTGGTGGCTCATGCCTGTAATCCTGGCACTTTGGGAGGCCGAGGCGGGTGGATCACTTGAGGTCAGGAGTTTGAGACCAGCCTGAGCAACATGGTGAAACCCCGTCTCTACTAAAAATACAAAAATTAGCCGGGCATGGTGCCGGGCACCTGTAATCCCCGCTACTTTGGAGGCTGAGGCAGGAGAATTGCTTGAAGCCGGGAGGCAGAGGTTGCAGAGAGCCAAGACTGAGCCACTGCGCTGCAGCCTGGGCAACAGAGTGAGACTCAGTCTCAAAAAAGCCATGAGTGAGCACCTGCATATCCCAGGTGTGATTCTAGGCACCAGGGGTCCATCAGGAAGCAAGATGGCCCAGGTGCCACCCCTCCGGGAGACAGGTATTGAGCAACAAGATGCACATAAGCAAAATAACATCAAACTGGCCATTTCCACGAGTGGAAAAGGCTGTGAGAGCAAGCAGGGTCTTTGTGGGGTGTGGGCCTCCTTTAGGTGGGGTGGTCTGGGAAGGCCTCTTGGAGGAGGTGTCTTCTGAACTGAGGTCTGAAGGATGAGAAGGAGCTGACTGAGGGGCAGATCTGAGCAGAGGCACTTCAGGCAGAAGGTCCTGCGTGGAAATGAGCTTTGCATGTGGAGCAGCAGCAGCGAGGCTAGCATAGCTGGAATGGGGAGAAAGGATGAGGTAAGGCAGGAGGGCTGGGGGACCCAGGTCATGTAGGGTCTCAGCTCACAGAGAGGAGCTGGGGCTCATCGTGAGTGCATCCGGGCAGGGAGAAGGGGCCAGGGCATGAAAGGGGTGGCATCCCTGGGCAGTTCTGGTGCCAGGGGAGGTGAGTGCTGGGATAGCGCCAACAACGGCAGCCATGAGTCCCAGGGTCCTCCAGAGACACCTGGAAGGGGCTGTAACTCATGGCCTGTGCAGCCACAAGACTCAGTTTCTGTGCAAGGAACCCCCGGAGCACAGATCAGAGTCCGACCCATGACCTGCCAGGTGTGGAGACAGAGTACAGACCTGAGCCTGGAGGCATGGCTTGCCAGGTGGCCTGATAGAATCCTCCCAGTGTCATGTTTGACACATGTGTGCCCTGGAAGGAAGAGAAAGTGAGCAGGTCCCCAACATGCCAAGGCAGAGTGCATGCATGTATGTGTGCTCATGTGTGTATATGTGCACGTGTACGTGTGTGTGCATACATGCACGTGTGTGCATGCCTGTGTTTATTTGTGCCACCCTTGGTGAGCCACACAGCGTGCAGCCCCACACTGTGGTCACAGTGTTGCAGGTCGTGAGTCAGCAGGTGGCAGGAACAAAGGGTTCTAGCCCTGCATGTGGTCGGCTTCCCCAGAACCAGTGACTGGGTGATGCCCTGAGAACCAGCCAGTACCAGTGTCTCTGGGCACGGCTCCTGCAGCCCATCTGAACAGGTGGGTGCCCTTTGTACAGAGCTTAGAGGTCACCAAAGTGCAAAGGGGCCTCGGGCAGCCTCCTGCTGTGGGGTCCAGGAAAGCAGGGCTACGCAGGGGCCTTAGGAGATGGGCTCAAGTGATGCAGGAGGTCAGGGCAGCTTGACTCACCTGGGGGACAAAGGAAGAAAACCCGGGGTGTGGAGGCCGTCTGTTGCAAGGACTCAGCTATGGGGTGCCACCTGTCACACCCCAAGCTAGAAGGAGAGCACAGGACAGCAGATGGTGGCATGGGGGTGTGGGGCTTCTGAGGGGGGCAGGTCACCTGTGCATATGAGGCCCCTGGGAGGGATGCAGGCTGTTGGGGTTGCAGCTGGCCCCGTCAGCTCCTGATTCAGGATGGTAACAAAGTATTCTGAAACTCGGTGGCATAAAGCAAGCGTAGCTCCTTCCTCATGAGGTTGTGGGTCACCTGGGCAGCTTTTCTGGTCTTCCTCATGTTGAAGGTCAGCTGTAGGGTAAGCGGGCGACTCTGCTGGCCTTGGCTGGGCTCTCCTGCCTGCTTAGGGGCTGGCTGGCTGGCAGCTGCACTAGGACATCCTGAGCTGAAACCAGGCTCTCCCCAACCTCAGGTGGCACCAGCCCACAGGCCAGCAGGGTTTGTTCTCATGTGGCTGGATGGGTTCAAGGGAGGAAGTGGGCTGAGAAGGCCTGGGCTTAGAACTGGTGCTTGGTCAACTTCACTGAATTCTGTTAGCACATCACGAGGCCAACCTGGGTCCAAGGGCTGGGGAGACAGACGCCACCTCTTGGAGGAGTCTCAGAGTCTCATTGTAACAGGGCTCCCACAGGGACAGTGCGGGGTGTCGAGTGGTAATGCTGACAAAATGAGCGTGTAGCTTCTGAGTTTTGTGAAAATTATCAGGGTGTGTGGCCCCCAAGTGGCTATTTGCATGAGCTGGCATTGGTATCAGCTGAGTCCCCTGCACCCCCTTGGGCCTGGAGCTGCTGACCTCAGCTTACATGCGCTACCCTTTGTGTGTGTCCTCACCCACCCAGTGGAGCTCACCCACGCGCTGCCCCTCCCCCTGCCACGACACTGCAGCCTCCGCCTGTCCTCAGAGCATTCAGGAGGCAGCCACCGGGATGGCCTGGTTGTCGGCTGGGATGGCAGGGACCAGGTAGGTGTCAGGGCCGGAAGGTGACCCTGGGGCAGAGCTGAACTCCACCCTGAAGGCTGAGCGGGGTCCTGGGGGCCCTCCTCTGCCCGAGGAGCCTTATTTGGGGCCAATGAGGCTGCACCACATCCCAAAGGGACTGTGGGAAAGGCACTGAGAGGGCAGCAGGAGACCTGGGTCCCCACAACACCTTGACAGCCACGGAAATGACAGTGGCTAACAGGCCCCGAATGCTTATCCTGTGATAGGTTCTGTGTGTGAACCCACACATCAGCCTCCCATCTGCTCAGTGCTATTAATAGCCCCGTGTTCAGATGACGAAACTGAAGGACTTAGAGGTGCAGCGACCTGCCCACGGCCACAGAGCCAGGGAAAGACACTGGAGGAGGAGCGTGACCCATCTCTGTCCTGTGTTCACTCCATCTGCTCCTCTCCAAGCCTCGATTTCCTCCTCTGTGAAATGGGCTGAGCTCTCCAAGGGCCTTGCACAGGGATGCTTTGTAATCAAAGCCACCTGCCCTTGCAGCCTTGACCTTGATGGAGAAGGTGTTCTTTGCAGGTAGGAAAGAGGTGCGGCCTGTCTGGGCAAGGCCACTGGCTGAGTCTGTCTCCCTCCCTAGGTGCTGGTCTCCTCCTCCCTGTGGCTGAGGAAGAGTGAGCTGGCCGCCCGCCTGGCGCTGGCTCACCCATTCAACCTCTCTTGGCAGCAAGCCGAGGCCAGTGGCCTTGCTGAGAGCAGGGGTGGCAGGCAGAGCCGGCAGGTGAGTGAAGATGTCCCAGGCGCCCTTGGCCAGGGCTGGAGGTAGGAGCCACATGGCTGAGCCTGTGGGGCTGGGCACCTCGGGTAGGAGGAGAGTGTGTTCATCAGCGACAAGGACTTCTCCAGAATCACAGCTTCCTGAAGCCTGGGGATCTCTGGGATCATTCAATCGTTCCTTTATCAATACCTCATTAAGCACCTACTGTATACCAGGCAGTGTTTGAGGACAGCTCACATTTTAATGTGGGAAACACGTACAGGCATCTCAGATTCATCATTTATAGTTGCTTGTTTAGGGGTAGCTTTGGAGACGGCGTGAGGCAGCTGGGCTCCCCGTCTGGCTGGGTGGCCTCGGGTGTCTCCCATCGCCTCTCTGAGACTCAGGTTTTTCTATCTGTGAAAGGGAGGACAATAGGCCAGCTGCGTGCAGGCAAAAGATGCTCTCCAGAATTCAAGCCAAGGAATGAATTTAAAAATCAGAAGGTGTGATAAGCACCATAAAGTAGTAAAGAGGAGCCCGGCACGGTGGCTCACACCTGTAATCCCCGTACTGTGGGAGGCCGAGGCGGGTGGATCACTTGAGACCAGGAATTTGAGACCAGCCTGGCCAACATGGTGAAATCCTGTCTCTACTAAAAATACAAAAATTAGCTGGGTGTGGTGGTGTGTGCCTGCAATCCCAGCTACTTGGGAGGCTGAGACGGGAGAATCACTTGAGCCCGGGAGGTAGAGGTTGCAGGGAGCCAAGATCATGCCACTGCACTCCAGCCTGGGTGACAGAGTGAGACTCGGTCTCAGAAAAAAAAAAAAAAAAAGATGTGAGATTGAGAGTGACTGGGCAGGTGGGTGGGGGAGCTACTGTAGGTGGGTGGTCAGTAGGGGCCTCACTGGGGAGGCGGCTCTGGGATGGAAAGGAGCTGGGCTTGAGAGAAGCTGGAGCAGCAGCACTGCAGGTGGCAGGAAAAGCCCATGCAACGGCCCTGTGGTGGGAACAAGCTGGGTGCTTCAGGGAGGACCGGAAGGGGAATAAGATGGGAGCTGAGTGACTGGGGGGATGGGTGACAGGGAGATGAGGTCAGGTGGGCAGAGACAGATCACGCTGGCCCTGGAGGTCCCATTGAGGAGAGTGATTGCTTTCTATCTCTGGAAATGCTGAGTCTGGATGTTGAGGATGAGACCTTTTTTTCACCCAAATGCTTTCAATATCCAGCCTGGGAATGGTTCTGGACTCTTCCAGAGATGGGGGCCGGGCAGGGCAGTCTCTCCACCCTCCGTCCTAGTTCGTCTAGGGATATCTGGGGGAGGGGCACCAGCTTCTCCATCCTCCCTAGCCTCTCATTTCCCAACAGAGATGGGGTGTGGGGGTGGCGTTAGCCTCTCCTCTCCCCCACGTGTCCCCCTTTCCCCACCACTGCTCTCCCATCCCAATGCAGGTGCAGCTCACCTGGAACAGAGGACAACCTGCGACCCTGCAGCTCACCTGGGCTGACGGGTCCTCAGCATACAGCACCGCCTGGGACGGCTGCCTGGCCGCCTCCCCGGGGCAGGTATGCGGGGCCTGACCGCTGCACCGAGTGTGGGGCTCCCCCTCGCTCCAGGCTTTTCGGCTGCCCCCCAGGTCATGCACCCTCTTCTGTTCCCTATCAGCTCCAGGAAGCTTGGGGCCTGGACACCCTCCAGGCCTGCGGGGCCTTAATGCAGACCCCAGCTGTGTTCATTGAACAGCTTGACCTGTCCTGGGGCCAACACCGCATGCGGCAGAACTTGACATACGAGGTGAGGTCTGGGCAGCAGCGTCCATCCTGGCAGGGAACCCCAGGTAGCTCCACCTGCAGCAGGAGTGTCCAGCTCTGGGACCACGTGGTCCTGGGTTCCAGTGCTTGCGGGATCCTGGGCAACTCACTTCTCTGCTGTGAGCCTTAGTTTTCTCATCTGTGAAATAGTTCCCTTCCTAACTGGGATGTGGTGAGGGCTCTGGAAGCCCTGGAAGAAAAGCAAGGGGCCCAGCACGAGATGCAGGGAAGAGATAGTAAAGGAGATGGGATGCTAATGGGTTTCTCAGGACGGGGCGGAGGGAGATCAGGAGCTCAGGTTCCCCAAGGAATCAGGTCTGGTCTCCTCCAGCATCACTACCTGATGGGGCCCCTCATGGGGCCGAGCACTGTTCTGCAGAGCCTGGGGCAGGAACCAGGCCATGGAGAAATGGGGAGAGCTGGCCCTGGAAGCCCCCTTCCTCCTCTGGGCCTCCCATCTGGGTTCCTGGGGCTCTTAGGCATGGCCCACTAAGTGCTCACAGCAGAAATCCTACCACAGGCAGGCCATGGTGAATCACACCTGTAATCCCAGCACTCTGGGAGGCTGAGGTGGGGGGATCACCTGAAGTCAGGAGTTTGAGACCAGCCAGGCCAACATGGCAAAACCCCATCTCTACTAAAAAATTAAAAAATTAGCCAGGTACAGTGGCATGCACCTGTAATCCTAGCTATTTGGGAGGCTGAGGTGGGAGAATCGCTTGAACCCGGGAGGTAGAGGTTGTGGTGAGCTGAGATAGCGCCACTGCACTCCAGCCTGGGCAGCAAAGCGAAACTCTGTTTCAAAAAAAAAAAAAAAAAAATCCTGCCCCAGAGTGTAAGGGGGTGCTGTGGCTGATGAGGGCTCTAATGGTGGATTCCTGGCACATGCTCTTAGGTGAGGGTCTCCACCTGCAGCTGGCCATGGGCATTCTCTTAGGTAATAAGCCCCTGACCTATGGGCCCTGTCATTTCAGAGGCATCGGACATCTCAGCCAGGCAATATCATCGCGGAGGCCACCCTGGAGCATGTCCTTGGGGCCTCTTGTAGCCGGCAGAGCTTCCGGGGAGAAGTACAGACTGACTATGCACGCTGGCTGCGGCACTCCCTCCAGCTGGGGCTCTGTGACCTGCCCAGGGTAAGTCTGCCCTGCAGAAAGGGACAGCTGGAGGACCAGGGACCCGTGGTGAGGGGGCAGCAGGGAGGGTGGTGCCCACAGAATGCAGGGGTGTGAGTGAGGCAGCCAGACGCCAGCATGGTCGCTCTGCCATTTGCCGGCTGGGTGACTGGGCAGGGCACATCTCCTCTCTGAGCCTCCGGTGTTTCATCTGAGGAATGGAAGGAGCAGCAGGTTCCAGGATGTAGAGTGATGGTGAGAGTTAAGAGAGACGTGATGCAGGAATGCTCAGCCTTGGTGCTGGGCACATAAGTTAGAGCTGCTGTAGTCATGATTGCCCCAGAGGAGGTTGTTGGGACCCCGTCTCCTCAACCCCTTGCCCCTCCTGGGGTTGGTAGCGGGTTGATTGGTTCTTCCATCCACCAACCATCCATCCATTCCTTCACACATCCTTCCATCCTCTTTCCTATCTTCCATCCATCCCCCTATCTCTGCCCTCCCACACACCCTCTCTCTCCATCAATTCATCCTCCCACCCTCCCTCCCTCGCATCCATTCATCTGCCTGTCCATCTGTCCGTCCATCCATTCATCCCTCCATCCCAAGGACCCATCCTCTTCTGTAAAGAGACAGATAGTAAATATTTTAGCCTTTATGAACGATCCAGTCTGTGTTGCAACTACCAACTCTACCACTGTCCTGTGAAAGCAGCTATAGACGATATGTAAATGAATCTATATGGCTATATCCCAGTAAAAGTATTTACAGTCTGGGCACAATGGCTCATGCCTGTAATTCCACCACTTTGGGAGGCTGAGGCAGGTGGATCATGAGCTCAGGAAATGGAGACCATCCTGGCTAACACAGTGAAACCCCATGTCCACTAAAAATAGAAAAAATGAGACGGACGTGGTGGCACATGCCTGTAGTCCCAGCTACTCAGGGGGCTGAGGCAGGAGGATCGATTGAACTTGGGAGGCGGAGGTTGCAGTGAGCTGAGATTGCGCCATTGTACTCCAGCCTGGCGACACAGCACAACTCTGTCTCAAAGTATTTACAAGAGTGGGCAGTGAGCCAGATTCAGCCCCAAACCGTAGTTTCCCACCCCTTATCTTTTCCTCTGTTCATTCAGAAAACATGTGTGTGTTTCACCTATGCCAGGCTGTGCTCTGGGTGCAGGGACTGGATAGTGAAGGAGACAGGCCAGGTGCCGGCCTCCTGGGTGGCACGTTCCAGTGGGGCCAGGAAGATACGACAAACTAGAGATGCATGGTCTATGGTCAGGGTGTGGTAAACGCTGTGCAGGAACGAAGCGGGGAGGGGGGCAGGGTGTTGCAAAAGGGGCCTCACTGGTGAGTGTGGGCCCTGCAGAGGGAAGGGGCCTGAGGCAGGACTCTGCCTTGAGGAATATGGGGAAGCCCTTACAGAGGGAGCAAGGAAAGTGAGGTTGGGACAGTAAAGCAGGCCACGGGCCATGCCAGAGCCCGGCCTCTGTTCTCAGTGCAGGGGACAACGTCTGATTTGCGTTTCTTAGAGATCAGCTGTGAGCTGGGGCAGGTGTGGAGGCTGGGAGGTGGCAGCTGCTTCTGCATTCCTGGTGCAGGGGATGGGGGAGAGGAAGCTGCTGCCTCCTGTGCCTGCCTGACACCTAGACTCTCTCGTCCCAGGCCCTCTTGGTCGCCGGGGAGCACGTCCTGGGCCAGGGTGGACTCCTGCTGCGTTCCCGCTGCCACCTGGGCCTCGCACCAGACCCAGACCACGGCCTGCACCTCAGCCTGACCCTCCGAAACCACAGCAGGCCTCATTCAACTGACTTCTCCGGGGTGCTGGAGGTCAGTGGCCAGGATAGGGCTGACAGTCCCTGGGGAAGATGCCCCGGATTCCCTCCCGTTCCTTCCTGGCCAGGAGGCCCCCAACTGCCTGGGTGGCCCCGCCATCTAGTGGCAATCTGAGGAACTGCAGACCAGCATTCTGGATGGGGCCAGAGCTTCACTCTGGGTAGGGGGAACACCTGCTGAACCTCAGGCCTGGCCCTGGCACCAAGACAAAGCAGCTTCTCCACAGTCCTGACACCCGGCCCTTCCTATAACGAAGAGGCAGAGGCTGGGCTGCCCAAGTTTGAATCCCAGCCTAGCTGCCTCCTGGCACCTGAGTTTCCTCCCCTGTAAAATGGGTATAATAATTGCACTGGCCCTATCTCCCATGGGGTTAATATTGCAAGGATTAAATATATTCATAGGCATAGATCGCTTAGAGCAGTGCCCTAGAGAAAACAGCCACAACGTAAGTATTTGCTATTAGCCATTATTGGCACCATCTTCTCCCCTGCCTGCCTCCCAGTAGCTTTGGGAAGTAGGAAGGGGCAGAGTTGGCCTCCAGTGCCTACTCTACCCCAACCTGGCCAGGTGATCGTGATCCCAGGAAGGAACCTCTCTGAGCATCTGTTTCCTCATCTGTAGGAGGGTGAAATCAGATATTTCACAGGGTGGGTTTTAGGAGTCTGGATACCGGTTCCTGCCGCCTGCATAGCCAAGGCACATGACATCGCAGGTGCCCTGTCGGCATTTCCGTCCACCCCGTCTCCCTGGCTGGGTGAACTTGACCTCGTGACTTTACTTTGCTGAGCCTCAGTCTTCCCCTCTGTCAAATGGGAACAAATACCATCTCCCATCTCCCTTGCAGAATCGTTAAGAGGAAAACAGACATTTGTACAACATCTGCACATAGCAGGTGCTTGTGAGACAGGAGATCCCTCCCTTCCTGGCATCTGAGCTGGATGAGGATGGCATTTCTGGGTTGAGAGTTCAGCAGCCGTGGCCATTTCAAAGGAGCTTCTCCTTCCAAGGTTCTTGTTCTTCAGGACTGACTGTCACTTCCCCATTTCCAGCCAGGCCCCTGGCTGACCCCGTCTCTGTAAGCCCCGTGCCCGATGGAACTGGAGCCCTGGGAGTGAACCCATGGTGGACACTGAGCAAGTGGCCGGTCCTCTTGCTTCCCTGTGCCCGATTGATATGGGACCGCTGCTCTGGCCCCTTCTCACTTGCTGCATTCTGGGGTCTGTGGAGTGGTCAAAAGGCTTTCCCAGCCTTGTTTGTTCCTCACCCCAACTCGGTGGCCCTGGTACAGATGAGGGACGGATTCAGGGAGGTCAGGCACTTGCCAAGGCTGCACAGAGGCAGGTGTGGCCCTTGCTCTTCAGTGACAGCCATCGGGGCTGAGCTCAGATGCTGGGAGCCATCCGGGGCCGACTCCATGTGGTCTGCAGACTGTGCCCTGCCCCAGCCTGCCTGGCAGGATCACATGGGTGCTCGGTTACATTCCATGGGAGTCCTGGGTTGTAGCCCTGTTACCAACCTGGATCTCATCAGAGATTGACTTGCTTCTGCATGTTTAGTAAGCACCCTGCATTCGATTCCTAGGGCTACTGTATTAAATGGCCACCGACTGGAAGGCTTAATGCAGCAGACACGTATGGTGTCACAGTTCTAGAGGCCAGAAGTCCAAAAGCAAGTTGTCAGCGGGGCCTCACTGCCTCTCAGAGTCCTAGGGAAGATCCTTCCGTAGCACCTCTAGCTTCTGGTGTCACCCATGGCTGCAGTGGCATCACGCCCGTGTCTGCCTCTGTCCCACGTGGTGGCCTTCTGCCTTCTGGGTGGCATCTTCACATGGTCTTCTCACAGGGATAGCATTCATTGGGTGTGTGGCCTAGCTTCATCCACTATGGCCTCAACTTGATTACTTTTGCAAAAAACCCATTTCTAAATAGCATCACGTTCACGGGTATAGAGGGTTAGGACTTCAACATGTCTGAGGAAGAAAATTCAACCCATGACAGACACACGTGCACACACACACTCAAGTCCTGCTAAGTTTTGTGAACCATTGTTCTGTATCATTTTACAGATCTTGGAGCTGAGGCCTAGGGAGGGTGACACCCTTACTGAAGGGTGCACAGCTTGTTAGCTGCAGTGTCTGGACTAGAATACAGGGTAGCTGAGGCTCCCTCCCCTGCAGGGCCTCCTCCAGACCTGTGTTCTCTTGGGGCCTCTGAGCCTCTCTCCCACCCCATTCTAGACTCACCTGTCCTGGTCCCTGCCATGCCCCCAAGGTTGGGCGCCTGCAGGGATTTAGGTAAACTGCCCAGTGCCTGGGGTGTTATGCCAGGTGTACCCACGTCTCCTTGAACTTGCTTAGACCTTTGCAGTGGTTCCCATGCAAACTCAGAAAGCCTGGGCTATAGCAGAAACACCAGGGCACTGGGAATATTAGAAATGCCAGGGCCCAGGGCCCCCCAAAACCAATTAAATCAGAGTGTCTGGGCAGGGTCTGGGCAGCAGCCATCTCTCGGCCACCCTGTGGGTGGCTGCTGCTGGGTTGGTGGGCTCCTAGATGGGTATTTTAAAAATGATTTGTTGTGAGACTGGCCGAGTTTTATATTTTTGGTAGAAGCAGGGTTTTTTCCTTGTGGCCCAGGCTGGTCTGAAACTCCTGGGCTCAAGCGATCCACCAACTTTGGCCTCCTAAAGTGCTGGGATTACAGGAGTGAGCCCTTGCGCCCGGCCCTGAGTATACTCATAAGTGCTTTCTGTAATGGGGCACTGGGAGCCTTAGGTAGGGATATGGCTTGGGGAACCTGGTGCCCTGGAGGTCCGGCATGGGTATTGTGCCTTCCCTCGGTTCCCTACAGGTCCAACCACAGCCTCCCTAGCCAGCCCCTTCCTGAGCCTGGGGCGGGCAGGGGAGAGACCAGGGACAGGGCCTGGGTCAGACTCCACTCAGGCCTCTGCCATCCCCCTCCCAGCTTCGTGGCTCCAAGGCTCAGCGGGTTGGCCTACTGGGCCGTGTCTCCACCTCGGCTTCTCAAAGCCTGGTCCGATTGGAGGGAAATGTGGACAACAGAGAGGAGAAAGTGAGACTGTCTGTGTTCCGGGCCCCAAGCTGTCTCCAGGCCTCTGTGGCGCATGAGGAGGGTGAGTGGCAGCTGGGTCCCAGCTCAGCTAGCTGGGCTACGGCACCTGTTGGCTCAAGAAAGGACAGGGGTCTGGGCATTAAGATCTCAGAAGTCAGGGCTGGGTGTGGGGGCTCATACCTGTAATCCTAGCACTTGGGGAGGCCGAGATGGGAGAACTGCTTGACCTCAGGAGTTCAGGACCAGCCTGGGCAACACAGTGAGACCCTGTCTCTACTTAAAAAAAAAAGTGGGGGGGTCGGCCAGGTGCGGTGGCTCACGCCTGTAATCCCAGCACTTTGGGAGGCCAAGGCAGGAGGATCATGAGGTCAGGAGATCAAGACCATCCTGGCTAACACGGTGAAACCCCGTCTCTACTGAAAACACAAAAAATTAGACGGGCGTGGTGGCAGGCGCCTGTAGTCCCAGCTACTCGGGAGGCTGAGGCAGGAGAATGGCGTGAAACCAGGAGGCGGAGCTTGCAATGAGCCAAGATTGAGAGCGTGCCACTGCACTCCAGCCTGGGCGACAGAGCAAACAGAAACAACCTGGTGGGGTGGGGGTGATGGGTTCCTATCCCAGCTGCTGGAAGTGAGCTGGGATCCTGTCCCTGTACTCCTGCCTTGGTGTCTCAAAAAAGAACTCAGGAAACCCCTTTAGGACTTCATGGCATCCCTGACTGCCATGTCGGGGGAGGGACAGAAGAGGGGGCTTCAGGTCGCTCAGGAAGTTGATTTAGTTGGTACAGCTCAAGGTTCTCAAATCCTAGGGCCTTAAGGCTTGGCCTGGGGCAGTGAGGAGCTACGGAAAGCGGTGGAGGAGGGGTGGGCCACGAGAGATATGGTGGGGGCACCAGCAGGTCCTTTTCTGGCTCCAGGGGGCAGAGAGGAGAGTGTGGTGCTGCGGGCATGTGCCCACGGGCGGACAGCTGAGGCGGAGGTCCTGTTCCAGGATGGCAGGCAGCCCTTCCAGCCGCTGGGACGCCTGACCCTGCAGGCTGCCAACCAGAGCCTCCTGCTGGCTGCACACGGCTGTCAGGGGGCCCTGCTGGGCCATGTGGAGGTAAGAAGGCCTGGGCTGGGACACAGGGAAGGGGTTACCATTCTCTTCCTGGGCAGAGGCCCCCGTGCCAGGAGCCCTGAGCCCTTGGGGTCCAGCTGTGCCCAGAAACCAGGGCAGACGACCCCAGGGTGAGGCCCACACCTGCCGCTGGCACCAAGAACCTTGTGTCTACTTCATTCCTACAAGGCCCCAGCCTCTTCCTCTGTCCTCACAGTCCAGGATCACAGCAGTTGGCTCCCAGGTGCAAGCCCAACTGGAAAAGAAGATTCAAGGCTTGGGTGCCTCTGTGAGACGGTTCCAGCAATTGGTGGGTAGCACGGGAGGGGAGGGTGGGGGCCCAGCGTGGAGAGCTCCCCCTCTGGCCTGGCTTGTAGCACCCACTCACCAGGCGGGAGGGTCTGGGGCTCTCTCTGCCCTGGACCTCACCCTGCTTCTGCCTCGGTTTCCCTGCCCAGGTGCAGCCGGCAGGCACCCTGGACGGCGTGGCAGGCCTCCTTCTGCAGCTGTCCCAGGCGGGGCGGGAGGCTGTGCAGGCCAGTGGTTGGGCGGTAGCCACTTTGTGGGCCCGAAGCCAGGCACTGACCCAGCACCTGCCTCTTTACCTGGAGTGGCTGCAGGTGGAGCTGGAGCAGCTGCGGGATGAGCTGGAATGTGAGTGCGGGAGGGGAGGGCTCAACCCCGTGTGGAAATTAATGCCCCGCCCCGGGCCCTAAGCGCTCACATTGGCCTGTGCCACTGCTTCAGTCAGAAAGGTGGCCTCGCTTCCCGTGGGCCTGCAGCGCAGCTGTGTTTAGCCCCCTGCCTTATTTCTTACAGCTCTACAGCCTTCGTTTCTTCTTGGTCTGCTGTGTCATTCTTATAGGGTCTCCAAGCTCATATCCCTTACGCCTGCTGCCTGGGCTTTTCAGTCTGCCGCCTGCTTTGAGTATACGGATTTGTTTCTGTGAAGCTCACTGCCACAGCATCTTTCTGGTTCCACGATGAGCTCAATGTGGCCATGTGGTTGTTAAAGGCTCACATCTACTGCTCCAAGTGGCCTCCTGGCAGGACTGGAAACCTCTGGCCTCTCGGCCATCCAGGCTAATGCCCAGCACAGGAGAGCCCCCAAGGCCCTGCCCAGCGCCAGGGTGGACATCCCTCTGACTGGCTGTTGAATGTTACCTCTGCATTTTCCCTGTTGTGCCAGAGTGTTCCTGTGGCGGCCCCCAGGGCAGTGGATTGGGAGGAGTGCCCCAGGACTCCTCACAGTGCTATTCACTGCTGTGTTTTATTATAGTGAGGGGATGCAGGAGGGTCAACACAGGGACGGGGACTGGGGTGGAGTCTAGGGAGAACCAGGGCCAGTGCCCAGTGTCCTCTCCCAGTCCAGCGCTTTCACACAGGATGCATGTAGCTGTCCCAGCTATCACCAGAGCAGCTCCTGGGAGACTCAGCACCCAGGTTTTTACTGGGGCTGCTACACTGGCAGGTGCTACTTGGCACAGACCACATTGTCAGACTCCTAGGAGGCAAGCAGGGGTCCACCATAAACCATGTTGTACAAACAGTTCAGATGTAGGCAGCCTCCTATCAATTCTAGGATTGGTGGCAACTCTCCCCCAATCCAAGTTCCCAGACAACCTTATCAACAGGCCTTGCAGAGGAGGCTCAGGCCTGACGTTTTTGAGAACTCCCCTGCAATCTCCAGTGCCCACTACTCTATTCCTGTTCCCCCGGCTCCCCCCATCTTCATCGCAGGAACAGGCCCTATCCCCTCGAGGCCTGTGCTATCTGGTTCTCTGAACTGCCCTGAGGACTCACGGTGGGTGGTGGCTGCCTGTTGCAGGGCCCCTGGCCACACTGAAGGACGCCTACCTGGAGGTGACACTGCGGCCCCTGGAGGAGGTGTGGCGGGAGCGGGCAGAGGAGGCCATGCGGCGGCTGCAGGCCTGGGTGCCCGGGATGCCAGGCAATGGGGGTCCAAGGCCCATCAGGGTGGCCCTGGGGGCGGTGAAAGGAACCCTGGAGCTGGTGAGTGGGAGCAAGGATGGGGCACGGCTGGCAGGTGAGGACGCCTGAGCCAGCTCTCACTGTCCCCTCCCTCTCCAGGCCGCCCACCAGATGCTGTTCTGGGCTGAGGCCACGTTCTCACGGGCACTGAAGAGGCTCTGCAAACCCCTGCTGGACCTGTGCAGCCTCTCGGCCAGGTAACTCGGGCTTTGAGAGTGGCGTATGCTGCGCGCCTGCCATATACCAGGTGTAGTGCTGAATGCTTTGACACTCTCCACTCACGGAATCCTGTGACCGCCCTGCCCAGAGGCTTCTTCCGTCCTCCTTTTACAGATGAGGAAGCTGGGCTTTTTTCCTCACTCCATAGATAGCTTCTGAGCACTGGCCCAGGGCAGGCAGGATTTTAGGAGCTGCAGAGAGCACAGTGGCTGAGGCCAACCCTGCCTTCAGGAAACTCACTTTTACCCAGACCGGAAGCACAAGGAAGTCATCTACACCAGGCCTTACACAGCTCCCCGCAGAGGGCCTGAGAGTCGCATCTTAAGCAGGCCATTCAGCTTTATCACATTTCCTTGCTTTTTGTTTTGTAAATTCTTTTTTTTTTTTTTTTTTTTTTTGAGATGGAGTTTTGCTCTTGTTGTCCAGGCTGGGGTACAGTGGCACAATCTTGGCTCACTGCAACCTCTGCTTCCTGAGTTCAAGTCATTCTCCTGCCTCAGCCTCCCTAGTAGCAGGCACTGGGACTACAGGTGCACGTGCCATCACACACAACTAATTTTTTGTATTTTTTAGTAAAGACAGGGTTTTGCCATGTTGATCATGCTGGTCTCAAACTCCTGACCTTAGGTGATCCACCCGCCTTGGCCTCCCAAATGTTGGGATTACAGGCATGAGCCACCGCACCTGGCCTGTTTTGGACTAATCTTTTTAGCACATAAAAACCCTTCTTACTTGCGGGCCGTGCAGAAGCCATCCACAGGCCGGGGCCCACTGGTCACCATTTACCACCCCTGAGCTATACATCAGGTGGCAAACGCTAGAGAAGGAACATCGGTGAGATGGGGGGCGGATCCTAAGAAACGGTGTGGCCATGGCTGGCTTTGAAAATGTAGAGTTTCAGCAAGAGCCACATGGCAGCGTGGGAAGAGCGCTCCAGGTGGGGGTCACCACTGCACAAAGGCCTGGGAGATGGATGTGCCTGGCCTGTTTTTTTGTTTTGTTTTGAGACAGAGTCTCGCTCTATCACCCAAGCTGGAGTGCAGTGGCGTGATTTCAGCTCACTGCAAGCTCTGCCTCCCAGGTTCACTCCATTCTCCTGCCTCAGCCTCCTGAGTAGCTGGGACTACAGGCATCCCACCACCACGCCCGGCTAATTTTTGTATTTTTAGTAGAGACAGCGTTTCACCTTGTTGGCCAGGATGGTCTCGATCTCCTGACCTCATAATCTGCCCACCTCGGCCTCCCAAAGTGCTGGGATTACAGGCGTGAGCCACCACGCCCAGCTGGCCTGTTTCTGAGATGGAGTCTCGTTCTCTGTTGCCCAGGCTGGAGTGCAATGGTGTGATCTCAGCTCACTGCAATCTCTGCCTCCCAAGTTCAAGTCATTCTCCTGCCTTAGCCTCCCAAGTAGCTGGGATTACAAGCATTTGCCACCATGCCCAGCTAATTTTTGTATTTTTAGTAGAGACGGGGTTTCACCATATTAGGCTGCTCTCAGATTCCTGGATTCAAGTGACTCGGCCTCTCAAAGTGCTGGGATTACAGGCATAAGCCACCAGGCCTGGCCCGGTCTATTTGAATATCAAGCTGGCGGGGCTGGAGCAGAATGCCTGCAAGGGAGAATGGATATGACTGGGAGATCCCAAGACTCTGGGGGAGGCTTGAGTGGTCTCTAGCTTCTGCTCTGACCTAGGAAGGATGTGATCACCCTTTCACTTTAAAAGACCCCTTTGGTCCCCGTGTTGATGAGGACACAGGGGTGCTGGATAGATGTGGGGAGCCCAGTTTAGAGCAGGGACCTGGGGACCCAGTATCCTTTCTCCTCACGGGCACGAGACCCACTAGGAACCCGGCTCCAGGCAGGCAGGCAGCTCCCTTCTTCCATGCTGGTGGCCTCGTAGAACATCTGGAATCCAGCTTTGCCTCTAATTAGGATTCTTCTGCATCAGCTCTCTGTGCCTGTTTCCCCAGCCATAAAATTGGGACGAAACCTACCTCATGGGGAAGGGGCTCCATGTAGTACAAATTACTGCTCCTGCCCTCTTGCGTCAGAATGGAGGCTGATGAAGGGAAGAGCTCCCAGGGCGGGGCTGTGGCTTGGCTGAAGAATGACCTGCCTGGTTGCTCACCTACCTGGTGAGTGGGATCCAGTCACTGCTAGGTGGGGGTGCCAAAAAATGGATTCAAGTGGCAGGAAAGGGGCTGAGGCTGTTTCCTGCCCCCAGCTGCAGAGCCTCTGGGCTTCCTAGAAGTAGGCAAATGAGGCTGCCTGCCCCTGCGCCCTTCCACCGGCCCATCAGCAACAGGCTATGCCATGTTTCTATTCCCACTACACCCCCATGTGAGCTGAGATCTCCCTGATCATCCAAATCTCCCAGGCTCGACCCCTACTCTAGATCTTGAGAAAGTTCCCGTCCTCCCCTAACTGTAGAAATTTCCTAGACCTGTTGGCCAGGCACAGTGGCTCACACCTGTAATCCTAGCACTTTGGGAGGCCGAGGTGGGCAGATCACTTGAGGTCAGGAGTTCAAGACCAGCCTGGCCAATGTGGTGAAACTCCAACTCTACTAAAAATACAAAAATTAGCCGGGCGTGGCGGTGGGTGCCTGTAGTCCCATCTACTTGGCAGGCTGAGGCAGAAGAATCACTTAAACCCGGGAAGCAGAGGTTGCAGTGAGTCGAGATCGTGCCACTACACTCCAGCCTGGGTGACAGAATGAGATTGTCTTAACAAAAAAAAAAAAAAAAAAAATTTCCTAGACCTTCCAGCTCCTGTCCTCAGTATCCCCACACATAAGCCCATGCTGCCCAAGACCCAGGGGGCAGAGCAGCCATGGCATCGGACATCTGTGTCCTCAAAAATGGGGCAGCTTGTTTCTGTCCCCGGCATCATCCACCACCTGTGCTGTCATACTGGCCTCTGTCCTCCTCCACCTCATGATGGGATTTCCCAAGACAAGCACAGCACCTCCCTGGGAGGCACCCCCATGCTCTCCACTGCAAAGCTCTTCCTGCGGACCTGGGAGCTCCCTTCTGCAGCCAAGGGAAGCAAGGCTAGGGCAGGCACAGTGACTTGTCCTCTGCGTTCCCTCCAGAAATCGCTCAGTGGTGGTGACACTGCCACTGCTGCCTGCGGGGGACGAGCCCCTGGATGTGGCCCAGGTGACCAGCTACCTGGTGGAGAAGCTGCTGCGGCCGCTCCGAGAGCTGTCTGGGGCTAACGTGCTGGCCGAGTACTACCGGCTCAGACGCCGCCTGCTGGAGGGCCCCTGGGAGTGTGAGTCCTGCCCTGGGCTGTGCTGCCCTCCTCCCTGGGGAGTCCCCTGCCCCGTGGGCACAGGGAAGCCTCCATAGGCTAGTGGCATCACAGTACCAGGTCCAGAGCTTACTGGACTTCCCAAGGTCCTATGGGACTAGGGCTGAGGCTCCACATCCTGCTTTTGTCCAGAATATAAGGCCTGGCCCCGCAGAGGGGTGAGGAGGGCAGTTTAGGACTTTAGGCCAGCTCCCTCGCTGTGGGCGCTGCTGGAGAAGAGGGCAGCCCTCCAGTTCCAGCTGGAAGAAAATTGCTGACTTCAGACTTGCTGGTCAGAGGTGACCCGCAGCCAAGGGCTGTGCTGGGACCAGCCCTGGCTCTGGACCCCTGGGGAGCTTGCGTGTGGCTCAGGCTTGCTGTGTGGCCAGGCGAGTCTAACCTCTATGGGACACAGTTTCCTCCACTGTGAAATGCAGGTAACAACGTGGCTCGCTCATATGGGTTATGGGCATCTACTGTTCTTGATGCAGGGGGAGCCCCTCGTGTCCTTGGGGGAACCAGGGTACCCAGGCTTGGCAAGGAGTGGTTTATGTGTGTGGGACTCACACCAAGGCCCAGGGCTCCCAAGAAGCGTGAGCGCAGTCATGTCTAAGCAGCGCATTGGTGTTGTAGAAAACAGCCTGGTCTTCAAATTCCATGTGTGTGACTGTGGGCTTCTCCGTGCCCCTCAGTTCTGACAGCTGACCACGGGGCTGGTAGTGCCTCCCTCAGGATGCTGGGACTTGCCAACAGGTGCCTGGCTTTGCACCATAGATGGTGCTTCCTGACCACGGGCACGGGCACCCCCATCCAAGCCACAGCTCACTGGCTGGGCCAGTCAGACCTCCTTCTCAGGCCATCTCTTCCCTACCCTGAAGAGGGTAGGTCTGCAGGATACTAGTCTCGTGTTTGGGGGACCCGTTGGTCATCCACTGACAGTGTTTTTTCTCCCACCCGCAGCAGCTTCATTGAGATTAAATGGATGACTTGTATGATCTGTGCAATTTTTTTTCGAGACTAGGTCTCACTCTGTTGTTGTGGCTAGAGTGCAGTGGCGCGATCTCAGCTCACTGTAGCGTGGACCTTCTGGGCTCAAGTGATCCTCCTGCCTCAGCCCCTCAAAGTGCTGGGATGGCTTAGCACCACCGTGCCTGGCCGATGTGTGAATTTTAAGTGTACGATTCAGTGGCTTCTAGTTTATTCAGAGTTGTGCATGCATCAGCCTAAACTGAAACCCTGCAGCTACCAATCTGCCTTCTGTGTCCATGGCTATGCCTGCTCTAGACATTTTATGTAAATACAAGCAAAACCTATGTGGCATTTGAGCCAGGCTTTTTTACTTAGCACAGTATTTTTGTAGCGGGTCTCAGGACTCCATTCGTCGTTAGGGCTGAATTGCCCATAGACCTTCAGCTCTAAGCCACCTTGAAGCCGGTGGGGGAATCCCTGGACCTCTGACTCCTGCAGCAGGGGAGGGGGAATCCTGGCCTCAGGGCAGGCTAAGCCAAGGCTCTAGGTATCGGGGTGCCTGGCAGGCGCTGGGCTCCCACTGCAGTGGGTGAGTGGGGCTGGCCTCACACTGCCTTTGGGCTTTTCCTCCCCAGATCATGCCCTGGTAGCCGGGGCCCAGCACGTGGTGACCTTCGATGGCCAGGTATGGGACCTCAGCGCCCAGTGCGGCACCATCCTCCTGGCCCAGGACTTTGCTCACAACACATTCTCGCTGACGCTGAGTCGGACAGGCTCAGGGCTCACGGCCCTGTCCGTGGAGCTAAACCACATGACCCTCGTCTTCTACCCCAGTCTGCAGGTGAGCTGGAGAGGCACGGCAGCCTCCCCTGGAGACCTGTGCCCATGGCAGGTCGCCTGAGGGGGATGGTACTTTCAAGTTTGTCACCTGGCTGTGGGTCAGATTTCCTGCCCAGTCCCCTCTGGCCCACAGGCCTACAGACTGTACAACTCCTCCGTGCCGGGGAAGAGCTGTCCGGACCTCAAGCTGCATCCTACGACAAGGAGGAATGTCCCCAGGATTGAGCTGGCCAGTGCGGACGGGGTCTCTGTCTCCTGTGACGTGCCCACTGGCCTCTGTAGCCTGACTCTGGGCCTCTGGCACCATGGTGGGTCTGGGCCCCAGCAGGGTTGGCCCCACCTACAAAGGTCTCTCTGGGATGTACCACTTTAAGCTTCCAGGGCGACAGGCGGCAACCGTGCATGCAGAGCCTCTGCCAGCCTCGTCTCCAGCATGGCAGCGTGTGTGCCCTCACTCATCTAGCCTTATGCTATTGACCCCGTGTCCAGATGACCGCACAGAGGCCCAGAGCTTTCTGCCCCGTCCCTGGGACACGCAGCTCCAGTGTGGAGTTGGCCCTTCTGTGTTCCCTCTGCCAAGGAGCACAGAGGGCCTGGATTTCAGCCACTGGAGCTGAGGACATGGGGAGGGGATAGGGGTGTACACATGCTGTCCTGAGCCCCTGCGCTTTCTCTTCCTCCTCTGATGAGGGTTTCGAGCCAGGGCCTGGGCTCCAGGAGTCCAGTGTGGAGGTGGTGGGATTCTACTGCTCCTGTGTGCCTCGGTTCATCTCACACACAGGTCCCAAGGCAGCAGGGCTGTGGCTGCGGGAGGATCATAGGCTCTTACCGCCACCTCAGCTTCTCTCCTCCCCACAGGCGTATCTGCTGGTCTTCTAGGCACCAATGACAATGAAGCAGGCAATGAGCTGATGTTGCCAGACGGCTCTGTGGCCCGCAGCCTGGAGGAGCTCAGCCTGGCCTGGCAGGTGAGTGGGTGCACCTGAGGTTCTTGAGGGCTGCTCCCTGCAGAGTCCTGGGAGAGGCAGGCGGCCTCATGGCTCTGCAGAGGACTTCGTAGGCCCAGGGTTTAGGGGAAGTCTCCTGCTGAGGCCAGTGTATGTTGGGGAGCCACATGGTCCAGGAGGAGGCCTGAGTCTTGTGTCTGTCCTGCCAGGTGGGTGGTGACTGCAGGGCCACTGAGAAGACTCAGCAGGCCTGCCGAGAACAGAGCCCCACCTGCCGGGCCTTCTTTGAGGACCCCCACTCCAGCTTGAGGAACTGCTTCTGGGTGGTGAGTGTAAGCCTGGCCCGTGGGGTGCAGAAGGCCCTTTCCCTGATCTAGCCTAGGCCCTTCCTCCTTGCCACTCCCCAGGGTGTGGACAGTGACTGGGTGCCTCTGATTTCAGGTAGACCCTACACCATTCCTCAGCCTGTGTGTGCAGGACGCCTGTGGCACCCGGCAGCTCCAGCCTGCCTGCAACCTGGTGGCCGCCTACATCCACCTGTGTGCCCGGGGCTTTGTCCCCCTGACCCCTCCTCCACAGTGTGGTAAGCTGCCCCAGCCATGTGGCACTCTGCCCCCCAGCCCAGAGGGAAAACCAGTCCCTTTCTCTCACCAGGGAGGACAAACAATTGTCATTCAAGGAGCTAGGAGTCAAAACGTTTATTAAGAAAGGGAGCCCCAGCGACTGCCACATGCTGCCTGACAGTTTAGATGTGTGTCCCCTCAAGGGGGTGCATGCCTCATGGATGGCCTAGTGCCCTCCGTTTGGTGAAGACTGAATTCTTGCTCTATTAGTTCACATAAGGCCCTGGCACCTCCTCTCTGTGTTTGTACTCTCTCCTCCTGCCATGACTGTAAGCTTCCTGAGGCCTCCCAGAAGCCCAGCAAATGCTGGAGCCGTGCTTGTACAGCCTGTAGAACTGTGAGCCAATTACCTCTCTTATTTATGAACCACCCAGCCTCAGGTGCTCCTTCTATCAGTGTAAATGGATTCTCTATCCCCTACTAAGCTAAGTGTCCAGAGAGCCACATCAAGTCACCTCTTGAAAATTTGCCACTAGGGCTTTTTCTTTTTTGGGACAGTCTCACTCTGTCACCCAGGCTGGAGTGCCATGGCGCAATCTTGGCTCACTGCAACTTCCACCTCCCGGGTTCCAGCGATTCTCCTGCCTCAGCCTCCCAAAGTGCTAGAATGACAGGCATGAGCCATCGTGCCTAGCCTCATGAGGGATTTGAATGTATACCACGGTTTAGGGAAAATACTCAGCTCTGTTTTCCCTCTGCTCTCATACCACAAGCATCATCAACACAGCGGATGACTTCTGTGACCAAATGTGTGTTGTCCCTACTACCAGGGTGTCCCTGTAATTCAGTTCTATCACTAGCTACCTTGAGATAGCACCAGATCCCACGTGCTGAGAGCTCCTTCATCCAGTGCTGCGTGATTCCCGCAGCCAAAGCCCCAATAAAATGGCATAGAAGTCAGTGACAACAACACGAGTAGACTTCCAAGAGCTTCAGATGCCAGAATTAGTGCCTGCCTTTCAGACATTTAAAACCTTAACGGCAGAAGAGAAAATTAATGAATTGGAAAATATGACACAGGGAGGATGAAATAAGAGGATCCAACATGTCTAAAAGAAATGCCGGGTGCGGTGGCTCATGCCTGTAATCCCAGCACTTTGGGAAGCCGAGGGAGGCCAAGATGCGCAGATCGCTTGAGGTCAGGAGTTTGAGACCAGCCTGGCCAACATGGTGAAACCCCCGTCTCTACTAAAAATACAAAAATTAGCCAGGTGTGGTGGTGTGCTCCCGTAATCCCAGCTAGTCAGGAGGCTGAGGCAGGAGAATCACTTGAACCCAGGAGGTGGAGGTTGCAGCGAGCTGAGATTGCACCACTGTGCTCCAGCCTGAACGACAGAGCAAGACTCTGTCTCAAAAAAAAAATTCCAGAATGAAAACAGACACAGGACCCTTTCGAGTCAGGAGGCACAATCCCCAATACAGTAAATCCATCCATACCAAGACCCATCAGAACAAAATTGCAGAAAAAAACAAAAGTCCTAAAAGCTACTGAAGAGGGTAGAAAGAAGGAAGAACATGTTGATAATCCATCTCCCACCAGCAACAGCAGAAAACAGTGGAGTAAGAGAAAATAAGCATGAGGTTAGTGTGTATACCCAGCTCAACTATTATTTAAGAATGAAATAGCCTCTCAGCACTGATCTGTCTAGAGATACGTTTACCACGCATGACACTTACTCAAGGGATCCACCGACATTCATTTATGTAGTCTGTGCAAACCACCTATCAGACCAAGGACTCATCTCTAGAGTATACAAAAAACTCAAAGCTCAAAAGTAGGCCAAGTGTGGTGGCTCACGCTTTTACTCCCAGCACTTTGGGAGCGTGAGATGGCTTGAACCCATGAGGTCAAGGCTGCCGTGACCAACGATCACACTCCTGCCTGTGTGACAGATTGAGACCTTGTCTCAAAAAACAAAAACTCAGTCACAGAGAAACAAGGTAGCGCCACACACCTGAGCTCTGGTGAGTTCCGGCACGGGGTGGTGAGTTCCAAGGACTCAGCAGCATAAAGCATTTGTTGGACATCCAAATAGCCAGGTTGTGATTTCAGCATCCACTTACGAGTGTACTATAAAAAGCACCGTTCCAGTACCAAAAATGTGACTGGTGAGAATATAGGACAACTGCTGGCAGAGCTACGCTTAAGGCAGGAATCAACTTCATGGTCTACCAACTAGACCCTCAGGAGGCAGCCTTGGACTCAATGAGACAACTATGAAGTGCCAAGACAGGAGGTGGTATGGCTGCACGGGAACCTCAGAGAATCTGTGAATCAAGCAGAAGCGCTCGTTGTTTTGACCGTGTAAATACAAAACTGTCGGCTACTTCAGCCATCAACAAAACATCTGGGGAGGACGACAGAGAAGACTTACAGCCGCAGTGTCACAATGGAATAGTATCTGCAGTTAAGGTCCTCTCACTCCCTTAGGGGTTTTTAAATCAAGGGCTAAATTATTCCCCTTTCTTGGACACCAGAGAAGTATCTAAGAAAAGCAGTCACCAATTATAATTAACTTTTAGAGGACAAATTAAAAGGTGATTTTAAGTTACAAAATAAAGACATATTATGAACTCTCATAAGAAAAAGAGAAATTAAGATGCTTTTTATTCTTTTTTTTTGAGACAGGGTCTCGTTCTGTCCTTCAGGCTGGAGTGCAGTGGTGCAGCCTCCCAGGTAGCTGGGATTACAGGTGCACGCCACCACGCCCGGCTAATTTTTGTATTTTTAATAGAGACGAGGTTTCACCATGTTGGCCAGGCTGGTCTCGAACTCCTGACTTCATGATCTGCCTGCCTCGTGCCCTACCAGAGAAATTAAGACATTCTTAGATAAACAAAAGCTGAGGGAGTTCATTATGCAAGACATGCTAAAGGGAGTCCTTCAAGTCAAAAAACAAAAAAAGCTAGGTGGAAATTTGAGGCCACATATCAAGACCTGTATTGTAATTTTGATTCATATCTGTTATTGCATTTAAAAGATGTATAACTATAAATCTGTTAAATATATAAGTGAAAAAAATTAGGCATGGTGGCATGCACCTGTAGTCTCAGCTACTCAGGAGGATTGCTTGAGTCCAGGGATTTGAGGTTACACTGAGCTATGATAATGCCACTGCACTCCAGCCTGAGTGACAGCGTGAGACCCTGTCTCTAAAAATAGATACAATTTGTGACATCAACAACGTAGGAGGGAGGCAGAGCCGTCAAAGAGTAGGGTATTGTATGTGATCGAACTTACTAGTTTAAAATGGATTGCTATAACTTCAGGATGCTTCATGTAATCCCCTTGGTAATGACAAAATATCTACAGAATGTACATAAAAGGAAATGAGAAGGAATTCTAAGTGTATCACAATAAAAAAAAATCAATTAAACACAAAGGGATGAAATGAGAGAGAAAGCAAACCATAAGCCATGCAGAAAACAATGAACGGCAGGGCACCAGGAAGTGCTTCTCCATCGGGAAGTCCCGTAAGTAGCGTGCTGGTGTCCTCCCACAGCAACTGCTCACCGCAGTCCTTGGCTGTGGGCCTCATGACACAGTCACCAGGTTAGTGAGTTGCGTCAGAACGATAATCTTTAAAAATACAAATGAATTCCACAATCAAAAGACTAAGAGACTTACACATAGGTTGAAAGTGAAAGGATGAAAAAAGAGAAGGAGTAGCTATACTAATATCAGACAAAATTGACCTAAGGTCAAAAGCTGTTATAAGAGATAACGATAACAGTCAATTCACCAGTTATAAATGTACATGCAACGCACCTCAGAGCTCCTAAATACATGAAGCAAACACTGACGCAAACACTGTAGAATGAAAGGAGAAATAGATAGTTCTATGATAATGGTAGGAGACTTCACCTCACTTTTTTTATTTTTTTGAGATGGAATCTCACTCTTGCCCAGGCTGGAGTGCAGTGGCGTGATAACGGCTCACTGCAACCTCCACCTCCTGGGTTCAAGTGATTCTTGTGCCTCTGAGTACCCCCGGCTATTTTTAGTAGAGACAGGGTTTCACCATGTTGGCCAGGCTGGTCTCGAACTCCTGACCTCAAGTGATCCACCCATCTTGGCCTCCTAAAGTGCTTGGATTACAGGCCTGAGACACTGCACCCGGCCCAATACCTCACTTTCAATAATGGATAAAACATCCAGACAGAAGATCAAGAAGGAAACAAAGTACTTGAATAATACTATAGACCAGTTGGACCTACCACACAGATAACTTTACCCAATAGCAGAATACACATTCTTCAAAAGCACACATGGAATGTTCTTGGGGAAAGAGTGTATATTAGGCTTCAAAGCAAGATTTAATACATTTTAAATGACTGAAATCATAATAGAAGGAAAACTGAAATATCCACAAATATGTGGGAACTAAACAACATACTACAAAGCCAGTGGATCAAAGGGGAAAAAGGAAAATTAGAAAGTATCTTGAGACAAAACATCACATCTTACGGGAGGCAGCAAAAGCAGTGCTATGAGGGAAATTTGTAGCTGTACACACTTACATTAAAAAAGCCAGCTGAGCACAGCGCCTCCACCTGTAATCCCAGCACTCTGGGAGGCCGAGGCGGGCGGATCACCTGTGCTCAGAGTTTGAGACCAGCCTGGCCAACATGGCGAAACCTCATCTCTACTAAAAATATAAAATGTAGCCAGGCGTGGTGGCAGGCGCCTGTAATCCCAGCTACTTGGCAGGCTGAGGCAGGAGAATCACTTGAACCCGGGAGGCAGAGGTTGCAGTAAACTGAGATTGTGCCACGGTACTCCAGCCTGGGTGACACAGCTAGACTCGACCTCCCGCCTCACCCCCCGCACCACCCCCCCAAAAAAAAACCAAAAGCAGCAGCAGCCAGGCATAGTGACACTGTTCTATAATCCCAGATACTTGGAAGGTCGAGGCCAGGAGATTGCTTGAGCCCAGGAGTTTTAGACGAGCTTGGGCAATATGGCAAGACCCTCTCTCAAAGAAAAAGGAAAAGCTCTCAAACCAACAACCTAACATTCTACCTTAAGTTATTAGAAAAAGAACAGCCTAAACCCAAAGATAGGAGAAGGAAATAATAAAGGTTAGAGCAGAAATAAATAGAAGATGGAAAAACAGACGTATAACTACCAAGGAGATTGAATCAGTGACCAAAAACTTGGCAAAAAAGAAAAGCATGAGATCAGATGGCTTCAACAATCAACACCAATCCTGCTCATACTCTTACAAAACCCTCAGGAAAGAATACCTCCAAACGCATTCTGTGAGGCCAGCATTACTGATATCAAAGGTAGACAAAGAACCAGACGAAAATAGAGTAATATCCCTCATAAATACAGATGCAAAAGATCTCAACAAAATACTCGTAAGGAGAATTTGACAGCATCATAAAAAGGATTATACACCATGATCAAGTGAGATTTATTCCTGGAATGCAAAGATGGTTACCATATAAAAATCAATGTAAGATATCACATTCCTTCATTCTGTTAAACACATGACTATTTCAGTTAGTGCAGAAAAAACATTTAACACGGTTTAATACCCTTTTCATGACTAAAAAACACAAACTCGAAATAGAAATGACCTCAACATAATAAAGGTCATATAAACAACCCTCAGCTAACATCATACTCAGTGATGAAAGACAAAGTTTTCCAAGATGAGGAATAAAACAATGATGCCTGCTTTCATAATGCTGGAAATCCTCGCCAGAGCTATTAAGAAAGAAAGGAAAAAGAAAAGGCATCCAAATTGGAACAGAGGCAGTAAAATTATCTGTTAACAGATGTGATCTTCTTTGTCGAAAATCCTGAAGACTGCATGAAAAAAAAATGTTAGAACTAATAATCTGTCAAACTTTCAGGATTACGAAATCAACATACAAAAGTCAGTTGCAATTTCTACACACTAACAGTCAACAATCCAAGAGGGAAATTAAGAAAACAATTCCTGCTGGGCATGGTGGTGCATGCCTACAGTCTCAGCTACTTGGGAGGCTGAGGCAGGAGGATTGCTTGAGCCTCAGAGGTCGACGCTATCAGTTTTGATGATGATTATGCCTGTGAATAGCCACTGTACTCCAGCCTGGGCAACATAGTGAGACACCATCTTTTTTTTTTTTTAAAAAGTCCGTTTACAATAGCATCAAATAAAATAAAATAAGAATAAACTAAACCAGGAGGCAGACTTTGGCAGGATGTAGAGTCCCAGAGACTGGTTGTGCAACAAATGTAAAGGCATCTCATATTTAAGGATTATAAGACTTAGTATCGTTAAGATGTCAATACTACTCAAAGTGATCTACAGGTTTAATGGAATTGCTATCGCAATCCCAGTGGCATTTTTTCTTCAATTATAGAAAAATCCATCCTAAAGTTTACACACAATTTCAAGGAACCCCACATGGCCAAAACAATCTTGAAAACAAAGAACAAAGTTGGACATCTTATACTTCCCAATTTCAAAGTCTGTTAAAAGCTACAGTGGGCCGGGCACGGTGGCTCAAGCCTGTAATCCCAGCACTTTGGGGACTACAGAGCGAGACTCCGTCTCAAAAAAAAAAAAAGAAAAAGAAAAAAAAAAAAGCTACCGTGGTCAAAAGTGTGGTACTGGCATAACGACATACATATGGACCAGTGGAATGAAATGGAGTCTAGAGGGGACAGGCGTGGTGCCTCAAGCCTGTAATCCCAGCACTTTGGGAGGCCGAGACGGGTGGATCATGAGGTCAGGAGATCGAGACCATCCTGGCTAACACGGTGAAACCCCGTCTCTACTGAAAAATACAAAAAAAACTAGCCGGGCGAGGTGGTGCACACCTGTAGTCCCAGCTACTCCGGAGGCTGAGGCAGGAGAATGGCATAAACCCAGGAGGCAGAGCTTGCAGTGAGCTGAGATCCGGCCACTGCACTCCAGCCTGGGCTACAGAGCGAGATACCGTCTCAAGAAAAAAAGAAAAGAAAAAAGAAATAGAGAGTCTAGAAAGAAACTCTTACACATATGGTCAAGTGATTTCAGTTAGGATGCCAAGACTATCGAATTGGGGAAAGGACAGTCTTTCAACAAATGGTGTTGGGAAAACTAGATATCCACATGCAAAAGAACAAAGTTAAACCATTACCTTATACCATGTTGAAAAAAAAGAAAACCTCAATAATGGATTAAAGACCTAACTATAAGAGCTGAAACTATACAATTTTTTTTTTTTTTTTTTTTTTTGAGGCGGACTCTTGCTTATTTGCCCAGGCTGGAGTGCAGTGGCTTGATCTCGGCTCACTGCAAGCTCCGCCTCCCCGGTTCATGCCATTCTCCTGTCTCACCCTCCTGAGTAGCTGGGACTACAGGTGCCCGCCACCACACCTGCCTAATTTTTTTTTTGTATTTTTTTTAGTAGAGACGGGGTTTCACCATGTTAGCCAGGATGGTCTTGATCTCCTGACCTCATGATCCACCTGCCTCAGTCTCCCAAAGTGCTGGGATTACAGGTGTGACCCACCGTGCCTGGCCACTATATAACTCTTAAAGCACAGTAGGAGGGCTTCCTTTTTGGCAATGACTTGATATGACGCATATGACACCAAAGGCACATGAACAAAAGGAAAAATAGACAAACTGGATTGCATCGAAGGATACTATTAACAGAGTGAAAGGGCATCCTACAGAATGGGAGTAAAGATGTGCAAATTGTATCTGATAAGGAGTTCCCATCTAGAATACATAAAGCACTCTCACAGTGTAACAACAAAAACCCAACCCAGTTCAAAAACGTACAAAGGACTTGAATAGACATTTCTCCAAATAAGATATGCAAATGGCCAATAAGCACGTAAAAAGATGCTCAACATCACTAATTATTAGGGGAACTCAAATCAAAACCACATGGAGAGGCCGGGCACAGTAGCTCACGCCTGTAATCCCAGTGCTTTTGGAGGCCAAGGTGGGCAGATCACTTGAGGTCAGGAGTTCGGGACCAGCCTGGCCAACATGGTGACACCACATCTCTACTAAAAATACAAAAATTAGCCAGGAGTGGTGGTGTATGCCTGTAGTCCCAGCTGCTCAAGAGGCTGGGGCAGGAGAATTGCTTGAACTCAGGAGGCAGGGGTTACAGTGAGCTGAGATCCTGCCACTGTACTCCAGCCTTGGTGACGGAGCAAGACTGTCTCAAAACAAACAAACAAACAAAAACTTCCATGGAGTTGCCACCTCAGACCCATTAGGATAGCTGTAAACAATACAGAAAATAACAAGTGTTAGGATGTTGAGCGGTTTGAACCCTTGTGTACTCTTACTGGGAGAATAAATAGAAAAAACAGTATGGGAATTCACCAAAAAGTTAAAAATCGGCCAGGTGCAGTGGCTCACACCTGTAATCCCAGCACTTTGGGAGGCTGGGGCAGGCGAATCACTTGAGGCCAGGAGTTTGACACCAGCCTGGCCAACATGGTGAAACTCCATCTCTACAACAATACAAAAATTAGCCAAGTGTGATGGTGCGGGCCTGTAATCCCAGCTACTCAGGAGGTTGAGGCATGAGAATCACTTGAACCCGGGAGGCGGAGGTTGCAATGAGCCAAGATTGCACCACTGCGTTCCAGCCTGGGTGACAGAGTGAGACTCTGTCTCAAAACAAAGAATTACTGTACAATCCAGCAATTCTACTTCTGGGTATGTATCCCCTAAAATTCAAAGGGTCTCACACATTTATACACCGATGTTCATAGCAGCATTATTCACAAAGGCCAAGAGACAGCAGCAACCCAAGTGTCCACTGACAGATAAACAAATGTGGTCTCTTCATACATTCAATTATGATTCAGCCTTAAAAAGGAAGGAAATGCTGACACACGCTACCACATGGATGAACCTTGAGGACATTATACAAAGTGAAATAAGCCAGTCACAAAAACATATTTGAAGGACCTAGAGTAACCAGTTTTATAGAGACAAAGTACAGTGGTGGCTGCCAGGAGCTGAGTGAGAGCAGTAATGGGCTATTTAATGGGGATAAAGTTTCAGTTTGGCAGGATTTAGTGAGTTCCAGAGATTGGTTGCACAAAAATATGAATATACTTACACTGAATTGTGTACTTTAAAATGGTTATGGTGAATTTTACATGTGTTTAACCACATTTAACATTTTTTACATTAGAAATGTATATTGAGCACCTCTGTGCTAGGCGTGGTGATGCGATGATAAACTTTATACATATGAACACCGTAGTTATAAAACCAAACATATAAGGAAATAAAATTCTAGGTGTAAAAACTGGCACAGACAGACAATAGACACAGCCACACAGGACTCAGATCGTAGGCTTATTAGACACAGAGTATAGATTTCAGCAGGGAACTAGAAATTATTAAAATTACTAACTACTAAATGTGTAGTTTAGCAATTAATTTATCTAATCAGCTAATTGACTAATTACTGAAAATTATATATCTGAAAAAGAACCAGAATGTAGTAGAAAGAGATGGCAGAAAAGGCCACGTAAACCCCATATTTTAAACGGTTCTCTCAGCAGATGAGGGATAGAAGGGTGCTTCCTGGCCAGGTGAGGTGGCTCACACCTGTAATCCCAGCACTTTGGGAGGCTGAGGCGGGCAGATCACCAGAGGTTGGGAGTTTGAGACCAGCCTGGCCAACATGGTGAAACCCCGTCTCAACTAAAAATATAAAAATTAGCCGGGTATAGTGGCACACGCCTGTAATCCCAGCTACTCGGGAGGCTGAGGCAGGAGAATCACTTGAACCCGGGAGGCAGAGGTTGCAGTGAGCTAAGATCACATCTCTGCACTCTAGTCTGGGCGACAGAGCAAGACTCCATCTGAAAAAAAAAAAAAAAAAAAATAGCTGGGCACAGTGGCTCGCTCCTGTAATCCCAACACTTTGGAAGGCCAAGGCAGGTGGATCACTTGAGGTCAGAAGTTTGAGACCAGCCTGGCCCAACCCCGTCTCTACTAAAAATATAAAAATTAGCCAGGTGTGGTGGCAGATGCTACTCAGGAGGCTCAGGCAGAATTGCCTGAACCTGGGAGGCAAAGGTTGCAGTGAGCCACTGTACTCCAGCCTGGGTGACAGAGCGAGAGTCCATCTCAAAAAAATTAAAGCCCATCTTTTAAACAGTTCTCTTAGCAGATGAGGGATAGAAGGGCATTTCCTGAACCTGGTAGCTCTGAGTGTCAGTCTGTGCCCTTGCCCACCACATTTGACAGTGACACAGCAGAGCAGCACCTCTAGGGCCAGGAGCCCCGCGTCACGGCCTCCACTGCATGCTGTACTGAAGATCTCACCCACACAGTGAGCTCCCTCTAGCCCACACTGTGGGTTGGATGCATCCTGAGCTCTCAAAGCATCGTGTGCTAAGCTTCCACCCTCCCCTTGGCTAGGAACTGTGTCTTGGTCTTCTCTGTGTCCGGGGTGCTGGCAGCAGAGCCTGACGCAGAGTGAGCCCTCCATAGATGCTTGTTCAATTTCCAAGGAACTCAGCAGGCTGGGCCTAGCACCACTGCCTGCAAAGGCCCTGCAGATATAGGGACTCATTGACCCATGCCCGCTGCTCTTACAAAAAGGGGAGAGGGAGATGGGTGGGAGTAGATGGGGAGTTGTCCTATTAATAATGAGGGCCAGGGGACCCTCTCCTCTGAGGCCCATAGCCTGGTCTTACTTCTCTTCTCTCTCCTTTACAGTTTGAGATTTCATCCAAGCCAGCATTAGGCTGCCAAAGAGTTCAAACTCCTTCACCTTCTACTCCAATTCCAGTTCCTTGGCAAGGGCAAGATTCATGGCTGGGACAGAATAACCAGCATGGAATGCTGAGAAACTCAGAACTGCACGTGCTTCAAACGCAGGGAACAACAGCTCCTTGCCACTGGGCTCAAAAATACTTCTGGGGCCCCCTTCCTCCACACCTCCACTGTAAACCAGGAGACAGTGTGGCCAGCGAGTATCAGCTCTGCGGAGACAACTCCACCTGGCCCCTGTTCATGCCCAAGATATTTACTCACTTATTCAACAGCCATCTGGGAAGCTGCTTCAGAACACTGACTGTGTGGTGGGGGACACGAAGCCAGGCCCTCAGCAGCTTGGTACTGGTTTTCCCTGCCTGATCCAGGGGTCTTCTTTCTGAGACAGGAGGTTCCTTGAGGGGAACTGATGGCCCCAAGCCCGTTAATCAGAAGCCCAGGTAGGGAGCTTCTCTCTCTGGGGTAGACACACTGGGACGGAATGCTTTAGGAGGCTCTGGGGAGGGCCTCCGCTTTGGTAGGGGTACCTGTGAACTCAGGCCCCCAGGCTACAGCATTGCAAGTTTTTTACTTTCTTTTGGGATATAACTTTTTCCTTTGAGTTTTCAACTGAAAAATAAAGCTGGCAGAATCCAAGAACGTGTCTCTGGATTACTGGGGCTGATCATCCACTCAAGAGATGGGGAGGTGTGGGCAGCTACAGAATCTCCTCACCGATAGGGGGTGCCCTCGAGCCCTCTCTGCACTGAGCCTTTGGTAGGAGCTTGTAGGGTCCAGATTCCAGAGTAAAGGGCAAGGCATCAGCCACGGGGACTGAGGCAAGATGAAGGCCAGATTTGACCATCCCTGACCTCTGCCCTACTCCTCCCTTCCCTTTCCCCTCGCCCCGCAATGAATCCCTGCACAGCGCAGCAGGTGCCAGATGAAGTTTAGAAGAAAGAACTCCAGGGTGAATGGGAACGAGGAGGTTGGTCCTCCACATTCCCACACTGGAGGGAAGACAGACGGGAAAGCAGCTGTGATTTAAGTGTTTTGCTATGCTTACAGCCTAAAGACCCCGGAGCCCAGGCACTTCTCCAAGTGCCTTGAAAGATGTTTCATCTGGGGGCCAGGCATGGTGGCTCAGCACTTTGGGAGGCCGAGGCGGGTGGATCACACGGTCGGGAGTTCAAGACCAGTGTGACCAAGATGGTGAAACGTCGTCGCTACTAAAAATACAAAAAAAATAAATAAATAAATTAGCTGGGCATGGTGGCAGGCGCCTGTAATCCCAGCTGCCCATGAGGCTGAGGCCAAGAATTGCTTTAACCTGGGAAGCAGAGACTGCAGTGAGTTGAGATCGCGCCACTGCACTCCAGCCTGGTGACAGAGCGAGACTCCATCTCAAAAAAAAAAAAAAGATGTTTGATCTTAGGCCTTACAAGTTTGATCTTAGGTCTTACAATAGTCCAATGAGGAATGGATGATCCCTACTTCATGAGAGAAGAAACAAAGGCTCAGAGAGTTGAGAAGATTCCCCCAAGGTCATACAACCTACAAACGGCCAGGATGGCGCTGATGCGGGCTTGTCTGCCTCCCAAGGCTGCCCAAGCTCAGTCAACCCCCACTTCTGCTTTTGCAATAAAAGAAAAGCAAATCACTGGTATGCAGGGGCCCCTGAGCAATTTAGAGTCAGATGCCAACTAGCGTGTGCAGCCACCTGACCTGTTGGTTTCTCAATATGCTTGATGGATCCATGATTTCTGGTCCAGAAAGGAAATGCAGAAGCCTTCCCTGCCTGCCTCCCACACTCTGTGGGTCAAGTATGTACCAAAAACACAGCAGCAGCCTGGACACCAGCAGACATACAAAGAGGGAAACAGTTCTCCCTTCTCAAGGCAGGTTGGACAACATCAATACTTTGCAACTGGGGGGTGTGGGTGGAGTACTTGTGCATGAATTTGAAACAGATGGGAGAGGGAATGATTCCAGCAGAAAGACCAATAAATATTTATATCTACAATGTACACTGAACTCCAGCCTGGACAACAGAGCAAGACTCTGTCTCTAAAAAAATTTCATCATTAGCCGGGTGTGGTGGCTTGCGCCTATAGTCCCAGCTACCTAGGAGGGTGAGGCAGGAGGATCACTTCAGCCCAGGAGTTCGAAATTACAATAAACTATGATCATACCACTGCACTCCAGCCTGGGCATCAGAGCAAGGCCCTATCTCTAAAACAAAACAAGGTAAGACGTTTACATACAAATCAATGTAAGAAAATCCAGAATAAAGTATTACCAAATAAACCCCACTGGGGCCTAAAAAAAAAAAAGTGACCTAAAACTGGTCGGGTACGGTGGCTCACACCTGTAATCCCAGCCCTTTGGGAAGTCAAGGCGGGCAGATCACAAGATCAGGAGATCAAGACCATCCTAGCTAACAGCGTGAAACCCCATCTCTACTAAAAAATACAAAGAAAAAAATTAGCCAGGCATGGGGGCGGGCACCTGTAGTCCCAGCTACTAGGGAGGCTGAAGCAGGAGAATGGCGTGAACCTGGAAAGCAGAGCTTGCAGTGAGCTGAGATCCGGCCACTGCACTCCAGCCTGGGCGATGGAGCGAGACTCCATCTCAAAAAAAAAAAAAAAAAAAAGTGATCTAAACCAAGTGAGACTTGTACAGTGTGACAAGGATGGTTCAAAATTAGAACATCTTTTAATTTCATTTTATATATATATATATATATATTTTTTTTTTTTTTTGAGATGGAGTCTCGCTCTGTTGCTCCGGCTGGAGTGCAGTGGTACGATCCAGGCTCACTGCAAGCTCCGCCTCCTGGGTTCACTCCATTCTCCTGCCTCACTCTCCCGAGTAGCTGGGACTACAGGCGCCTGCCACCACGCCTGGCTAATTGTTTGTATTTTTAGTAGAGACAGGGTTTCACCATGTTAGCCAGGATGGTCTCGATATCCTGATCTTGTGATCTGCCCGCCTCGGCCTCCCAAAGTGCTAGGATTACAGGCGTGAGCCACCATACCCGGCCTAATTTCATTTATATTAATATGCTAAAAGAAAAATCAATCATCGTAGATGTTGAAAAGGCATTTGACAAAATTTACTACAAAACTTATTTTAAAAACTTATCAAATTAGAAAGAGGGATACTTCCTTAAATTACACACGACAAAGGAAATTACACCCAGACACACACCTATCAAGCCAAAGCCCAGCATCATTTGTAGGGGATGGAAACAATAGAAGCTTCCATTAACCTGCGGAAGAAAAGAATGCCCTCTGTTGCCACAATTATTTTGGAGGCCCTAGCTGATGAAACTAGGCAAGAAGGAAAGTAAGACATTTAAGAAAAAAGCAAGAGGTGAAATAATTATATTTACTCTTAAAAAGGAGGCAGATTTTGCTAAGGAGTTAGGTACAGAAGTAACATACTAAGCAGCCTTCCTTTTTCTTAATTTTTAAAATATAGAGATGGGGCCGGGCACAGCTCACACCTGTAATCCCAGCGCTTTGGAAGGCCAAGGGAGGCGGATTGCTTGAGGCCAGGAGTTTGATACCAGCCTGGCCGACATGGCAAAACCCCATCTCTACTAATAATACAAAAATTAGCCGGGTGTGGTGGCACATACCTGTAATACCAGAGGCACGAGTATTGAATTGAAGGCTGAGGCACGAGAATTGCTTGAACCCAGGACATGGAGGTTGCAGTGAACTGGGAGTGCACTACTGCACTTCAGCCTGGGCGACAGAGAAAGACCCTGTCTCAAAAAAAAAAAAAAAATAGAGACGAGGTCTTACTATGATGCCCAGGCTGGTCTCAAACCCCTGGGCTCGAGCAATCCTTCTGCCTCAGTCTCCCAAAGTGCTAGGATTATAGGTGTGACCCACCAAGCCTGGCCTGAAACAGTCTTCCTATGTACAAACAAGCAGTTAGAAAAGTTAACAGAAGAAAACATCCCATTTGCAACAGCACACTGCCAAAAAACAAAACTCTCAGAAATAAATGTGCAAAAATATACACACACAATCCATATGAAGAAATCTTTCAAATGCTGCCGAGGGATATGAAACACTTTGAATGCAAAACAAAGCCACGCTGCATGTGTTATCCAGAAATGTTCAACATTAAAAAGATGTCGCATCAATATCAAGCGGGGGTGTGTGGAAATGGAGCCTTCATCCACGCTGGGTAGAACATGGCGGCATGGCCACTCCAAAAGACATTTTGGCAGTTTCTTAAAAGGTGAATATAAATCTATCTTATGGGGCTGGACATGATGGCTCACGTCTGTAATCCCACCACTTTGGTAGGCCAAGGCAGGTGGATCACCTGAGGTCAGGAGTTCGAGACGAGCCTGACCAACATTGTGAAACCCCATCTCTACTACAAGTACAAAAAAATTAGCTGAGTGTGGTAGCGGGTGCCTGTCATCCCAGTTACTTGGGAGGCTGAGGCAGGAGAATCTCTTGAACCCAGGAGGCAGAGGTTACAGTGAGCCAAGATCGTGCCACTGCACTCCAGCCTGGGCAACAGAATGAGACTGTCTCCTAGACAGACAGACAGACAGACAGACAGATAGACAGATAGATACATACATACATAGGTAGGTAGGTAGATAGATAGATAAGATAGATAGACAGACATGATAGATAGATAGATAAAAATAAGTGGCTCTTTGTCTACTTACAGAACGGTGCATCCATCACCACAACTCAATTGATTTTCAAACATTTTCACACTCCCAAGTGAACTCTTCTGTTATCCTTAGTCATCACCCCTCCCAATTCCTTCCTTCCTCCCCAGCACTGCGTAAGCAGTAATCTGCTCCCTGTCTCTCTGGATTTTCCCATTCTGGACATTTCATATAAATGGAATCATACAATATGTGGGCCTTTGTGATTGGCTGCTTGGACCTGGCATAAAGTTTGACGCTCAGCCATGTGTGGCCCATGTCTGTGCTTCATTCCTTTTGACTGCCTTATTGCACAAATGGTGTCATAAGCACTGCAGGTGCACTGTGAAAAGTCAGGGTGTCTGTTGTAATCCCTAGAACAATCGCTACAGAAAACATATACAACTAAAAACATACAGCAAAAAAGATGTAGCCAAAAGTCAACAGAGATGAAAGGAAATGTGAAGAATCCCTCCATTACTCCAAAAGAAGGCAGGAAAGGAGGCACAAGAAACAAAGATGAGAGAAACAGACTGGGCACGCTGGCTCCCTACCAAAAATATTTTTTAAAAATTAGCCAGGCGCAGTGCCGCGCACCTGCAATCCCAGCTAGTCGGAGGCTAAGGTGGGAGAATCACTTGAACCTGGGACCGGGGGAGGGGTGCGGAGGTTGCAGTGAGCCGAGATCATGCCAATGCACACTCCAGCCTGGGTGACAGAGCATGACTCTGTCCAAAAAAAAACACACACACACACACAAACAAATAGCGTACATTAGAAATTCCATTGAACGAGGCCGGGCGCGGTGGCTCAAGCCTGTAATCCCAGCACTTTGGGAGGCCGAGACGGGCGGATCACGAGGTCAGGAGATCGAGACCATCCTGGCTAACACGGTGAAACCCCGTCTCTATTAAGAAATACAAAAAACTAGCCGGGCGAGGTGGCGGGCGTCTGTAGTCCCAGCTACTCGGGAGGCTGAGGCCGGAGAATGGCGTGAACCCGGGAGGCGGAGCTGGCAGTGAGCTGAGATCCGGCCACTGCACTCCAGCCCGGGCGACAGAGCGAGACTCCGTCTCAAAAAAAAAAAAAGAAATTCCATTGAACGAAAGTGAACTTAAACACTCCAAGTGAAAGTGAGCTAGTGAGACTAAATTTAAAAAAACACAAACAAAAACATGACCCACCCATATAACGTGTAGAAGAGGCACACTTTACATACAAAAACATCATAAGATGAAAACAGGATGAAAAAAGATATCTATGTAAACATTAATTCTGAAAAAGCTCTATTAAGATCAGATAAACAGATAATATGAGGGCTTCCTACTTTTTTGATGAAACAATTAAAAACTCAGAAAATGGGGTTGCTGCAGTGGCTCACTCCTGCAATCCCAGCACTTTGGGAGTCTGAGGTGGGCAGATCACTTGAGCTCAGGAGTTTGAGACCGTCCTGGACAACACAGTGAGACCTCATCTCTATCAATAACAACAACTACCACCGCAGAAAATGGCGTTTTTCATGAGGAACATCAAATACTGTGCTATCCTTTCCCTAACTTCTGGGTTAAGTCTTCCCCAAAACCAAGGCCCAGCTTTGGGACTCCTGCAGTTCCATTAGGTGTCAACAAGTCCCTTTTGCCAAAAATTAGGAAAAACAACCAAAAGCCCGGATATCCACCAATGAGTGGAGAAACCAAATGCGGTCTATCCATATGATGGAATATTATGTCATTAAAAGGAGTCAGTCATAAAAAGGGATGAAGTATGGACACAGGCCATAACATGAATGGATATTGAAAACACCAGGCTGAGCCAGGCATGGTGACTCACGCCTGTAATCCCAGCACTTTGGAAGGCTGCGGCAGGTGGATCACTTGAGGCCAGGAGTTCAAGACCAGCCTGGCCAACACGGTGAAACCCCATTTCTACTAAAAATACAAATATTAGCTGGGCATGGTGGCAGGTGCTTGTAATCCTAGCTACTTGGGAGGTTGTGGCAGGAGAATCACCTGAACCAGGGTGGCACAGGTTGCAGTGAGCCAAAATAGTGCCACTGCACTCCAGCCTGGGTGACTAAGCGAGACTCTGTCTCAAAACAACAACAACAAAAATGTTAAAAACCCACCATGCCGAGTGCCAAAAGCCAGACACGAAATGCTACATATTGCACGATTACATTGGAACGAAAAGTCCAAAGCAGACAAATCCGTATAGACAGAAAGTACATTAGTGATTACAAGAGCTGAGGGGGATGGCAGGATTGTGGGGTTGACTGCTAACGGGTATGGCATTTCTTTTAGGGTGATGAAGTGTTCTCGAAATAGCTAGTGGTGATGGTTGTACCACTGTGTGAATACACTAAACACCAGGGAAAGGCCAAGCACAGTGGTTCACGCCTGTAATCCCAGCACTTTGGGAGGCCGAGGCAGGCAGATCACCTGAGGTCAGGAGTTCAAGACCAGCCTGCCCAACATGGTGAAACCTCATCTCTACAAAAAATACAAAACTTAGCCAGGCATGATGGTGGGTGCCTGTAACCCCAGCTACTCGGGAGCCTGAGGCGGAAGAATGGCTTGAATCCAGGAGGCGCAGGTTGCAGTGAGCCAAGATCGCGCCATTGCACTCCAGCCTGGGTGATAAAGAGTGAGACTCCATCTCAAAAACAAACAAAAACCACCAGAGAATGGCACACTTTAAAGTGCTGCATTTTGTGGTATGTGAATTACATATCAATTTCTTAAGACTAGTAGGAGAAGGAAGGCATTACAAATGATATTTTGGTTTTGTAATTAAATAAGAGATTTCTCCCTCTCCCCCCAAAAAAGTTCTCTTTCAGTTTCCGCAAACTTCCTCCTTCCCTCCCCTACCCATCCACCCAGAGGAATTGTATCTGTTCCTGCCTAAACAGATAAGAGGGCTTTGTCTTTTGAGGCTTGGTAGGTAAATTAGAAAGGGGTCCCAAGTGAAGAGAGAGAGAGGCATCCCACAGCCCTGTTCCATCTGAGCGTCCCATGGCCCATGACTCACTTTACCCACTAACATGCTTCCCTTCCAGTTTACCATCTGGAAGAAAGAATAAACTTATTCTTCTTATTCCTCAATAATTTATGTAAACCAAACATTGCAAACAGGGGTTTCCTTAGCAACCTCTACCTCATTCTCTTCAGATACCAATTGCTCTCCAGTAAAGGGAGTGTCCTTTGCCACACAACTTAAATTCACTTGGAAATCTCACTTAAAACAGAAAAGTTAAGGTCTTCATAAGGTTTGCCAGGTGCAAAGCGTTTGCAGGAATGCATGAGGCTGAAAGTCAAAGGCAAAGAAAACAAGGCACAAATTATTTCACCCTGATTTGGTTTCTCCTTGTACACTCATGGTTAGTAAGTTCAGTGTTTGTTTTTGTTTGTTTTTTGTTTGTTTTTTTTTTTTGAGACAGAGTCTTGTTCTGTGGCCCAGACTGGAGTGCAGTGGCACGATCTCAGCTCACTGTAATCTCTGTATCACGGCTAGTGATTCTCCTGCCTCAGCCTCTGAGTAGCTGGGATTACAGGCACCCGCCACCATGCCTGGCTAATTTTTTATTTTTAGTATAGACGGGGTTTCACCATGTTGGCCGGGATGGTCTAAAACTCCCCATCTCAAGTGATCCGCCCACCTCGGCCTCCCAAAGTGCTGGGATTACAGGCATGAGCCACGGCACCCAGCCAGGTCAGTTTTCTGTAACGGAAGTAACAAAACAGGTATAATCCAAAATCATAGATATATCAAAATTTTAAAAATCGTGTTGGAGGCCAGGCGCAGTGGCTCATGACTGTAATCCCAACAACTTGGGAGGCCGAGGCAGGAGGATCACTTGAGACCAAGAGTTGAAGATCAGCCTGGCTAACACAGCAAGACATCATATCTATAAAAAAGTTGGTTGTTTTGTTTTTGGTTTGTTGGTTTGGTTTTTTGAGACAGAGTCTTGCTGTGTCACCCAGGCTGGAGTGCAGTGGCACGATCTCGGCTCACTGCAAGCTCCACCTCCCAGGTTCACACCATTCTCCTGCCTCAGCCTCCCAAGTAGCTAGGACTACAGGTGCCCGCCACCATGCCTGGCTAATTTTTTGTATTTTTAGTAGAGATGGGGTTTCACCATGTTAGCTAGGATGGTCTAGATCTCCTGACCTCATGATCTGCCCGCCTCGGCCTCCCAAAGTGCTGGGATTATAGACGTGAGCCACCGCACCTGGTCAAAAGTTTTTAATGGTATTGGAAAATGCCATTAAACTTGGGTAGTAACAGTTTCAATGCATCATTGCCTGGCCTTCTGGGTTTCACTTTGAACCTTGTGACAGGTGATCAAGTCATGTGTCCAAACTCAGGGAGTTCCTGTTGTACAGAGATGATGCTGCCTGGAGCACCCTACTCCAATCCCCTTCCCTTCAACTTGTCGCAGTGTATCACATTCAGTCCAGACCAGGGCAAGCCCCGCTCACATCATCAGCCCTGCCAGACCAACAGCCTAGAAAAGATGCACATCAACTCCCACAAAGGGCAGGGTGACTCAGTTCACTCACATGCTGCAAGCCAGCTGTCTGTCTTGCACTCTGTCCAGACCTGGGCTGTGTACAAACTATACAGCCAGGGCCCTGTGCTCAGAAGGGTCCCCAATGCTTGCTTGAATGCTCTGCTGTTAACATCTTGAATCTTAATTTCTGAAAATTACTGATTTTCATTTTGTGCTGATCCCTGCAAATTAAGTAGCCGTTCCTACTTCAAAGCCACTTAATGAAGGTTCTTGGGTGGCTGGAGTAGGCTGGGGTTTCCATAAAATAAGGCACTGGCTGGTGGCTCACGCCTGTAATCCCAGCATTTTGGGAGGCCGAGGTGGGCGGATCACAAGGTCAGGAGATTGAGACCATCCTGGCTAACACAGTGAAACCGCGTCTCCACTAAAATTACAAAAAGTTAGCCAGGAGTGGTGGCACATGCCCGTGGTCCCAGCCACTCAGGAGGCTGAGGCAGGAGAATGGTGTGAACCTGGGAGGCGGAGGTTGCAGTGAGCCGAGATTGCGCCACTGCACTCCAGCCTCGGCAACAAAGCGAGACTCCATCTCAAAAAAACAACAACAACAACAACAACAACAACAAGAGTGGGGGGGATGCTAGCCAGGCACAGAGCCCCTGAAACAGGAAGACCCTTCCCTTGCTCTAAAGTAACCCTCTCAGAGTCATTTCTTTTTTTTTTTTTTTTTGAGGCGGAGTCTCGCTCTGTCACCCAGGCTGGAGTGCAGTGGCCGGATCTCAGCTCACTGCAAGCTCCGCCTCCCGGGTTTACGCCATTCTCCTGCCTCAGCCTCCCGAGTAGCTGGGACTACAGGCGCCCGCCACCTCGCCCGGCTAAGTTTTTTTGTATTTTTAGTAGAGACGGGGTTTCACCGTGTTAGCCAGGATGGTCTCGATCTCCTGACCTCGTGATCCGCCCGTCTCGGCCTCCCAAAGTGCTGGGATTACAGCCTTGAGCCACCGCGCCCGGCCTCAGAGTCATTTCTTAATGGAGCCTGAAACAGCCTGGTGACCTGCCCTCAACTATTTTAATCATTGGCTGTCCCCCTCTTCAAGAGCAGGTGCATTTCACGTAAGTGAGTAATTAATACTAACAAGGGGCCAGTGCCCATGGGCTGGGGCCCTGTCATGTGTATTCTGGGCTCAGGGTCCCTGGGAGGCACAAGACCCAGATCTGTCCTTACAGTATGACGATAGATCACTCTAGAGTGGCCTGTCCTGATCAGCACAAGACCCGGCAACCCTTTTGTTCAATGCTGGAGCGTCTCCCAGGGATGAGTCATGGCGGCGTTTGTAGGATGGCTGGCAGCACTAGGCAGTGGGCCAGCTATGCCTCAGTAGCTCTGGTGGTTCAAACCCACAACCCAGCCAAATCACCCTGGGCTCCAACCAGCCTGGCTAACTGGGGACAGCCATTCCCAGCTGCACTCAGGCATCTGAAAGACCCTTCCTTTCCTGCGAAGCCTCTTTCAGGGTTTCAGGAAGGAAGTGGAGACAGTAAGGGGAAACCACAAACCCATATAACTCTAATAGTATCACCTCTTGGTCCATGGGGGTGGGGGAGGGTGCTTCCCGTGTTGAATTTCATCCTGAAGCCACCCTGGTGGTGGAAGGGGCAATGCCATTCTCTCCATCTCACAAACAACAGCGCGTTGGCCCCAAAAGATGAAGCCAAGGGCTGAGACTGGCTAGTGAAGCCAGGACCATGACCGACCGGGTCTGACTTGGCAGCTTTAAGGGCAGGCTATCGATTTCTGCAGATCCTGGCCTAGCATAGCCCATGTGATCAGCCCGGGCTGATCAGTCCCCTCTGCTGACAGGTTTCCCTCTTAAGGACACTGGTGGGGCTGTGGCCCCGTCACATCATGTGTCCCTGGGAACACTCTTTTCCAGGGAACTCCAATGAGGAAGAGAAAGTGGGGACCATCGACTTCCGCATCTCTGAAAACAACTTTGTAAAAGGGCGTAAGGACCCAACACTGTGCTTACAATTAAACGGTTCGGGACCCCTCCGCTCTGAGTACTTCAACACTGGGCATTTCCTTTTCCTGTTTGGGTCTCAAACTCTGCCTCTGGAATCTTGTTTTGAAGGCTAAGTTTCTAGCCAGAACAAGTGCCCACACTCTACTGTCCCAAACCCATTCCCTCGCCTTAGCCAGGAAGGTTGATGACAGACAAGGTCTTTGTTCCCCGAGACAGAGCTGGCCGTGACTGAATGACCCTCAGATGCAGGCAGAGCCCTTTGTGCTTTTTTGTCACTGTGCAGACCAACTTGGGAGCTGATTATGCTCCTTAAACCTTCTGAGAATGCTTATGGCACCCAGCACTGCAAAAAGGATTAAGTCAACTGAGAAGAGACATGTTTTTCCAATTAGTTATAAATCACTCATGTTGGAATTTTTGCAAAACTGGCTGGTTGCTTTCCCATTACCCATGATTCCTCATTCTTTCTTTCTGTATAAATAATTTCACAAGGTTTTCAAGTAAATTTGGTACTAAAGGCCCATGACCATGAAATAAACAGGACACTCACAGAGAAATGCTAAAGCCAGAATCTCATCTTCCATGTGCCATACAATGAGAAAGGAGATGGAAAATAACGTCCACCTACCAAACTTCCCTACCCCCGGTTTCTTAAGACACATCAACATGTGCAACGACGTTTGTGTTTGGATATGCATTTTACTACATACATACATCTTTAAAAAGATTTTTCCCACTGACATTTATTTCTCATGCCAAGCCAGGGCCAGCTGCCAAACTGGAGAGACCGAGATCCCGGAGTCAATGCGCTCACTCTCCTTAAAGGACCATGACACCAGCCAGAGAGGTGGAGAATGTGGTAAAGGCAGGGGAAACACGATTCTCCCACCTAGAAAGACAAAAGAGCTCTCGCAATGGGCAGGGCAGCTCTGGGAGCAAGCGACTAATAGTGGGAATATTACAGCCAGCGCATCAACACACGGGATGAATTTAACAAGGCTGTTTTGTGTGTGCGTGTGTGTGTGATGGAGTCTTGCTTTGTCACCCAGGCTGGGGTGCAGTGGTGTCATCTTGGCTCACTGCAACCTCCACCTCCTGGGTTCAAGTGATTCTCCTGCCTCAGCCTCCCGAGTAGCTGGGACTACAGGCCGGCGAACAAGGTTGTTCTTACTCCAATTTTGCAAAGCGAGGAAACAGAAGCCCAAAGAGGCTGTGTGTCCCAAACCATTTATTGAGTGGTTGTAAAGCTGGGATTGGACCCATGCTGTCTGGATCTGAAGCCCTCTTGTGCTGTTCCATCTGGCAGGTCCTTGTGGACAGAATTCTGAGATACCCCTTCCCCTCCACAGACCCGATTCCCACCCCTGTTGGATACACCTTCCCCTAGGCATTCAATCGAACATGAATCTAGGTGTTGCCCTGCAGTGATTTTGCAGACGTAAAGTCCCAAATCACTTGACCTTAAGGTAGAGGGCCTGAGCCAATCACATGAGCCCTCTCTAAACCCGGGCCCAGGAAATCAGAGGCTGGAGAGCAGGAGGCAGATTCAAGGCTTGTTCCTGAAGATGGAGGGGACCTCCAGGAGCCTCCAGTTTACAGCCAGCAAGGAAATGGGACCTCAGCCCTACAAGTGCAAGGAACTGAATTCTGCCAACAGCCTGATGAGCCTGGATGCCCATTCTGGATCCTTCCCAGAGCCTCCTGAAGAGAACTCAGCTGGCTGATACTTGATTTTGGCCTAACAAGGCCCTAAGCAGAGAACCCAACCACACCCTGCCAGACCCTGACCCACAGAAACTGTGAGATATTAATACAATTGTTTTTTAAGCTGCTAAGTTTGTGGCAATTCATGACGTGGCATTACAGGCTCTGACCAGAGGTCTCTAGCACCAACCCCGGCTGTCATACCTATGGGAGACACCATGTCTGCAAATGCCTCTCCAGGCCTCCAAGAGACCTCATGTGGTCACATCAAGCTCCCAAAAGCCCCTTAGGGCACTGTCCCTACTCTCTGCAGGAGCCACGTGAGGGCACTGAGAAGAGGACTGGCTGTGGAATTTGAGGCTTCTAAGTCCTGGCCTCCTAGGGCCTCAGGTGTCTTACCCATGTGTGCTATTAACGTGATGTATCGCTTGATATTAACCTTGGCCAGCTAGCTGAGGCAGTTTGTCAGGTTTCGCCACTGTAAAGTTACTCTTTGATCCCCCTTTCCATTCTGGAAGGAAGTCACTGTGCACAGCCCACACTGGTGGAGAGGGAGGCACCCTCAACTTGTATTTACTAAGTCTGGCAACTCCGCCTGTCACACCAGCACACTCCAAGTACTCCACAGCTCCATGAGGCTGGTGACAATCACATTAGATAGTGCAGCTCTACTTTAGAACATCAAGAAAAAGTATCCAAACATCAGTCACTTGGGTACCACTGTCCTATTGTTTACTTAGTAGTTTTCTGTAAAAGCACTCACTTTTTTTTCCCCCAACATGCAGTCTTGTTCTGTTGCCCAGGCTGGAGTGCAGTGGCGCCATCTCAGATCCCTGCAAGCTCTGCCTCCCGGTTCAAGAGACTCTCCTGCCTTAGCTTCCCAAGTAGCTGGGATTACAGGCACCCGCCACCACACCCGGCTAATTTTTGTATTTTTAGTAGAGATGGGGTTTTACCATGTTAGCCAGGCTGGTCTGGAACTCATGACCTCAGGTGATCTGCCCGCTTTGTCCTCCCACAGTGCTGGGATTACAGGAGTGAGACACTGCACCCAGCCACAGGGCTTTTTAAAAGGGAACTTGATATCACTACCTTGCAATGGCCCAGCATCAAGATGGCCCTGGACATCCAAGAGGTAGAGCAGCCCTGTTCCTCCACATGGGCTTTTTCCATCCTTCCTTTCTTCTCCTCCTCAGAAGCCTGGGGCATGCGTAGGCCTCTTGGTCCTTGTCCTCAGGGCTTCAGGATCCCCACCCGAGGGAGCCTTCGCCAGTTCACAACCAGTGCCACAGGCAGCTCCGACCCCTCCTGAGGCCCAGGTGTCCCTGGGCCAGGAAGCTGTAGATCTGTGGCTACCAAGCCTAGTTGATGACAAGACTCACTGGAGAGCTTTCTAAAAGCTTAGACTTCCCTAAGCCCCCAGCACGTGGATCCTAATTAAAGATATGGGTAGGACCAGGTTAAAAACAGCCCAGGTGGAGCTGATAATCAGCTACTTTTGACAACACTGAGTCCTACATGCAGGACGACCAGGCTCAGCTGTGCTCTGGGAAAACCTTCACCTGAAGTAATGCACAGCTGTCCGATGGAAGACCCCAGGGCAGGCACCGACTCTCCTTTTTTTTTCTTGAGGCAGAGTCTCAGTCTCATCTGTTACCCAGGCTGGAGTGCAGTGGCACGATCTCGGCTCACCACAACCACCGCCTCCTGGGTTCAAGTAATTCTCCTGCCTCAGCCTCCCGAGTAGCTGGGACCACAGGCGTGCACCACCACACCCGGCTAATTTTTGTATTTTTAGTAGGAACAGGGTTTTGCCATGTTGGCCAGGCTGGTCACAAACTCCTGGCTTCAGGTGATCCACCCATCTCGGCCACCCAAAGTGCTGGGGTTACAGCTGTGAGCCGCCACGCCCAGACTGACTCACTTTCTAAAATGAGCAGTACCCGCTGGAGGAAGGCGTCTAGCTTGGCCTCTTCCCAAACTCACAGGACGTGGAATTCGGTGCTGACAGGCCCTTTGGAGAAACTCCTTTCCCTGTCCTGTGTGACCAGCAGGGAGGGAGGCTTGGTGGTTTGGTATTTCTGGGTGTACAGCCTCATTGTTTCTTCCTTATCTTTCTTGCCCATATCACATCTCAGGTCCCTTGGATCAGGGACAGAACCGGATTGTGCTCCTCTGGGCGGCCGCCCACTGCACTTTAGGGCCTGGTAACTGGTTTAGTGAGTTCCAGGTTCACAGAAGGAGACAAACTGCCCAGGATGGGTCATACCCAAAGCCTCCCCAGTACCAGATTGAGGTGCTTAGGTGACGAGATTTAGAGTTGATCTGGGACTCTTCAGTTGATGTTATAATAGGATGAGGCCTTGGGGCAGGGTGAATGTATTTTGTATTTGGCACGAATACACATCATTGGGGTCTAGAGGGCCGACTAGGTAGGCAGAATGTCCCTCCCCACACAATGATATCCATACCCTAATCCCCAGAACCTCTGAATATGTTACCTTACGTAGCAAAAGACTTTGACAGATGGGATTAGTCAGGGCATTGGGAGGGGAAGATTAGCCTGGATACCCAGGTGAGCCCAATCTAACCACACAAGTTCTTAAAAGCACGGGACTTTCTCGGGCTTAAACGGGAACGATAAGGAGGAATGGGAGGTCCAAGAAGATACCATGCGCACAGGGTGCAGCCACGTGTCTCGTTCGCCTCGTGTATCCAGAGTCTGGAAGCCAGCAGGCGCTTGGCGACGGAAAGGCCACTAAAGTGAACTTTGAAGCACTGGATCCCAGTGAACAGTCATGTGGATGAATTATTTAACCTCTCTGACCCCACGTCATCCCTTCTCTATGGACATCACAAGTAAGGGCAGTGAAATTTCCCACCCAAGGTCATCCCCTGAATGAACAGTGGGGCTGGCCCCACTGCAAGCCTCTCAGAATCCATCTGGCTGCCAAATCCAGCACTCTCTCCACCCCCACCTCGGCTTGGCCATAATGAGCAGAACTCCTGGGTAGACAGGGGTGAAGCTTCTCATGGCCCCGTCTCGTTCCTTTGCTCCATTCTGTGCCCTTGTTTTCTGGTGACTGGTTGTCATCCCATTTTTCATGCACAGACCAGCAGAGGGGGCCAGCGCCCATGTAGAGACCATCAGCTCCCAGAGCTGCCCTAGGGAAGGGCCTGGTCCCGGCCACCTGCAACAACAGTGTCCTTGACGACAAGGGGCACCTACTGGTTCACCACCTGGCTCTTCGGCTGCCAGCTAGATGCCCCTGGAAAAAGGACTTCATCTCTGTGGCAGCAGTTTTCACAGCTGTGAAAGGGGAGAGGGGAAACGGACCTCCCAGGGGTACTGGGACAGTAAAATGAACCAACTCATGAGACAGCTTCTAGCACAGTCCCTGGCACTTAACTCTTAGTTGAATTTGCATTCTTTTATTTTTATTTTTTTTATTTTTGAGACAGAGTTTTGCTCTGTTGCCCAGGCTGGAGTGCAGTGGCGCGATCTCCACTCACTGCAACCTCCATCTCCTGGGTTCAAGCAATTCTCCTGCCTCAGCCTCCCGAGTAGCTGGGATTACAGGCACACATCACCACAGCCAGCTAATTTTTTGTATTTTTAGTCGAGACGGGGTTTCGCCATGTTGGCCAGGCTGATCTTGAACTCCTGACCCCAGGTGATCTGCCCGCCTCAGCCTCCCAAAGTGCTGGAATTTCAGGCATGAGCCACTGCGCCCAGCTGAACTTGCACTCTTTATCAAGAGACGTTCAGTCAGTCTCAAAAGACTCTCATTTCAGATTCTGTCCAAACCACATGAATCGTTTTTTGGACTCGGCTGTCTCGCTCCTTTTCCTCCACCCTTTTATGTCTTTACCAAGTCTTTCCTCTGTACTTAAACAGCACTCCCCAACAGTCAAGCCAGCACCCTTGGGCCTGCTATAAACTACACAGGGGGGCCAATTCAAAAGGCCCTGCTAAGCAGGGGGTTCCTTTCATCTGAAAACTGCTGTGGGCCAAGTATAAATTTAAGACACTGTGCCTTTGCTTGTATATTTCCTCTGTCTTCCAGCCTAAAACCCAGCCAGTCCTAACATTGACTGAATGCCCATGTATGTTACTTAAGACCCCATGCTGGGCAGGGATACTGAGATAAATAAGACACAATCACGATGTCACTGGAAGCGCCTCCAACAGGGACAGATAGCAAGAGATGATTTCAGAACAACGTGTGTGCCTGTCTACAGAGATCCACTCTCAGGAGGGGAAAGCTAATTCCGTTCCCAAGAACTTACCAGCTACCACCCTTTGAAGGAAGAATTGTCTCCGCTTCACAGACTGACTTCCAAGGCCAAAGTCAGACAGGAACGGGCAGGACCAGGACTGGACCCCAGGTTTGACTAACATCACTTTCTCCCTTATCGCAAGCAGGCAGAGGCCCCTTGAAGATGTCCTTTCGCACCGGCTCCAAAATATCTACTAAATGTAGGTCATTATGACTGAAAATGCATTTTTCTCCTTATCCTTGCAGCAGGCAGCTGCTCTGTAAGTTTTGGCTGTAGCCTGATGTTTAGCAACACCAGCCCAAGGCCATCTGCTGACCTGCAGATTGCAGGGTTGTCACCCTTGAAACTGGAAGGCATTCCACACACAGTGTGTCTTCCAGGTGCTTTTTCTCCTCAACCATGAAACCACACACCCACAGGCCAGGCAAGAAAGCACTCAGTTACTTCACACATGGTCCTTCCTTCCCCTTCCTGCTTCACCTGATGCAGAAGAATTTGTCAGTAAAACTTGAGCATTACAAGAATATGCAACAGAAAGAATTAGAGAACTTGGCAATCCAAAAGCTGCTAAATGAGGGTTTTCTCCATTTTGGTGGTAATGTAAAGCAGTTCCAAGAAAAGTGAAGTCACAGCCTCCGTTGCTTATTTTCGGTTCTTAGAAAAGAGCCAATGTCAAAGGGGAAGCGGCTCCGCCCCAGCACACAGCCTCCATTGTCTGGCGGGGAGCGATGGCTGATAAACCAACTTGGATTTGGCACCAGCAACCCAAAACCTCTGACATATGTTTTCATTTGGTGATGTCAAGGAGGAAACTCAAGCTGAAACAGTGAAAGTTATTAACATTCAGAGAAACCACAGCTCAGCTAACATGCTGAGGCGACAGCCTTCCAGCACCAAGCCACCAGCAGTTTTGAGGGGACTGTCAAAAAAACCACACAGTGCCCTCCTTTTCCTACCTCCACCCCCCAGCACACTCCTGAGAGGCGTTATCACTTAGGCCACCATGTCAGCCCAACCAGCATTTTTCAATGGACATTATTTACCAGAAGCTGGGTGAGGACAAATGGGGCAGGATATGGTACAGGTGGTTTTCGACAGCTTGAGTCTGTTTTCTAGCACAGAAGCAGGTCTCACCACAGTACGGCAGACTTCAGGTTAACATCTTGGGAGTCTACCACACATCTAGCTCAGGGGTTACTACTGGGTGTCCCATCATAATCTGTGAATAAGGTTTGCTTGTTTTTGTGTTTTTGTTTTTGTTTTTGAGACAGAGTCTGGCTCTGTTGTCCAGACTGGAGTGCAGTGGCACGATCTTGGTTCACTGAAACCTCCGCCTCCCAGGTCCAAGAGATTCTCATGCTTCAGCCTCCAGAGTAGCTGGGATTACAGGTGCCTGCCACCATGCCTGGCTAATTTTTTTGTATTTTTAGTAGAGACGGAGGACTCACTATGTTGCCCAAGCTGGTCTCGAACACCTGGCCTCCGGTGATCAGCCTGCCTCGACCTCTCAAAGTGTTGCGATTACAGGCGTGAGCCACTGCACCCAGCCATTGTGACTAAGTTTTAACCTAAGAATTCTGTAACAGAGATCTCATTGTGTGCACCAAAATTAAATTTAAATACAATTAAAAGCAACTGATTGAGTGACCCAGCCAGGGAGAGAGCCCAAGTGTCCATCAAAAGGGTATGAAGGCCAGGCATGGTGGCTCACATGTGTAATCCTAGCACTTTGAGAAGCTGATGTGGGTGGATCGCTTGAGGTCAGGAGATTGAGACCATCCTGGCCAACATGGTGAAACCCCATCTCTACTAAAAATACAAAAAATTAGCCGGGCGTGGTGGCCTGTAGTCCCAGCTACTCGGAGGCTGAGGCAGGAGAATCACTTGAACTCAGGAGGCAGAGCTTACAGTGAGGTGAGATCGTGCCACTGCACTCCAGCCTGGGTGCCAGAGCGAGACTCCGTCTCAAAAAAAAAAAAAAAAAAAAATTAACCAGGCATGGTGACACGCACCTGTAGTCCTGCTACCTGAGAGGCTGAGATGGGAGGATCACCTGAGCCTGAGAGGTTGAGGCTGTGGTGAGCTGTGATTGTGCCCTTGCACTCCAGCCTGGGCAAGAGAGAGACTGTCTTAAAAAAAAAAAAAAAAAAGATATGGAAGAATCATATATGCATAGTAAATGAAAGAAGCCAGTCTGAAAAAATTACTTACTGTATGATCCAATATGTGATATTCTGGCAAAGGCAAAATTGAAAAGAAAGATCAGTGATTGTCAGGGTTGCAGGGGGAGGGGTGAATAAGGGGAACCCAGAGGATTTTTAGGGCAGTGAAATTGTTCTGGACGATACTGTAATGGTGGATACATGTTATTATGCATTTGGCAAAATCCACAGAATGTATAAGAGAAAGAATGAAGCCTAATGTAAACTAGACTTTAGCTAATAACAATGTAATGTTGGTTTATCAAATGTACCAACCTAATAAAAGATGTTCACAGCTGGAAAAACTGGGAGTGGGGTGTGAGTGTGGAGTATATGGGAATGCTGTAGTTTCTCCTGAAACGTTTTCCTGAAAACCTAAAACTGTTTTTTTTAAAGTCTATTTAAAAAAAAAAAAAAAAACAACCCATACAGCATATTAAACAATTTATTAGAGGTAGAATATCAATAATCCAGACGAAAGTCTACAATCATGTCATAACATCATCTAACTCCCTCGATATTTAAAGTCTCAAAAAATTCAGGTATGGGTACTAAGCAGACAGCAGAGACCCAACATTCAAAACAATTACAGCAAAAAGTCATTCCATACAAAAAGACAAAAGAACTCTAAACCAGGAGGCTCACCATGTCTCACCCAAAGTTATGAAGCAGAAGTTTAGCTAATGCCTGAAAGGCGTCCTTTATCTTGATGTTTTTCATTTCAACAAGAAATTCTGAAAACGTCTCAACATCTCTGAGTGGTGGAAGAAGGTATCACCTTCTCTAGCTAGGAAAACGGACAGAGCCGTGTCTAAATGTTTAAGTGGTGTCCGAAGCAGAAAGGGAGCTGTTGTCTTTCAGGGGCCGCCGTGCCTGCCGTTAGGAAATATGCCATTTGACTTGCAAACTGGTTATGGTAGTTGCTGATGAAGAAGAGGAGGAGCCCTGATGTCATTCCTTTTTCACACAGTCTGTCTTCCTGCCCATAACCACACTTTAATCACCACGGGCAATAACCGCGCTTAAATTTTGCGTTGTAAAACAGGGATGCAGCAGAAATGGAAAAAGTATCATCACTCATAAAATTTGGAAAATGCAACATGAGACTTCTGTGTCTGAGAGAGAGAGAGAATTAACACACACAAACCAGGAAGGAAAAAGAAACACAAGCATCTGCTTTTCATCAGCGAACACAGGCAAAGCAAGGGGCAGCAGAGGCTGTGTCACTGAAGTATCCCAAGGCTTAAACATTCCTACATCCGGACTCCTTGGTCAACCAAAGCAAGCCTCTCTGAGAAACTTTTGAAAAATACGCACTAAAAAAATGTCCATGAAATCCACATCATTATAAGCTTCTAAACAGTTTCAGGATTTTGGTTGTTTTTAACGACAGTTCCAACATTATCTAAGGAATATTCTTGTGTAAATCTTCCACTTCCAGTTCCCACATACTTTCATGAATGGGATTATCAGAAAGGTCTGTCATCTTCACAGCCTGTAGGCAGGGCTCAGGGCTGCAGGCCTGAACCACTCCCATCACCATCACATACTTTCCTAGAAAAAGAAGAAAAGCCCATAGTAATGTTCTTTTTTTTCTTTTGAGACAGAGTCTTGCTCTGTCGCCCAGGCTGGAGTGCAATGGTACAATCTCGGCTCATTGCAACCTCCGCCTCCTGAGTTTAAGCGATTCTTGTGCCTCAGCCTCCTGAGTAGCTGGGATTACAAGTGCCTGCCCCCACACCTAGCTAACTTTTTTATTTTTAGTAGAGACAGGGTTTCACCTGTTGGCCAGGCTGGTCTTGAACTCCTGACCTCAGGTGATCCACTCACCTTGGTTTCCCAAAGTGCTGGGATTAACAGGCATGAGCCACCGAACCCAGCCATCTTCTTTGGTTTCTGATTTTACTAGGCCAAACAAAACTGTCATGTAAAATGTAATCATGCCCAAAGAATGGAGGTGACGCTCCCGTCAGAGTGAGTTATAATTAGTCTGCTCTGAGGTAGGAGCAGAAAACCTTAGCTTTCCTCTAATCCCGTTCCTTGCTCAATGCTACAGGGTATGTGACTGGTTTCTGTGCACAGGTCACATCCTCTTTCTGCAGACACCCTCTGACCAAGCAAATCCAATTTTCCCTCCACGTTGCCGAAAAGGCTGGGCAGGCAGCCCCCGCCCCATTGTTCCAACTGCTGGAACCTATCCCTGCCACCTCCTCCAGCACATACAAGCAAATCCACACAAGGGCCGGCTGCCACCGGGATGATCTAATGACATATTAACTGTGACTCTCTTCCCATTCCCTTGGGGAAGTGACTCTCCTTGAAAGCAAAACTTGGCCAGTCTCAACCACACAAAACCCGATTGTGTAAAAGAAAACTCCAAACACTGCAGGAAAGACAGGCCCGGTGCCAGCCCCGCTGCCTGCCCCTGTGAGGCCGCTTTCATTGCACTGTACGTGGGGCCTGGGGCTTTGACTGAAGGAAGCCAGGCAAGCTGACCCCTGATTCCACTGTTCAACCCTAGGCAGGATGTGCTCAGGTATCTCAGAACTCCTCCCCACATTCCACCTGGGTCTCTGAAAATGCACTTGCCATTCCCCTCTGAAAGGGCCTAAAGCGCTGGTAGGGTTGGAACCCATAGAAGTAGAATGACTAAAGACCCAGGAAAAGAAGAACAAGCCCGAGGGCATTCCAGCCAGGAGAGGGGAACAGGAGCTCTACTAGGAAGGCACACACAGCCAGCCAGATGAGCTCAAAGGCATGCGATGAGACAAATTGGCCCTTGTAGGTTCTACCCACACCCTCTCCCACTCCAAAGCAGCTCTCCACTGTCTCTCCCTCTCCTTCCCGCATCCCCACACCGCGGTTGCCATGACCATTCCAATGGCTCTGGCCCATCTTCTGCCAGCTTCCTCCTCTTCGAAACCATCCCCACCCCAATGCTGCAGTCAACATTCTTGAATCCACCTCCTGCCTCCAGAACTCAGTTGATCCAAGCACTATCTAGGTAAGCATGGTTTCTCCGATTCTCCTGCAGACAGACAGCAGCCTGAGCGCAGGAAGAGCTTCTCATTCAACTCGCCTCTTCAGCACCTTAGGTTTATGGAAATAAACTGGATGTTCCAGAGGAAGAGGTGGTAGGGGAACAGCACTAGAGCAGCAGTGAGGTGAGCAGAGTTCAAGGCCATCTTGAAGCAGGCATGTCCTTCCAGACAGCCACTGAGGCTCTATCCTACCTTCCACCGCAGCCTCAGGCTCCCCAAAGGCACGGGGCTCTATCCCCTCCAAGCCTTTGCACAGGCTGTTCCATGGAGCTGCACAATCTCCCGCCACTGCACACTGACAGAGGGTGCCCAACTGTCTCAGTTTTAACACTGCAAGTCCCACATCCCAGGACCCTCTCAGTCCCAGGCAACCCAGGAGGGTTGGTCCTTATAGATAACTCCAATGCATCCTTCAGGGCTGCCTCTTCAAGCGTTCCCTGAGCCCTTAAGCCTGGATCAGCTGTCCCTCCTCTGCGCCACCTCACTCTTGCCTGCAATGTTACTTTGTGTTTTAGTGGCTCCATTACCTCCCTGCCTCCCTGCCTAATGGCAGTGACTCAACTTTGTCAAGCTGGACTCGGTATTAATTAACAAGAGGAAGTGACAGGGCCCCTGCCAGCTGGCATTCAGGCCAGTGGGTATGTCAGACAGGTTCACCAATGCCCATTGGTTCAAACACTGAAGTATTTACTAGATGCCAGGCTTATGCCAGGGCTGAGACCAGACAGGAGACTGCCCCAGCCTGCCTGCAAGGGGCTTCGCCTGCAAACCAACACACCAAGCAGCATGGGTTACATGCTGGGCCAAGGCTAAGGCCAAGGGTTGGCAAACTTTTTCTGTAAAGGGCCAGATAGTAAATATTTTGGGCTTTTCCCGCCACAGGGTCTCTGTCCCAAATACGCAACTCTAGCTGTAGTGGGACAGAGGCCCAAGACATTCTGTAAATTACCAATGTATTCCAATAAAACTTTACTTATGAACACTGATGCTTGAATTTAATATACTTTTCACATGTCATGATTTTTTTTTTTTTCAACCATTTAAAAATGTAAAATTCCACCATGCGCAGTGGCTCATGCCGGTAGTCCCAGCACTTTGGGAGGCCAGGAGCTCGAGACCAACCAGTCTGGCCAACATGGCGAAACCCCATCTCTACTAGAACTACAACAATTAGCCAGGTGTGGTGGTGCACGCCTGTAATCCCATCTACTCGGGAGGCTGAGGCACAAGAATTGCTTGAACCCGGGAGGTATAGGTTGCAGTGAGCCGTGATTGCATCACTGCACTCCAGCCAGAGAGACAGAGTGAGACTCTGTCTCAAAAACAATAATAGTAATAAATAAAACATTTAACAGCATTTTTAGTTCGCAAGACACGTGAAAAGAGGAGGCCTGTAGTTTGCTGACCCTGTCCTAGACCAATGCTGGGGCTGAGGGCAGGAAGAGAGGGAAAGCTGAAGGGTAAGGCGGTCGGGGGAGGGAACAGGAGCATGTGGCAGTAAACAGGTCCCAATGTTTCGCACCTTCACTATGAGCCAAGTGCAGTGTTAAGGCAGTTGTTTACTTACTGAATCCACACAACAGGCAGGAATGATTCACTCCCTTTTACAAAATAGTACAAGTCCAGAAAAGCTAACAGAAGTGCTCCAGGCAGCTCAGCTGGGAAGCGGTGGAGCCAGAAATTCGACCTAAGCCTGTCCCAGACCAAAGCAGCTCAGACCAGACCACTGACCTATCTCTAGTTAGACTCCAAGACTGAGCAGGAAGGGCCCTTAGGAATGAAGTGATCTTGGCCTGATTTCCCAGGGGAGGGAGCCAAGGTGAGGGAAGGCCCATGGATCCTCAGACCTCCTCAGCTTAGACCTCACATCCTCTAGAAGCCTCCCCGGGCCACTCAGCACCTTGCACATCCTCACGGCTCCCCAGGGGTCAGTGATCCTCTGGGACATTTGCTCACCGCCTGTCTCCCAGCAGACTTTATCTGGGTCTCGGCTGCAGCCCAGCACTGCACATGGGGGGGCTGATGTACAACACGTGCTCAGTTGACATCCCAGGGAACAAGTGAGATGGATGTCCACTGCCTGTCACTCAAGACAATTGGTTCTTGGAGCACTTATGTGTCAGGCACTGGGCCAGATGCTGAGGATACCGTTGTCAGGACCACACAGCTCTAGCCCTCCAGTAGCTTGGTCTGGCCCAGTGGTTCTCAAAGTATGGCCCCCAAACACCAGGCATGGTGGTGCAGGCCTGTAGTCCCAGCTACCCAAGGAGACTGATGCAGGAGGATTGCTTGAGCTCAAGGCCAGCCTGGGCAACACAGTGAGTCCTCTATCTCAAATAAATAAAACATTTAATAAGTCGAAAGTATGGTCCCCAGACCAGCAGCATCAGCATCACCTAGGAGCTGGTTAGAAATGCAAATTTCCAGCCCCACCTGGACCTCATGACTCAGAAACCCTGAGGATGGAGCCCCAGCCATCCCAGCTTTAGCAAGCCCTCCAGGAGAGACTGATGCACACTCAAGCTTCAGCATCAATGGTTTAAGAAAGGTAGCAGGCAGGGCACAGCGGCTCACGTCTGTAATCCCAGCACTTTGGGAGGCCGAGGTGGGCAGATCACTTGAGGTCAGGAGTTCGAGACCAGCCTGGCCAACATGGCAAAACCCAGTCTCTGCTAAAAAATACAAAATTAGCCGGGTGTGGTGGCACATGCCTGTAATCCCAGCTACTCGGAAGGCTGAGGCAGGAGAATCGCTTGAATACGGGAGGTGGAGGCTGCAGTGAGCCGAGGTCGTGCCACTGCACCCCAGCCGGGGTGACAAAGTGAGACTCCGTCTCAAAAAAAAAAAAAAAAGAAAAAAGAAAAGAGGCAAACACGAGTGAGCTGCAGCCCAAGACAGTTCAACGAATAAGTACAGGAGGGTCTCCCGTTCCTAGGGGTTAGGGAGGACTTCCCTGAGAAAGGTACATTTGAATTGAGACGTTAAGGATGAGCAGAAGTTTCTCAGGACAGTATTTCCCAAAACTTGATGGCGAACAAGGAAATCAACCGGGGGAGGGGGCTTGTGACAAATGCAGGTGCCTGGGCGCCTCCCCAGAAGATTCCCACTAGAGGTGGGAGAGTCCCAGGAATCTGTGTTTGTTGAAGGGACTGCTTATCATCAGATCAACTTCACCGAGGAGGGACCAGGAGGGACCGGAGCAAGGGTACCCAAGCGGGGACCCGCAGGGGCAGAGGCCCGGAGGAGAGGCAGACCCGCCCCGCCCCCGCCCCGCCCCCGCCCCCGTCGAGTGTCAAGACCGGAATCGAATCCGGCCTCGGCAACTTCCCGGCGGACAGCAGGGAAGAGGACGTCCGGTGAGGCTCGGGCATTACCTGGAACTAGGCAGGGCCGCCCGCGCGGCACCCGCTCCAGGCCGCGGACCGAGAAGTCCCCGCTCGGGTCCCGCAGCCGCGCCTCGCCGCGGTCCGCCATCACTACCCTGCCCTGCATCCACACGGCCGCCAGGTCCAGCGGCCCGCGGCCCGCTGCCGCTCGCGACAGCCGCCACGCGCCCGGGCCGCCCTCCGCGTCGCGCCGCAGCTGCTCCGCCAGCACCTTGAGTGGCGGCGACCTAGGCAGCCGCACCCCCGCGGGGCCGGCTGAGAAGGAGTCCGCAGCCGCCGCCATTCCACCTAGCCGCCGCTTTCCCGCCAACTTTGAGAAGCAGCGGGGGCCCGGCCCGCAGCCACCAATCAGGAGCGTGCTGGCAGAGCCGGCCAATGGTCGACGTCAGAAGGCGGGACCGCCGGGCGAACCGGCCCTCTGTATCAGCGAGGAGTGCGCATGCGTAGATAAAAGTAAATAAACGCTCTCATGAATGAATGGAGAAAATGGGTTAAATGAGAATAAATAATGGAACGCAGAGAGGTAAAGAACTTCCTCTTTCAACGCATCTCAAAATTTGGCGTGCATGCAAATCACCTGCAGAGTATGATTATTCATCTTTACATGGCCTTGTTTTGAGGTTAGTAAATACTGAAACGAATTAAGAGTCTGTGTTTATTGGGAGTGATCAATAATCCAGTCAGGAGATAAGGCTGGGGAGGCAGATGGGGAGAGCTGGCAAACTTGCCCTTTCTTTTATTATTATTTTTATTTATATTTTAATAGCATCAAATAATTTTAAGGTTAATAAAATATATTGCTATTTTCACAAAAGAAATGCACATTTATTATAAAAAAAAAAAGAAAAGGAAAAATGTAGAATAAGAAAATAATTGTAAAAGCGGCTTATAGATATCCACTGTTAATTTTGAGGTATATTAGCCTCCAGGTTTTAAAATGTGTGTGTGTGTGTGTGTGTATTTTTTTTGAGACAGGGTCTCTGTTGCCCAGGATGGAGTGCAGTGGCACAGTGACAGCTCACTACAGCGTTCACCTCCCGGGCGTAGGTGATTCTCCCACCTCAGCCTCCTGAGTAACTAGGACTACAGGCGTGCACCACCATGTCCAGCTAATTTTTGTATTTTTTGTAGAGACAGGGTCTTACCATGTTGCCCAAGGTGGCCTTGAACTCCTGGGATCACACAATCCTCCCTCCTTGGCCTCCCAAGGTGCTGGGATTACAGGTGTGAACCACCACGCCTGGCCTATTACTGATACATAAATAGTGTTTTGTATATTGTTTTCACTTAATAATGAACATCTTTCAGTATCAGCAAATGTCCATCTGCTTCCTCTTGACTTACTGCATAATACTCGATTTGTCTTATCACATTTTTTTTTTTTTTGAGACAGAGTCTCCCTCTGTTGCCCAGGCTGGAGTGCAGTGGTGCGATCCCGGCTCACTGCAAGCTCCGCCTCCCAGGTTCACGCCATTCTCCTGCGTCAGCCTCCCGAGTAGCTGGGACTACAGGCACCTGCCACCACACCTGGCTAATTTTTTGTATTTTTAGTAGAGACGGGGTTTCACCATGTTAGCCAGGATGATCTCGATCTCCTGACCTCGTGACCCGCCTGCCTCAGCCTCCCAAAGTGCTGGGATTACAGGCGTGAGCCACCGCTCCTGGCCAAGTCTTATCACATATTAAACAAATATCCTATAGTTGGACATTAAGGCTATTTCCAATTTCTCACTTTATAAATATAACCACTGTGGACCTATTTAAAAGCTAAATCTTTCTTTTTTTTTGAGATGGAGTCTTGCTCTGTTGCCCAGGCTGGAGTTCAGTGGTGCCATCTCGGCTCACTGCAAGCTCTGCCCCCCGGGTTCATGCCATTCTCCTGCCTCAGCCTCCTGAGTAGCTGGGACTACAGGCGCCCACCACCACGTCCGGCTAATGTTTTGTATTTTTTTAGTAGAGACGGGGTTTCACTGTGTTAGCCAGAATGGTCTCGATCTCCTGACCTCGTGATCCACCTGTAAAAGCTAAATCTTTGTGCACATCTTTCAAATAAAATTCCCAGGAATTTCTCCCTAAAAATTGGATGTCCCCAGTCAGGAAAGTCCACAAATCCTAAATCAGGCGATCCTTAAAGTCAAGGTCAGTTCTTAAGAGAGACTTTGAATTCTGAGGGCCTCCTGCAGTACCAGGCATTCAGAGTATTCACCAAGAGCTTGATTTTTTTTTCTTTTTTTTTCTTTTTTTTTGAGACGGAGTCTTACTCTGTCACCCAGGCTGGAATGCAGTGGCGCGATCTCACCTCACTGCAACCTCCGCCTCCTGGGTTCAAGTGATTCTCCTGCCTCAGCCTCCTGAGTAGCTGGGACTACAGGTGCACGCCACATGCCTGGCTAATTTTTGTATTTTTTAGTAGAGACAGGGTTTCATCATATTGGCCAGGCTAGTCTCAAATTCCTGACCTCGTGATCTGCCCACCTCAGCCTCCCAAAGTGCTAGGATTACAGGCGTGATCCACCACACCCGGCCAAGAGCTTCATTTTTATAAAATTGAGCCAGGTCCTATTGTAAGAACTTTGTAGGAAGTATCCCATGTACCCCCACAGACCCTGAAAAGACTGTTCTACACAGGTGAGGAAACTGAGGCTTAAGGAAGCCAGGGGACTGGCCCATAGCCTCTATGAGGTTTTGGCCTCTACACCTAATATGGTTTAGCTGTGTCTCCACCCAAATCTCTTGCTGAATTGTACTTTCCATAATCCCCACATACCATGGGAAGGACCCCATGGGAGGTAATTGAATCATGGGGGCGGATACTCCCATGCTGTTCTTGTGATAGTGAGTGAGTTCTCACAAGATCTGATGGTTTTATAAGGTGCTTTTCCCCCTTTGCTCGGCACTTCTTCTTCCTGCCGCCACATAAGACGGACATGTTTGCTTCCCTTTCTGCCATAATTGTAAGTTTCCTGAGGCCTCCCAGCCATGCGGAACTGTGAATCAATTAAACCTCTTTCCTTTATAAACTCCCCAGTCTCGGGTAGTTCTTTATAGCAGTGTGAGAGCTGAGTAATACAACACCTCAACCCTGACCTATAAAGTAACCCGGCTCCTAAGCTGAGAAGGGAGCAGGAACATTAACCAAGAGACAATCCAACCCGTTCATGCCCGGTGGGTCCTCACTGACCTTCCCCCAAGGTACCTTAAGGCCAGAGAAGTGATGGGGAAGGGAGTTAGGGTGAAGGCAGAAGCTCCCAGGCTTCTTGTATGAGCCTGGGAATTCCCCATCATTGCCTTGGCCTCTAGATTGCCTACCCCACTCCCACAAGCCCAACACCCTGTTGCTGGCAGAGTGGTCTTTTCAAAACAAGTCTGGGCATATCAGCACCGGGTTTATAACACCTTGATAGTGTAATCCACACATCTGGAATGTGAGCTTTCCAGGCAGAGGGAACTGCACATGGAGGGGCCAGACAGGGGAGAGAAAGCAAGAAGCATGTAGCAAACTGCCAGTAGTTGAGAGTGGCTGGGACGCAGAGTAGAAATGGAGGACTTCGGATAGATGAGTCTGGCCCTACATAACCTCATTTCTTATCCCCATTTTACAGATGATGAAGCTGAGGTTCAAGCCAATGACAAGCCTGAAGCCACATGGCTAGTGAGTGGTAAGAGTCAGAACTCAAACCCAAATTCATCTGACCCCAAACTTCATGTATCTTGAACCACAGGCTCCATCTCACTGTTCACACTCTCACCCGCCTCCACCCATCAAAGGTGCCTCTAGACCTTTGCTTGTGTTGTTTGTTCTCTGCCTGACATGCCTCCCTGTCAGTCACTCTCAGTTGAAACCTGGCTTAGTCGTCAAGTGCCTGCTCACCAGCAAGACCTCTTCTCTTCAGGGAGCCTTTCTTGAGCCCCACAACTGGAATGAACCTCTTCCCTCCAGGCCAGTTTGCCAGTGCCCCTAATCCATGGTTTCCCAACCTCAGCCCTACTGACATTGGGGCTGGATAATCTTTGTCATGGGGGCTGTCCTGTGCACTGCAGGATGTTGAGCAGTATCCCACTCTCCACCCACTAGATACCATGGCACCCTCCTCAAGTTGAAACAACCAAAATATGTCTTCAGACATTGCCACTGTCCCCTAGGGTGCTAAATCACCTCTATGGAGAACCACTGCCCTAAGCTATAATACTCACTGCCCTCTGTTTTGAACCATAAATAGTTGAGTCTGTGTCTATCTTACCAGTAAAGCCTGGGTTCTCAAACTAAGTTGTCAGCAGCAGACAGACAGGTAACCCTGGTGTAGCAGGGGTAAACTGGCTGTCTGATGTCCTGGCGAAAGGGGTCCAGCACACTCAGCCAATGGTTGTCATGCAGGACTGTGGGCCCATTGTTGCTAGATCTGATTTTTCAAGACATTTTCTTTTGTTTTTGTTTTAGATGGAGTCTCATTCTGTCACCCAGGCTAGAGTGCAATGGCACGATCTCAGCTCACTGCAACTTCCACCTCCCAGGTTCAAGTGATTCTCCTGCCTCAGCCTTCCAAGTAGCTGGGATTACAGGCGCCTGCCACCATACCCAGCCAATTTTTTGTATTTTTAGTAGAGATGGGGTTTCACCATGTTGGCCAGGCTGGTCTCGAACTCCCTACCTTAGATGATCCACCTGCCTCAGCCCCCCAAAGTGCTGGGATTACAGGTGTGAGCCACCGCACCTGGCTCAAGACATTTTCATGTATAATCTCCATGTTTAAAAAAAAATGCTGGCAATGAATTTAATTCTAAAACAAAGGAACAAAAACAAACCTCATGCCCCTGAAAGTCATCCGTGGACTGATTCTGGCCCATGGGCTTCCAATCTGCAAATTCTCTCTAGAACGTGAGCTCTGCTCCAGGCACCAAGGCAGCCTGCGTGTTCACTAATATGCAGCTCCTTAAATCTCCTGCAAAACACCCAAGGGACTGTAGTGTTTCACCAGCTCCAGGAGTTGTGAAATCGGCATCTTAAATTACAGTCATGAGCAGACAACTGGGGTCTGTTGACACATGTTGGGTAAGCCTCCCCTCTAGGGAGGATTATTCCCCCTCCCCCGCACCACAATCCATCACCCTCACGCTCAGGCCTGAAGCAACCCCGTGTGCCAGCCTCCCCAAGCTCCAGCCCCCCAGTGAGATCAAATATCCTTGGAAGGGGGCTTCCTGCCACCTGCACCAGTGAGGACAAAGGTAAGGTGATAGGAATTGTAGGCCTTGGCTTTATCCTCCATCTGCCTGTTCACCAGTTCCCAGGCTGATCAGGTCAAAAATGCTTCTGGTTTCCAGAAACAAAGAACCCTACTAAGAAAAAGGGTTGCTGCACCCCAGCCTGGTCAACAAGGGCAAAACTCTGTCTTGAAGGAAAAAAAAAAAGAAAAGAAAATGGGTTGTTCTGGAAGGGTATCCATACAGTGACATCTTCGTAATAGCAAAGGCTGTTATTAGCTGAGCCCTTACTATGTGCCAAGCACCATGCCAGGCACTTCATGTGCAGAGACTCAGTTACTCCTCATGACAACCCTAAGAAGTAGATACTTTTCTTTTTTTTTTTTTTTTGAGATGGAGTCTCACTCTGTCACCCAGGATGGAGTGCAGTGGCGTGATCTCGGCTCACTGCAAGCTCCACCTCCCAGGTTCATGCCATTCTCCTGCCTCAGCCTCCCAAGTAGCTGGGACTACAGGTGCCCGCCACCACGCCCGGCTACTTTTTTGTATTTTTAGTAGAGACGGGGTTTCACCATGTTAGCCAGGATGGTCTCGATCTGCTGACCTCATGATCCGCCTGCCTCGGCCTCCCAAAGTGCTGGGATTACAGGCGTGAGCCACTGCGCCTGGCAAGTAGATACTTTCCTTAAGCCCAATTTAGAGATGAGGACATTGAGCCTTGGACAGGTGATGTGACCTACCCCAGACCACACAGCTAGGAGGAGGTAGAGCCAGGAACCAATCCCTACCCTGGGAACCCTTACAAAGGGTTCTTCTGATGTGTCTCAATAATCAGGATGGTGGTTCTTAACATAACGTCTTACCCACTATCCTGGATTGGCACCATGGAAGAATACTCTGGGAAATTTCTTTTTGAAATACAGGTTTTATGAAAACACACACACACACATACACACACACATACACACACACACACAAATTTCGAACTGTATTTAATGAAATGGCTGCCAAAGTATGCAAAGGGGCAGTGGATGGATGTCTCTTACTTTGGATGCAACTTACTTTGAAATGCAACAAGAAATAAGGTGGATGGATGGGTGGACAGAGGGAAGGACAGGTGGCTACAGCTGAGATAAGGCAACTAGAGTCAGCTGTTCATTGTGGAATCCGCATGGTGGGTGATTGGTGTTCACTGCACAGTTCTTTCAATAACGCAACATCTGGGAAGAACTGTAGGTCCCAGGGCTGCAGCACAGCCTTCCAGCATTGGTATATCTGGGGGTGGGACCCTAGAATGATTCTGGGGCCCAGCCCTCCCCCACTCAGTGACAAGCAAACTTCCTGCTGTCGCACTCACAGAGTATCACCAGGTCATGTGAAAGCCGATGCATCTTGGCCTCAAGAGGTGCCCTTTTTTGTCCACTTCACGCAGGCCCAGGGCTGGGCTCAAGTCACACCTCGGTGCCTGATGACTGACACTCCCGGGCCTCTGCACCGATGGTGATGTCTGCTGTCCTCGGCACACTGCCATGGTGTGAACAGAATGTTTGTGCCCTCTCCCCACAAATTCCTATGTTCCACTGTATATGGTTAACTATAATTTATTGCATAGTCTCAAAAAACTAGAAGAGACTGGATGTGGTGGCTCATGCCCGTAATCCCAGCACTTTGGGAGGCCAAGGTGGGCAGGAGTGACCTCAGGAGTTTAAGACCAGCCTAGCAAACATGGTGAAACCCCATCTCTACTAAAAATACAAAAGTTAGCTGGGCGTGGTGGTGGGTACCTGTGATCCCAGCTACTCAGGAGGCTTGGGCAGGAGAATCGCTTGAACCTGGGAGGCGGAGGCTGCAGTGAGCCAAGATTGTGCTCCTGCACTCCAGTCTGCGCGACAAGAGCAACACTCCGTCTCAAAAAAAAAAAAAAAAAAGAAAAAAAGGAAAAAATGTAAGAAGAAAATTTTAAAAAGGGAAAGAAAAAGAAAGTTAATTCCCAATGTGAAAGTGTTAGGAGGTAGGTCTTTTGTGAGGTGGTTAAGTCTCATGAATAAGGGTGGAGCCCTCATGAATGGGATTAGTGTCCTTTTAAGAGGGGTCCCCGGAGAGCTCTTTTACCCCTTCCACCTTGTGAAGACACAGTGAGCCAGAGTTTGAGTCCTTACCAGACCCTGAATCTCCCAGTGCCTTGATCTTGGACTTCCCACCTCCAGAACTATGAGCAGCCTGGGCACAGTGGCTCACACCTGTAATCCCAGCACTTTGGGAGGCTGAGGTGGGAGGATCATATGAGCCCAGGAGATAGAGGCTGCAGTGAGCCATGAATGCACCACTGCACTCCAGCCTAGGCAACAGAGCAAGACCCCCATCTCAAAAAGAAATTATGAGCAATACATTTCTGTTGTAAGTTACCTAGTCTATGGTATTTTGTTTTAAAGCCTAAACTGACTGTTACACATTTCCAGCTCTCTGGAGGAGGCTTGAAGCACAACCTACATCTTGCATATGATAATAACAGTAATGCTTCCTCTACTACTATAGGCCAAGCACGCTGCTAGCCGCTATGGTATATTCCAGCTCATTTCATCCAAAAACCCCTGCCAGAGACCTACTTCTGCCCTAACCCTAACCCTTTATAGGAGAAAAATAAACTGAGGCTCAAAAAGGCACTAAGCCTACAATAATCAAACCTGTGTGGTACTGACATAAGAAAAGACATATATAGGCCGGGCGCGGTGGCTCAAGCCTGTAATCCCAGCACTTTGGGAGGCCGAGACGGGCGGATCACGAGGTCAGGAGATCGAGACCATCCTGGCTAACACGGTGAAACCCCGTCTCTACTAAAAAATACAAAAACCTAGCCGGGCGAGGTGGCGGGCACCTGTAGTCCCAGCTACTCGGGAGGCTGAGGCAGGAGAATGGCGTAAACCCGGGAGGGGGACTTTGCAGTGAGCTGAGATCCGGCCACTGCACTCCAGCCTGGGCGACACAGCAAGACTCCGTCTCAGAAAAAAAAAAAAAAAAAAAAGAAAAGACATATATAGATCCAGAGGATAAAATGAGTGTCCAGAAATAAATCCATACATCTATTCCTTTTCTTTCTTTTTTTTTTTTTCAGACAAAGTCTTGTTCTGGCACCCAGGCTGGAGTGCAGTGGCGTGACCTCGGCTCACTGCAACCTCCGCCTCCCAGGTTCAAGCGATTTTCCCGCCTCAGCTTCCTGAGTAGCTGGGACTACAGGCATGCACCACCACGCCCAGCTAATCTTTGTTTTTTTGTTTTGTTTTTTGTTTTTTAAGTGGAGTTTCACTCTTGTTGCTCAGGCTGGAGTATAGTGGCGCGATCTCAGCTCACTGCAACCTCTGCCTCCCAAGTTCAAGTGATTCTTCTGTCTCAGCCTCCCTAGTAGCTGAGATCACAGGCATGTGCCACCACGCCCAGCTAATTTTGTATTTTTAGTAGAGACAGGGTTTCTCCATGTTGGTCAGGCTGGTCTCGAACTCCTGACCTCAGGTGATCCGCCCGCCTCGGCTTCCCAAAGTGCTGGGATTACAGGCATGAGCCACCACGCAAAGCCATCTTTGTACTTTTAGTAGAGATGGGGTTTCACTGTATTGGCTAGGCTGGTCTCAAACTTCTGATCTCAGGTGATCTGTCCCAAAGTGCTGGGATTACAGGCATGAGCCATCGCACCCAGCCCCCAGTGGCTTTTCAACAAGGGCCAACAAGATCATTCCGTGGGAAAAGAATCATTTAATAAATAATGCCAGAACAATAAGAAAAAGAAGAAAGTTCAGCCTCTCTGTCTATATATAGAATGGACCAACGGCCAAAATATAAGTGCTAAAACTATAATACTCCTAAAACAGAAGGGTCAATGTTCACAACCTTGGGTTTGGCGATGGATCTTTAGAGATGACAGCAAAAGCACAAGCAATAAAAGAAAAAAATAAATTGGACTTTATAAAAAGTAAAACTTTTGTGCATCAAAGGACATTATCCAAAAAGTGAAGACAATTCACAGGATGGGAAAAAATATTTGCAAGTCATATATCTGATGAGGGTCTAGTATCTAGAATATATAAAGAACACTTGCAACTCAACAACAACAACCACAACAACAAAAACAATTTAAAAATGAGCAAAGGACTTAAACAGACATTTCTCCAAAGAAGGTATATGGTATGGTTTGGATGTGGTTTTTCCTTCCAAATCTCATGTTGAAATGTGACATCATTCCAGGATTGGAGGTTGGGCCTAGTGGGAGGTGTCTGGGTTATGGGGGTGGCTCTCTCATGAATGACTTGGTGCTGTCCTTGCAGCAATGAGTTCTCTATGAGTTCATCTGAGGTCTAGTTGTTTAAAAGAGCCTGGCACCTCCTGCCTTCTCTCTCACCACGTGACATGCCCGCTCCTGCTCTGCCTTCCATCAAGAGTAAAAGCTTCCTGAGGCCTCACCATAATCCGAACAGATACTGGTGCCATGCTTGTACAGCCTGCAGAACTGTGAGCCAAATAAACCTCTTTTCTTTATTATTTTATTTTTCGAGACGGGATCTCACTCTGTCACCCATGCTAGAGTGCAATGGTGTGATCATAGCTCACTGCAGCCTCAGTCTCCCAGACTCAAGCGATCTTCCCACCTTAGCTTCCCAAGTACTTGGGACTATAGGTGCACGCCACCTAATTTTTAGTAGCTAACTTTTTGTTTTTATTTATAATAGAGACGAGGTCTCGCTATGTTGCCCAGGCTGGTCTCAAATTCCTGAGCTCAAGTGATCTTCTCACCTTAGCCTCCCAAAGTGCTGGGATTACAGGCATAAGCCACTGCGCCTGGCCCTTTTTTTATTTTTTTTATTTTTGAGAGGGAGTCTCGCTCTGTCACCCAGGCTGAAGTGCAGTGGCTTGACTGTCTCAGCCTCCCAAATTGCTGGGACTACAGGCATGTACCACCATACCCAGCTAATTTTTGTATATTTAGTAGAGACGAGGTCTCACCATGTTGGCCAGGTTGGTCTTGAACTCCTGACCTCAAGTGATCTACCCACCTCGGCCTCCCAAAGTGCTGGGATTATACATGTGAGCCACCGCGCCTGACCCTCTTTTCTTTATGAGTTACCCAGCCTCAAGTATTCCTTTATAGCAACGAGAGTGGACTAACACCGTATACAAATGGCCAGTGAGCGCAGGAAAGGATGCTCAGTATCATTAGTCACTAGGGAAATGCAAAAAAGTACTCAGCTGAATTCGAGACTGGATCTGCCTAACTCCACAGACTGGGGCTCCTGGGTCTGTTCCCTTCCTGTCCCCACACCTGTCCACACCTTCTAAGGGCCGGTCTAGGGAGCTGAAGCAGCCAGGCCTCCCAGGGGTGGCATGGCCATGGTGGGGCTGGAGATGATGAGATTCAGTCTTGGTGAAATCTAAAAACTCGATAGCCAATATCCCTACACAAACAGTCCTGGTCTGTCTGGGGTTGCTGCTGGATCCCAAAACAATGCCTGAGGCATAGCTGTTCAGTACATATTTATTGAATGAATGAAAGAATGAATGACACGGTTATGGCTTGAGAAGGGTAACAGGTCAGGTTCCCAAGGAACCCACAGATGAGTAAGCAGGTTTATTGAGGAGTGCTCTCGGAGGCAGCACCTGCGTGGGAGTGAGGTCAGCAGGACCAGGCCGAGGAGTTGAGCTGCGATGCAGTCACAACAAAGGCCTCAGTTATCCCTGGGGAAAGTTCTGGACCTGGAATAGTACTGTAGAGCTGTCCTGCCTGGGGAAAAGGGGGCCGGGCTTTTGTACTCCATATTCAACAGTCATTGAAGGTGTGCTGTCCCGTGGGGTGGTGGGTCTAGGGTGCCATGCCTAGCGAGGGACTCACCTGGGCACTAACCATCAGCGACCAGCTCTCCCAGCAGCTGGGGAGTGACTGCATCTGTCTAGAGGGGGGACCTGGGCACATACCAGTGTCCACTGCAGCAGGCATTTGGTCCTCTCTCTCCTTGGGCTCAGTTTAACTCAGCTGCATTTAGTTACCACTAACAGCCATCCATCCATTCATTCATTTATTCATTCATTCAACAAACACGTAGTAAGCACCTACTATATGCCAGATGCCGTGCCAGCCCCTGGGGCTATGGAGACATACAAGGCAGATGCAGCCCCTGCCAAAGGAAGCAACAGTCAAGTGGGGTGACAGACACAGAAACAGACACTACAAGATCAGATCGCTGCCTTCATCTCCCACTCACTGCCCTGCTGTTCCTAGACATGCCAGGTAACCTCCTGCCTCAGGACCTTTGCTCATACCGTGTCTTTGAAATCCATTGTATAACTAACACTGACAGCTCATCTCAACTCATATTAAGCTACCATTCAAGTGTTCAGTCACCCCATGTGGCTTGTGGCTTCTGTATTAGAGCACCTCTGAGTAGAGGAAGGCAGGGGCTTTTTTTCTGTTGGCTACAGGTCCCTGGACATGAATTATCCACATTTTCCTCAACTTTTCAACAAACCAAGAAGGAGACCTGCTCCGTCACTGGCAGGACTGTGAACTCCCTGTGAAAACATCTGTTTGCAGCCCCCCACCATGTCCTTGTCATTAATTTCATTTAAAAAATTATCTTGTTTTAAGACAGAGTCTTGCTCTGTCGCCCAAGCTGGAGTGCAGTGGCATGATCATAGCCCACTGCAGCCTCGACCTCCTGGGCTCAGGTAATCCTGCCTCAGCCTCCTGAGTAGCAGAGACCACAGGTGCATGCCACCACACCTGGCTAATTTTTAAATTATTTGTAAACACGGGGTCATCACTATGCTGCCCAGGCTGGTCTCAAACTCTGGGGCTCAAGTGATCCTCCCTCCCTACTCTCCCAAAGCGCTGGGATTACAGATTTGAGCCACTATGCCTGGCCAAAGTTAGCTTTAATTCAGCACTTACTGTGTGCCTGACACTGTTGTAGTCTTTGCATAAGTTACCTCACCTTTTTTTTTTTTTTTTTTTTTTTGAGACAGAGTTTCCCTCTTGTCGCCCAGGCTAGAGTGCAATGGCGCAATCTTGGCTCACTGCAACCTCCTCATTCCGGGTTCAAGCAATTCTGCCTCAGCCTCCCAAGTAGCTGAGATTACAGGCGCCCGAAACCATGCCCAGCTACCTTTTTTTTTTGTTTTTTGTTTTTTGGTTTTTTTTTTGAGATGGAGTCGCGCTCTGTCACCCAGGCTGGAGTGCAATGGCCGAATCTCAGCTCACTGCAAGCTCCGCCTCCCGGGTTTACGCCATTCTCCTGCCTCAGCCTCCTGAGTAGCTGGGACTACAGGCGCCCGCCACCGCGCCCGGCTAGTTTTTTGTATTTTTTAGTAGAGACGGGGTTTCACCGTGTTAGCCAGGATGGTCTCGATCTCCTGACCTCGTGATCCGCCCGTCTCGGCCTCCCAAAGTGCTGGGATTACAGGCTTGAGCCACCGCGCCTGGCCTTTTTTTCTGTATTTTTAGTAGAGACAGGTTTCACCATGTTGGCCAGGCTGGTCTCGAACTCCTGACCTCAGGTGATCCGCCCACCTCGGCCTCCCAAAGTGCTGAGATTATAGGCGTGAGCCACTGTGCCTGGCCATGTTACCTCATTTAAGCCTCTTGATCATTCTGTACAGCAGACACAATGATTGTACCCATTTTACAGATGAAGAAACTGAGGTTCAGAGAGGTCAAAGAACGTGCTCAAAATCACACAGCTTGTGCAAGGAAGAACCTGATACGAAACCCTGGCAGGCTGGCTCCAGAGCTTATGTTCCTAATGTGTTCTCACTCATTCACACTCAGTCATTCAACAAACACTGACCACTGGAATCAAGGTGGAGGTACATGGGGCTGGCAAGTCAGGAGCTCTGGGGCCAACTGTTTCTCTGCCACTGCATGGTTGAGTGGCCTTGGGCAAGACTCTGTTCCTCTCTGAGCCTCACTTTCCCCTTCTGTGGAATAAAGGGACTGAACCATCCTAACTCGTTTTTTCTACAGAGAGGACCTCTGTCTACCGCCAGACTTGATAATGAATTCCCCAGGAGTCCAACCTTTGGCCCTAAAAAGGGGGTTCAAGGAAATCCTCATACCCCACCTCTTGCAACAGCACTGGCCAATGGCCCCCGTGCTGCAGGTAAAACCATGGCCAAAGATATGGATGAAACAAAATCCAGCCCAAAAACAAAAGGCACACATTTATTGAGCACTTACTCTGTGCCTCATGTGTCTCATTTCATCCTCACAATAACCCAATGGAGTTTTATACCCATTTTACAAAAGTGGGAGATTGAGGTCTACAGAGGTTTAACTTATCCAGGTCAAACAGAGCAGAATCACATCCACTCACCATACAACCCAGCGTTTCCACTTCTGGGTGTCTAACCTAGAGAAATAAAAACTTAGATTCAAGGCGGAGTGTGGCATCTCACGCCTGTAGTCCTAGCACTTTGGGAGGTCGAGGTGGGAGGATCACTTAACCCCTGAGGTCCAGGCCGCAGTGACCTATGATGACAGTACTGCACTCCCGCCTGGGCAACATAGCAAGACCCTATGACAAAAAGAAAAGAAAACTTAGGTTCACACAAAAACCTATACATAGATGTTTAGGGCAGTCTATTCATCATCACCCCAAACTGGAGACAACCCGATTTAACAGAGGAATTTAACAAGCTGTGGTACATCCATACCATAAACTACTACTCAGCAATGAAAAGGCGTGGACTGCCGATACAACCAGCAACTTGGATGAATCTCAAATACTTGGTGTTGGGCAAAAGAAGCCAGACCCAAAAGTTCACATCTACAGGGTTCCATTCATCTAACATTCGGGCATAGCTAAAACTCTAGGGACGGAAAACAGACCAGTGGTTGTCAGGGACTGGGAACAGGGGAGGGGACAACAAAAAGGTAGCAAGTGGGAATTTTTTTGGGGGGGATGAAATTATTTTGTGTACTGGTTGTGGTGGTGGTTAGATGACTCTCAGCTGTGTTTAAATTTAGAGAATGGGGGCCAGGCGCGGTAGCTCATGCCTGTAATCCCAGCACTTTGGGAGGCAGACGCGGGCGGATCACGAGGTCAGGAGATCGAGACCATCCTGGCTAACACGGTGAAACCCCGTCTCTACTAAAAATGCAAAAAATTACCCAGGTGTGATGGCGGGCGCCTATAATCCCAGCTACTCAGGAGGCTGAGACAGGAGAATGGCGTGAACCCAGGGGACAGACCTTGCAGTAAGCCGAGATCACGCCACTACATTCCAGCCTGGGCGACAGAGCAAGGCTCTGTTTCAAAAAAAAAAAATTTAGAGATTGGGGGCGCCAGGCGCAGTGGCTCACGCCTGTAATCCCAGCACTTTAGGAGGCCGAGGCGGGCGGATCACAAGGTCAGGAGATTGAGACCATCCTGGCTAACATGGTGAAACCCTGTCTCTACTAAAAATACAAAAAATTAGCCAGGTGTGGTGGCACACACCTGTAATCCCAGCTACTCGGGAGGCTGAGGCAGGAGAATTGCTTGAACCTGGGAGGCAGAAGTTGCAGTGAGCCGAGATTGCACCACTGCACTCCAGCCTGGGCAACAGAGACAGATTCTGTCTCAAACAAACAAACAACAACAACAAAAATTTATAGAATGCGGCTGGGCGTGGTGGCTCACACCTGTAATCTCAGCACCTTGGGAGGCTGAGGTGGGTGGATCACTTGAGGTAAGGAGTTCGAGATCAGCCTGGCCAGCATGGCAAAGCCCTGTCTCTTCCAAAAAATACAAAAATTAGCCAGGCATGGTGGTGGGCGCATGTAGTCCCAGCTACTTGGGAGGCTAAGGTGGGAGAATCGCTTGAACCTGGGAGGTTGCAATGAGCTGAGATCATACCACTATACTCTAGCCTGGTCAACAGAGTGGGACTCTGTATAAAAAAAGAAAAAGGAAAAAAAAAAAAAAAAAAGGCCGGGCGCAGTGGCTCAAGCCTGTAATCCCAGCACTTTGGGAGGCCGAGACGGGCGGATCACTAGGTCAAGAGATCGAGACCATCCTGGCTAACACGGTGAAACCCCATCTCTGCTAAAAAATACAAAAAACTAGCCGGGCGAGGTGGCGGGCGCCTGTAGTCCCAGCTACTCAGGAGGCTGAGGCAGAAGAATGGCGTAAACCCACGAGGCAAAGCTTGCAGTTAGCTGAGATCTGGCCACTGCACTGCAGCCTGGGCGACAGAGTGAGATTCCATCTCCAAAAAAATAAAAAATAAAAATAAAAATTATAGAAAGGCGCGTACATACCCAGAACAGAATCCCATCTCCACGCAAATGACAACTTGTCACAGGTGGTGGCCCAGCTGGAAAACACTTGTTTCCTCTTCAGGGACTTCAGTCATGAAAGCCCAGTAGTACCTAAGTTAACTACCAAGGAGAAGAGGGAGTGGAGAATGACTGCTTAAAGGATACGGAGTTTCCTTTGGGAACGATGAAAATGTTTTCCAACTAAAGAGAGGTGGCAGTTGCACAACGCTGTAAATGTACTAAACACCACTGAGTTGTTCATTTCAAATTAGTAAATGTTATGTTATGTGAGTTTCACTTCCACTTATTTAAAATGGGTTCCAGGCCAGGCTCACGCCTATAATCCCAACATTTTGGGAGGCCAAAGCGGGAGGATCACTTGAGCCCAGGAGTTCAAGACCAGGCTGGATAACAGAGGGAGACCCCCGTCTCTACAAAAAATTAACAAATTAGCTGGGCGTGGTGTTGTGTGCCTGTAGTCCCAGCTACTCCGGAGGCTGAGGTGGTAGGATCACTTGAGTCTAGGAAGTTGAGGCTGCAGTGAGCTGTGATCGTGCCACTGCACTGCAGCTTGGATGACAGAGCAAGACCCTGTCTCTAAAAAAAATAAGTAAATAAAAAAGGTTTGGCCGGGCGCGGTGGCTCAAGCCTGTAATCCCAGCACTTTGGGAGGCCGAGGCGAGTGGGATCACTTGAGGTCAGGAGATGGAGACCATCCTTAGCTAACAGTGAAACCCGTCTCTACTAAAAATACAAAAACTAGCCCGAGGCGGGAGTGGTGAGGTGCCTTAGTCCCAGCTACCGGGAGGCTGAGGCAGGAGAATGAAGTGAACCCAGGCGGGCTTGCAGTGAGCTGAGATCGGCCACTGCAGTCCAGCCTGGGCGATGAGACTCCCGTCTCAAAAAAAGAAAGGTTCGACCCCACCCCCGACACACCCCATCCCCACCCACCCCGTCAAGAAATAGTATCCAGGGGTAACTGTGCCCTAAATCTACCCCCAAGCAATTCAGGCCCTTGGAGAGGTTAAGTAACTTACTCAAGGCCACACAGCCAGGAAGAGGTTGGCGCTGAAATCAGCCTGCCTTCAAAGCTCCAGTTCTTTCTACTGCAGACATGGGAGAAAATGGGGTAAATGTCGCCCACGCCTTTCTCTCCAGGGAATTCCTCAGGGATTCCTTTCCCCTGGAGCAGTGTGACTTTATTTACATAAAAACTCTCCCAGGGACATCAACAAGAAATGCAGACCAGTACCAGTATATTGTTGTACCTGTAACAGACCCTTTTTCTCAAAATAACCACAATTCTGTGAAAGTGGAAGTGTTCTAGAAAATCGAGACAAGCATCACTCCACGTGTTTGCACAGAAAGAAACAAACCTTCTGAGAAGTGCACTGAATCCAAACGCCTGACTTCACAGGGAAGGAAGGAAAAGCGGGGGACATGAGACATTGAAATGCACCCCCAGGGCAGCAGGGACATTTTTTCGAGTGAGTTTGGGATGGGGTTAGGTGGGAGGCAGGGGGACAGACAAAATAAACACCTGCCAAAGCCCCAAAGCAGTTTCTCCAACCCAGAATGCCCTGACCACCAGTGGGGGATAGTTTCCCAACTGTCCTGGTAAGAGGTTTTCTGGGGGGCCTGACCCTCATTCGAAGTTCACTGAAGCATACAGCACCCCTGCATCGGAGATTACTTCTGAGGCACTCAAACCTCAGCCTTGCTAAACAGCAACACTTGAGTGAACCCAGCTGGAGATAAAGGAAGTGTGAGTCAGCCCAAGAATTTCTTTTAAAAGGCCGAGTGAAGGAGGCCACAGCTGCTGGACTGGGAGACAGAATTTGCATGAGGCTGGGGCTGGGCTCTGGGCGTCAACCCGCAGATGTCCTCAGGGATCTGTGAGCAGAGAGGCCTGGCTGCAAAGGGTCTGGAGGACAGCCCTTCTGCTAAGGTGTCTGCTCCCAGGGCAGTGGGCATGGGGGAGCTGGGGGAAGCTGGGCTCCAGGAGGGGTGGCCAGGTAAGTCCTTGGGCCAGTAAGGAAGAAGTCCAACTGTGTACAAATATTACCTCTGAGCCACACCACTACCCTACCAGGAGGTTTAATGTGGTCCCATTTTACAGAGGGGAAGACTGAGTCTGATTTCTTCACTCAACAAGTGCTCATTGAATGCCTGGGATGCAGCAGTGAACAAAACCAACAAGGAACTGCTTTTATAGAGTTTATAATCTGGTGAAGGATGGGGAGAGAACAAGAGACAGTTTCGGGTGCTGAGCACATGCAGACGAAGAAAATAAACCAGGAGGGATGGGGAGAAGGGCTTATCTGCGCAGGCACCCTCAGCTGAGACCTGAATGACGAGAAGGGGCTGGTGGCCTGGGAAGGGCACTCCCACAGAGGGAATGACGAATGCTAAGGCCCTGAAGCAGGAGTGACCTTGTGTGTATGAGGAACAGAAAGGCCAGTATGGGTGCGCAGTGATGGGGGAGCAGTCAGTGATGCGGTCAAGAGGTCAGTAAGGCAAGATGAGGTAGAGACTCACAGACCACTTAAAGGAATTTGGATTTTGTTCTAAATGCATCAGGAATGCGCATTTTCGGGGTGGCGGGGGGTGGGGGGGTGGGGGGGTGCGGGGCGGGGGGAGACAGAGAGAGAGAGAGAGAGGAGTCTGGGTGCAGTGGCTCATGTCTGTAATCTCAGCACTTTAGGAGGCCAAAGTGGGAGGATCACTTGCGGTCAGGAGATCGAGACCAGCCTGGCCAACATGGCAAAACCCCGTCTCTACTAAAAATACAAAAATTAGTCGGGCGTGGTGGTGAGTGGCCTATAATCCCATCTACTTGACAGGGTGGGGCAGGAGAATCACTTGAACCCGGGAGGTGTTTGCACTCCAGCCTGGGCAACAGAGGAAGATTCCATCTCAATAAATAAATAAATAAATAAAAGAGAGAAAGAGAGAAAAAGAGAGAGACATGATGTGATTTTCGTTTTCAGTAGACGCCCCTGGCTGCTACATGGAGACTGGGTTGTGGGGGCAGAGGAGTGGAGAGACTAGCCAGGAAGCTGCAGCTGTGGTTTCACTCTACTCCTCACAGCCTGATGAGGGGAGACAAAGACAGAAGTCAAGGATGGACTTGGTTTGGGGCTTGAACGACTGGGTCCATGCAGGTGTCCTTGCCCGAGACAAGGATAGTTTGAGCCAGGGCACCCAGCCGGAGCTCTCCCCTGTGCCGCCCACCCCACAGAAGGCCCGGAGTGTTCATGCCGGCATCAAGGACCTCCACGCCCCTCCCTCCTCTTGCCTCTCCATTTTGACCTCACACTGCTCCCCGCAGCCAAAGAGCTCTTCCCCCTCTCTCCTGACATGCCATGCTCGGTCCTAGCTCCAGACCTTTGCTCAGGCTGCTCCTGCCTGAGGGCCCTTCCTCCTTCCTCCTCCCTTGGCCTGAGTGGAGGCCTGAGAAAGGCTTCACAGAGCAGTGGCTCTCAAGCTAGCACCTGCCTGGATTTGAATTCCAGCGCGACCACCTCCTAGCACGTGATCCTAAGCACGTTCCTTAACAGGACTTAATTTCTTCATGCCAAATAAGAGTGAAAACGTAAGTGCTGACCATGTGGGGGTAGCTGCAGGATTAAAGAAGCAGCACTCATTCGTTTCACTCTGGGAACAAGAGAAATGTCAACCATGGTTAGCTAGTGTTATTTCAGGCACAGAAATGGCCTGAGGGGCTGGGCACGGGGGCCCACGCCTGTAATCCCAGCACTTTGGGAGGCTGAGGTGGGAGGATTACTAGAGCTCAGGAATTCGAGACCAGCCTGGGCAACATAGGGAAACCCTGTTTCTAGAAAAAAATTTAAAAATTAGCCAGGTGTGGTGGTGCACACCTGTGGTCCCAGCTACTCTGGAGGCTGAGGTAGGAGAATCACTTGAGCCTGAGAGATCGAAGCTGCAGTAAGTGGTGACTGCACCACTGCACTCCACCTGGGCAACAGAGCAAGACCCTGTCTCAAAAAATAAAATATAAAATATAAAATTTTTAAAAGCATGGGGAAGCAACCACTCTTTACTATCTCATATGGCTACATGCAAAGTGAAAAGGCTCTGGCCCACCAGGAGGGCTGTCTCCTTCATGGCCAAGTCTCCAGAGCCTCCCAGTGTCTACCCACTGGACAGAGGAATGGCCACAAGCACGCAATCATCCCTGCCCCCTGCAAGGACTTCCTACTCAGCTTTTACAGGAAGGGACCCGAAGCCCAGAGTGACACTGTGGATACGCCATGGGTGGTTCCTTCCCAAGTCTTTCTGGCCAGCAGGGTCCTGGTGACACCTGAGATTCTGGGTAGAGACTCATGTTTTGCGTGAAATGCAACAGGGACTCTTTGGAGGGTTTTAAGAGAGACAGAGGAGAGGCATGATCTGATTTTCACTTTCAGTACAATGAAGGTGAACCCACATTTCCCAGGGCAGGTCTACCCTGGCCAGTCCTAGTAATGTCACTTCCCTCAGACTTCCATGGGTGGCTTCAGGCCAAAAATGCCAGGGATGGCGGGGCCTGTGGCCGGCTGGGGACCGGGTGTCCTGCTTTCACCTACATCCCCTCTACACCCTGCAGCCAGAGGCTTGAAAAGGGGAAGCCATAGGTCAGACCAAGCCTAGGCTGTGGTGCCCACCGCCACTGCTGTGGGATGTCTGCTGGAAAATGAGACCATGAGGTTTACAGGAATTGGAACCTCTGACTAGCACTGAATGTGAAAGCAAGACTCACACGCATGCACACTCAGGCAGATGCAGACACAAGCAGACACACAGAGCAGACACAAGCAGCACATTCGCTTACATACACATAAGCATATATACATGCATATACACACACATGCATGTGCATGACTGCATACACAGGTGTGCATACACTCCTCCACTCATGCAGACACTCTGAGGCGCAGGCACACAGACGCAAAGGCTCCCAGACCCCTCTCACGTGGTCTGGCCCACTTACAGCTGTAGGCTTGCTCTCCCTGGACCTCGGGCCCACAGACATTCCCAGCTCCTGCCTAGAGATACACCCACTTTCCACCAGTGGAAACACACACACCCAAAAGCCCAGGCCCATGGCCTCCAAGCAGCACCGCACACACAACAGAGCTGCTTGTACATGGGCACCATCTCACAAGCCTGCCAGACCACACAGCTGTGCACACATGCACACGAGTGCACACCACCATCCCTTGTCTTTCTCTCTCTCTCTCAGAGTTCACAGAGGTCAGCCTCAGAAACAGAGAACACCTGGCTCAGCCCACTTTGACTGCAGCCAGTGGCACTTTCTGGGCCCCTTGCTGCCCCAGCCTTACCCGGCATCACAGTCCACACTCCTGGATTCCACTGCAGTGTGCCCTTGGCCTGGAACACCCTTCTGCCTGCTCTTCCCCCTCTCCCAACATGCCAAATTGCCAGCTCTCCCCTGCCCGTCCAACCAGGAAGCTCCCAGCAGTCACAGGGCACTAAAGTGTGGGGGGACCTGGGCCAGCTGCTCCTCCACAGTTAAAAAAGTCTTAACCTCTCTGGACCTCAGAGTCCTCATTACTAAAATGAAGGTAATTATCAGCATCAGACAAACTCTATTTCCTTGAGAGGGGCTTCATGTCCAGCCAGCACAGCAGTAGGCTTCCAGGGAAAGCTTCATTAAAGAATAACAGGCCGGGCTGCTGTGGCTCAAGCCCCAATCCCAGCACTTTGGGAGGCTGGACTGTGGATCGCCACGCAGGTCAGGAGACGAGACCATCCTGGCTAACACGAAACCCCATCTCTACTAAGAACAAAAAAAAAAAACCAGCCTGGCGAGGTGGCGGCCAGTCCCAGCTACTCGGGAGGCTGGAGGCCGAGAATGCATGGAACCCGGGAGCATGGAGCTTTGCAGTGAGCTTGGAGATCCGCCACTGCACTCCAGCCTGGCTATAGAGCGAGACTCCGCCCCAAAAAAAAAAAAAAAAAAAAAAAAGAACAACAATGGCCTGGCATGGTGGCTCACACCTGCAATCCCAGCATTGGAAGACCAATGAGGAGGACGGTTTGACCAGGAGTCTGGGATCAACCTGGGCAACAAAGTAAGACTGTCTCTATAAATAAAGACTGTCTCTATAAAATAAAATAGGCCGGGCATGGCGGCTCACACCTGTAATCCCAGCCCTTTGGGAGGCCAAAGCGGGTAGATCACTTGAGGTCATGAGTCTGAGACCACCCTGGTCAACAGGGTGAAACTCTATCTCTACCAAAAACACAAAAATTAGCTGGACATGGTGGTGGACGCCTGTAATCCGAGCTACTTAGGAGGTTGAGGCACGAAAATTGCTAAAACCCACAACAGGGAGGTTGCAGTGAGCCGAGGTTGTGCCATTGCACTCCAGCCCGGGTGACAGAGTGAGACTCTGGCTCAAAAAAATAATAATAAAATAAAATAATTTGAAATTTGAAATGCTCAGCACACCATGTTTGTAATCCCAGCACTCTGGGAGGCCGAAGTGGGGGTACTGCTTGAGCCTAGGAGTTGAGACCAGCTTGAACAACATAGCAAGACCTCATCTATACAAATAATAATAAACTTAGTTGGGTGTGGTGGCATGAGCCTGTGGTCCCAGCTGCTTGGGAGCCTGGGCAGTCAAGGCTGCAGTGAGCCATGATTGCATCACTGCATTCCAGCCTGGGCAACACAGCAAGACCCCATCTCGATAGATAGATAGATAGATAGATAGATAGATAGATAGATAGATAGACAGACAGACAGATAATAAACCAATGACAATGAAGTCCACGACAGACTGAGACCCTGCCATGTTTAAAGAACCCTGTGAACCCTCCCAGCAAACCTAGCAGATGAGAGGGCTCCCATCTCCCAGAAGAAACAGGCCCAGAGGGCAACGATGTCTTGTTCAAGGTCACTGGGGTCTGCAGCAGAGCTCATGCCTCTTGATCCCAGCCCAGTGCATCAGTCAAGGGAGGGAGCTCCAGGCATAAACTTGCCGGGGCCTGCCCAGTGCAGTTCTGGGAGTCCCCCGGCCCACTGCACTCCCCACAGGTACTGAGGGGTCCCTGGCCAGCTGGTGTCAGGGACCAGTGAGCAGGGGACCCAGGAGCTGCATGGTGGGCACAGAGGTGAAGACACAGAGGCCCAGAGAGGGGAGGGGTTTTACCCAGGGTGTCAGTTTCCTGAGGCCGCAAGTAACAAGTCAAGAACTCAGTGGCTTAAAACAATAGAACTTGATTCTCTTACAGTTCTGGAGGCCAGAAGTCTGAAGTCAAGGCTTCAGCAGGGCCCTGCTTCTTCCAGCTTCTGGTGGCTCCAGGCATTCCTTGGCTTGGAACTGTGTGATTCCAGCCTCTGCCTCCATCTGCACAGGGCCTCCTCCCCTCCATGTCTATGTCCCAGATCTCCCTCTGCCTCTCTCTTCCAGGGACACCTCACATTGGATTTGGGGTCCACCTATGTTCTCGTTTCCAGATCCTCAGATCCTTAACTTAATGACATCTGCAAAGACCCTTCTTCTAAATAAGGTCACAGTCACAGGTTCTGGGGGTTTAGAACGTGGATTTATCTCTTTGGGAACACTTTTAATGTTCCCTGGAATGTTTTAACCTGGAAAGCCAGCAGCAGTGCCAGGCACAGCTCTTCCCTCATCCCAGCCTTGATCTGGGATCTCATTAAGAAGACCAGGGCTGGGCCAACAGAGAGCCGGGAGCCTCCTGGCCTCCTTAGAATCCTGGCCTTGCCTCTTACTTGCTGTGGGACCTCAGGCAAGTAACTCAGCCTCTCTGTGCCTGTCTCTTCATCTGTAAAATGGGGATGACTGTTTTTACCTCATAAGGGAAATTAAATGAGTTGATGTAAAACGTCAGAACAATGGCTGCCTGGAACCTAGGAAGCTCTCAACAAAAATTTGATAGATCGATACAGAAAATGGTGTCTGGGCCAGGCGTGGTGGCTCATGCCTGTAATCCCAGTACTTCGGGAGGCTGAGGCAGGTGGATCATCTGAGGTCAGGGGTTCAAGATCAGCCTGGCCTACATGGTGAAACCCCATCTTTACTAAAAATACAAAAAATTATCTGGGCATGGTGGTGGGAGCCTGGAATTCCAGCTACTCCAGAGGCTGAGGCAGGAGAATTGCTTGAATCCGGGAGGCGGAGGCTGCAGTGAGCGAAGTCACACCATTTACTCCAGCCTGGGCAACAAGAACAAAACTCCATCTCAGAAAAAAGAAAAGAAAATCGTGTCTGGACACCCTGGACCCTCAGTAAGTGCTAATGCTGCCTGAGGAACTGGCCATCTTTCGGAAAATTCCTCATCAAGCATCTCTCTGGATTCCCCTCCTCACACCTTTGGCCTCCTGGAGACAGACAGTGGAGGTCACCATCTTGTCAGATGGAAACACAGCCCTGGAAGTGGGGGAGCCCCAGACCTGGTATCCTGGCCCCAATTGAGGGTCCCATGTGACAGGTCCCTGAATGGGTTTGATCCCTGATGTCTTCAAAGGAAAAAGAGAAACCAGAACAAGTGAGTAGGTTTTTCATAAAGCAGAAGCTCATCTGGAGCACAGGAGAGCAGAGAGTGGTGGAATGCATGTATATGTGCATGTATGTGTATATGCATGTAAGCATGTGTGTATGCATGTATGTGCATATGCATGTGTGTATGTGTGCATATACATGCATGTGCATATGCATGTGTGTATGCATGTATGTGCACATGCATATACGTTTATGTGTATATGCATGTGTGTATGTGTATGCATATATGTATGTGTATATGCATATAAGTGCATGTGTGTGTATGCATGTGTATATATGTACACATGTATGTGTATATGCATGTATGTGTATGTGCATGTGTATATGCACATGTGTGTGCACATATGCATGTTTGCATGTGTGTATGGTTTTTTTAGAGATGAGGGCTCGCTGTGTTATCCAAGGTGGTCTTGAACTCCTAGCCTCAAGGGATCCTCCAGCCTTGGCCTCCCAAGGTGCTGGGATTACAAGCAGACCCATCCTGCTCAGCCCCCATGAGGAGCCGTTCTTGAAGGGTGGCCTGGGGCCAGCAGCACTGGCACTCCCTGGGGACAGGTGAGGAATGCCCATTCTCAGGCCCACCCTGGCTACTGGAGCTCCAGGTGGGTGCTGCAGGTGACACTGGTGCCTATGGATGCTTGAGGACCACTGGTCTTGGGGGTGCAAACTACAGATGGGGGAGCCGACCCCTGAGGACTTGAACCCCAGATCTGCCACCTCACAGTTGCATGGCTACTTCTTGTCTCCGGGCCTGCATCTCTCAATGAGTTCTTAAGCATCCAGGGCAGCACTTGGCATTTCAGGGACCAGCTTCCATCTGATGATAGCAGCTAACACACGTGCACCAGCTAATTATCTTTCCTTCTAAGAAGGGATGAAAACCATAGATAGTATTTGGTTCCTTTGCAACTCCATGTTTGGCAAATTTTTTTTTTTTTTTTTTTTTTTTCTGAGACGGAGTCTCGGTCTGTTGCCCAGGCTGGAGTGCAGTGGCGCCATCTCGGCTCACTGCACGCTCCGCCTCCCGGGTTCACGCCATTCTCCTGCCTCAGCCTCCCGAGTAGCTGGGACTACAGGCGCCCGCCATCGCACCCGGCTAATTTTTTTGTATTTTTAGTAGAGACGGGGTTTCACCGTGTTAGCCAGGATGGTCTCGATCTGCTGACCTCATGATCCGCCCGTCTCGGCCTCCCAAAGTGCTGGGATTACAGGCGTGAGCCACCGCGCCTGGCTTGTAAATTTTTAAAATTGGTAGTTAACTCTATCAATCCCTCCATACAGCAGCCCCCAACCTTTTTGGTACCAGGGACCAGTTTCTTTTCTTTTTACCTTTTTTTTTTTTAGATGGAATCTCCCTCTGTCATCCAGGCTGGAGTGCAGTGGCACAGTCTTGGCTCACTGCAACCTCCACCTCCCAGCTTCAAGTGATTCTCCTGCCTCAGCCTCTGGAGTAGCTGGGATTACAAGTGCCCGCCATCACGCCCAGCTAATTTTTGTATTTTTAGTAGAGACGGGGTTTCACCATGTTGGCCAGATGGTCTCAAACTCCTGACCTCAGGTGATCCACCCACTTCGGCCTCCCAAAAAGCTGGGATTACGGGTGTGAGCCACTGCACCTGGCCCAGGGACCAGCTTTGTAGAAGACAATTTTTCCATGGACTGGTGGGTAGGGGATGGTTTCAGGATGATTCAAGCACATTACACTCACTGTGCACTTTATTTCTGTTATTACATTGTAATATATAATGAAATAATGATACAACTCACCATCATGTAGAATCACCGGGAGCCCTGAGCTTGTTTTCCTGCAACTAGACGGTCCCTTCTGGGGGTGATGGGAGACACTGACAGATCGGCAGGCATTAGATTCTCATCAGGAACACACACAACCTAGATCCCTCGCACGCGCAGTTCACAGTGGGGTTTGCATTCGTATGAGACTCTAATGCTGCCACCAATCTGACAGAAGGCAGAGCTCAGGCGGTGATGTGAGCCATGGGGAGTGGCTATAACACAGATGAAGCTTCACTCACTTACCTGCTCACCTCCTGTTGTGCAGCCCAGTTCCTAACAGGCCACAGATGAGTACTGGTCTGTGGCCGGGGGTTTGGGAACCCCTGCCTCCATGTTTATATTTTTAAGTCTGCTGATCTTTGAAATCCTCAAAGCAGGGAACCAGTGCTGAACAGATCTGAGGTTACTATGGCTCTTTCACAAGTGGGTAAGCTGAGGCTCCCTGACCCACCCCCACCCCCGGAGGCACAGGAGCTTGCTCTTTGGACCCTCCTTGCACTGCCCCCACAGGAAAGAACCCTTGATGTCCACGGAAATATTGCTGAGCTGGCCCTGGCAAGGAAACAGGAATGGGGTGCTCTGGGAGCTGGGCCATCCCCAGGCTCCTGCAATTCCTCAGAGCCTCCCCTGCACAGTGGGGACTGCCAGGGAGCCAGAACACGACCGGCCTTGGGTCTGAAAAGGTGCTGCTGGGATACTCACAGCAACAACTGCAGGAATACCAGGCACCATTCATGCTTGTTGGCTCTGTGCCTAGGGCTTGGTATTCAAGGCCTGCTCAGCAAAGGGAGGATGGCACCACCACAGCTCACGGCAGCCTCGACCTCCCAGGCTCAGGCGATCCTCCCACCTCGGCCTCTAGAGTAGCTGGGACTACAGGCATGTCCCACCACTCCTGCCTAATTAAAAAAAAAAAAAAGTATATATATAGTAGAGTCAGGGCTATGTTCCCCAGGCTGGTCTCGAACTCCGGGGCTCAAGCATTCCTCCGGCCTCAGTCTCCCAAAGTGCTGGAATGACAGGGGTGAGCCACCAACCCTGGCTGACATCCCCATTTTTATAGCAGAGGAAACTAAGGCTCAGAGAACTGAAGCTATGGGCCCAAGATCCCAAAGCCATTAAGAGGCAGAGCAAGAAACCGATCCCAGGTATGGGGGACGTCAAAGTCTGGAACAGTTCCAGGCTTCAGGGCCTCAGGGTACTCCCATAACCATCCTCCAAGGCTCCCCCTACCCGCGACCTAACCAGGGCTGAGGAGAGGTAAGGCTGTGGCTCCCAAAAATCTCGTTAACCTCCTGCTTCAGTCCTTCCTGGTGGCTTCCTGCCACCCTCGGAATAAACCCAAACTCCTCCCCACGTGACCTGCCAGGCCCCTGCCTACTTCTCCAGCCCCAGCTCCTCCCTTCTTGTCACTCACAGAGCTCTGGCCATGCAGGCCTTTCTGTTCCTCCACACGCCAGGCTCAGTTCACCCCGGGACCTTTGCACGTGCTGTTGCTGCACCCAGGACACTGTTTCATCTGACATTCACACACCTGGCTCTTCCTCCCCTTCCTCCGCATCTTAGTTCAAACACACTTTCTATCGAGAGTCCCCCCCACCCCCAACCATCTGGCTGGTCTAGATTCCACCCCTTTGCTATCATCCTGTTATTATCTCATCCTTTAACTTCCTCCAAAACATCATTCTGCCTAAATTAATCTTATCTATTTGTTCATCACTTGTCTCCCCCTGCAATGGAATGTGAGCTCAGTTCTGCAGCCTGTGAGATGAGGGCTTGGGTCTGAATTCCAGCCCTGGGCCAGGCGCAGTGGCTCACACCTGTAATCCGAGCACTTTGAGAGGCTGAGGCAGGAGGATCATTTGAGTCCAGGAGTCAGAGACCAGGCTGGGAAACATAGTGAGCTCTAACTCTACATAAAATAAAAAATTAGCCAGGTGTGGTGGTGCATGCCTGTAGTCTCAGCTACTCAGGAGGCTGAGGTGGAAGGATTGCTTGAGTCAGGGAGGTTGAGGCTGTAGTGAGCTATGATCATGCCACTGTACTCCAGCCTGAGTGACAGCGTGAGACCCTGTCTCAAAAAAAAAAAAAAAATTATGTTGTGAATGGTCTATGTAAGTCATAATAAAGTTAGTAAAAGGAATTTTTAAAGGAGATGTATAATCCAGCTGGCTATAATTAAAAAGAAATTATAATAATCTTTCTAGAGATGCATCTTTAATATTAAAAAATACACTAATACAAAACTAAATAATTGCTTAAAACAACATTTAAATTTTTTTTTTAATTTGTTAAATTTATTTTATTTACTTATTTATTTTTTGAGACAGAGTCTTGCTCTGTTGCCCAGGCTGGAGTGCAGTGGCACGATCTCAGCTCACTGCAAGCTCCACCTCCCAGGTTCACGCCATTCTCCTGCCTCAGTCTCCCGAGTAGCTGGGACTACAGGTACCCGCCACCATGCCCGGCTAATTTTTTGCATTTTTAGTAGAGACAGGGTTTCACCGTGTTAGCCAGGATGGTCTTGATCTCCTGACCTCGTGGTCCACCCGCCTCGGCCTCCCACAGTGCTGGGATTACAGGTGTGAGCCACCACGCCCAGCCAATTTTTTTTTAATTTTTTTAGATGGAGTCTTGCTCTGTCTCCCAGGCTGGAATGCAGTGACACAATCTCAGCTCACTGAAACCTCAGCCTCCCAGGTTCAAGTGATTCTCCTGCCTCAGCCTCTTGAGTAGCTGGGATTATAGGCATGTGCCACCATGCTCAAGCTAATTTTCGTATTTTTTTTTTTTTTTTTTTTAGACAGAGTCTTGCTCTGTCGCCCAGGCTGGAATGCAGTGACACAGTCTCAGCTCACTGCAAGCTCCGCCTCCCCGGTTTATGCCATTCTCCTGCCTCAGCCTCCCGAGTAACTGGGACTACAGGTGCCCGCCACCTCGCCCGGCTAGTTTTTTGTATTTTTTAGTAGAGACGGGGTTTCACCGTGTTAGCCAGGATGGTCTAGATCTCCTGACATGATGATCCGCCTGCCTCAGCCTCCCAAAGTGCTGGGATTACAGGCATGAGCCACCACGCCCAGCCAGAAACAAGATTTTATTACAAATATTGACTTATTTTTAATGCAAGGAGTTTTAAAAATTTTGAATTCCATAATCTGTCTTTTTATCATTCTTCAGATTGATAACTCTTTTGAAAAGGCCTTGAATGATAGCTCTCTCCCTCACCTTTTTTGTTGGCTCCTGTAACTTTTACTAATTGTCTAAAGTAAGGGAGAAATATTTTTTGAAACCAGGCAAATAAAAAGTATCTTTTGAACATTCAAAAACAATGATGAATTCCAGCCCTGCCTCCTTCCAGCTGTGAGTCTCCTGGGCAAGTGACTTTACTTCTCTGAGCCTCAGTTTGCTTATCTAAAAAATGAAAACAGAAACCCTTCCTCACCATGTGGTTGTGAGATTTAGCCACTGTAATGGCTGCGAAGCACACAGGTGCTTAATCACACTTGCTGGTTCTCTCACGTTCTGCAGGCATTTGATGACGGTTCTGTTTCCTGATCTTGCTGTACCTTACCCGCCCTACTCCATCCCCCTCCAGTTGCCAAAGTTTCATTTCTGGGAAGCAAAACAGAGGTACACAACCACGGCAGATTCATGGTCGGCCACAGTGGGATTTTGGGGTCCCGCCACGCTACCTGATTTCCAGGCAAGCTGCCTGAGCACAGCAGTTCCAGACACCGGCCCAGGTTCCAGATTCCTGATGCCAAGAGTGAAGAGCAAGCCCATTGGGTCTGTTTCATAAACTCTCGGACTTCATCTTCTTCATCTGCAAAATGGTTTCACATTCCTGGCCTGGGAGCCTCCTGCTTCTGAGAAGAGCCGTATAAGCAGCACCCCTTTCCGCTGCTGTCCTGCTCTCTTCCTGTCCCCAGGCGGTGAGGTGGAGGGAGTCAGAGGGTTGGTGCGTGGGCGGGTGAGGAGGCTCCCAACAGGGCCAGGCATCATCTGGGGATAAGAAATCCTCCTCCGGACAGAAGGGATCTGGACCAGCAGGAGGGGCAGCGCTCTGTGCAAGGCTGGCTTCTCAGCCGAGCTCAGCTCACCAGCATTGATGGATGGCCCTGTGAGGTAGGGACAGGGCACGGTCAGACTTCCGGAGAGCAAAGGACTGTGTCCCCACTGCACAGCAGCCAGGCGGTTTATTGAGTACTTGCTATGTGCCAAGAATTCTAAGGACTCAGCTTGCATTTGTGCGTTCATCCTTACAAACAACCCCATGAGGTTAGTCTTTAGAGGCAAGGAAACCAAGGCACAGGGAGGTAATGCAATGGCCCACGGTCACAACAAGGCAATGTGAGGATTCCCACCACACACGCGGGACCCAGAGAAGCACGCTGGGTCAATCAGCTCCATGGCCCTTCAGGGACAAGGACCTCAGTGAGGAAATAAATGACTAGAGTGAGGCAGTGGGGCAGTGGGGGAGGGGAAAGGAAGGGGCTATCCATCCCCACCAAGGGGACAGCAAAGACAGGGGACAGCAAGGACGGTGGCAAGGGGGGTGGGCAACCGAGGGCAGCGGCCACTCAGAGGAGACCCCAGGGGTCACCAACTGCAAGAGAGGGAGCAGGGGATAGGAGGAGAGTGGGACCCAGCCGGGACCCACATGCTGGGCACAAGAAGGGGTGCCGGGCCCCTTCTGGAAGGTGGCGTAGCAGCTCTCAGCCGCCTGAAATGGTGCACTCCCTTTGAAGCAGTAATCCCTCTTCTTGGAACCTCTCCTAAGGAAATTCTCCCCTTCCCCCTCCTGCCGGGGGCCAAGGAACCAAGCGGGTGGCTTTGTCTCCTGGCGGCCAGAGCTGGAGACCACACGCATTTCCTGAGACAGGCAAGGCTGCGGGAATGTGAGGCGCCTGCATCCCGCCCTAGCACCTGGACGGGGAGGGTGTGTTGGAGGGTGACTGTACAGAGGAGATGGGGTGGTGGGGGAGGGTTAAGGGGCACTGTGGGTGGCCAGTACTCCCCACTTGGCTCATGGTTCATTAACCATTCTGAGTTCATCCTGCGACCCTTCTTAGGCTGGATTTTTTTTTAAACCAATGTTATTTTATGTTTAACTCTCTGTCAGTGGAGCACCCAGAATCATCTGTGTGTGTGTGTGTGTGTGTGTGTGTGTGTTTAGAATTTTTTTCACGGAGGCATAACCTACACAGTAAGGTGCACTCATCTTTTTGGTTCTTTTTATTTTTATTTTTATTTTTTTTGAGGTGGAGTCTTGCTTTGTCACCCAGGCCGGAGTGTAGTGCCACAATCTTGGCTCAGTCAGCCTCTGCCACCGGGTTCAAGCAATTCTCCTCCCTCAGCCTCCCCAGTAGCTGAGATTACAGGCGCGTGCCACCAGGCCTGGCTAATTACTTTTTATTTTTAGTAGAGATGGGGTTTTGCCGTGTTGGCCAGGCTGGTCTCGAACTCCTGACCTCAAATGATCCACCCACCTCAGCCTCCCAAAGTGCTGACATTACAGGCATGAGCCACTGCACCGGCCCTTTTTGGCTTTTAGACTAGTCAAGTGCAGTAGTGAGAAAGGGGAAAGAGTAGAATGAGGAGTTGGATCTGTAACTGCCTGTGAACAACTGGCTGAGATAACTTACTCCCTTCGGACCAGCCAAGTGCACTCATCTTAAATGTGCAGCTTTATGGCTTTTTCTTTTTTTTTAAGAGCCAGGGTCTCACTCTGTTACCCAGGCTGGAGTGCAGTGGCACGATCATGGCTCACTGCAGCCTCGACCTCCTGGGCTTAAGCAATTTTCCCGTCTCAGCCTCCCAAAGGGCTGGGACTACAGACTATGTGCCACCATGCTGGGCTAGTCTTTGTATTTGTAGCAGAGATGGGGTTTCGCCATGTTGGCCAGGCTGGTCTCAAACTCCTCACCTCAGGTCATCCTCCCACCTTGGCCTCCCAAAGTGTTGGGATTACAGGCGTGAGCCACCACGCCTGGCCTTGATAGCTTTTTACACAGGTGTATACCATGACCCACATCAAATTCAGACCTTGGCTACTCGAAGTGTGGTCCTCAGACCCACAGCACTGGCCTCTCTAGGAAGCTTGCTGGAAATGCAGAACTGCAGGCCCTGCCAGCACCTTCTGGGTCAGAATCTGCATTCTGCTGTACAAGACCCCGGGAAAGTCGTGTGCTTGGTAAAGTGGGTGTGCTGGCAGAGGACACAGACGGAGGCTCCTAAGCCTGAGGGATGCCTGGTCCCGGGGCCTGGAACAGGATCTGAGGTGCTGCCACCTCACTTGTCACCAGCGCTTGGAGATCCCACATTTCATGATTCCCAGGAGAGCCTTTCCAACCCCATCAATTCACTGACAAGGGGAAGGGACCACCCCAAGGTCCCACAGCAGGTCACTAATAGATCCAGGGCACCAGCGGCCCCAACCAGGCCTCTTACCCGGGGACTTTCCTACTTTGTACCTCAGCCTGCCCATCTGCACATAGGCATGAAGATCTCCACCCAATCCGCCGCCCATAGCAATGGGAGTATACTGTAGACACTGAGTCTTGCTGTCATGTGGTGGGGGTGCCTGGTACTTTCTTAGGCATGTCCCTGCCCTGTCTCACTGAAGCAACGTAACAAGCCTATAAGTCAGGAACTGTTTGTGTCACACTAATATCAACATATTAACGTCAGGCCAGGCGAGCTGTCTCATGCTAGTAATCCCCACACTTTGGGGAGCCCAGGCAGGAAGATTGCTTGAGCCCAGAAGTTCAAGACCAGCCTGGCCAACAAAGCAAGACTTCTGTCTCTACAAAAAATTAGCTGGGCATGATAGTGCATGCCTGTAGTCTCAGTCTCAAGCTATTCAGGAGGCTGAGGTGGGAAGATTGCTTGAGCCCAGGGGGTCGAAGCTGCAGTGAGCTTTGATTACACCACTGCACTCCAACCTCGGTAAGAGATGGAGAGCCTATCTCAAAAAAAAAAAAAGGCTGGGCACGGTGGCTCACACCTGTAATCCCAGCACTTTGGGAGGCCGAGGTGGGTGAATCACGAGGTCAGGAGATCAAGACTATCCTGGCTAACACGGTGAAACCCCGTCTCTACTAAAAATACAAAAAATTAGCCAGGCGCGGTGGTGGACACCTGTAGTCCCAGATTCTAGGGAGGCTGAGGCAGGATGGCATGAACCCAGGAGGCAGAGCTTGCAGTGAGCCGAGATCGCGCCACTGCACTCCAGCCTGGGTGAAAGAGCGAGACTCCATGTCAAAACAAACAAACGAAACTCCATCATATCAATAATATTGTGCCATTTTACAGGAGAGAAAATAAAAGTTCAGAGAAGTTAAGTGACTTGCCTAAGAAGCTACAAAGTGGGGCAGCCAGGACTTGAACCCAGACAGTCTGACTCCAAAGCCCTAATTAATTTTGACCTACATCTCCCGGAAAATGAGCAACAAAGGATGTCCTGCCCTCCAGCAAACTAGTTTAAAGAAAGAAAGTGTCTTTCTTTTCTTCTGTACTTGAGGTAGGGTGGGGGCTGGGAATAAACAATAATCATGCATGCACATGATTTAAACAAAAATTCAAAGCATCCAAGGACTTCACAGAAAAAAACTGGTTCCCCTCCCACACCATTTCCAGATCTGAGTTATCCTGCCTGAGGCAAACTCTTTGATCAATCCCTTGTGTGCCTTTTCAAGATACGCTCTGCACAACCTGGTGCACCTGGACACATACACTGCTTTTCCCACTCACGTGAATGGGAGCCCGCTCTCCCTTCAGACCTGGCCGTGGCCCTTATCGCCCTGCACCGATCCCCCATCAGCTCACAGAGGCTGCCTCGTGGGTTATGGCGTGGGATGCCCTGCAGCCTCCTCACCACCCCATGCTGCTGAGCACACAGCTTCTTTCCCGTTGTTTCTGACCACAAGCACCGTGGAGCCAAGTCATCTCACACTCCTGGAAGGGCTTCTGCAGGACACCTCCCAGAGGTGGTACTGCCCCACCTGGGTGTGTATGATTTTGACCTTGGCAGATACAAGGGGCATTTCTTATCTGCCAGCCTTGGACAGGGCACAAGATGTCTGGCGCCTCCAGTGCCCAGATCCTGGGTGGGGAGTGAGGGGAGGAGCCTGGAGTAGGGAAGGACAACCTTTCCAAGAAACTGAAAGTGAAACCAGAGAAAGGTGTGGGCATGTGCTGGAGGCTCCCTGGCGTGAGGGACCTGTGCCTGCAGCTGCTTCTGCAGAAATAAGAGCCAGGCGCCCCTCTCTCTCTGATAGTCCTGGGATGACAGTTCTGTCTCCCACAACCCCCAGCCCTCTGGACTTGAGCTTTACACTGGGCCAGGGCCTGGCAGGTGGCAAAAGTCCCAACTGGAATCAATAGTTATATGGCACCAATTTGTCAGGTCATGCTAGTGCCAACTTCCCTTGGGCCAGACAGGGCCTTAACTTTATTTACTTAAATTTTTTGAGATGGAGTTTTACTCCTGTTGCACAGGCTGGAGTGCAATGGTGCGATCTCGGCTCACTGTAACCTCTGCCTCCTGGGTTCAAGCGATTCTCTTGCCTCAGCCTCCCAAGTAGCTGGGATTACAGGCATGCACCACCACGCCTGGCTAATTTTTGTATTATTAGTAGAGACAGGCTTTTGCCATGTTGGATGAGCTGGTCTCGAACTCCTGACCTCAGGTGATCCACCTGCCTCGGCCTCCCAAAGTGCTGGGATTACAGGCGTGAGCCACCGTGCCTGGCCAGGGCCTTAACTTTAAATTTTACAGCCCTTTATTGAGTGCTAGCTAGGTGCCAATGACTGTTTCAAGCATAGTACAAACATGAGTCCCTCTAATCCCCAAAACATCCTATGAAGTGGGTACTGTTATTATGCTCATTTTTACAAACAAGAAAACTGAGGCCAGACAGGCTAAGCCCTGAGTCCACGGCCATGAGGCTATGGAAAGGCAGAGCCCTTGTCCTCACCACTGAGCTCTGGGCAGAGGCTCTCACAGGCAGGTCTGTGAAAATACTTCGTGCTGGGCCCCTCTGGAGTTCCTTACCCTGTGAGTGGGAGGTGGGCCGGAGAGTCTGTTTTTTGGTTTGTTTTTGTTTTTGTTTTGACACAGGGTCTTGCTCTGTTGCCCAGGCTGGAGGGCAGTGGCGCAATAATGAGTTACTGCAGCCTCGAACTCCTGGGCTCAATCCATCCCCCCACCTCAGCCTCCAGAGTATCTGGGACTACAGGCACGCATCACCACACCCAGCTAGTTTTTTATATATCTATATGTGTATATTTGTATGTTTGTGTGTATATATATGTGTGTATATATATGCATATACGTGTGTGTGTATATATACGTGTGTGTGTATATATATATTTTTTTTATATATACATATATATATATATTTTTTTTTTGTAGAGATGGGTTTTGTAACCAAGACACCAGGGGTTCAGTCTAGGTCCTGCTGCTTGCCACACAGAAAGCCAATGACTGAGATGATTAGTATTACCAAGGAAAGGACGAAGGCTTTAAGCCGAGGAGATGACAGCTCAGCCACAAACCCATCTCCCTGAACAAATAAAACTAGGGGTTTATATAGCAGGCAAGAAATGTAACGATGTGCAAGAAAACAGGAACTAGGAGAACAGAAACAGTCCTGATGAGATGAGGGCCTCCTGGAGGCCCCGCCCACCAACATCTCATTGTCTGGATGTGGTGGTTAGTTTCAGTTCTTTGATACTTTTTTGAGAGGCCTGAAGGTCCTTTCCTGATAAGGAATTCAGGTAAACAAATAAAAGCTTCAAGTTTTCAGACCGGAGGGGTCAATTTCTTTGTTTATCCAAAAAACTATTTATGGGACTATGGGGTCAGTTTCAGTTTCACCATGTTGCCCAGGTTGATCTTGAACTCCTGGGCTCAAGCGATCCTCCTGCCTTGTCCTCCCAAAGTGCTGGGATTACAGGCATGGGCCACTGTGCCCAGCCAAGAGTCTGCATTCCTAACTAGCGCCAGGTAATTCTATGCATTCCATAGGAGCCTTTACTGGACAAGAGCTGATCTTCAAGGCCCTCCAGCCAAGCATTCTTCAGGGAAGGTCTCATGATGCCCACACACATCCCAGAGCCTGTGGCCTGGGCTCACCAGTGACCTCTAACCTTAATCGCTTTGAAATAAGGAGCCGCCCACACACAACAGACCCACCAGAAGGTGCACAGTGAAAATGGCAAAACCAAGAGTGCTGACGATGGGGAGCAACTGGAACCCGCACTGACTGCTGCTGTGAACGTAAGTTGCTGCAATGTTTCAGCAATCTGCTTGCCACAGATTTCCCGAGGCTGGGCACGTACACAGCCCACTTCCAAGGATAAGCCCAAGAGAAATGTGGTGGTACATTCTCCAAAAGACATGTTCAAGCACACACATATCAGCACTATTCATGACAGCTCCAAACTGGGAACAGCAGAGCTTGTTGACATCAGGTCAGATAAACCTATGGTCTATTCAGACAGTGGAATATTACACAGCAGTGAAAAGGAATGGATACAACTGCACACATCAGGCTGAGCTCAGTGGCTCAATTTTGTAATCCTAGCAATTTGGGAGGCCAAGGTGGGCAGATCACTGGAGCCCAGGAGTTCAAGACCAACCTGGGCAACATGGTGAAACCACATCTCTACAAAAAGAAAAAAAATCGGCCGAGCGCGGTGGCTCAAGCCTGTAATCCCAGCACTTTGGGAGGCCGAGATGGGCGGATCACGAGGTCAGGAGATCAAGACCATCCTGGCTAACACGGTGAAACCCCGTCTCTACTAAAAAATACAAAAAATTAGCCGAGTGAGGTGGCGGGCGCCTGTAGTCCCAGCTACTCGGGAGGCTGAGGCAGGAGAATGGCGTGAACCCCGGAGGCGGAGCTTGCAGTGAGCTGAGATCCGGCCACTGCACTCCAGCCTGGGTGACAGAGCGAGACTCCGTCTCAAAAAAAAAAAAAAAAAAAAAAATCAGCCACTGTGGTGGCCTGTGTCTGTAGTCCCAGCAACTGGAGAGGCTGAGGTGCAAGGATCACTTGAGCCCAGGAAGTCAGGGCTGCAGTGCACTATGATCACACCACTGTACTCCAGCCTAGGCAACAGAGTGAAACCCAGTCTTACAAAACAAAACAAAGAAACAATTGCACACATCAACACGGTGAAGCACATGGACATCATGTTCAGAGGAGGAAGCCAGGCACAGAGAAGCACACACCATGTGATTCTGTTTATATAATGTTTGGTCACAGAAACAGACTCTGGTGATAGAGTCTGATCCCCAGGGTGCTGGGCAGAGGGAGGACAGGGACTGCATAGTCAGGAAGCTGGCACTGTTCTCTATCTTGGTCTGGGTGGTCACCACACGAGTGTGTGCTCATGTACAATTCCTTTGAAGATTTGTGGACCTTACTGCATACCATAATCATTTTTTTTTAAAGACAGGGTCTCACTCTGTTGCCTAGGCTGGAGTGCAGTGGTGCAAACTCGGCTCACTGCAATCTCCACCTCCCAGGTTCAAGTGATTCTCCTGCCTCAGCCTCCCGAGTCACTGGGATTACAGGCGCCTGCCACCACGCCCGGATAATTTTTGAATTTTCAGAAAGGACGGGGTTTCACCATGTTAGCCAGGCTGGTCTCGAACTCCTGACCTCAAGTGATCTGCCTGCCTCGATCTCTCAAAGTGCTGGGATTACATGCGTGAGCTGCCGCATCCTGCCAATAATTTTTAAAACTTTTTGTTTATTTTTTTATTTTTTAGAGACAGGGTCTGGCTCTGTTGCCCAGGCTGGAGTGCAGTGGCTGGGGTGGACTGGCTCACTGTAGCCTCAAACTCCTGGGCTCAAGGGATCCTCCCACCTCAGCCTCCCAAATAGATGGGACCACAGGTGTGTGCCACCATGCCTGGCTAATTTTTTATTTTTTGTAGAGATAGGGTCTTACTCTGTTGCCCAGGCTGGTCTTGAACTCCTGGGCTTAAGCAATTCTCCTGCCTCAGCCTCCCAAAGTACTAGGATTGATGGCAGTGGTGGCCCATCTGAAGCGGCCTCTGCCATCACGCCAGCTGCAGCAGGGAGGTGTGGCTGGGGCTGCACATTCTCTGGAGGTGGCAGGAGGTGGGGACAAGTGGGAGCCCCGCCCCTTTTGAGTTGGTGGGGTGGGAGCTTCCCAGATGCAGCGACAACTGCCCAAGTCGTGCCTGCAGACCTGGGCGTCCCACTCCATGGAGCAGGCAGGAGCCCTGCCCCCTCCTGGGTACAGCTGCAGCCACCCAAACCACAGCTGCAGACTCAGGTCTCCCACCCCACAGACTCCCTGTCTCCAGCATACCTGCAGCTGCCCAAATTGCAGCTGTGGACCCAGGCATCCCTGCACTCTTGGTGGCCCAGGAAGGCGCCCCTGCCTCACAGGCTCAGAAGTGCCTGCTCCCACTGCCTGACTTCTCCCTGCTGTTGGTGCCCACTCTGATCTTGGAGCAAAGCTGGGGCTGACCCCAGGCACTGTCACAGCCCGGCCGGGTGTGAACACCCAGGGCAGTGCTGACATGCCAGTCCCCTGCCGCCTCGGGCCCCTCTGGACTTTGGGCACTGACAAGCATAGAAGGGAAGCTGAGGGGGAGCTGAGGGTAGCTTGGTGCTGACCTGAAGGCACCCCTTGGCACCTATAGCCTGGGCCCATGAATGGCAGCAAAAGGCAGACAGGTTCCTTGGTGGAGGGGGATGGGTCACTGGTGAGGCCCCACCTTCAGGCCAGGGAGGACCTGAAGGCTGTGGGCCGGGCTGTCAGTCCCACAGACCAGAGTGGGACCTTGTGGAGCCTTTTCTGGGCCCACTCACAGCCACCCACGGACCATTCAGTGTGCATTTCCTCCTCTCTAAGACCCGTAAAAGCACCAGACTTAGCCAGAGCTGAGCAGATGTCAGGTCGACCAGCTGCAGAGAGGAGCTACCAACTCCAAGGCCTCCTCTGAGCAATTCCGTCACTCAATAAACTTCCTCTTCACCTTGCTCGCCCTACACTTGTCTGCGTACCTCATTCTTCTTGGAAGCAGGACAAGAACTCAGGAACTGCCGAATGGCAGGCCTGAAGGAACTGTAACACAAACAGGGCTGAAACACGCCCCTTGCTTGCCATGTTGTAGGTGAAGAGAAGTAGAGAAGATCTGCGGTCCTTCAGGCAGCCCAGACCTGGGAGCCCAAGCCAGGGCTGGGACTCCCTCTTTGGGGCCCTGTGGTTCCTGGAGCCTCCCAGCTTCCAGGCACCACTGCATTCCCTGGTGGCAGCTGTGGAGGCCGCCTGTGGTGCACCTGGTCCAGCAGCAACCTCGCAGAGAGCTGGCACCTGCGCCGGCACCTGGTCCCTGCCCCGTTGTAGCCGCCAGTGTGCCTGACTGTGCACAGTGGCCAGACCCCATGTGCACTTACTCACATACCCCTCACTAGGCTACACCCGGCTTGCCCAAGCAATGTGGGATCCAGGCTGGTAGTGTGAGCTGAGCACAGCCTGCCAGGCTGTGGGCAGAACTAGCCCGGCGGGCCCAAGCAAAACTTGGGCAAAAGATGCCACCAGCCACAGAGGTTTCTGGTCATAAAAGCAACCCCAAGGATCATGCAACAAGATTACAGGTGTGAGCCACCACACCCAGACTAAGAAAATTTTTAATTGTAATAAAATATACATATGACTTACCACCTGAACCATTTGAAGGTCACAGTTCAGGAGTGTTAAGTACATTTTTATATTGTTGTGCAACCATAACTGCCATGCAGCTCCAGAACTCTTTTCATGTTACAAAAGTGAACCTTTCCACCCATTAAGCAACTCCCATTTCCCCTCCCTCCTGCCCCAGCAACCACAATTCCACTTTCTGTTTCTCTGAATCTGACTTCTCCAGGTACCTCCTGTGAGTGGAATCAAACGGCCTGTGTCCTTTTACGTCTGGCTTATTTCACTTTTCATAATGTCCTTGAGGCACATCCATGCTGTCGCATGTGTCAGAGTTCTCTTCCTTTTTAGGGCTGAATTATATTTCACTGTATGTTATCTTAATCCATCCAGGCTGCTATAACAAACTACCATAAAGTAGGGAGTTTATCAGCAACAGAAATTTCTTTTTTCTTCTTCTTCTTTTTTTTTTTTTTCTTTTTAAGAGAGAGTCTCACCCTGTTGCCCAGGCTGGAGTACAGTAGTGCAATCTCAGCTCACGGCAACCTCTGCCTCCGGGTTCCAGTGATTCTCCTGCCTTAGCCTCCCAAGTAGCTGGGATTACAGGCACCCACCACCACACCTGGCCCATGTTTGTACTTTTAGGAGAGATGGAGTTTCATCATGTTGACCAGGCTAGTCTTGAACTCCTTCCCTCAGGTGATCTGTCCACCATGGATCTCCCAAAGTGCTGGGATTACAGGCGTGGCCCACTGCACCCAGCAAAAATTTATTTCTTACAGTTCTGGAGGCTGAGAAGTCCAAGATGAAGGTGCTGGCAGATCCAGAGTCTGCTGGGGCCTATTTCTTGGTTCACAGACTGGAAAGGAGAATTCTTGTTGGATCTTTAATGGCAAAAGGTGTGAACCTGTTCTCAGGGGATTGTTTTGTAAGGGTGCTAATCCCACTCGTGAGGGCTCTGCCCTCATGACCTAATCACCTTCCAAAGGCCCCGCCTTCTAATGCACCATCACAGTGGAGGTTAGAATTTCATCATATGCATTGCCGGAGGGGCCAAGCATTTAGACTATAGCATATGTATTAGGTTGGTGCAAAAGTAATTGTGTTTTTTGTCATTACTTTCAATGGCAAACACCACAATTACTTTTGCACCAACCTAATATAAACCACATCATGTTCATCCATTCACCCATTGATGGACATTTGGGTTGCTTCCACATTTTGGCTATTGTGAATAGTGCTGCTAGTGCTGCTATGAACATGGGTGTACAAAAGGTTTTATTTATTTTTTTCTTTCCTTTAAAAATGTTTTTTTGTTTGTTTTGTTTTCTGTTTTTTGAGATAGTCTCTCTCTGTCACCCAGGCTGGAGTGTAGTGGCATGATCTCAGCTCACTGTAGCCTCTGCCTTCTGGGTTCAAACGATTCTCCTGCTTCAGCCTCCTGGGTAGCTGGGATTACAGGCATGTGCCACCACGCCCGGCTAATTTTTGTATTTTTAGTAAAGACAGCATTTTGCCATGTTGACAAGGCTGGTTTCGAACTCCTGACCTCAAGTGATCTGCCTGCCTCGGCCTCCCAAATCGCTGGGATTACAGGTGTGAGCCACTGCACCTGGCCAGATTTTTTTGTTTTTTATGGAAATAAGTTTTGCTATGCTGCCCAGGCTTAATCTAATGTTGTCTCCACGAATTCGCCTATTCTGGACATTTCCTATAGATGGAACCATATAAGAAGTGGTCTTCTGTGCCTGCCTTCTTCCATACAGCATGTTTTCCAGGTTCACTCATGCTGTAGTATTGTGGTTTAAAATCAATTCTCAGAACTTCATTCCTTTTTTTGTTGTTGTTGAATCGCATGCCTCGGGAACATTTTTTTTTTTTTTGAGATGGAGTTTCACTCAGTCGCCCAGGCTAGAGTGCAGTGGTGCAATCTCGGCTCACTGTAAGCTCTGCCTCCCGGGTTCACGCCATTCTCCTGCCTCAGCCTCCCAAGTAGCTGGGACCACACCTGGCTAATTTTTTGTACTTTTAATAGAGACGGGGTTTCACCATGTTAGCCAGGATGGTCTCGATCTCCTGACCTTGTGATCCGCCCACCTCGGCCTGCCAAAGTGCTGGGATTACAGGCGTGAGAGAGCACGCCCAGCCATGTCTCAGGAGCTTTTAAAACATACTGATGCTGGTGCCTCAACTGAGACACACTGATCCAAGTAGCCTGAGGTGGGGCACCATGATCTGTAGAAACCTCCAGGTGGTTCCATCTGCTTCCCAGGCTGAGAGTCACGCTGCTTTCTCTGCTCGTGGATTCCAGGGTAGATATTACAGGCAATGTTTCAGCCCAGGGTCCCGCAGCTGAAGTGGAATCTGACTTCCTTCCTCCATTTGGCAGCACGAATGACATGCTGACTGTATGCATGGCACTGTGAGACCCAAATAACCAAGACAGAGACTTTCCCTCATATGGTTTGGTGTCCTTAACGACCGGCATGGGAGGCCTGGTGTATGTTTAATCACAAGCAGAATGAAACGAGAATGGAAGGAGAGGGCGACTGCAGGGGTGGGCAGTCTTACTTAGGTAAAGCGATGATTCTGTCTTCGGGAAATGCTGACCCCTAAAATGGACACAGCGAGAAAAACACTTCCACAGGGCCCATATTTTGCCACAATTTTAGGGGATTCTCTACCATTGAAACCTACCCATGGCCCACAAGGCGAAGTCCTTGTTTCAGAGAGAGAGAATGATGTAATTCATACACTGATCACTATTATTATTATTGTTATTATTGTTTTGAGACAAGGTCTGTCTCTGCCACCCAGGCTGGAGTGCAGTGGCGCAATCTTGGCTCACTGCAATGTCCCCCTCCCGGGTTCAAGTGATTCTTGTGCCTCAGCTTCTCAAGTAGCTGGGATTACAGGCACATGTCACCACACCCAGCTAATTTTTGTATTTTTAGTAGAGATGGGTTTTACCATACTGCCCAGGCTGGTCTTGAACTCCTGATCTCTTTTTTGTTTTTTGAGACAGAGTCTCGCTGTCTCTCAGGCTGGAGTGCCATGGCGCGATCTCAGCTCACTATAAGCTCCGCCTCCCAGGTTCATGCCATTCTCCTGCCTCAGCCTCCTGAGTAGCTGGGACTACAGGCGCCTGCCACTACGCCCGGCTAATTTTTTGTATTTTTTAGTAGAGGTGGGGTTTCACCGTGTTAGCCAGGATGGTCTTGATCTCCTGACCTTGTGATCCACCCGCCTCGGCCCCCCAAAGTGCTGGGATTACAGGCGTGAGTCACCGCGCCCGGCCAGAACTCCTGATCTCAGGTGATCCACCTGCCTTAACCTCCCAACTCAAAGTGCTACAAAGGACTACAGGCATGAGCCACTGCCCAGCCTGAACACATTATTTTCTAAGCACCTACGACTTGCTAGGTGCTGGGACTGCAGCCGTGAGCAAAACAACGTCCTTGTTCTTAAGGATATTGTGATCTGGTGGAGTAAAGCAGCTAGCACACAGAGAGGCAAGACAGAGCACCCGATTATCCGGTGGTATGGGCAGATAATGTAAGCAGGCACCCAAAATGTGTCCCTTCCAGGCACAGCAGCCCCAGGACACTTTGCTGAGATCTGGAAGCTAGGAAGGCGTCAGCCATGCCCTGATGCAGAAGAGCATTCCAGGCAGAGGGAACGGCAATGTCATTTCAATTCCGGGAACTGAAACATATGGGATGAGGAGGGGTGGGGGAGATGGAGTCAGAAAGGTGGGTTGGGGCAGGGTGAGAAGTCTCAAGGCTATTGGAAATGGTTTTGCGGAGTGAGGGGCGGTTAAGGACTCCTTTTCCAGCACAAGGACCCAGCAATGTGAACAGGACGGACTTGACCCAGTTCTTTTGGAGCTGGGAGTGTTAGCACTGGGGAACGTATCTGAGTCACAGGACACCAGAGTGTGTTAGCGGCAGTGAGTCCATACGAGTCTGCAGCAACCTCAATTCTTGCCTCCTCCGAAGAAAGAATTCGACCAAGGGGGCCTAAGGCAAAGGGAGGCAAGTTCTAGAGCAGGAGTGAACGTTTGTTAAAAAGTTTTAGGGCAGGAATGCAAGGAAGTAAAGTTCGCCGGGAAGAGGGCCAGGCGGGCAACTTGAAAGAGTCAAGTGCCCAGTTTGCCATTTGACTTGGGATCTTATATGCTGGCACGCTTCCAGGGTTGCATTACTTCTCCCAATTCTTCCCTTGGGGTAGGCTGTCCCCTTTGCCGTGGCCTGCCGGCACTCGCGAGGGGAGCATGCGCAGTGTGTTTACTGAAGTTGTGTGCTTGCTCACTTGAGGCGCTTTTCCCTTACCAGTCCAGCGTTCCTAGAAGCAGGTCACAGACCAGTTAAACTCTGCCATTTGCCTCTTAGTATGCACGCTTGAGCCCACTCGCCCAACTCCTGACAGCTTATCGCAAAGCTGCTGATCACATTTCTGGTGTTTTTTATCTACGGGGAGCCTGCCTTTCCCTGGTGCTGGCTACAGCCAATTATTATTTTGGAGAGACAGTTTATTACCCGACCATCACCTGATGGTGGCCTGACATTCCTGGTTGGGGGGGCACCCTCTCCTGCCCTGCTTATGTCTGACTGCCTACTGTAACAAGGGCAGACAGAGGGCAAACTCATTTTACAAAATGCATCTCCACAGGTGAAAGGGGGAGGGTGGAGGCATCCTGGGCCAATGGAGACAGGAGAAAAGGCCCAAGGCTGGAAAAATCACGGGCCCCTGTGCAGATAAAGTGTCACAAGTGGGGATTGCACAGACCTGAAGCAGCTGCAGGAACACTGGCCATCTGCCAAACAGAAAACGAGACTAAAAGTGTTTCAACGAAGTCATGAGAAATGGAGGAAACCTGCTAGTGTTTGGGAAAACATTGAAACTGAGCAAAACCAGTGCATTCAAACATTTTCTCTGAGATTGAAAACTGTATAGATATAAGAAAAGTATGTATGTGTGTATGTATACATGTATGTGTATATATATACACACATACATATATACATATATATGTACTTGTCATATGCCAGGTGCTAGGCCATATGCCAAAATATTATTATTTAATTTTTATGTTTTATTTTTTGTAGAGATGGGGTCTTGCTATGTTGCCCAGGCAGGTCTTGAACTCCTGGTCTCAAATGATCCTCCTGCCTCACCCTCCCAAGCAGCTGGGATTACAGGCTTGTGCCACCACCTCTGGCTAATTTTTAAAAATGTTTGTAGAGATGGGGTCTCACTATGTTGCCCAGGCTGGTCTCAGATTCTTGGGCCCAAGTGATCCTCCTGCCTTGGCCTCCTAAAGCACTGGGATTACAGGTGTGAGCCGCCATACCCAGCTTAAGCTATTACTTTCATTCACATCCTTACTGTTGCTTTTGACAGCTTCCTGGGATTCCTTTTGGCACTTATCTGTGTCCTGTGTGTAGTGGTCCCAAAAAGATAAGTTCACATCTTAACCCCCTTCAAAGCCTTATGGAGGTGACTTTGTTTGGAAATAGGATCTTTGCAAACATGATTAAGTGAAGGATCTAGAGATGAGATCATTGTGGATTAGGGTGGGCCCTAAATCCAATGACAAGTGTACTTAGAAGGGCAGAAGACAATGGAAAGGAGGCCTCGTGAAGAGGGAGGCAGAGACTGGAGTGACTAATGTATCTCCACACCCAGGAACACTGGGGGTCGTCAGCAGCTGGGGAGAGGCATGGAACAGATTCTCCCCTAGAGCCTCCGGGAGGAACCAGCCCTGCCTGCCAACACCTTGACTTTGAACTTCTGGCCTCCAGAACCATGACATAATATATTTCTATTGTTTTAAGCCACCCAGTCTGTGGGAATTTGTTACCACAATGTTGGGTAATGAATACAATGTATATAATTAATAAGTTCGAATCCACCACCGAGGGTCTTGCTGATATTTTATAAGATATTGTGGGGAAGAAGATCAGACACTTCAGGGGACCCCTGGCGGATCTTGATTCTACCACTTACTGCATAACTGGATGTTCATGGCTTCCCTAGGCCTTCTGCTCTGCTAGGAGACCAGTGGTTTACATGAAATATGTGAAATACTCCACCACTGCTAACAGCTGTGATTTCCATGGTCCTTGCTACCATCTCACAGTCAGTCAAATGACCCTACTTTAAATAGAAACTAGGGAAAGGAGAAAGGCATGGGAGGGAGTCAGTTTCCAGGACAGTGAAAAAAGAGGTCTAGATGGGGAACGTCATTCCTTGGAAAGTTCCAAGTTTCTAATACAACAAGGTTGCTTTTTTTTTTTTTTTTTTTTTCTTTTGTTATTTTATTTATTTATTTTTTTATTTACTTATTTTTTTGAGATGGAGTCTCACTCTGGCCACTTGGGCTGGAGTGCGGTGGCGATCTGGCTCCTGCAACCTTCTGCTCAGGTCAAGCAATTCCTCCTTCCTCAGCCTCCCTGAGTAGCTGGGACTTCTGAATCACTTTACCATGCCTAGCTAATTCTTTGTACTTTTTTAGTAGAGACAGAGTTTCACCATATTGACCAGGTTGGTCTTGAACTCCTGACCTCGTGATCCGCCTGCCTCAGCCTCCCAAAGTGCTGGGATTACAGATGTTAGCCACTGTGCCTGGCCAATTTGTTGTTATTTTTTTTTCTTTTTTCTTTTTTTTTTCTTTTCAGATGGAGTCTTGCTCTGTCACCCAGGCTGGAGTGCAGTGGTGTGATCTTGGCTCACTGCAAGCTCCGCCTCCCGGGTTCAGCCATTCTCCTGCCTCAGCCTCCTGAGTAGCTGGGACTACAGGCACCCCGCCACCACGCCTGGCTAATTTTTTGTATTTTTAGTAGAGATGGGGTTTTACCATGTTAGCCAGGACGGTCTCGATCTCCTGACCTCGTGATCCACCCGCCTCAGCCTCCCAAAGTGCTGGGATTACAGGTGTGAGCCGTGGCACCTGGCCCAATTTTTTGTTATTTTTTAAACACACCGGTACATCACCTTAGCTTGCTTTTTGTTTGTTTTTAAAATTAGAGATGGGGTATCACTACATTGCCCAGGCTGGTCTTGAACTACTGGGCTCAAGTGATCCTCCCGTCTTGGCCTCTCAAAGTGCTGGGATTACAGGCATGAGCCACCACGCCGGGCCAAGGATGACCTGCTAAGAAGAGGTAATGGGGGGATTTACGATCTGACAAAGCCCAACCTGCGTGGACCCTTTCTGGGCTCAGCAGGCACAGCACCAGGGTGGACCCCTTCTGGGCTCAGCAGGCACAGCTCCTGGAGCTATGAAACTTCAGGGGCCTACAGAAATGTTTTCATTGAAAGTTCTTTTAAAAGAAAAGAGGAGAACAAATGGGATCATGATGACAATGTAATAGCAAATCCATCCTGCATTACATTTGTCGTTATACCAATGTGGTCATAAGTATAATTTCATTTTCTCTTTTTTATGGAAGGAGGTGTCCACGGAAAGCACCATGCATCCCTGGACAGGCCACCAGGAGAGAGATGGATGCTGAGGACCAAGAACACTTGGCCAGCCTGAGCAAGGCATTTCAAAATCCAGGCCAGCAAGGGAACAGAGAGGCCCAATTTGGAGAGCAGTCCTGGCCCAGCCTGCTCTCTCTGCCCTACTTGTCACCAAGTCACCATCATCCCGTGAGGGGCACTGCCCCCGAAACAGCAAACTCAGTTGCTTGCTGTGACAGGCACTGCTAAGGTATTTAATCCTCCCAACAGCCCTATTAGGCAAGGGCTGTGAGAATTGTCATTGGACAGATGGGGAAACTGAGGCTAAGAGCACCCCTGCACGGTGCCTGGTATACCATAGGTGCTCAGTAGATATCCTCTGAGTGCGACCTGGGTGAATAGAGGGAAGTTAAGTCCTGTGCTGGGACGTAAACCAAGCACTGGGCTCCAGACCCCCTGCTAGAACCACCACCCTCCAGGCTCAGCACATGGGCCAGGCCCTACCCTGGTGATGTTTCTAATCCTTACACAGAATCTACAAGGCTGATCATACCAGCTCCGTGTCCAAATGAGGAAACGGAGGCTCAAAGACACAAACGCACCTGACCAGCTTCCACCTGACTCCACAGGCAGCTTCCTTTCCCTCCCTCCGCAGACTCATTTGATGCAAAACCGGGGTTTGTGTTTGGAGGTTTCAGGGAGGGGCCCAGGACTTGTGGCTGGGGGACCTAGGGAGGGTCGAGCCAGCAGCGCATGTCCAGGCAGCCTTAGTGTTTACCTGGGGCCTCCTCATCACAGCAGAACACCCAGCGGGGGCAGAAAACAATAAATGACTGCCTGCTGGCCTGGGGTGGGCGGCGGGGGTGGGCAGGGGGGACAGCTATCCAGGCTCACCCTGGCCCAGCCTTCCTAGGCTGTGGGTCTTAGGGAAATCAGGTTTCGGGGCACAAGAGAAGGGTCTGGGGGTGAATCCATGCCTTCCTTTCATCAGGTTCCCCTGGGGGAAATGAAGGGAACCTCAGACCTGAGTGCCCCTCATTGGCCCTCACCTTGGATAAGTCCGGTCATCTCCCTCAGCCTCAGTTGGTCCACCTGTAAAGTGGGGCCTTTGGAGACAGGAGTTACAAATTCCATACTTCCTGACTGTGGACCCTCACGCCAGAATCAAAGCCATGCTGGCCTCAGTCTCCTCATCTTTATTATTTTTTGTTATTTTTTATTATTATTTTTTTTGAGAGGCAGTTATGCTGTGGCCCAGGCTGGAGTGCAGTGGCATGATCTCAGCTCACTGCAACCTCTGGCTTCTGAAATCAAGTGATTCTCCCGCCTCAGCCTCCTGAGTAGCTGGAATTAGAGGCGCGTGCCACCACGCCTGGCTAATCTTTGTATTTTTACTAGAGACAAGGTTTCACCATGTTGGCCAGGCTGATCTTGAACTCCTGACCTCAGGTGATCCACCCGCCTCGGCCTCCCATAGTGCTGGGATTACAGGAGTGAGCCACCGCACCCTGCCAGTTTCCTCATGTTTAACCTGGGGATAATGATGCTTGTCTCAAGGGCTTGTCCTGGAGAACAGACATGTGGGCAGTGTCCGGCATCATTAGACAAGTACATCAATTTCTTAAACATGCACCCTGAGGCTGGGCCTGGGAACATGCATGTTCACAAGTGTCCCTGGAGGTTCTCACCACAGGGTCTGGGGATGTGACAGCTACAAAGAGTTCTCAAAGTACTTTTTGCTCTCATTTCTTATTTTTTTTAACCACGAAGCTACCATCCACACACGCTGAAGCACAACACCCAGGACAAAGGGCGGTGTGTTCAAGCGCTAATCCCCTCCCTTTCTTTAATCCAACCTTCAGGGAAAAACAATGGTGAAACGATTGGTGTATATTTTACATTTTGCCCTCTTCTCACATGAACACATTCAGAAATAGTTCGGGTTTCCTCTTCTAGTTTTATTTTTAAATTTAATTATTTGTTTATCTTTCACTCTTTTTGCTTGTTTGTTTCTTTGCTTTTTAAAGGGAGGGTCTTTGTCACCCAGGCTGGAGTGCAGTGGTACAATCATAGCTCACTGCCGCCTTGAACTCCCAGGCTCCAGTGATCCTTCCACCTCAAGCTCCTAAGAATCTGGGACTACAGGCACATGCCACCATGCCTGGCTATTTTTTACTTTTTTATTTTTTGTAGAGATGGGGTGTTGCTGTGTTGCCCAGACTGGTCTCAAACTCCTGAGCTTAAGTGATCCTCCCACCTCAGCCTCACAAAGGGCTGGGATTATAGCTGTGAGCCACTGTGCCTGGCCTATTTTATTTTTTGTAACCCAAGCTAGAGTGCAGTTGTGTGATCATAGCTTACTGCAGCCTCAAACTCCTGGGCTCAAGCGATCCTCCCACCTCAGCTTCCAGTAGCTGGGAAGTACGCTCAGCAATGTTTTGTATTTTGTGTAGAGATTAGGTTTCATCGTGCTGCCCAGGCTGGGCTTGAACTGGGCTCTAGTGATCCTTCCACCTCAGCCTCATCAGTAGCTGGGATTACAGACGCACAACACCTTGCCTGGCTTTTATTTTTTATTCTAATTTTATTAAAACAGGGCTCATAACCATCCATGTTTTCTGCATCCGTTTTGACAGCCTCCTATGTCGATACACTGAGCACAAACACGTGCTGCAAATGCCTCGAGACTGCTACGCTGGAAAGATGGGGCTTTTCACCACTTTTCCAGGTGGGGAAACCAAGGCCCCAGCCTGAAGTGAGTCCGGGCAGTGGCACTGCAGCTGAGAAGCAGAGCGTGCTGACTGGGTAAGCGGCTGTTTGTTGCCAGGGCCGTGCCCATGGCGTGGCAGTCTTAGGCTCTGCTGCCATTCCCCGGGGAGGGCACATGCAAGAAGCTGGCTGTGCCTCTGCCATGGCCTCACGTGCCCCTCTCCCCTGCCCAGGCGGCAGGCAGTGGCTTTGGGCCCCTCCTCCCCGTCGGAGCGGCTAGCTGCAGAGCCAGACCGCAGACCAGGCGGGGAAAGTGCAAATGAACCCCAGCTGGCGGCTGAGTTTCTCTTCCCGTCAAGCAAGTGCCTTATCATACTGGTGCAAGGCAAAGAAGGGGGTGGTAGTGTTGGGGGAGTCTGCAGGAAAGGGGGGAGCCACTGGGGCTGTTTTTATTTTCTTGAGGGATAATGTTTACACGTGAAAATGCATAAACTATGTTGCCTTTAAGTGTCCGGCTTGATCATTTTTTATACCTATATAGTCACTACTCAAATCAGAATCAAGGGCACCCTCAGCCTCCAAAAGATTCCCTGGGGCCCCTTCCCAGTCCACAAGCAAACCCCTGCCCCGCTAGCAGAGGTAACCACTGTTGTGCCGTCTATAACTAGCAGTGAAATTTGCCTGTTCTTAAACTGCACATAAACCAATCAGTCACTTGGGATGCGTCCTTTCTTGTCTGGTCTGTTTCACACAACACAAGACGTGGGAGAGCTGTGCATGACGTGGCGTGTGCAATGGTTTGCAATGTTTTCTTGGGGAGCAGTGTCCCGTTGTATGGAGGCACTTCAATTTGTTTATCCATTCTCATTGGTTTTGAGATGAGTCTCACTCTGTTGCCCAGGCTGGAGTGCAGTGGTGCGATCTCGGCTCACTGCAAGCTCCACCTCCTGGGTTCACGCCATTCTCCTGCCTCAGCCTCCCGAATAGCTGGGACTACAGGCACCCACCACCACACCCAGCTAATTTTTATGTCTTTTTTAGTAGAGACGGGGTTTCACTGTGTTAGCCAGAATCTCGATCTCCTGACCTCATGATCCCCCACCTCAGCCTCCCAAAGTGCTGGGATTACAGGTGTGAGCCACCGTGCCCGGCCCATTCTCATTGTTGATGGATATTTGGGATGTTTCGCAGTTTGGGATTATTAGGAGCAGAGCTGCTATGAATATCTGTGCACAGATCTTGATGGGCACATGCTTTCTTTGCTCTTGGGTAAATACCTGAGAGTGGGACTGCAGTGTCTCAGTGTAGATGAATGTTTAACTTTATAAGAAACTGCCCATGGTTTTCCTGCCTGGCTGCCAGAGCTGTTTTATGAGCTCAGAGGTGTGCCTGGTACACTGCTTTGGGGGCCCCACTCCACATCAGAGCAAATCTACAAAACACATCCATGGGCCACGTTAAACATAGATTTTAGGTGTAAAACTACTCTTCAGAGAGGCTTTTCTAATTTTGCTTTTTGAAGTTATTTGGCCCCGAGTGAACGCTTTGCTGTGTGGCCTGCTGGAATTTCCCGGCAATGTTATTTGGGTAGTCTGACAAGAGACAGTGGAACCCCCAAAGTGTTTTTCATTTCCAGTGAGATTTTTATGAATAACATAGTCCTTCCCCTTCCTCTGAGGGTTTGTGAACTCCTATTCACCCCTCAAAACCCCACTCCAAGGCCCACGCCTCCCCAAGTGACAGTTCACTTTCCATATTTATTTGTGTAGTTCTTTGTTTACTGTAGGCCTCCCTTTGATGAGGAGCCCCCTGGGAGTGTCAGGCTGTCTGCTGTCCCCCCAGCACCAGCACAAGTCCTGGTGAACACTTGGGACATTTAAGACTTGCCAAATAAGTGAAAAACCCAGGTTCTGAGTGCAGCCCCTCAGAGCCTCTCACCCCCACCCCAGACTCCTCCACAGAGGGGAAGCCTGAGACTCTTTGTAGGGACTCTCCTAGGTCATACAGATGCTGAACTCCAGTTGATCTCTCTAATTACAGGGCCCACAGGGCCGGCGGTATAGACAGGTCACCCACTCCACCCGGCTGGGTGTGGGGAGGAGCTGTCCTGTCTGGAGGTGAGAGGGGCCCAGAGGTCCCACAGGTCCTTGCAGGGCTCAAGCAAGGCTAGGTCAAGATGCTGACTCTGTCTCATAGCCCTTCCCTGACTCTTCACCTGAACACCTCTGGCCATGTGGGGTCTTTTCCAGGTTTGCCCATTGTTATTGTTAATTGAAAAAGGAATAGGGCTGGTCATGGTGGCCCACGCCTATAATCCCAGCACTTTGGGAGGCTGAGGTGGAAGGATCATTTGAGCCCAGGAGTTTGAGACCAGCCTGGGCAACATGGTGAGAACCTGTTTCTATTTTTTGTTTTTTAATTTTTAAGAGGAAAAAAAACAAAACAGAAAAAAATTAATAGCGTAAATGCAATGTGGGATTCTAGATTGAACCTTGTGTCTTTACCAGCCCTCTAGGTGATTCTGGTGCATGCTAAAATTTGAGAACTGCTGGTCCACTAAAAATATTCCAGAGAAATTCTAGCCACAGCAACACTGTTTATAATGGCAGAAAATTGGAAACAGCCCAAGTGTCCATCAAGAGGGTATAAAGGCTAGGCGCGGTGGCTCACATCTGTAATCCCAGCACTTTGAGAAGCTGATGTGGGTGGATCGCTTGAGGTCAGGAGTTCGAGACCAGCCTGGCCAACATGGCGAAACCCCATCTCTACTAAAAATACAAAAATTAGCCAGGCGTGGTGGTGCATGTCTATAGTCCCAGCAACTCGGGAGGCTGAGGCATGAGAATCGCTTGAGCCCGGGAGTTGCAGGTTTCAGTGAGCCGAGACTGTGCCACTGCACTCCAGCCTGGGCAACAGAGTGAGAGATTGCCTCAATAAAACTCACAAAAAATGAGGCAATTAAGACATTACAAGGTAGGCACATAAGGATTACTATGTAACAATATGCAACTTACTACTATGTAACAAGGCAAATAGAAGCTCAAGGCCCCTCTCTTCATCCACATGTTTACGATGTACCTCTCAGCAACAAAGCAAGTTATTATGTGAGACATAGAGCGTGATGCCAGACCAAGATTTCAACACCCCAAAATTGTTCTCACTGTTCGGGGACACAAAGCTGTCAACACCTCAAAACGGTATTCTGATCATTTGGGGACACATACTTACACATGTAAAGATGGACGTGGAATGGATAAACACCAGTGTCCAGGGAGAGGAAGGATAGGAATGACAGATGGAAGGGGTAAATGAAGGCTTCAAATCAATCTGCCGCGAATGTTTTCTAATTTAAGCCAGGGATTGGAGATGAGATACTTTGAATACCTGAGAAGCTTCATTAAAATAATTTTGTGTTTTTGTTTTTGTTTTTTTTTTTTTGAGACTGTCGCCAGGCTGGAGTGCAGTGGCGCAATCTTGGCTCACTGCAAACTCCGCCTCCCCAGTTCACGCCATTCTGACTCAGCCTCCCGAGTAGCTGGGACGACAGGCGCCTGCCAACATGCCCGGCTAATAATTTGTATTTTCAGTAGAGACGGGGTTTCACCGTGTTAGCCAGGATGGTCTGGATGTCCTGACCTCATGATCCACCTGTCTCGGCCTCCCAAAGTGCTGGGATTACAGGCGTGAGCCACCGCGCCCGGCCATTAACATAATTTTTAATGGACACATGCTCTCTAAAAAATGATTCAGCCTGGGTGCAGTGGCTCATACTTGTCATCCTAGCACTATGGGAGGTTGAGGTGGGTGGATCGTTGGAGCCCAGGAGTTCGAGACCAGTCTGGGCAACATGATGAAACCCTATCTCTATAAAATATAAACAAAATTAGCTGGGTGTGGTGTGGCACGCTTGTAGTCCCAGTGGGAGGAATGCTTGAACCCAGAGGCAGAGGTTGCAGTGAGCTGAGATTGCACCACTGCACTCCAGCCTGGGCGGCAGAGTAAGACCCTGTCTCAAAAAACAAAAACAAAAAAAAAATCATTTAAATAAACGAATTAAACCAAAACAAATGTTTCCTTTTAATGTTTTTAAAAGCAAAAAGTCCCAGTGTGTAGGTCCACCCCATGCCAGGGTACAGCGTGGCTGGCTCTAGCTTTGTGGTCACAGCAGTGCTGCTGTGTATGTAGCCTCTGTCTCGTATGTAGCCTCTGCTCATCCATGTGAGTTCCTTTTCTTTTCCTTTTTTTTTTTTTTTTCTTTGACACGGACTCTCGCTCTGTCACCCAGGCTGGAGTGCAGCGGCGCAATCTCAGCTCACTATAACCTTCACCTCCCTGGTTCGAGTGATTCTCCTGCCTCAGCCTCCGAGTAGCTGGGACTACAGGCGCCCACCACCACAACTGGCTCATTTTTGTATTTTCAGTACAGACAGGGTTTCACCATATTGGCCAGGCTGGTCTTGAACTCCTGACCTTGTGATCTGTCCGCCTTGCCCTCCCAAAGCTATGTGAGTTTTTTTGGGCTGTGCTGACCACAATAGAGCCTCGAGTCACACGTGGCCACTGACTTAAAACGTGGCTTGTTTGAACTGAGATGCACTGTAAGGATGAAATGCACCCTGGATTTGGAAGACTAGGTGTGAACGGAAGTATGTAAAGTATCTCAATCATTCTATATTGACAACTTGAAGTGATGATATTTTGGATATACTGAGTTAAATAAAACATTAAAACACCACACTTTCTTTCTTTCTTTTTTTTTTTTTTTGAGACGGAGTATCGCTTTGTCGCCCAGGCTGGAGTGCAGTGGCCAGATCTCAGCTCACTGCCAGCTCCGCCTCCCGGGTTCCCGCCATTCTCCTGCCTCAGCCTCCCGAGTAGCTGGGACTACAGGCGCTGCCACCACGCCCAGCTAGTGTTTTGTATTTTTTAGTAGAGACGGGGTTTCACTGTATTAGCCAGGATGGTCTCGATCTCCCGACCTCGTGATCCGCCTGTCTCGGCCTTCCAAAGTGCTGGGATTACAGGCTTGAGCCACCGCGCCCGGCCTACACAACACTTTTTTTAAAAATCTTTTTTTTTTTTTTTTTTTTTTTTGACAGTTTTGCTCTTGTTGCCCAGGCTGGAGTGCAGTGGCACGATCTCGGCTCACTGCAACCTCCGCCTCCTGGGTTCAAGCAATTCTTCTGCCTCAGCCTCCTGAGTAGCTGGGATTACAGGTGCCCGCTATCACACCAGGTTAAGTTTTTATATTTTGCATAGAGACGGGGGTTTCACCATGTTGACCAGGCTGGTCTCGAACTCCCGACCTTAGGTGATCCACCCACCTCGGCTTCCCACAGTGCTGGGATTACAGGCATGAACCACTACACCCTGCCTAAAAAATCTTTTTTAAAAGGTGGTTACTGGAAAAATTTAAATGACATAGAGCCCACATTTGTGCCTTGCATTATTCTTTCTCTACTCTTTCTCCTTCTTTCTTAAGATAGAGTCTCTCTGTTGCCCAGGATGGAGTGCAGTGGTGCAATTATAACTCATTGCAGCCTCGACCTCCTGGGCTGAAGTGATCCTTCCACTCAGCCTCCTAAGTAGCCGGGACTGCAGGAGCGTAACACCACACCTGGCTTTTTTTGGTGGGGGGAGGAGGGTAGAGATGGGGTCTCGCTATTTTGCCCAGGCTGGTCTCAAATTTCTAGCCTCAAGCAATCGTCCTGCCCTGGCCTTCCACAGCACTGGGATTACAGGCATGAGCCACCTCACCCGGCTGGCTTGCATTATATTTCTATTTGCTGACCCTGATCGACAGGATAGATTTATGCAAGCGAAACTGCTCGAAACAATACTGCCTATGGAGATGTTGCTGAGATATGTGGTCAAGTGAACAAAAGTAAGCTGCAGAAGTGTGGTGTGATCTATTTATTTACCAAACTACTCCCTCCTCAGTCTTATCTATTTTTTTTTCTTTCTTTTTTTTTTTTTTCACATCAGGCGGGTAACATGCCAACCTTGTAACAAGGTTTGAGGGAGGTGCATCTCACGACACCCTCGTGAACACCCGACCATCGTGCTTGGGAGCCACAGAAGCACCTCATCTGTCATTCTCTGTTGTTGCATATTCACACCAGCAAACAGTCCTGCTCTGCTGTCCCACTGGAAACCAAACTCCAACCAAACCAGACCTTCTCCCGGCCCACTTATGCTGCCAGCCACATTCCCGTTTTTCTGTTCTCTTTGGCAGTGAAAGTCCTTGAAAGAGCTGCCAGTCCTGGCTCTCTCCAACTCGCTTTCTTGTGCTCCTTCTAAATCCCACCCCCAGGCCGGGTGTGGTGGCTTACACCTGTAATCCCAGCACTTTGGGAGGCCAAAGCAGGTGGATCACTGAAGTTAGGAGTTGGAGACCAGCCTGGCCAACATGGTGAAACCCCATCTCTACTAAAAATAAAAAAATTAGCCAGGTGTGGTGGCGGGCGCCAGTAGTTCCAGCTACTCTGGAGGCTGAGGCAGGAGAATCATTTGAACCTGGGAGGTGGAGGTTGCAGTGAGCCAAGATTGTGCCACTGCACTCCAGCCTGGGTGAAAGAGCAAGACTCCATCTCAAAAAATAATAATAGGCCAGGCATGGTAGCTCACGCCTGTAATCCCAGCATTTTGAGAGGCCGAGGCGGGCGGATCACAAGGTCAGGAGATCGAGACCATCCTGGCTAATACAGTTAAACCCTGTCTCTACTAAAAATACACAAAATTAGATAGGTGTGGTGGTGGGCACCTGTAGTCCCAGCTACTTGCGAGGCTGAGGCAGGAGAATGGCGTGAACCCGGGAGGTGGAGCTTGTAGTGAGCTGAGATTGTGTCACAGCACTTTAGCCTGGGCGACAGAGCAAGACTCCATCTCCAAAAAAAAAAAAATTATTATTATTATTATTATTATTATTATTATTATTATTAAATAAATAAATCCCACTCCCACCAGGCTTGCCTGGCCCCCACTGCTACACACAAACCATTCTTCTGAAGGTTGCCAGTGACTGCCACATTGCCATGTCCATCAGTGACCTCTGAGTTGACCTCTGATGCGATTGACACAACTGCTGCTTACCCCCTCCCCAGTGCCCTTTATCCACCGGGCTTCCTGGACCCAGGTCTTTTGGTTCCTCCTACCTCCCTAGCTGCTCCTCCTTAGCTCCTGACTTTTTTTTTTTTGATACAGAGTCTTGCTCTGTCAACCCAGGATGGAGTGCAGTGGCAGGACCTCAGCTCACTGCAGCCTCAACCTCCTGGGCTCAAGTGATTCTCCTGACTCAGATTCCTGAGTAGCTGGGACTACAGCTGTGCACCACCACACCTGGTTAATTTTTGTATTTTCTGTAGAGATGGGATCTTGCCATGTTGGCCAGGCTGGTCTCAAACTCTTGAGTTCTTGACTTTTTTTTTTTTTTTGAGATGGAGTTTTATTCTGTCATCCAGGCTGGAGTTCAGTGCATGATTTCAGCTCACTGCAACTTCTGCCTCCTGGATTCAAGCGATTCTCATGCCTCAGCCTCCTGAGTGGCTGGGACTACAGGCGCGCACCACCGTGCCTGGCTAATTTCTGGTTTTTAGTAGTGACGGGGTTTCGCCATGTTCATCAGGCTGGTCTTGAACTCCTGACTTCAGGTGATCTGCCCACATCAGCTTCCCAAGATGCTGGCATTACAGGCAAGAGCCACTGCATCCAGCCAGCTCCTGACTTCTTCATGCTTGGTCCTGGGCACTCTCTTCCTCTCCATCACCCCTTTGGTGCTTGAGGTAGGCAAAATAATGGCCCCAAAGATGCTCATGTGTGAATCCTTGGAACCTGTCAATAAGCTGCCTTACATAGCAAAAGGGACTATCCAGATATGATTAAATGAAGGACCTTGAGATGGGAAGATTGTCCTGAATTACCTGGGTAGGTCCAGTGTAATCACAAGAGACCTCATAAGGGAAAGACAGAGCAGGAGAGCCAGACTCACGGAGAGATTGGAAGAGGCTATGCTGCTGGCTTTGAAGACAAGGGAAGGGGTCATGAGCCAAGGAATGCAGGAGGCCTCTAGAAAGATGAGGAAAAACAAAAGGTGGAGAGCAGATTCTCCCCCAGAGGCTCTGGAAAGGAATGCCATCCTGTTGGTACTTTGATTTTAGCCCCTTAAGACCATTTTGAAATTCTGACCAGCAGAACTACAAGATAATATGACAGGCATAGCAGCTCATGCCAGTAATCCCAGCAGTTTTGGAGGCTGAGGTGGGAGGATCGCTTGAGCCTAGGAATTCGAGACCAACCTGGGCAACACAGGGAGACCTGTTTCTATATAAAATAAGAAAAACAGTAGCTGGGCACGGAGGCAGGCTTCCATTCTAGCTACTCAAGGAGGCTGAAGAAGGAGGATCACTTGAGCCTAGGAAATAAAGGCTGCAATATGAGCTGTAATCATGCCACTGCACTCCAGCCTGGGTGACAGAGGGGGAAAAAAACCCATAAGGAACTCGTGTTGTTTTAAGTTACAAAGTTTATGGTACTTTGTTATAGCAGCAGCAAAAAACTAAATCAGTGATCCTGGCCAGTCTCCTGATTTTAAACCCTGACAATGCCCATATGTATCACTTCCAGGCTAAATGTCACACTCAGATATTCAGCTGCCTACTTACTGGACACCTCTACTGAGATGTCTGAATTCTGGACCCTCCTCTCGAGGCTTCTTCACCCACTGGAGTTGGTGGCAATGCTATCCTTCTAGGTACTTGAGCCCAAAGTCTCGGAACCAGCCTTAACTCTTCTGTCCCTATCGCTCCCCTCATCCAGGCTGCTGGTGAGTCCTGCTGGCCCCATCTTTAACACACAGCCAGATTCTGACCACTCCTCACCAACCTCCTCTACCACCCGGGTGTGAGCCTCCACGGCCTCATGCCTGTGTGACAGCCACAGCCTCCCTGCCTCCACCTCTGCCCCTACATTCTTCTCAGCACAGGAGCAGAGGGGTCCTTAAGACAAAGAGTGTCACTCTTGTGTTCCCCATTTCATTTGGTGTAAAAGTTGAATCCTCAGGGAGGCTGATAAGGCCACCTATAATGTGGTACCCCCCTCCCACCTCTGTGACTTCATCTCCTACCCACTCCCACCTCTCTCTGCTCCAGCCATGCTGGCCTTGCTGTTCCCTGGGCACAGCAGAACGGCTGTGCATCCCCACCCCAGAGCCTTTGCACATGATGTTCCCCTCGTCTAGAGCACTCTTCCCTGGTTTCCTCATGACTGACTCCCTCACTGCCTTCAGGATCTGCTTAAATGTCACCTTCTCAGCACGGCCTGCCCTGAGTACCCTGAATTGCCACTTATCCCAGTTACCTCCATAAGGCCCAATGGTTCTCACTGTGCCTTACTTTTTCTGTTTTCCTTTCAATGTACAGTATCATTTATCCATCTATCATTCTTATTGTTTTGCTCATCTCCTGCACTAGAACATAACTCCACGAGGGCAGGGATTGTATTGTTCATGGTGTTTAAAATAGTGCCCAGCACAGAGGGCATTAAATATATAAATAAATAAATAAATAAATAAATAAATAAATGACTGGAAAGATATCGGGGTAAGGTGGGGGTTTTCTTTGTTGTTGTTGTCGTTTTTTGTTTTGGTTGGCGGGACAGAGTCTAGCTCTGTCACCCAGGCTGGAGTGCAATGGCATGATCATGGCTCACTGCAACCTCGACCTCCCATATTCAAGCAATCCTCTTGCCTCAGTCTCTAGTAGTTGTGACCACAAGCCTGCACCACCAAGCCCACCTAATTTTTGTGCTTTTTGTAGAGGTAGGGTGTCACCATGTTGCCCAGGCTGCCCTTGAACTCCTGGGCTCAAGTAATCCTCCTGCTTGAGCCTCTCAAAGTGCTGGGACTACAGGTGTGAGCCACTGTACCCAGCCTTTAGAAAGGTTAACAGTTCTAAAGCCACCATACATGCAGAGTGAAAGGGAACAATTAAGTAAATGGATGGAGGATGATAAGAGCCAGGCTTCCCACTGTTACAGATGAGCAAGGAGAGGTATCTAGAATGATCCATGTGATGACCATGGATTAGAGTTGGAGATGTTAGTATAAACAGGTTTAGCTAAAACAGTATCATAGATGGTTACATATAGAAATATAGATTTGTGTACATACAGGTTAGTACACACACAGATTTCCTTGTTCTGTCCACTAAGAGGGCCAAGAAGCAACAGCACCCCATAGCCATGAGCACATCTTGCACCCAGATCTTGGTTTCTAATACCATTTACCAATGAAAGGAACCAGGGTTCCTTGGAGAAACAGCTGATTCTAGGTCTAAGATAGGAAATAGACAAGATGAGCCTGGAGCATCTTGTGGTGCCAGAAAGTTAAGGAAGTGCTCAAAATCTCACAGTGATGGAGTGTGTCACAGGGACACGGAAGACAACTGAAAGGCACCCAGTGGCCAATGCTGGAACAATTTGAACAACAAAATACAGTAGAATTGGATTACACCCAAAGTATACAGGATCCATGGATCCATACTGATATAAATGAATGAATCAATAAATGGAGAAGAGACAAATCTCCAGTGCAGAAACATTCCAATAAGTGATGAAGATGCCCTGCCCTCAAGGAGGTGGAGCTTAACTCCCATCTCTTAGGTGTGGGCTGCACAGAGTGACCTCCTTCTGAAGAGCACAGTATCAAACGCAGGGGAAAACGGTAGCTCTGCTGTAAAGAAACCTGACAAGCACTGCCTCAGCCAGGTATCAAGTTAGTCCTCCTGAGAGCACATCCCCTTTGTAGGAAGTGAGCAGAAGGGCACTCACCTCCCAGCTCTTCCTCCCAGAACACATAACCTCAGTCTAGTCATGAGAAAAATATCAGTCAAATCCCAATGGAAGCCAGGGACAGTGGCTTATGCCTGTAATCCCAACACTTTGGGAGGCCGAGGTGGGCAGATGACGAGGTCAGGAGTTCGAGACAGCCTGACCAACATGGTGAAATCCCGTCTCTACTAAAAATACAAAAAATTAGCCGAGCATGGTGGCGTGTGCCTGTAATCTAAGCTACTCAGGAGGCTGAGGCAGGAGAATCACCTGAACCTGGGAGGCAGAGGTTGCAGCGAGCTGAGATCGTGCCATTGTGCTCTAGCCTGGGCAACAGAACGGGACTCCATCTCAAAAAAAAAAAAAAAAAAAAAACAAAACTCAACTGAGTGACACTCTACAAAATACCTGACCAAATAAACAACCTAACGATGCATCCTAAAGAACTAGAAAAGGGCAATCCAAATCCAAAATCAGTAGAAAAAAAGAAATACAGATCAAAGTAGAAATTAATGAAATTGAAACAAAATAATACAAAAGATCAACAAAACGAAAAGTTGGTTTTTTGAAAAGATACAATTGACAAACCTTTAGCCAGACTAACTAAGAAAAAAAGAGAGAAGACCCAAAGAAACAAAATCAGAGATGAAAAACAAGGCATTACAACAGATACTACAGAAATTCAAAGGACCATTGGTGGCTACTATGAGCAACTATATGCCAATAAACTGGAAAATCTAGGAGAAACGGATCAACTGATGGACACAGACAACCTACTAAAAGTGAATCGTGAAGAAATCCAAAACGTGAACAGACCAATAACAAGGAATGAGATTGAAGCCTTAATACAAAGTCTCCCAGGAAAGAAAAGCCCAGGACCTGGTGGCTTCACTGTGAAATTCTACCGAACCCTTAAAGAAAAACTACCAATCCTACTCAATCAAACTATTCCAAAAAATAGAGGAAGAGGGAATATTCACAAAATATCTGACCAGTACTTAAAATTGTCAGCATGATCGGTTGGATGCGGTGGCTCATGCCTGTAATCCCAGCACTTTGGGAGCCCAAGGCGGGTGGTTCACCTGAGGTCAGGAGTTGGAAACCAGCCTGGCCAACACGGAGAAACCCCATCTCTACTAAAAATACAAAATTAGCTGGGCATGGTGGCGCACGCCTGTAATCCCAGCTACTCAGGAGGCTGAGATAGGAGAATTGTTTGAACCTAGGAGGCGGAGGTTGCAGTGAGCCGAGATTGCACCACTGCACTCCAGCCTGGGGGACAAGAACAAATCTCCCTCTCAAACAAAACAAACAAACAAACAAAAAAACTGTCACTGTGATCAAAGACAAAGGAATGTCACAGCCAGAGGAGCCTAAAGGGAGATGGGATCGTGGAACAGAAAAACACTGAGGAAAAACTAAGGCAATCTGAAGAAACTATAGACTTTAGTGAATAATAATGCACCGCTACTGATTTAAGAATTGTGAAATGCACTATCCTCCCGTAAGATGTTAATAGTAGGAGAAACTGGGTGTGGTACCCTGAACTGGATCTTGGAACAGAAAACGAGCGTTAGTAGAAAGGCTGGTGAAATTCAAATAAAATCTAGAGCCTGGTTGGTAAGTATTAATGTGCCAAAGTTGGTGTTTTAATTGTGACAAATGTGCCCCAGTGATGTAAAATGTTAACAATGGGGGAGACTGGGTGAGAGATATATGGGAATCCCCTTACTACCTCTGCAACTTTTCCCAAAAGAAAAAGTTTATTTATTTACTTTTGAGATGGAGTTTTGCTCTTGTTGCCCAGGCTAGAGTGCAATGGTACGATCTTGGCTCACTGCAGCCTCTGTCTCCTGGGTTCAAGCGACTTTCCTGCCTCAGCCTCCCAAGTAGCTGGGATTACAGGCATACACCACCATGCCCGGGTAATTTCGTAGTTTAGTAGAGATGGGGTTTCACCATGTTGGTCAGGCTGGTCTTGACCTCCTGACCTCAAATGATCCACCCACCTTGGCCTCCCAAAGTGCTGGGATTACAGGTGTGAGCCACTGTGCCCAGCCAGAAAAAGCTTATTAAAAAAAACAAAAATAGCCTCACAATTAAATAGAATCATAGCATACAGTAAGTGCTTAGAAATGGTAATGGGTATTACTATTCTTCTCTTTTCGTTTTGAGACAGGGTCTTACTCTGTTACCCAGGCTGGCAAGCAGTGGCAGGATGATGGCTCACTGCAACCTCAGCCTCCTTGAGCTCAGGTGGTCCTCCCACTGGCGTAGCTGGAACTACAGGTGCATATCACCACACCCAGTTAATTTTTGTGTATTTTGTAGAGACGGAATTTCACCATGTTGCCCGAGCTGGTCTTGAACTCCCGGGCTCAAGCGATCCACCCACCTCGGCCTCCTAAAGTGCTAGGATTACAGACATTCTTTTCTTTTTGTTCATGGAAATAACTCATTCAACATTTAGTCACATGTCTTTACCCTTACAGAAAAAAATCCCCCCCAAATACAGAAATGAATAAAGTAGAAAGTGAAGCCTTCCATTATTCCACTTCCCACTGTCAGGTCAATGTATCACAGTCTAGACTTTTTCCTCTGTCTATGTGAGTGTTTATTTCTAAACTTTTTTTTTTTTTTTTGACACCGAGTCTCGCTGTGTCGCCCAGGCTGGAGTGCAGTGGCGCCATCTCGGCTCACTGCAAGCTCCGCCTCCCGGGTTCAGCCATTCTCCTGCCTCAGCCTCCTGAGTAGCTGGGACTACAGCCTCCCGCCACCTCGCCCGGCTAGTTTTTTGTATTTTTAGTAGAGATGGAGTTTCACTGTGTTAGCCAGGATGGTCTCGATCTCTAACCTCGTGATCCACCTGTCTCAGCCTCCCAAAGTGCTGGGATTACAGGCGTGAGTCACCGTGCCCAGCTATTTCTAAACTTTTTACAGACATGACATGACACCCTACATTTTAGCAACTCACTCAGTTTTGGTATAGCATAGACTGATATGTCCACATCGCATCACTCTCCAGGGCTCTGAATGCCTGTGAGCTAAGCTACAACATGGCAACAATTCATTTACCATTTCCTTAAGATGAACATTAAGCTATTTCTAATTTTCCCCCACAAACAATGCTTTAATGAACACCCTCCATCTCACACCTCTATGAACACGCAGGAGAATTTCTTTGGGAGAAATCCCTGACTATGGAATTGTGGGTATGATGGCACGTTTAAAACACTGTCATCTTACTGCCAAATTATCCTCTGATTATTCTGGGAATGAACTGCCTGCATTCACCCCTCCCAGAGGCAGAGCGGGGAACACATCCCCTACCCCTGCCTTCCTCCTTTGGTGACATCTCTCCTTGAACAGGGTGGGGTGAGAGGCCACTGTGACAACACAGATGTGGGGGTCGGCAGAGGGATAAGCCCTGTGGCTGCCCAATTAGGACCTCAGGGAACAGTACTGGATGTCCCCTTCTGAGACTTAGCATGTATTTAACTGGCAGGAGTCTTGGTGATTCCTAATCGCCAGTGCCAAGGACAGAAGTAGGGTGGCTGGCAGGGAGAGGCTAAACGTCATTTTAAAAATCACAATAACATGATTTTAGATTTGGAAAAAGTCAAGAAAAGAACCTTATTGTACAAAGCATCCATTTGCCATTTACTTATTCATTCAACAAATATTTCAGTTCCTTTTAGTTCAGGTTATTCTTAGGATTGCCACACTGAACAAAAGAAAGTCTCACTGAACTTCCACCCCACTTGGGGAGACAAATTATAAACACAGTATCAGTGAGTGGCAAGTACTGTATTAGAGTAACAGCCAGCTGCTGTGACAAACCCAAAATTTCAGATGACCACTGAAGGATTCAGGACCCCAGATGAAGCCAAATGTCCCCACCGCCTAGCTCCAGGGCATCCTCTTTCCAGAACTTAGAACTAATTTCTGTGGCTGGACAAAGTGGCTCACGCCTGTAATCCCAGCAAGTGATTCTCCAGCCTCAGCCTCCTGAGTAGCTGGGATTATAGGTGAGTGCCACCATCCCAGCTAATTTTTGTCTTTTTAGTAGAGACAGGGTAACCCACATGGTCTCAGAGGAACCTGATGGGATGTCAAAGATGGACAGTCACCCTGGACTGGGTGTAGTGGCTCATGCTGAGGCAGGTGGATCACTTGAGGTCAGGAGTTCGAGACCAGCCTGGCCAAAATAGTGAAACCCCGTCTCCACTATAAATACAAAATTAGCCAGGCGTGGTGATACATTCCTGTAATCCCAGCTACTCAGGAGGCTGAGGCAGGAAAAATGCTTGAACCTGGGAGGCAGAGGTTGCAGGGAGCCAAGATGGTGCCATTGCACTCCAGCCTGGGTGACAACAGCAAAACTCCACCTTAAAAAAAAAAAGTAGTAAGTGTTAGAGGATTGGGGGTAACAATTTTACATCAATCTAGACCTCAATCAATTAATGAAAAGTTACTGCTAACCTACTATGTGCTACTGTATCCCTCTTAGTAACAGTAGACTTTAGCTTCAAATTCATGGTTTCCCCGTCTTGCTAGGGTCTGGGGTGGGCTCCATCCCCTTTGGGGAAGACAGTACTAACTGTCTACCTGGTATCCACCAGTCCCTTCTCCTTTCTAGGAGCCCTGCTTTACCCCAGGGGGCAGTGTGCTTTTGCAGGGAGGCCAATGATCAGAAGGGGAAGTTGCTGGACAGGGCATCTGGGAAAGCTCTTCATACCACGAGGATTCCATCAAGGCTGCTATGAGCTATGACTGTGCCACTGCACTCCAGCCTGGGCAAAAGAGCTAGACCTTGTCTCTAAAAAAGAGACAAGAACTCCCTTTGCCACCCCTCCTCCTCCTCCTTCCTGCTTGCATGGTGGATATGGGTGAACTTGGATATGGGCCAAGTTCAGCCCTTAGTGTGCCTTTGTTCAAATTTGGACAAGACTTCTGCTGTGGGCAGTCAAATTAGGAAAAAGACAGCTCCCATGGGCTGAAGCATCCCCTTGAGTGCAGGGCCGGGGGTGGCAAGCAGACCATGGGCTGGATTTCAGTCCCCACTCAATCCCTTTGGCAGGAAGCTTGGAGCAGTACACAAACTGAACAGCCGTCCCTGGCAGCCCTGATCTTGGACTATGAGGCAACTTTGAGGATGGAAAGCACTTGCTGAAGGCAGAGCTGAAAGACAAAAGCCTGGACCCTTGATAAGGATGGAGCCTCACACCAGCCCTGGCTGACCTCCCTGGGTTTTCTTTTGTTCTTTAAAAAAAAATTTAATAATCTATTTTGAAATAATTTCAAAATTTCAGAAAATTTGCAAGAACCCCTGACAAAGAGCTCCCCTTTACACAGATTGGCCAATTGTTTTTTTAAAAATATCTTTTTTATAAGTTTTTTATTTTTGTAGAGATGGGCTCTATGTTGCTGAGGCTTGTCTCAAACTCCTGGGCTCAGCCAATCTTTCCAAAGAGCTGGATTACACGTGTGAGCCACCGTGCCTGGCATGGCCAGTTGTGAATGTTCTATCACATCTGTTCGGCTCCCCCCCCATCTCTCTCTCCTCTCTCTCCCTTCTCCCTCTTTCGCTATGGGTAAATCCTTGAGAGTAGTTGGTAAACATATGTCATCACCCCTAAATCCACCAGCATGTGTATCCCCCAAACAGGGACAATCTAATGACCCCCCAGATCACCTCTGGCTCCTTAAGAAAAACACAAAACTTCCACCCAACTCACTCATTTCGGTTTTCTGTTTAAGTAGACAAACCAATTCTAACTGCTCCCCTTTTTACCCCTAAAAGACCCACACCATGCCCAGTGCCCCACACCACACTTTGCTCCAATCCCTCACACCTGTTAGCACCTTTTGGCCTCAGAGCTTTTCGTGTTTGCAATTGAACTGAAAGCCACGTAATATAAAATTCATCATTTTAAAATGTGTAATTCAAGGCCCAGCACTTTGGGAGCCTGAGGAGGGCAGATCACTTGAGGTCAGGAGTTCGAGACCAGCCTGACCAACATGGTGAAACCCAATCTCTACTAAAAATACAAAAATTGGCCGGGTGTGGTGGCAGGCATCTGTAATCCCAGCTACTTGGGAGGCTGAGGCAGGAGAATCGCTTGAAGCAAGAAGCGGAGTTTGCAGTGAGCCGAGATTGTGCCACTGCACTCCAGCCTGAGCGACAGAGTGAGACCCTGTCATTCATTCATTCATAAATAAATAAATAAACTGTGTAATTCAGTGGCATTCAGTACAGTTACAATGTTGTATAACCACCGCCTGTACAAAGTTCCAAAGCATCAGCCCAGAAGGAAGCCCGGCACAGCTGCTCCCTGTTTCACCCGCCCTGGTCGTCCCGATCACCTTCTGTCTCCACAGATCCCCTGCTGCCTGACCCTGCATAGAAACAGAACTGCACATCCAGCGCCACCTCAGAACATTTGCAGGAGCAGCTCTTTCTTCCCAGGTGCTCCTCCCTCCTCTTACTCTGGCACTCTTTAGGGTTCACTTCACCAGCACCCCTTTGGGGCACTCCCTAGAGCCCCACCTGAGGTCAAGTTCTCCCAGTACATATCCTCAGAAGCCTGAGCTTTCCATGATCAGCATTTGTCACTATTACAATTATCCTTCAGGGCTATTTCATTCATGCCTTCTGTAGTTAGATTATAAAGTCTATTAGGGGTAGGGTGTGGTGGCTCACCCCTGTCATCCCAGTGCTTTGGGAGGCAGAGGCAGGAGGTTTGCTTGAGGTCAGGAGTTTGAGACCAGCCTGGGCAACATAGGGAGAGCCTGTCTCTACAAATAATAATAATAATAATAATAATAATAGTAATAATAATGGCCAGACAGGGTGACTCATGCCTGTAATCCCAGCACTTTGAGAGGCTGAGGTAGGCAGATCACCTGAGGTCAGGAGTTTGAGACCAGCCTGGCCAACATGGTGAAACCCTGTCTCTACTAAAAATACAAAAATTAGCTGAGTATGGTGTTGCATGCCTGTAGTCCCAACTACTCGGGAGGCTGCGGCCGGAGGTTTGCTTGAACCCAGGAGGCAGAGGTTGCAGTGAGCCAAGATTGTGCTACTGCACTCCAGCCTGGGCAACAGAATGAGACTCTGTCTCAAAAATAAATAAATAAATAAATAAAATAAATAATAAAAAAATTTAAAAAAATAAAAAAATAATAATACTCCTTAACAAGGGCATGTCTGTCTTGTTTATCACTATATACCAGGGCCTAGGCCAAAATCTGGCATGGAGCAGGCCAAAATATTAACAGTAATATTTTGTTAATTGAATAAACTAGATGATTGCTCCCACGGAGGAGTCATCTTGTATTGCCCCGGCTGTGACATAGGCAGCCCCTACACTCGGGGGCCTACCCGCCCCTCACATGCCCATATATGGACATGATGCAGGCCACCTGGCCATGGTTTGTGAGGTCCCAGCCCCTTTGCCCTCACAATGACCAACGGCCTCCTGGCATCTATAAGAGGCTGCACAGCTGGCCCCTGACTCACAGCCCACAGAGTTCCACCTGCTCACAGGTTGGCTGGCTCAGCCAAGGTGGTGCCCTGCTCTGAGCATTCAGGCCAAGCCCATCCCGCACCATGGCCAGGTACAGATGCTGTCGCAGCCAGAGCCGGAGCAGATGCTGCCGCCAGAGACGAAGATGTCGCAGACGAAGGAGGCGGAGATGCCGGGCACGGAGGAGAGCCATGAGTAAGTGGGCCCAGCTGAGGAGGGCTGGGGCTGGGGCTGGGGGCTCTCGGGGCCCAGTCTTTCTCTCACCACCTTTCTTGGTCTCACCAGGGTGCTGCCGCCGCAGGTACAGGCTGAGGTGTAGAAGATACTAATTGCACAAAATAGCACGTCCACCAAACTCCTGCCTGAGAATTTTACCGGACTTCACGACCCTCTTGCCACATCTTGAAAACGCCACCATCCAATGAAAATCAGGAGCCTGCTAAGGAACAATGCCGCCTGTCAATAAATGTTGAAAAGTCATCCCACTCTTGTCTCCTTGTCCTTGAGAGGGTAGGCTCAGGGGGCAGGAGGGCTCAGGGATGAGCAGAGGGGGAAAGGGCCTGGGCATGCGACAGGGGAAAGATGTCGGTGGAGGGGACATGAGAGACAGTTGTCACGCCGGGTTTTGTTACAAACTCTTTTTTTTTTGAGAGGGAGTCTCAATCTGCTGCCCAGGCGGCAGTGCAGTGGCGCGATCTCGGCTCACTGCAAGCTCCGCCTCCTGGGTTCATGCCATTCTCCTGCCTCAGCCTCCCGAGTAGCTGGGACTACAGGCGCCGCCACCACGCCCAGCTAATTTTTTGTAATTTTAGTAGAGACGGGATTTAACCGTGTTAGCCAGGATGGTCTCGATCTCCTGACCTCATAATCCACCTGCCTCAGCCTCCCAAAGTGCTGGGATTACAGGCGTGAGCCACTGCGCCCAGCCATTGTTCCAAACTCTTAGTAGTACCAACAAGTCACAACCAACATCTGCCTCCCCAAGTCACAAACAGAACCAATCTCCCAATTCACAACCAGAACCTGCCTCCCAAACTCTCTTAACAGATCCCTACCCAGTGGGGTGCTGTAGCCAGGTCTCTCGAGTTTGAGGACCCACTGTGTACATTTCCGCACTCTGCTTGGTGACCTCATCTTGGCAGCTTGAAATGGACCATGGAGTATTTACAGAAATTAGCAAATGCTACAAATCTGGGTTCCCTCCATCCCTGGAACCCCAAAGCCAGTTAAACATTTACCAGCTGGAACTCAAGATTGAACCAGCTCATCCTATCTGACCTGTCCCCTAGCTGCCCACCCCGGTAGCTGAAATTTCCATTCTTCAACAAAGGAACTCTTAGGTTAAAACTTAAATAGATTAAGCCAGTCACCATCAGGAAAATTAAATTCAAAACTGTTTACTCCTCATTCCGTGCTAGAAGTTTTCAGCCCCATTTGCGTACAGAGATAACTTGTCCAGGTAGCAGCGGACCTGAACTTTTCACATTTAATCAAGTGCCATTAAGGAAGTTTCTTATCTGCCATCCTGTAAACTCAAACATTTTTGCTAACCACTGGTTTCTTTACTCTTTGGGGCACAGTTTCACAGCATTATGTCCACTTGAGGAAACAAAGGTTAACTTGTCCGTCGGATTGGACCTAAGTCCACACTCAAGCCGTATGATATACTACCTATACTAAAATTTCTAAGGCAAGGGTTTAAGACCCCAGTGAGATTTGGGGAAGGATCAGGAGTGAAGCAGCCACCCAGACACAAGAAATCCTAATGGGCACTGGTCTACTTGGCTCACTCACAGCCTAGGAAAGCCCACCTCTCCGATTCCTTGACACAGGCCCTGGGTCACAGTCATTTCACGATGGTAGAGCAAACCCAAAGCATTTCAGCAGAGACCAGAGGCTCTGAGACCCAGTTCTCTGAAGTGACAGGGCCCACCAAGCACCTCAGAAATGTCACGGCATGACTTCTGTTTATGGGGCACCAACTGTATGCCTGGTATTCTGCATAAATCACTTCCTTTTTTTTTTTTTTGAGACAAGGTCTCTCTCTGTCACCCAGGCTAGAATAGAATGCAGTGGCGCAAACACAGTTCACTGCAGCCTCAACCTCCTGGGCTCAAGTGATTCCCCTACCTCAGCCTCCTGGCCTCCTGAGTAGCTGGGACCACAGATACGCACGACCCTGCCTGGCTAATTTTTCTAATCTTTTTGTAGAGATGAGGTCTCACTTTGTCGCCCAGGCTGGTCTCAAACTCCTGGGCTCAAGCGATTCTCCTGCCTTGGCTTCCCAGAGTGCAGTGATTACAGGCATGAGCCACTGCATTCCCCTATGGCGGTATCAACAACCTTGTTCTTGGCCGGGTGCGGTGGCTCACGCCTGTAATCCCAGCACTTTGGGAGGCCGAGGCGGGTGGATCACGAGGTCAGGAGATTGAGACCATCCTGGCTAACACGGTGAAACCCCGTCTCTACTACAGATACAAAAAAAACTAGCCGGGCGAGGTGGCAGGTGCCTGTAGTCCCAGCTACTCGGGAGGCTGAGGCAGGAGAATGGCGTGAACCTGGGAGGCAGAGCTTGAAGTGAGCCGAGATTGCGCCACTGCACTCCAGCCTGGGCAACGGAGTGAGACTCTGTCTCCAAAAAAAAAAAAAAAAAACAAAACAACAAAAACCCTTGTTCTTTCAAGGGAGCACATGAGAGTTCAGTGCTAGCCCCAGCACAACCATGACCCTGATCTGATCACTTTAGCAATGACTCCCCATAACACAGTTGGATCATGACAGCAGCTTGGCTGGACAGACAGACCCCCGGGTGTGCCTTTTTTTTTTTTTTTTTTTTTTTATTTATATTAGAGTCTTTTTTTTTCCCCCCGGCGGGCGAGCAATACTCCCATCCCAGCCTCCTGAGTAGCAGGGACTACAGGCACATGCCACCACGGACCCAGGCTTTTTTTTTTTTTTTTTTTTGTAGACAGGACCCTCACTATGTTGCCCAGGCTGGTCTCAAACTCCTGGGCTCAATGATCCTCCCACCTTGGCCTCTCAAAGTGCTAGGATTACAGGTGTGAGCCACCATACCCAGCCCCTTCTTATTTTATTTTATTTTATTTTTTTAGATGAAGTTTCGCTCTTGTTGCCCAGGAGTGCAATGGTGCCATCTCAGATCACTGCAACCTCTGCCTCCTGGGTACAAGCAATTCTCCTGCCTCAGCCTCCCGAGTAGCTGGGATCACAGGTGCCCGCCACCACGCCTGGCTAATTTTTGTGTATTTAGTAGAGATGGGGCTTCACCATGTTGACCAGGCTGGTCTTGAACTTCTGACCTCAGGTGATCCACCTGCCTCAGCTTCCCAAAGTGCTAGGATTATAGGTGTGAGCCACCATGCCCTGCTCCACTCCTTCCTATTTTCATCAGCAAGCTCTGGCCATGAAGATTTGACTTAGCAGGACGTAGTAAGGCCTCAGCATTTATATTTTTAACACGTGCCCTAGAGAGCTTGAGGGCCATTATAAAGGACCTTCTTATCCCCAAAGAGAGGCAGCACAGAAACACCAAGGGTCTGGCAATATCACCCATCACCTCCTGCAAGGATCTGAAGATTAAGCCTTCTGAATTTGTTTCCTATTGCTGCTGTGACAGATCACCACAAATTTTGTAGCTTTAACAATATAAATATATTATCTTACAGGTCTGCAGTTCAGAATTCTGGAAGAAGTCTCATGGGGCTAAAATCAAGGGGTCAGCAGGGCTGTGTTCCTCCTGGATGCACCAGGGGAGGAAAACCCATTTCCTTATCCATCCCAGCTTCTAGAGGCTGCCTGCATTCCTTGGCTTGTAGCCTCTCCCTCCATCTTCAAAGCCAGCAGTGTGGCATCTCTGAATTTCTCTTCCTATGAGCTTCCTGCCTCCCTATCCTCTCTTCTAAGGGCCTTTGTGACTGTACTGGGCCAGCCCAGATCATCAAGGATGATCGCTACATCCTCAGGTCTTTAAATTTGTGTATCTGCCATATTCCCACATTCTCCCTGCCCTCCACGAAAGTGAAACTGGTTTTGCAGTTTCTGTGATTCTGATCCTGGACTTTAATGGGATCATCAAAGTTCAATGAGAAGCCCTGGCAAGGCCGAGCAGGAGGGGAGAAGATGCATATTTTAGAGGCAGAGAGGGGAGCATCCCCTGGGCTAGGGAGTAGGTGGAGAGCCAAGGGTGTGACTAAAACCAGGCTGTCTCCGTCTGAATGCTGGCCTGGCCTGGCCTTCTCAGCAGAGTGGCCTTGAGCAACTCAACGTCTTCATGCCTATTTACCCCACAGAAAATGGGGATTGTAAGAGTGAGGAATGCCAGGGTGGTGGCTCACACCTGTAATCCCAGCACTCTGGGAGGCTGACATGGAAGGCTCACTTGAGACCAGGAGTATGAGACCAGCCAGGGCAATATGGTGAAACCCTATCTATCTCTACAAAAAATACAAAAAATTAGCTAGGAGTGGCAGCACACGCCTATAGTCCCAGCTACTCGGGAGGCTGAGGTGGGAGGATCATCTGAGCCGGAGGGGTAGAGGCTGCAGTGATCTATGATTGCACAACTGCACTCCAGCCTGGGCAACAGATACTGTCTCAAAAAAAAAAAAAAAAAAAGAGAGAGAGAGAGAGAAAATGTGTGAATGTATGGGAAATAAATGTATCAATGCTTGGCACATAGGAGTTATTAGGGAACTGTTTGCTGCTGTTACCATCTTAACAGTAAACTGTGTGCAGAGAGAGCCAAGCATGTAAGTCCCTTCCACATGGCAGCTATGGCACAGCAGCGAGTTGGCAAGGAAGCTTCCAACTGACAGTGTGTGTGCCCACCGGCTTGGGGGGATGAGGGCTTGCATTAGACAAAAAAACACCTGCCATCTGTATGGTTGCACCTGCTGCAAGAGACAGAGGACACGCTTTACAGGCAAGGCAAGGGGGTCTCTCACCCTTCCAGCCCTGCAGCTTGGGTGCCAGGGCCCTGCTAGCTGTGACCCCTGGCCCTGTGCTGCCCTCACAGAGGAGGCTGGGCAGGGTGGGGACGGGGCGGGGCCGCCGAGTCATAGTGGGCGCCCCCTTTATATACAAGCTTCCGGGGAGCCTCGCAGACCAGACCAACAGTAACACCAAGGGCAGGTGGGCAGGCCTCAGCCCTCCTCCCCTACCCCAGGGCCCACTGCAGCCTCAGCCCAGGAGCCACCAGCTCTCCCAACACCATGGTCCGATACCGCATGAGGAGCCTGAGCGAACGCCCGCACGGGCAGCAGGTGCATGGGCAAGACCAAGGACACAACGGCCAAGAGGAGCAGGGGCTGAGCCCGGAGCACGTCGAGGTCTACGAAAGGACCCACCGAGGCCACTCTTACCATAGGCGCAGGCGCTGCTCTCGAAGGAGGCTGCACCGGATCCACAGACGGCGGCATCGCTCCTGCAGAAGGCGCAGAAGACGCTCCTGCAGGCACCGGAGGAGGCATCGCAGAGGTCTGCCTGCACCCCCGCCTTGCCCTGCATGCCCCTGACCATCCCAGGCACAGGAGGGAGGCTGGGACCCACTCCACCTAACAAAGGCTCCAGCCCCCAACCCCCATCCCCACCCAGAGTCCCTAGGTGCCTCCCTCAACCAGAACTTTTTCCCAAAAGGCTGCAGAACCAGGAGGAGAAGATGCAGAAGGCACTAAGCTTCTTGGGCCCCTCACCCCCGGCTGGAAATTAAGAAAAAGTCACCTGCCCAAGAAACACCAAGTGAGGCCATAGCAATTCCCCTCCATCAAATGCTCAAGCCCCCAGCTGGAAGAGAAAGTCACCTGCCCAAGAAACACCAAGTGAGGCCATAGCAACTCCCCTACATCAAATGCTCAAGCCCTGAGTTGCCACTGAGAAGTCCACAAGATCTGAGTGAAATGAGCAAAAGTCACCTGCCCAATAAAGCTTGACAAGACATTGCTGGCCTGTTGGGTTTCCTTTGTGCGAATCACATTTCCTTTGCATGAATCACACAAACCTGGATTTCCTCATGCCCAGGGTGGGTAGAGGCTTCTCTGCAGTCCTTCCTCAGGGGCAGGTAGGGCAGGAGCTCTGCCGCTCTGAGGGCGCCTAGGAGAGGGTTACTGTGCCTGGGAGGCCACCCTGTGATGCTGTCCTATTGCACATCGTTCCATGGAGTCAAAGGCCACATTAGTCTGTCTGGATCCCCCTCCAGTGAAAAACCTGATCCTACCCCATGAAAGGAGAAAATGGTTAGAACAGATTGAGCCCTAATTAAGTCACAAAGATGTCAAGGCACCTTGTGGCCATATTTAAAAGGCTTTCTGTGTGCCACAGTTTAAAAATACAGATGTTGGGTCGTTGGAAGTATAAGGAAGTGTAAACGGTGGGGGCAGAGGAGCAGTACAGGCAATGGCTTCAAGGTGGGGAGCAGGTCTGGCGTGCTCCAGCAACAACTTGGTCAGCACAGAGGGGGCAAAAGGCAAGGAGCAGATGAATGCAGAGTAATGGGCTGGGCTGTGTGAAGCCTGTGCTGGCTGACGCCTCTGGAGACCCAGTGAGAATCCGATCCTTGCTGCTTCCTCTCCTCGACCTGTGGCTACATCACTCCTGTCTGAAATCAAGGATCCTTGTGATTGCACTGAGGGACTTTCTGGACAACCCAGGATAACCTCCCCATCTCACAATCCTTACATCATAGATTTCAGGATCAGGATTGGCATTTAGCCAACCACAGCCACTGAGGACTGCGGGGATAAAACTGGCAAGATCCAATCCATATGTTGGAAAATGGATTCCTGGTGCTCAGAAATGACCAATTTTTAAGAAGCAATGAGTTTCTGAAAAAAATACAAAAATATATATATATAAAATATAAAAATATATATTTATCTTATATATATAATATAAAAATATATATATTTATCATATATATATATTTTTTTTTGAGATGGAGTTTTGCTCTTGTCACCCAGGCTGGAGTGCAGTGGTGCGATCTTGGCTTACTGCAACCTGCACCTCCTGGGTTCAAGTGATTCTCCTGCCTAACCTCCTGAGTAGCTGGAGGAGCTTTAAAAAAATATTTTGGGGGTATTTTTAGTAAAGACAGGGTTTCACAATATTGGCCGGGCTGGACTCGAACTTCTGACCTCAGATGACCCACCTGCCTCACCTCCCAAAGTGCTGGGATTACAGGTGTGAGCCACCATGCCTGGCCTGAAAAAATTTTAATTTAATACCACTGCAGTGTACAAAAGACTCATTTCAATGTATAAAAGACAAAGTCCTAAAACCGCTCCCCGCATGCTGAAATGGTGCCACACAGATGGGGAACCTTGCCAAGACTTCAAAGAGACCTGTGGCCCTAAAACACTTAAGAGGTTGTCACTCCACCCTGACCTGGGCAGAGTGGCATCTGGTTGGTGGTGTCCATCTTGCATCAGTCAGGGACAAAGCAACCCCTTGTTCATCTCAGCTTGGTTTCTGGCCTGTGCCCATGCCTTGGACAAACAGAAAAAGCTTAGGAGCCGTTGCTTTTCAAGAAGATTTCACACTTTCAGGCCCCCGAAAGAAGAGTTCCAAGGGTTCCTGAGTTTTATGAAGGCAGAGCTTACAGAGTGCATACACTTTAAGCACACAGCTTGATGATTTATTTTCAAGGGTCAGCAGTCAAGAAACTCGACAGAGACAGCTCTCTCTAGCTGGTGATTTCTGGGATGTGGGGAGGAGTCTGTGTGTGCCCCTCCTGCTTCTAGAAATTCAATCTCTAACTCCCATCCCAGCTACAAGCGAAACTTTCTCCAGGGCAAATGAGGTCTATGGTGTCGGCATCCGCACTGGCCCCAGCGCTCAGCCTTGCAGACCTTCCCTGTGAGGGCTGGCAGCTGCCAGTGGCTGAGGCCTGAGTTAGCTGTTGGCTCAGACCCAGGTTCCCGAGGGGGGCGGGCTCCCTTTGTGATGTCAGCATCCTGCCCCCACTCACAGCCCCTTCACCAACCACCTCACCTCCTTGTCCAGAGAGACAGGCAACGTGAACCATGGGTTCCCGCTGTGCCAAGCTCAACACAGGCCACAGCCCAGGCCACAGCACAGGCCACAGCACAGGCCACAGTATGGGCCACAGCATGGGCCATGGCCGGGGCCATGAATCCTCCATGAAGAAGCTCGTGGCCTGCGTCAGTCAAGATAACTTCTCCTTGTCATCAGAGGGTGAGGAGGAGGAGGAAGAGGAGGAGGAAGGGGAAGAGGAGGAGGAAGAAGAGCTGCCAGTGCAGGGCAAGCTGCTGCTGATGGAGCCTGAGCGGCAGGAGGAGGGCCAGGAGGACAACGCCGAGGCCCAGAAGAGCCCCGAGTCCAAGCAGACACACTCCTGACCCGCGACGAAGGCCCAGGAAGGGACACCCACTGCTGCTCCGGCGACAGCATTCAGAGAAGAGTCAATAAAAAGTCTCTGAGGAATCCTCCCTGTCTCTGGTTTCCCCTCACCCTATCCCTTCTGGTCCCATGTGTGCACGTGTGTGAATGCATGTGTGTGGGTGCACGTGGAGGGAGGCCAGCTGCCAAGGAAGGCTGAAGAGCGGGGCTCGGTGACCTTGTTCCCAAGCCCCAGCCAGAGGTTCAGGGGCTTTGGGAGGGGGAGATCATCTCAGCCAAATCTTCCTGTCTTTGGGACAGGGGAAATTCCTCTTCTAGTCTCAGCACACCCCAACTGAGGGCACCCAGCAGGACAGGGTAACTGCCTTCATCGCAGTCCCCGCGGTGCCGCCCCAACCATGGGCAGTCTTTAAGAACACTGGCTTGGGAGTTCAGCAGATCTGGGTTCAAATTTCTTTTCTGCTAGCTGCGTGCCCTTGAGCAAGTCACTGGGTGTCTTTGAGCCTCAGCCCGCCCCTCCTGGCATTTGGGGGAAGCTAATAGCTACTCATGGGTCACCTGATCAGGCGAATTAGCTTAAGGGCTGGGTGGGACCAGGCCTGGCACCAGTCAGTGCTGAACTATGACAGGGATTGTTGCTGGGGTCATGGTGGTTCCCTCTGGGTCCTTTTTGGCTGCGGACTCTTCCACTGCGAGTCTATGCTGCTGGCGACCATCTGCACCCCTATCTGGAAGCTCACTCCTGCCTTCTTCAAGGGGTCTAGCCCTGGGGGCAGAGACAGTGCCCCATGAGAGCAGTAGGCAAAAGAGGCCCAGGGAGGCGACTGGGTACAGATGCAGAGCCTAGGCCCCATCCTCTCGCTCCGGGCTCAGTGCGCTTTCTGCAAGGAGCTTCGGAACGCGTCTGCCGCCCACCCTACCACCGGCTCCTCCCTCACTCCTTCCACCCCAAAGAAGCGACAAATGTGATCTCCGCCACATTCCCTCACAAGTTCTCCAAGCACCAGCCACCTTGAGCTAATTCTCCTGATCAGCTGATCCCCTGTCCCTGAGGGGATCCTAGTTGGTACCGTGGCAGTGGGGCTGGGGGCTGGGGGATTTTCAGGGAAGCCTCGGTTTCTCTGGGGTCCATGTTTGAGGGTAGGAAGGGGCCTTGGGCTACCCTGAGGAGAGGCCACTGCTCTGCCCTGCAATGGCCTAGGGCAGAGGAGGCCCTGTTACCCCAATACTCCCAGCCCCACAAATGACTCGGTTGGTCAGCTTTGTCCTTTTGTCCAAGGCCCGAAGGTCCACCCGCCCATTCATTTGCCCAGGAAACATGAGCCGAGCCCCCGTTGTATGCCCCACAAGGTGCTAGTCACTAGGGGACCTAGTATTAATAAAACGCAGTCCCTGCCGTCCTGGGAGAGAGTTCACGGTCACAGGTGCGAGGGCAGGTATGTGACGTGCCACACACCTGCTGCTGGGAGAGGTCAGCCCTCCCTGGGAGGACTGGAAAGGTGTGTGGAGGAGAGGCTGGTTGATGGCAGGCCACGGTCTCCATTCTAGGCTATGTGCTTGGGGGTTGGGGAAGTGGGGCGTTGGCAGTGGAGGAGCAGCAGGCCATGGGAAGAGGGGTCAAGAGACCCAGAGAGTCTTCACGGCTTGGTCTAGCGCACACCCCACAACCGGACCTGCTGAGCCCACCCGAGGCAGGGCCCTGAGAACCCTGCCACAGGTGTCCCTCTAATCACCGAGAATCCCTTACTGACCCTGAGAGGCAGCCAGACCTGAATATGACTGGCTCTGTCCCTGATCGGCCAAGGGACTCTGGGCTGGTTACTCCACCTCTCTGAGCCTGTTCCCTCTTTGCTAAACGCAATCATTGTACCTGCCTCACGGGGTGCATTAGTTTCCTGGGGCTGCCATACCAAATGGCCACAAACTTGGTGGCTAAAACAACAGAAATGTATTCTCTGCAGTTCTGGAGGCCGGAAGTCCAAAGTCGAGGTGCCAGCTGGGCTGATCTCCCTCCCGAGGCCTTAGCAGAGAATCCTTCTTTGCCTCCTCTAGCTCACAGACCTCCAAGCTTGTCTCCATCTTTACATGGTTTCCTCTTCTCCCTGGGTGACACCTCTTCTGTCTCTCATAAGGACGTTTGTCTGGATTTAGGGCCCACCCTAAATCCAACGCTAAGCCAACATGCTTATCTCAAGATTCTTAGCTTAATTACATCTGCAAAGACGCCTTTCCCAAATATCGCACTGACAGGTTCTAGGAGTTAAAACGTGGACATAGATTTTTGGGGGCTGCCATTCAGTCCACTACAAAGGGTCACTGTGAGGTCTGAGGGCAAAGCTGCCTGGAGAGGGTGAGGCCCAGAGCACAACCATGTAGAAAGCATTCAGTAAATGAAAGCAGTTCTCACTGTGAGAAATTTGACATGTTTATTCAGAAATAAACTGCAAAGGCTGGGCACATTGACTCAGGCCTGTAGTCCCAGCACTTTGGGAGGCCAAAGCAAGAGGATATCTTGAGTTCATAAGTTCAAGACCCACCTAAGCAACAAAGTGAGACCCCTATCTCTACAAAAAAAAAAAAAAAAAAAAAAAAAAAAAGACAGGTGTGGTGGCATGCACCTGTAGTCACAGCTACTCAGGAGGCTGAGGTGGGAGGATCACTTGAGTCCAGGAGGTGGAGGCTGCAGTGAGCTGTAATAATGCCACTACACTCTAGCCTGGGCAACAGAACAAGACCCTTTCTCAAAAAAGAAAAAGAAAAAAACTTCCATAAAAGCAGATGATTGCAAATCCTCAGAGCAAGAGGCAAAGTTGCACGTGGGCAGAGTGAGAGGTTGGCTTGGGCTTGGGGCCTGCTCAGGGAGGGGAGACATAGACAGAGGGAGTTCCATGCAGAGACAAGTGGGAAAGTACAGGCCAAGGGCTAAGCTCAAAGGCATCGGCCAAGACAGGGATGGGTGGAGGGCTCTGGATGGAAACCCAAAGACTAGAAGATCAAATGGCCTGGTGTTCAAATACAAGTCTGGGCTTTCTTCTAGAGGTGCTGGAGTGTTTGAGCAGGGACGGCATGATTCAAATGGTATGGCGAGGCTTCGTTAGCAGGGACGGGAAGAGAATCAAGAGGCAGAAACTGAAGGAGAGAGACGGGCTTCCAAGGACCTCCTGTAGCTTGACAAGCATCTTAGGCTCACAAGAATACCAGGAAAGAAGCAAAGACACCCCTTTGTCACATAAGGCAACTAAGCCTCAGAAACCACAATGGCCTACCCAAGATTGAACATCAGTGCAAACTTGGATTTGAACCTGGCTCTGAATCTCCTGACTTTAGATCTGGCTAGGGAGGTAGGCTTGCTGGGCGAGCCCCAGGACCACCCCTTGGACCATGTGGTTACTCATCCATCCACCAAGCCATCTGGTCAATTCATCACCTCCCCATCATCTGGGCACTAATCATCTGTCTTAACAACTGCCCACCATTCAGCTGCCATCACCAGGGTCAGGGCTGCACTCCTGGCACCCAAGCTGCCCAGGAAGTTAAGAAAAAGACCTGACGATGCTGGTCAGTGATGTTTACTGAGCTCTTATTGTGGGCTGGGCCTGAGCTAACTGCTTGATATAAATTCTCTCCTTTATTAATAATTCTTCTAATGTCTGAATGAGGTCAGTACAATTATTGTCTCTATTCTGCAGAGATGGGGAAACTGGGACTTCTTCAGGCGAATCCCCAGGGCTGACCATGTAGAAAAAGCAGATCTGGGATGCAGACTCAGCTTAATCTGACCCAAGGGCTCCTACCCTGAACCAGCAGCTGGGACTACCCCCAGGGTACCCCTGAGGGCTGCCCCAGCCTGGTGGTGAGGGTAAGGGGTAGGGGCCTTTGTCTTGGCTGGGCCACATCTGTCACACCACTGTGGCCTGTGCCATCATAATCAGCCCCAACTATATAACCAGGGGCTGCCAGGGCCTCTGTAAAGCTAGGCCTGCTGGGAGAGGACGAGGAGGAGGCCCTGCCCCTCCAAACGTGGCCTCCTATGGACACCAAGACTCACAGCCTTCCCATCACCCACACCCAGCTCCACAGCAACTCTCGGCCCCAAAGCCGCAGCCAGTGCACCTGCACCCACCACTGCCAGACCTTCAGCCAGAGTTGCAGAGAGAGCCAGCGTGGCAGCCGGAGCCGGAGTTCCAGCCAGAGCCCGGCTACCCACCAGAACCCAACCGGAGCCCACAGCTCATCCGGCTGCCAGAGCCAGAGTCCCAACGCCAGCCCACCACCAAAGCGCCACAAAAAGACCATGAACTCCCACCACTCTCCCACGCGGCCCACCATCCTGCACAGCAGCTGCCCCAAGAACAGAAAGAACTTGGAAGGCAAGCTGAACAAGAAAAAAATGGCCAAGAGGATCCAGCAGGTGTACAAAACCAAGAAGCGGAGCTCAGGTATCCTTTAAGGAGGTGGGAAGGGCCACAGAGCCCACAGATGATGGGGACCAGACCTTGGGGGCAGTGAGAGGAAGGCTGCAGCCAGGTCACAGAGGAACCACAGGCAAGGGTGAAGAGGCAGAAGAGAAACAATGACAGTTGGCTAGTATGATATGTTGATTGACGGACAGATTCTTTGGATAAATTGGATGGGTTGATTAGGAGGATGGAAAGATTAGCTAGATGGAAGCATGAATTGGGTTGAGAGGTTGGGTGGATGACTGGGTGGGTAAATAATCAATAGGTAATAGGATAGTTGGAAGAATGCATTGGTTGAATGATAGGAAGTTTGGATGTGATTAGCTGCATGGATGAATAAATGGATGAATGCACTGGTTCACTCGTTATTGGTTGGTTAGGTAGATGATTAGTTGGAAGAATATGGTTGGTGGACATGAATTGGTTGGATATAGAGTTAAATAGATGTAAAAGTTTTGATGGGTTCATCTGATTGGTTAAATAATGTTTGGCTAGGTAGGCTAGTTTAGATGAAGGGATGATGTTGATAAATTTATCTTAATAGAGTAATATAGAGTAATTGAATGAACTGATAGATGGAAGAATAGATATCTAGACTAATGGGATAGAATGGGAAAGAAATGTTGAATAAATGAATGGAATGGGTGAACTAATGAATGGATGGATGACAAATGGATGAATGGATGGATAGATGGATTCACATTGGTCAAAAGGACACTGACGGTAGTCTAAACTCTATCTATGCCCCATATTCAATCACAAATGAGTAGCTGTAAGACCCACAGGAGGTCAGTGACTTCATGAAGTCCTCAGCTATTAAAAGTTCCTTTCCCACTCTTATCCCTTAGGACGGAAATCCAACTAATGACACTGCACTCCTTGGCTTGTTCCTGCGTGTTTCACCCAAATGAGAAACGCTATCATGCATAGAATGCTAGGATGAAGTCAATCTTCTTGCAGGAACATGTTACTATGGTGATTTCTACGCAACACTAATTAAAGCTTGTACCCTGGAAGACTATCCCTGAGTAGTCGTTTGAGTCATTTTGATTTCACTAATAAAGGCGTTATGTGTTTTGGGGGCCTGCACAGGGGCAGAAATGAATGGGGGTGGGATGCCAAGAAGCCTGCAGAGTCCACTTTGCTTGGATAACAATCTTTTGCCCTGTACACTCCCACATGGGTGTGTACATATGTGGACACATAAGATGCGCACAGGTCCATACTCTATTCATGTGATCCACATGTATGTAGCCCAAGGAGACAGGAAGAGGGGTTCAGAATGTGCCTTTTGCAATCCAGAGCATCCTGAGTTTGAATCCTGGCTCGTCTTTCGTACACGCTGTGTGACCTTGAACTGTGACCAACCTCTGAGCCTCACTTGCTGATTCTGTAATATAGTACCAACCTCAAGGTTCCTCAAAGCGGCCATTTCAATCAACTTTTACTAAGGGACCAAAGACTGTTCAGGGGCTCTGGGAACAGAACTAGAGAACACACAAGGCCCTGCCCTCATGGAACTTACAGTCCAAACACAAGACTTGTCAGAATGAGCTGTATCAAGGGAGCAGGGTGATGTCATGTCCCCGTGAGGGAATGAGCCTGGGTTAGAACTTGTGTTCCAGAGCAGCTGGCATAGAATCTGAAGGTGCTGGGACATGAGCTGGGACCATCTCACTCTGTCACCCAGGTTGGGGGTTAGTGATACAATCATGGCTCACTGTAGCCTCGATCTCCCAGGCTCAAGCCATTCTCCTGCTTCAGGTTCCTGAGTAGCATGACATGTACCACCATGCTTAGCTATTTTTGACTTCTCGCTCTGTCGCCCAGGCTGGAAGGTAGTGGTGCCATCTCAGCTCATTGTAACCTCCGCCTCCTGGGTTCAAGCGATTCTCCTGCCTCAGCCTCCCGAGTACCTGGGATTACAGGCGCCCACCACACCTGGCTAATTTTTATGTTTTTTTTTTCCCCACTGTGTAGGTGTTCTGTCACTGCTTTTAATTTTTATTTCATTTTACTTTAAGTTCTGGGATACATGTGCTGAACGTGCAGGTGTGTTACATAGGTATACATGTGCCTTGGTGGTTTGGTGCACCTGTCAACCCGTCATCTAGGTTTTAAGCCCTGCGTGCATTAGGCATTTGTCCTAATGCTCTCCCTCCCCATTCCTCCCACACCCCAATTTTTGTATTTTTTTAGTGGAGACGAGGTTTCACCATGTTGGTCAGGCTGGTCTCAAACTCCTGACCTCAAGTGATTCACCCGCCTTGGCCTCCCAAAGTGCTGGGATTACAGGTGTGAGCCACCATGCCCGGCCACCTGGTGTGTTTTCAAAGTGGTGCGGCTGCTATGTGGAGGCTGGATTGCAGGGGATGGGACAGGCTACAGCAATTGGCAGAATGGCAGCCTGGTCTAGCGGAGAGATTTTCCACAACAGGTGGGCCGGAGGTTCCTCCCAAGATAATGCCCAGAGTCCTGCCTTCCTCATTCCTCTTGTGCAAACATTTACTGAGCACCCACTTGTGTGGGCTTTGGGCTAATGCCAAGGAGGGAAGATAAGGGTGAACCAGACAGAACCCTGCTTCCAAGTAGATATGGAGACAGCTATGGACATCAATCTTAGGAAAACCTGCTCTCATCTGCAAAATGGGCACCCTTGCTGGGGGACTGGGAGAGGTCAGTGTGTCATGCATGTGACATGGTGTCTGGGCTCAGTGCTTGGCACTCAGTAAACCTCTGCTATTAATATGGCATAAAAAGTACCAGGCATCCCAGCACTTTGGGAGGCCGAGACGGGCGGATCACGAGGTCAGGAGATCAAGACCATCCTGGCTAACACGGTGAAACCCCGTCTCTACTAAAAAAATACAAAAAACTAGCCGGGCGAGGTGGCAGGCGCCTATAGTCCCAGCTACTCAAGAGGCTGAGGCAGGAGAATGGCATAAATCCAGGAGGCGGAGCTTTCAGTGAGCTGAGATCGGGCCACTGCACTCCAGCCTGGGCGACAGAGCGAGACTCCGTCTCAAAAAAAAAAAAAAAAAAAAAAAAAAAAGTACCAGGCAGATTTTCATGAAGGAACACCGGCTGCCAGACTAAAGGACTGGGGAATGGTCAGGGTCTTGTGTAAATTGGCTTCTGACCTTCATACCCACCAGCCTTGGTTTTAAGGTCAGACTCAAGTTTGCTCTGGTTCTCACTATCCTAGCTGAGGGGGCTGGGACTAGACCACTCTGAGCCTCACTCACCTCCTCTGTCTAATGGGCTCACTATTCTGACATGCTGGGGGGCGGGGTACCCGGCAGCCTGGTGTGTGACAAGGTGCCCGGCACAGCACCAGACACAGGGTCACTTTGTTTTCTTTTGTGCTGCATTTGGCATTTGGGCTAAATGAACGGGGTGAGCAGGTGAAGGCGGGGTGGGGCAGGAGTAGAAATGAGTGGTGATGGGGTGTCTGCAGGGGAGGGAAATGGACCCAGGTGTCTTGGGGAAGGCCTTGCAGGATTCCAAGCTTTGCTGAGCCTGTCCCAGGCAGCGGCATGACATGGAAGTTCCTCTTTCAGATCTCAGCTGTGTGGCCTTGAGCAAGTCATGTCCCCCGTCTGCATCCTGGTCTTTTCTGTAAAATGGGAGGCTAACGGTGCCTCCCTGGAGGGGTCCTGGTGGGGATTCATTGAGATAATGCACCTGCAAGCATCCAACAGAGGGCCTGGTCCATCTGACCAATGTCACTCAATGTCACTGTCAGTCTCCTTTCCTTGGGTCCCTTTATCCTCCCCTCACAGCAGGGAAAGGTTCCAGGCTGTTTCTATTAGGAGAGGGTGCGGCAAAGCACTTCTATAGGCTCAGGAATTACATTTATTGAGCACTTACTCGACGCCTCATGTCTTGACATAAATGTTTCCACGGAATCCACACTCCTCAACAAGAGGCATTATTGGTCCCACTGTACAGATGAAGAAGCTGAGACTCAGAGGTGAAATAACTTGGTCAAGGACTCCTGGCAAGCAGGTCTGAGATAAGACATTCATGTTTTGTCCAAAACTTCCTGGTTCCCAGCTGAAAATGTAAGGCCACATGAAGCCATGATAGTCACTGACACATCAGTGCAAGAGTTTGGGAGGCCCTTCTGGGGAACACATTTTGAAGGAGGAAGTGGAGACAGGGTTAGACATAAAGTCAGGGACTTTGAGCCCCACTCACCAAAGGACCTCCCTGCTTCCTGGGCAGTGTCCTTTTATGATATGATTACTGAAGGCAGATCTTTTATTATAAGCTGATGGACTGGCTCACGCGTGTGGCTTATGGACCTATCTTTAACTCCACATCTCCCTGAAACCAACACCAACACGAGCAACACAAAAGTGGCGCAAACACGGACAGTCACATACACAATCACAACTCACCGGAATCGCGAACTCCTGGCCACATATGCAAAGAAGCGGCCGTTCAAACCCACTCAGACGCAGAGACCCACATTCACATGTGGACCCCAAATACACACACACCCCCCCGCTACACATGCATGCAGGCCCTCAGTCACCTCCCCCGACCCTTCCCACAGGAAACACACACGTAAGCAAGCACTCACAATACACACCACCCTTGTACAGTCAGATGCACGGTGATGACAGGAAAAAAAAATCCAACCACAGATTCACGCTTTCACTTACTTGGCTTGGGGTGGCTGGCAGTAGGTTGGGGGCAGGCCTGCTGGAGACCCAAATTCAGGAAATGGAGACAGACAGACAATAAATCCAGCCAGCAAGATAGTATGTGGGTTCTGAAGATGATCTATCTTGATACTCAGAGATTTAATTTCAGGGGGCTACTGGGGAATGAGGTGAGGTCTGGGGAACAGTAAGGTGCAGCCTGTCCTGTGGTGGGGTTACCTGCAGGGCTGTCACTCCTGAGGGTCTGAGGGATCACCAAGGGGAAACGCAGGGGTCCCGGGTTGAGGAAGGAGTGGGGAACGGAGCGCTCAGACGAGAGGGCAGACCCTGGCAGAGATGCCCATGTGAGCTACGATTCAAGAGGAAAAATATCTCAAACCCTGTAGTCACACAGACCCAGCTTCAAATCCCAGCTCCGCCATTCCCTGGCTGGGTGACCCCAGGACTATTCCTCAATCTCTCTGAGTCTCAGGTGCATCTCACACTTTGTAAAGAGAACCAAGGAGGCCCTGCTGTTCACTGCTGCATCTCTAGGACTTAGCACAGTGCCTAGCACATACTAGGTGCGCAGTAAATATTTGTTTAGTAGATGAAAGAAGGAGCAGGCATTAAAGCAACAACAAGAAGCCATCACTTACCAATTCATCAAATAGGCAAAAATGGAAAAAGTATGATAATGGCGAAGGCATGGGGAAACACTGTTGAACGCTTTTGCCCAGAAGGTAAATGTGCACAGCACGCTGGCAGGCGACTGGGTGGCGCCTATGAACATTCAAACGGTAAGAACGGTTTATCACATGTGTGCCAAGAGGCTGTACAGGGAGCTGCAGGCCACGTTGTTTGCAAGAGCAAAAAAACAACCTATGTGTCCGCCCACCAGGGATGGCTAAATGAACATACGCTGAGGAGTACCATGCAGTTCTTAAGGAACTTGGGGTCGATCTATACGTGATCTAGCCAGATCTAGCCAAATTGTTGGGGGGAAAGGGCAAGATGAGAAAGACATGACATTGATAGAGGGAAAAGTCCTACACAAAGGAATACTTTTTTTTTTTTTTTTTTTAATAATTGGGATCTTGCTCTGTCACCCAGGCTGGAGTGCAGTGGCACAATCACAGCTCACAGCAGTCTTGAACTGATCACAAGTGATCCTCCCAGCTCGACCTCCCAAAGTGCTAGGATTACAGGCATGAGCCACCATACCGGGCCAAGGGACATCATTTTTATGGGTCAAAATACAAGCATGTAGATGCACAGAAAAAGACCTCAGGGTGGGAGCAGTGGCTTATGCCTATAATCTCAGCGCTTTGGGAGGCCCAGGTGGGAGGATCACTTGAGGCCACGAGTTTGAGACCAGCCTAGGAAACAAAGTGAGACTCTGTCTCCCTAAAAATGAAAAAATTAGCCAGGCATGGCAGTGTGCGCCATCTACACGGGAGGCTGAATCAGGAGGATTGCTTGAGCACCGTGGGGGTGGGGGTGTCAAGGCTGCAGTGAGCTGTGTTCACTCCACTGCACCCCAGCCTGAGTGACAGAGGGAGACTCAGTCTCAAAATATAAAAATAAAAATAAAAATAAAAAAGGTCTCAAAGAACAGACTGAGCTGGTGCCTGGGTTACCTTTGGGGAGGAAAACTGAAGGAAAAAGAGGACAAAAAAGGAATGAGCATTAGTGAATGTGTCTAATGGGTGCTCAGTGAAGCTCTGTTGAATCCGGAGAGGCTGTAAAAGCATGTGGATATAACATCAGCCCCTGCTCTGGGCTTGCTGGTCTGGGCAAGGTGACCCAGAATGCTCTCCCACAAAGGGACCCATCACCCCAGGGCAGAGAAAGGTCCAGCCCAGCCCTCTCCCTTCCTCTAGACCAGTCTCCTCCTAAAAGCCAGTAGGGTTGCCTTGGGGTGTCCGGCTTACCTTTGGCCTCATGTGCTGCCCAGGGCCTCACATTCTTGTCATGCTCTGCCCGGAATATGTCCTCCCTCCCTTCCCTTGGCGAGATCTCATTCTTTTTTTTTTTTTTTTTGAGACACGGTCTCCCTATGTTACCCGGGCTGGAGTGCAGAGGTGTGATCTCAGCTCACTGCCATCTCTGTCTTCCGAGCTCAAGTGATCCACCTCAGGTTCCCAAGTAGCAGCGACCACAGGTGTGTACCACGATGCCCAGCTAATTTTTTCATATTTTTGTAGAGATGGGGTTTTGTCATGCTGCCCAGGCTGGTTTTGAACTCCTGAACTCAAGTGATGCTCACTCTTTACAACTCAGTTGAGGGTCACCCCTCCCTGAGCCTGCTTAGGGCGCTGCCAACTGGGCCAGTAGATGCTGGGCTTCTTAAGTTGTGGCACGTGAGGAGACTGCTGCTGCTCTGTGTGCCCTGAGACCAGACGCCTCCTCAGAGAGAACCGGGCCCAATTCCACCTGTCATCATGACACCCGACATTCTCAACAGCATCACCACAGCGAGGGCCCACGGACATGAGGAATATTCCTGCCCCACACTCTGTGTGCTAGCTCTTGTGCCTAGTTTCATAGTTTCTGCACGTTCTTTGCCCCCATGTCACTGCTACTGGTCCTTGTTGTCAGCGGCTGACACCTAATTTGTCACCTATGGGATGGGGTGGGGTGGGTAGAAACTGGTTAGGCTTGTTGGAATACTGTGCAAAAATGGAGTGAATAGGCCACAACAAAGATCCCAAGGGAGTTACTGAGGAACGGGCACCGTGCTCTCCAGGCTTGGGCTTTGTGACAGTTCTCTGGGCCACTGGATTTGCCTGAAGCCACACAGCTGATGGGGAGGGGAGCTGGAACTGGAGGCAGGTGTGTCTGGACCCCTCCCCCAGCATTCCTAGAATTCTACTTTCCTGCCCCTCCTATTTTACAGCTGTTAACATAACAATCTTGACTGCTTTCCGAAAGCCAGTGACTACTGACTACTTCAAGTAACGGCTGACTTCATCTCTCCTTTCTTTACCTGTGCCTGCTGGAAGAGTCTCACCAAGTCTCCAGGACTGGCGCCACTTTGGAGTCCGGCCACCGGCTCATGCCATTGCTCCCTGGCCTCTCACACCTTCTCCTTGGACTTGGGTCCTCTGAGTTCACACCCCTCTACCCGCCACTGAGACGCACAGTCGTTCCTGCGGTGGGAGCAGAAGGGATCTACTCCGTACATCAAAGCACAGGACCCCAGACACAGGACTTCAGGCCAGGTTCTGCCAAGCCTCAGGGCTCCCCAAAACACCTTCACCAAGTTCCCCCAGTTTCCCAAGTTGTGCTCTCCTCATCTGATCAAGGGAAACATAACTTCCAATTCACACAACCATGGGCAAGTGTCCCAAGGCCACTGCCACAGCTCCTCGTGGCGAAAGCCCAGCAGCTGGGAAGGTCAGCAGCTAGAAGACCCTTTCCACACTCAGTCCTATGCTGTCTCCTGGGCTTGGATGGCTGGCCCGTGCACTCAGGCCAAAATCCAAAGCCCTGCCACAGCCCAGCAAGGCCCTGTTTGATGGATCAGACCCTGCCAACCCCTATGCCTCACCCCCACACCACTCCCTGGCTCGCTATAGCAACTCTCCTTTCCTATCCTCAAGCACCCCCACCACAGGGCCTTTGCACTGGCTGTTCTCTCCACCTGCGGTATTCATCCCACTTTTAGAAAGACCTCAGCGCTAATGTCACCACCTCCAAGAGGCATTCCCTAACTTTCTTATCTCACCCTACAAACACAAAGTCACCCCTTTCTCTATGTTTCTTTCCCACATAGCACCCAGTATGATCTGCAATGATGGTGTGAATTCACTGACTCCCCTAGGTCTGCCCGAACACCTCTGAGTCCCCTGTGCCTGGCACACATTAAGAACTCAATAAATATCTGCTGAATAAATACTGAAGAAGTGAAATAGATATGTTATCACCTCATCTTGCAAATATGGAAACTGAGGCACAGAAAAGCTAAGAAGCTGGCCCCAGGCCACATGCTTATGAAATGACCCATTTTAATTCAGACCAGCGGTCAGCAGAATCCACAATGTGAGCCCTACTGCTCGGGGCTCCCAGGGGCACAGATTCCCATGGGAACCTCGCTGACACATGGGTTAGAGGAAAAGGAGGGCTGAGGAATTTCAGAGCAGAGACCAGTTTCACGATTACACACCCTGACCAGGAGCTGCTTTTCCCAGCAAGGCGCCACCAAAGCCAGAAAGAGAAACTGAAAAGCTGAGTGCCATAAGCCACCAGGATCTTGACTTCCCCTAGATGCTGGCTGGGCCCCTCGCGTATGGGGTTTGAGGACCTGCCAAAGTAGGGAGGAGAATGTTCCCACACATCTGGCTCTGGCTGTGGTTTAGCAAGCTGTGGACATAGGGTTGGTCTATCCGCCCTGTGACAAGAGGTCATTGTGCCAAGCATCGACTCCATGCCTGGCATTTTGCCCTTGGCTCTGCATGTCTGGCTGCTCTGTGAGGTACGAGATGTTCAGAGCTCACTTTGCAGTTGGGGCAAATGAGGTACCAAGAGGGCAGACCGCTTGCCCAAGGTCATGCAGCAGGTCTGGGGTCAGAGCCTGGTCCCATCCTGCCCAGCACTCTGAGTCCCCTCAGGGTTTCGCACTGCCTGGCTTCCTGTGAGTCTGGTGCCCAGCCCTCCAGGGAGAACAGCCCACAAGGCGGATGCTTGTCAATCAGCAGATTTCTTTTTCTCTTTCAGCATCTGGATTTGGTTTCATTTTGAACACAGGACTTAGAAAATGAAACCAAAGCTGTCTGTCACTGGTGGCAGTGAGGAGAACCCACATGTGCTGAGTGTACCCTTAGAAGCTTCCCTGCTCCCTTGCTGTGCCTTCCCTGACCTGTGGTCCCTGGACTAGGGGTTATAAGGCAGTGCTTTGGGAGGCCAGGGCAGGAGGGTCACTTAAGGATAGGAGTTCAAGACCAGCCTGGGCAATGTAGTGAGACCCCATCTCTACAAAAAATTTAAAAAATTAGCCAGGTGTGGTGGCATGTGCCTGTAGTCTCAGCTGCTCAGGAGGCTGAGATGGGAGAATCTCTTGAGCCCATGAGGTCGAGGCTATAGTGCCTCCTCGATCCTATCACTACACTCCAGCCTGAGCAACACAGCAACACTCCATCTCTTTGAAAAAATGGACACAGGGGTTGAAGCCATGTGTCTGTGGGCTCCAACACACAGCCACACCCACAGGCACACTCGGATGAACAACAGCAAACATCTACCGAGTGCTTATTATATGCTATGGGTTGTTTTAAGCACCTGACCCCATATTCACTCATTTAATTCCCACACAACCCCGGGAGGGAGGTACTGTTGTGTTTTTCTTTTTGAGACAGGGTCTTACTCTGTTGCCCAGGCTGGAGTGCAGTGATGAAATTATGGCTCACTGCAGCCTCGACCTCTTGGGCTCAAGCAATCCTCCTGCCTCAGCCTCCCAAGTAGCTGGGACTACAGGTACAAGCCACTATGCCTGGCTGATTTTTGTACTTTTTTTTTTTTTGTAGAGAAGGGGGTCTCACTTTGTTGCCCAGGCTTGTTCTCAAACTCCTGGGCTCAAGCAATCCTCCTGTCTTGGCCTCCCAAGTGCTGGGATTATAGGCATGAGCTACTGTGCCCTGCTAGAGGTACTATTATTATCCCCATTTCACAGATAAAGAAACCATGGCAGAGAGATTAATTACACGCTGAAGGTCACAAGAATAGAAAGGTGCAGAGTTGGAGCTAGGTCTCCTTGTAATTCCATTACCCACCGCAGAGTGTGGCCCCCAGCAGATGTTCAGTGGTCATCTCTCGAGTGATCACACACCTGACCTCTGGTGCAGGCAAAGCTCTGCATCTTCTCTTACCTCTTACACACGCACAACCTAGGAGGCTACATCAATGACCACCACTAGCCCTGGCCAAACGCAGATTCAGGGTATTGATGGGGTGCTAAGCCAGGCTGATTCTGGGTCACCCCCTGTGTTCAGGAGGTGAATAAAGACCTAGGCTCTGCCTGGGGAAGAAGGCATCCTGGGGCCAGGGAGGCGGGAAGAAGGACCAGGCACCAGGACTTCCAGGGGAGAAGCTGTCTGGGCTGTCACCTGAGAGCTGTCTGTAGAGGGCAGTGTGCCCCAGTGTGAGACCAGTCACCAAGTCCCCAGCCTACCCAGGCTTTTGTGTGGCCCCTTGCGATGCTGGGGCTCCCCACATGCCTTCATTCAAAAATACACGGAGCAGCCAGGCACCTACTCCATGGCCTCGCACGACAATGGGAATCACTAAATCACCAAAACGCGTGCAAAAGACAGCCCTGACCACCGACCGCTCACCATCCCAAGCTCCGGGTGTGTGTGTGGTGGGAAGGCAGTCTTTGAAGGGCAGATGCTTGACGGAGCAGTAGGAAGGGGAAATCTATGAGGAAGGGGTCGAGGGAGATGAGGGCTAGGAAACCAGGTTTTGGGATTCATCACGTCTGAGAATGCACCATTTCTTCACTGGGTTCCAATCTGATGTCGTCCAGCTGCTCCTCTCCCCAAAATGAAGACGGGGAAGGCGGGATCCAGGTCCAGAGCTCCCAATCTGCAAGCCATTGCAAATCCCAGCCCCTCCCTGGCCTCAGTTTCTTCCGCTGCCGGGTAGTGGGAGCGCAGGGAGGGCAGTCGAGGCCACCAGGGACCTTGCCCGGCCCCGCCCAGTTTCCGAGGAACTGGGCCGGGGTGGAGGCGCCCGCGCCGCCAGGGTTCCTCTGAAGCTTGTGGTCAGGCCGCCGCTTCCCGGGAAGCCCGAGCCAAGACCAGAGGCAGCGGCCGGCAGGGCTTCGGGACAGGAGGGAGGGCGACTGAGGGAGTCGATGGCGGGTGAAGCAGGGGCTAGGAAGGGGTCTAGGGGTGGGGTCAGGCTCAGGGTTGGGGACAGGTTCTGTGGCCTCCTGGGGGGATCTGGCTGCAACGGAGGAGAGGACAGGGCTCTGTCCCCGGCGGGTGTGGAGACACCTGGGGTGGAGGAGGGTGTGTCAGGGAGCGTCCCAATAGGGCCTGGCGGCAGAAAGTGGAACCCGAGGTAGCGGGGCAAAAGCGGGGTCGCCAAGTCCGAAAGAGGCGTCCGAGAAGTGGCCGGAAGGCGCAGGGTCGGGGCCAGGGGCCCTCGAGGGACGGGTGCTGGGGCAGCTGCGAACAGGCGGGCGAGAGGGTCCAGAGGAGGGGTGCAGACGGCCGGAGCGGTCCCCGCCGGACGCCACGGCAGAAAGAGAAACCGAAAGTGGAGCTGGGGGCGGGGCCTGCGGGGGGCGGGGCCTCCCGCCGTCGCTTGCCCCGCCTCCCAGCTGGTTTAAAAGACTGGCGCAGGGGCGGGCGCCGAGCAGAGCGAGCTGCGGCCGTGGCAGCTGCACGGCTCCTGGCCCCGGAGCATGCGCGAGAGCCGCCCCGGAGCGTCCCGGAGCCCCCCGCTGCCCCGCCCGCGGCGCCCCGCGCCCCGCCGCCAGGTGAGCCGAGCCCTGGGCGAGGAGGCGGGAGGGAGGAGGAAGGGGAGTCCACGGCAGCCAGGAGTCGGGCGGGCCTCGGGGGCTGCAGGATGGGGTCGCGACTGCCACGCCCCTTGCCCCCGCCGGCCCCACCCAGGCAGCCCCCCGCGCGCGGGTCTCCGACAGCACAGCCTTTCTCTGGTCCTAGCCCAAATCTCCCGGACCAGGCGCGGGTCCTAGCCTCGCCAGCAGGCGGCGGGCGCGGGGCGGCGAGCCGGGGCCGGACGGCTGGAGCCGGAGCCGGCTGCTCTCCACGCCCCCCTCTCGGTGCTGCCTGGAGGCCGGACTCCGCCTCCACCGAGCCCCCACCCGCCGGGAAGAGTTCCGCGGAGTACAGAGCCCATTTTCTAGCTGTGCCCACTGAGGCTGAACGGTGCCGCGCGGACTTGGTGCTCCGCGCTCGCCCCCTAGGGCCGGATCCACCGGGAGCGCCGCCCTCCCTAGTTGCCCGGCTGGCGCTCACCTGCCCGGTCCCGCAGCGCCCCAGCTCACCGCCTTGTCTCCCCCGCAGCGCACCCCCGGACGCTATGGCCCACCCCTCCGGCTGGCCCCTCCTGTAGGATGGTAGCACACAACCAGGTGGCAGCCGACAATGCAGTCTCCACAGCAGCAGAGCCCCGACGGCGGCCAGAGCCTTCCTCCTCTTCCTCCTCCTCGCCCGCGGCCCCCGCGCGCCCGCGGCCGTGCCCGGCGGTCCCGGCCCCGGCCCCGGCCCCGGCCCCCGGCGACACGCACTTCCGCACGTTCCGTTCGCACGCCGATTACCGGCGCATCACGCGCGCCAGCGCGCTTCTCGACGCCTGCGGCTTCTACTGGGGGCCCCTGAGCGTGCACGGAGCACACGAGCGGCTGCGCGCCGAGCCCGTGGGCACCTTCCTGGTGCGCGACAGCCGCCAGCGGAACTGCTTCTTCGCCCTCAGCGTGAAGATGGCCTCGGGCCCCACGAGCATCCGCGTGCACTTCCAGGCCGGCCGCTTCCACCTGGACGGCAGCCGCGAGAGCTTCGACTGCCTCTTCGAGTTGCTGGAGCACTACGTGGCGGCGCCGCGTCGCATGCTGGGGACCCCGCTGCGCCAGCGCCGCGTCCGGCCGCTGCAGGAGCTGTGCCGCCAGCGCATCGTGGCCACCGTGGGCCGCGAGAACCTGGCGCGCATCCCCCTCAACCCCGTCCTCCGCGACTACTTAAGCTCCTTCCCCTTCCAGATCTGACCGGCCGCGCCCGCCGTGCAAGCAGCATTAACTGGGGTGCCGTGTTATTTTCTGTTATTTGCCTGGAGCTACGGGGTGGGTACCTTCCCCTGCCTGGGTTGGAGGGAGCGGGTGGGTGTAGGGGCAAGGCGCCTCCCGCCCTCGGCTGGAGACGAGGCCTGGAGACGAGGCTGCAGACCCCTTCTCACCTCTTGAGGGGGTTCTCCCCCTCCTGGTGCTCCCTCGGGGTCCCCCTGGTTGTTGTAGCAGCTTAACTTAACTGTATCTGGGGCCAGGACCTGAACTCGCACCCTCCTACCTCTTCATGTTTACATATACCCAGTATCTTTGCACAAACCAGGGGTTGGGGGAGGGTCTCTGGCTTTATTTTTCTGCTGTGCAGAATCCTATTTTATATTTTTTAAAGCCAGTTTAGGTAATAAACTTTATTATGAAAGTTTTTTTTTAAAAAAAAAAAAAAAAAAAAAGGTTTCTAGAACGTGTGCTTTGGCCAAAACTTTAACTTGGTTCTGAACAGGTCCAGGGAAGAGGGTCCTAAGGCTGACCTGCTGGGCTGCAGGTGGTGTACCGGGCCTGCTCTGTGGCTGGGCATCCCCCAGGGTTCCACCCACAACTCTCCAGGGAGAGAAACGGTTGGTCTAGTTTTGGCGTGTGTCCAGTAAGACAGCAGCTCCCGTTTGAGCGCTTTGTCTGTGCCAGCCCTAATTCTGTGCTTTGCATGCTTAAATTTACTTAATCCTATAGAGAGAGGCATAACCCTGTGAGGCACGGGCTCTTATCCCCATTCTACAGAAGAGAAAACCGAGTAAATCTGCCAATGGCCATTCCTGTCAAAGACAATACTTGGGCCGTTTTTTTGGCTGTCCACTAAGCATCTGCTTGAAATGGATAACAGAGAGGAAACTTCTTTGGTTCTATGACCACAACAGCTTCCAGGAAGAGGGTGGGGGTGGGGGCTTAGTGAGTTTTTGGAAGGAGGAGTGGCACATTCTGAACCAGCATCAAGGGATACTCATTTGAGATGAGATGGGGGATACAGGGCTGGGTCTAGCTTCCTTCTTGTCACGCTGTTCTGTCTTGTGTACTTTTTGGTGAACACACGACTTGGAGCCAGAAAGAGGCTCTGTGGTCTGTGGTGGCGGGAGGGTGCTGCTGGCGGCTAGGGCAATTCCCCTTGCCTCCCTGGGCCTCCACCTTTCTAAGGGCAACTTTCTGTGCATCATATAGGAGACTGATGTTTTCAGGAGCCAGGGAAGGGAAGGGTGGCTCCAGGATGTTTGTGGGGCTGGCCCACAGCACCACAAAGTGCCCAGGACCTGGGTTTCTGGCAACTTCTGTGTCTTTGGCCAGCCTGACACATGGACCATGCTGGTAACTCAACACATGGTGAACTGAGTCATTTTCAGGTTAAGGGTTAAGCAACCTGATGGATACATCACACTTCATCTTTAGAAGCTAAAGTGGCCCTCTTCAGCCTTGGACACACATATAATAGTGTCCTAATGCTTAATAATACCTTTCAGACTTGGAAGTACAGCATAAAATTAACTTGATGGTCGAAGAGCCAGAGCAGCCCAGGCCTGTCTTGGGGATTAAATAGGCTCCAGGCCTTTAAGGATGGCCAGAAGAGATTCAGGATCTCAGAGAGCTTTGGCCATTTCATCCCTTAGTAAGGTGAAGTGGGAGGGAAGGAGGTGATGTTTTACCTCGACCTCCAAAGAATCTCTGCTTTTTCTTTTTTTTTCTTTTGCCATGCCCCTGCCCTTCCTTCTCTGAGGTGGATTAAGTCCTGTCCTTGTTCTTTTCTGTCTGTTACCTCCTGTGGGCAGTGTTTGAAGAAACAGAAATCCAAGATGGCAATGCTTGGGGATCGGGTTGTAATACTAGTGATGCAGACCCTTAGTGACCACTTGCTGGCTGTGCTGGCCCCATTTGACAGATGGGAAAACAGGCTCAGAGAGGCAAAGCAGGACCACAAGGGGTGGAGCCAGATTTTGCAAACCCACTCAGGACTTTTTCAGAGACTGGGTACCACTAGGCAACCCGAGGACCTAACCGTTGCAGTAATAATAACAGCAGCAGCTGCTTGTATTTCTATGTAGCACTGACTGTGCAGGAGCCGCTCCCAGGTCCCGCATCACCTACTTGAAGCATTCAGCTCACACCCAGCCTTCTGATTTAGGTACTGTGAACATCTCCATTTTACAGATGGGAAAACAGGACCTCCTCAAAGGAGGGGTCAACTAGCAGGTAGCTTGTAATATGTTTTTTTTTCCCTTCTTTGAAAAAAGTATAAAAAACACATTTTCCTTACACAAGTGTTGGGTGTCCAAACCCATTCCCCCTGTAGAACTTGAAGCAGAACAGCTAAGAGTAAAGGCCCCTCTGATCACACTTCCCAGAGCTGGCCCCTTCCTCCTTTTATGAGTCATTTAAAATAAATCTATGCTAACATAGGTACAGTGACCTAAAGCCCTGGGACCTAAAACCCACGTCCCGTGTGACTAAAAGTGTGTGCAGGCACCACTGAAGGGGGAAAAGGCTGTGTGTGTGTGTGTGTGTGTGTGTGTGTGTGTGTGTGCGCGCGCGCATGCGCGCACTAGCGCCATGTGGCTTCCCGGGTGGTGTAGATCTCTCTCAAACCTCAGCTTCATGATTCAGCAGCGCTGACGTCAATTTACAAGAATGAAAAGTGAGAGGAGGGTTTGTGTGCGCAAGGGAGTGAGTTGGGGCCCCAGGTGCAGTGGAGGTGTCCTCCCCACTGAGCAGGTAAGCCAGGGCAGTGTGGCAGGCACCATGAGAAAGGAGGCACTCTTTGGAATGATGAGGACTGTGTGTGGGTGTGGGGACAGCCTGTGACCAGCCTCCAAGTCACCCCTGAGCTGAAAACTCTGGCCCCCATTTTCCATATGAGGAAATGGAGGCTCAGACAAGTGCAGATACCTACTCAAGGTGACACAGCTCAAAAGTGATGGCCAGGACTTGGACCAAGTCTATCCCACTCTAAACAAGATGGGTTTCTTACTTTTTTTTTTTTTTTTTTGAGGCAGAGTCTCACTTTGTCGCCCAGGCTGGAGTGCAGTGGCGCGATCTCGGCTCACAGCAAGCTCCGCCTCCTGGGTTCACGCCATTCTCCTGCCTCAGCCTCCCAGTAGCTGGGACTACAGGCGCCCGCCACCTCGCCCGGCTAGTTTTTTGTATTTTTAGTAGAGACGGGCTTTCACCATGTTAGCCAGGGATGGTCTCGATCTCCCGACCTCGTGATCCACCCGCCTCAGCCTCCCAAAGTGCTGGGATTACAGGCTTGAGCCACCACGCCTGGCCTTTTTTTTTTTTTTTTTAAAGACAGAGTCTCGCTATGTCACCTAGACTGGAATGCAGTGGCGAGATCACAGGTCACCACAGAATCAAACTCCTGGGTTCAAGCAATCCTCCCACCTCAGCCCAGGGACTGAGTAGCTGGGACTACAGGTGTGAGCCACCGCACCCATCTAGTTTTCTTGTTTTTGGTAGAGATGGGGCCTCACTATGTTGCCCTGGCTGGTCTCAAACTCCTGGGCTCAAGTGATCCTCCCACCTCAGCCTCCCAGAGTGTTGGGATTACAGGCATGAATCATTGTGCCCAGCCCAGGATGGGTTTCTTAGATAGTGGGAGAGGGGATGGGATAAGGGAGGACTCTGGTGAAAATGCATATTCCTAGGCCTCACCTCCTCCTACTTGATACTCCCAACCTTATCAGTAGGTACTGTCATTATCCCAGGAAGTGGCGAACTGAGCCTCTTCTATGACATAATAGGTAGAATGTGCTTAGCCCACGACTTAGCATGTAGTAGGTGCTAAATGCATCTCTGAATGATGAGGTGCCAATAATGATAGTTGAGGTTCATATAGCAAACACTGATTGAGCGCCTCCTATGTTACAAGCATTATCCTTTTTCTCCTCTTTTTTTCTTTTTTTCTTTTTTCTTTCTTTTTTTTTAAAGAGATGGGGTCTCACTCTGTTACCCAGGCTGGAGTGGAGTGGTGTGATCATAGCTCCTGTAGCCTTGACCTCCTGGGCTCAAGCGATCCTCCCACCTCAGCCTCCTGAGTAGCTGGGACCACAGGCGTGCACCACCATGCCTGGCTAATTTATTTTTGCCAAGATGGGGTCTCCGTATGTTGCCTAGGCCAGTCTTGAACTCCGGGACTCAAGTGATCCTCTCACCTCAGCCTCCCAAGATGCTAGGATTATAGGTGTGAGCCACTGCGCCCAGCCAGACATTAATCTAAGCCAAAAAGATATAGGAATGAACAAAATAGAGGGGTCTGACCCTTGCCTACGGAGTTTACATTCAGGGCCTTGGACAGTAAATAACTAAACACGAAATAAAGGAAAAGGAAGATTCCAAGTACATAGTGACAGTGGTCAGATAAAACTCGACAGGGTAGTTGGACAGTGAATAGGGCCCTTTTAGAGAGAAAGGTCAGGAGGTGACACTGAAATTATTGTGCCTGGAATGACAGGAAGGCGCCAGCCAGGCAAAGCCAGGAGATGAGATGAGCAGTCCACGCAGAGGGAAGAGCTAGCGCAAAGGCGCTCAGTCAGGAAGGAGTTCGGCCCATTCAAGAAGGCTGGCGGAGTGGGAGGGGTGAAGTGGGAGGGATGGGCAGGGGCCCGGGCACGTGGGGCCCTGTAGACCTTGGTGGAAAGCGTGGATTTCAAGATTGATGGGGGACGTGGAGGTGACCTGATCTGACCTGGCTGCTGGGTGGAGATGATCTGAGCAGAGGACCTGGGAGGTGGGCTTTGGCTTCCTGCCTCAGGTGTATATTTACAAGGGAGCGGTTCATTCTTGGCCAGGCCCCTTGGCTCCAGCCAATCAGACCAACGGCAAGGGAAGGCCACAGGACCTGCCTAGTGGATGCTGGGACAAGGTGGGTGTGGCCAGTTCCACCTGGATGCCAGCTTCGTACATCTCACCTGGCCTCCCACTGCCATCACTCAGAGCCTCCCCAGGGCTGGGAGTTTACCAGGAATAACACGGTGGGCTTGGCCTGATTTGGGGGTAGGGGGTATCTAGTTTCCCCCAGAGAAGGAAGCACAGTTTTCACCAAAGCACATTCACACAGTGACAACGGTGCCCAGGTGGGCGCTCAAATTATCCCAACCATGGTCCTGGCTCTGGGACCCAACAGACGACGCTCAGGGGAAACGGGTTCCAGGCTCTACAATGACTTTACGGCCCCAGTACAACCTTCCCTATCCCCTCCTTCCCCCGACACCCAGGGCGAGTCCGGCATCCCACACCGCAGCCCTGCGTGGCTCCCCACGCACACTGAAGGCCCACGTCCCACGACGGCCCAGGGGTCTGGGCAAGGCACTCACCGCGCTTCCTCCTGTTTCAGGTCCTTTGCTCGTGCTGCTCCCTGGTCCCGTGCATCAGGAGTGCCCTCTACCAGCCAGGGTCGGGGTCGAGGCAGATAAACGAAAACTGGTCAGTTTTTATCCAGCTGAGACCCCACGGCTCCTGCACTCTCGGCCCCCACGTGCCGCGCCAGTGACGTCATTGCGCCGCTCTCCCCACCAACCGCTGCCCCGGCCCACTCGGCGTGGCTCGGCCACGCTCGGCTTCACTTGGCTCGGCTCGGCCAAACTCGTCTTCCCTGGGCTTCCTCTCGGACTCCCGGAAGCACTGCTGGCCCCGCAGCCCTTCTGACCTTCACGTGGTTCCCAGTCCTCGTGGTCCGTCCTGCCTGCTGGGATCTCAGGGCTCTTGGAACAGCCCAGGCCCGGGAAGGGCATGTCCCAAGGGCATGCCACGTCAAGGCCAGAATAGCGAGCCCTCTCCCACACCCTGTGGTCCTCAGAGACCAACGTGGGCTCCCACCGCATTCCAGTCCACAGCAACCCCTGCCTACCCAGCCTCACATAGACCTTAGGTCTTGAACCTCTTTTCCTATCTGGAAATGAGGTTAAGAACTAGCCACCTCGTGAGTGAAGTTCAATCAAAGGATCCCTGAAAAGTGCTTAACACGTGATGTGTGCCCAGTCGTTGGAAACAGCCCTCTCTGCTTGATTCTTTCATTGCTGTTGGTTTTTTATTTGTTTTGTTGTTGTTGTTTGAAACACTGTCTTATTGACTGGGCGCGGTGGCTCACGCCTGTAATCCCAGCACTTTGGGAGGCAAAGGTGGGCGGATCACTTGAGACCAGGAGTTCGACACCAGCCTGGCCAACATGGTGAAACCCCATCTCTACTAAAAATACAAAAATTAGCCGGGCGTGGTGGTGTGCACCTGTAGTCCCAGTGACCAGGGATGCTGAGGTAGGAGACTCGCTTAAACCTGGGAGGCAGAGGTTGCAGTGAGCCGAGATCGCACCACTGCAATCCAGCCTGGCTGACAGAGCAAGACTCCGCCTCAAAACAAAACAAAAAAAACAAACAAACGAAAAACAGTCTCACTGTCGCCCGGACTGAGTGCAATGACACAATCACAGCTCACTGCAGCCTCAAAATCCCGGGCTCAAGCAGTCCTCCTGCCTCAGCCTCCCAAGTAGCTGGGACTACAGGCGTGCAACACCACACCTGGCTATTTTTAATTTTTTACTTGAGACAGTGGTCCTGCTATCTTGACCAGGCTGGTCTCAAAATCCCGGCCTCAGCGATTCTCCCACCTTGTCTTTCCAAAGTGCTAAGATTACAGGCATGAGCCACCACACCCAGCCAGAACTATAATAATAATAATTATTTTGCATCACACCAGCTGTGCAGAGGATTTGAATCAGCATTGCCATGAAGTCAGACCCACCTGGTCCCATTCTCAGCTTGCTTCTTGCTAATAACAGCAGTGGCTGCCAGCTCACCCATGTCACTAGACGCCAGGCATGATTCTAAGTAAATCATGCGTAGTATCCCAATTAATCCTCACAAGAACTGTATGAATCAGGTGTAACTATTATTACCCTCATTTTGCAATGAGGAAACTGGGGCATAGGGTTAAATAACGGGCTTGGTCACACTGCAGGTAGATAGCAGAGCCCTGGTGGGGGGTGGGTTCTAACCCCCGGCAGCTTAATTTTATAGCCATGCCTTCATTTTCATCTCTAAGCTGAGGCTGTCACACCAGTCACTGGAGCTTCACTTGTATGTTTTTTTGTTTATTTGTTTGTTTGTTTTGTTTTTTTCTTTTGCCAGATCTGTCCAAGTCCCCAGCTGTTCTGTTATTTAATTAATATTTTCTGCAAATTAAGTTACATGATTTCCTTAAGTAAATTTTATTTCAAGGGAAATGTTTCATTACATATGTGGAAGGTAGAATCACCCGCAACAAAGAGGTAACCCTTAAGTAATGCAACGAAATCCAAACAATGTAAGTTCTAGGTAGATACTGCTGTGTTCTAAGTATTTGCTGTGTTCTGAGCAAAAGGTCTGCTCCGTGTTTGGTTGAGAGACAGAAAAAGAAAGAAGGAGGCCAGGCACAGTGGCTCACGCCTGTAATCCCAGTGCTTTGGGAGGCCGAGGTGGGCGGATCACCTGAGGTCAGGAGTTTGAGACAAGCCTGGCCAACATGGTGAAACCCTGTCTCTACTAAAAATACAAAAATTATCCAGGCATGGTGGGGCACACCTGTAATCCCAGCTACTCGGGAGGCTGAGGCAGGAGAATCAGTTGAACCTTGGAGGCAGAGGTTTCAGTGAGCCAAGATCACTGCCACCGCAATCCAGCATGGGTGACAGACTGTCTCAAAAAAAAAAAGAAAAGAAAAGATAAAAAGAAGAAGAAGGAGAGGCTGGGTGCAGTGGCTCACGCCTGTAATCCCAGCACTTTGGAAGGTTGAAGTGGGTGGATCACATGAGGTCAGGAGTTCAAGACCAGCCTGGTCAACATGGTGAAACCCCATTTCTACAAAAATACAAAAATTAGCTGGGCATGATGGCAGGTACCTGTAGTCCCCAGCTATTTGGGAGATTGAGGCGGGAGAATTGCTTGAACCCAGGAGGTGGAGGTTGCAGTGAGCCAAGATTGCGCCATTGCACTCTAGCCTGGGTGACAGAGTGAGACTCTGTTTCAAAAAAAAAAAAGGGAGAAGGAGAAGGGGGAGTATTAGCAAGCATTAGAGAGGTGTTTATGGCACAATAGCACCAACATGAGACTTTCATTTTGACTTAAGCAGAAAGACTACAAGAGGATGAAAATATGAAATCATGGTTTCACAGAGGAGGAAGAGGCCTAAATGTTTTATGAAAATGTCCATGTTTCGCCTAAAACTCCCACCCAGAGACCCTCCAGGGCACTCGTCCCATGCCTGGAGAAACACTGCCAGCTGTGTGTTATTGACAAGTAGCCCCTTCAGTGATGCTGAGCCTCAGTTTTCTCACCTGTGAAATGGCATAGGCACCCAGAGCTCAGTGTGTGAAGGATTAAAAGAAAGTGGTAATAGGCCTGGCAAGGTAGCTAATGCCTGTAATCCCAGCACTTTGGGAGGCCAAGACAAAGGCAGGCGGATTGCTTGAACTCAGGAGTTTGAGGCCAGCTTGGGCAACATGGTTGAAACCCCATCTCTACCCAGAAAAAAAAAAAAAAAGCCAGGTGTGGTGGCATTCACCTGTAGTCCCAGCTATTCCAGAGGCTGAGGCACGAGAATCGCTTGAACATGGAAGGTGGATGTTGTGATGAGCCAAGGTCATGCCACTGCACTCCAGCCTGAGTGACAGAGTGAGACTCTGTCTCCAAAATAATAATTATAATAATAAAATAAATAGTGATAATAAACTGTGCAGCCCGGTGTACGTGCTCAACTAAAGGGATGATATTCCCAGGTCAGGCTGGATCCTAACTCAGGGGACCGTGGCTCTGTCCCCAGCTTTTACTGTTGAAAATGAAACCCCCAGCTTGCCCAGCTCTGGGCATCTTTCTGCCATTTGTTGCCGAGTCCTCTTATAGCCAGCCTGTTGACAGGAAAGGCCTCAGTTGCCAGAAGTTGGGTCAAAGTGAAACTGCCTCAGGTCCAGCCTGGGCAGGGATGTGGGGGCAGGGGAGGAAGGCACACTCAAGCCTTAAAGCAGGTCCCCCTTCACTGGATTCACAATGGGGAAACTGAGGACCAGAGATGTGGGCCCAGCTCCCTTTGCAGGCATTAGGAGGGAATTGGGTATGATTACCCAAATTGCAAATTTGATCACCTTATAACCCCAGTTATACACTTAGCTCCCACTGCAAATAAAAATTACTGTCAGCTCACCCTTATCTAGCACATTCTAGTTAGGTATTATTATTGTCTACTTTTACAGATGGGGAAACTGAGGCCAGGAGAGGTTATATTTCTTGTCCATGATTTCACAGGTAGTCGAAGTAAAAGAAGCAGTATTTGAACCAAGCAAGGTGACTCCACAGTGTTCCAGTAGCTCTCAACTGCTAGATATTCAAATATGACCCCTTTTCCATTAAACTTGAGGCCCCCCCACCATCTGGCCTCAATGTACATTTCCAACCACATCTCGTTCCTGTCACACTCCTCATCTGCTCCCGTTTACCCCAATTTCTCATGGTTCCCTAGGCTTTCCTAGCTCCCCAGGGAAAGCCTTTGCTGTTTTGCTTGCTTTCTTTTCACTTGGCAAACTCCTACTCAACCTTAAAAACCCAACTCAGCAAATACCTCCCCTAGGAGGCTCTCCTTGACTTTTTCCACTGGGTCCCACTGCCTCTGTTAAAGTCCACGTGAGGGACTGCCAAGAGGTTGCTCTGTCTTACAGATTGAGTGCCAAGAGGGCAGGGACCTCTCTGAGAGAGTTTAACCTCTGTAACATAAGCAAGTTTACTTAATCACTGATTAAACCACTTTGTGCCTCAGTTTCCCCATTTGTTGATCATGAATTATCATTGTCACTATCTCCCAGGACTATTAAGGGGATGTAAATGCTTGAATATCGTGAAGTGCTTAGAAGCATGCCTGGTACAAAGAAAGTTCTCTAGAAAAAAAAAAAAAAAATTCTCTAGAGATGAGATACCAGTCCCACATCAAGTGCAGATAATGGGCTAAGTAACCAAGGAGCAATGGCGACAAGGATGCAAATGGGGTGGGGCGCGGTGGCTCACACCTGTAATCCCAGCACGTGGGGAGGCTGAGGCGGGCAGATCACTTTAGATCTGGAGTTTGAGACCAGCCTGGGCAACATGGCGAAACCCCGTCTCTACTAAAAATACAAAAATTAGCCGAGTGTGGTGGTGTGTGTCAGTAATCCCAGCTTCTCAGGAGGCTGAGGCAGGAGAATCACTTGAACTCAGGAGATGGAGGTTACAGTGAGTTGAGATTGCACCACTGTTCTCCAGCCTGGGTGTCAGAGCAAGACTCCATCTCAAAAAAAAAAAAAAAAAAAAAAAAAAGGATGCAACGGAGGGAAGGAGGAACCAGGGCACAGGGGTGAAGGAGACACTAACTCAGCCCCTCCCCAGGTGCAGATATGGTGTCCCGCCCCATCATGTGTCAGGCATAAAACTGGTGAATATTTTCTTTCTTTTTTCTTTTCTCCAAATTCCTGGTTTAATAAAGACTTGTTTGTTTTGAGGAAAAAAGGTCCCAAACATCAGGCTGTTCACAAAAATAACCCACAGTATCAACGTTAGAAAGCAAATCTTTTTTTTTTTTTTTTTTTGAGACAGAGTCTCGCTCTGTCGCCCAGGCTGGAGTGCAGTGGCGCAATCTCGGCTCACTGCAAGCTCCGCCTCCTGGGTTCACGCCATTCTACTGCCTCAGCCTCCCAAGTAGCTGGGACTACAGGCGCCCGCCACCACGCCCGACTAATTTTTTTTTTTTTTGTATTTTTTAGTAGAGACAGGGTTTCATCGTGATAGCAAGGATGGTCTCAATCTCCTGACCTCGTGATCCGCCCGCCTTGGCCTCCCAAAGTGCTGGGTTTACAGATGTGAGCCACCACGCCTGGCTTAGAAAACAAATCTTAAGACTATAACACTAATTATTTTTCTAGAGGCTGCATTTGAGGTGCCAACTCTCATTCACAAAAATACATTGTTACATTTGTACATTTGTTACATTGTACATTGTTACACATGCCAACTCATTCACAAAAATACATTGTTACATTTGTGCATTTCTTACATCCTACATTGTTACACAGCACACTGATGTAGGACTGTAACACACATACTTCTAACTCAAAGCTGCTTTTAGGAGCTCATCAACTCAATAGATTGCCTTTGCAGTTAGGGAAGCAACTACTGAACTTATGTATGAATGAAAAGAACTGCACTCCCTACATGACAAGAGAATATTTTGGAGACAGTTGATAAAACCATACATCCTTTTTATTGTTAAGTCATAAAGAGGTGTCAAAATTAAAAGCAAAAATTACAGGGTAAGACTTAAAACTACGAGGAGTGTCAGAGGAAGTGAAAATGGGACTAGGCTCAGGGCAATATGAATTAATGAACATGGGAAGGACAAGGATGAGGAGGACGGTGAGCACATGCTGAAGATACTAGAAGAGAGGATCTGGTGAAACATTTGACCTTAGACAAGCACCTAGGCAAAGAAATAACGGGCTAAGATTTCTAAGCCCCTTTATGTGCTTACAAGTCATCTTCGCCATTGGCACTGTCTGTCATGCTCTCCTTCCTCAGCCTCCTTTTCATCATCCTTGATCAACTCCAGCTGGTCATCCTCTCATCTTCATTATCCTCATCATCCACGAGGTCCCTCTCCTCAGCAGAGTCATGTGCACCCCCCTCAGACTCTATCTTCACATGAGTCTCATGTGAGCTGCTGCTCTGCTCCTCTTCGGACTTATCATTCTTCATCTCTACTCCTTGTTTGCTCTGTTTCTTTTCCATTTTTTCCAGGTTTTCCAGGAGAGAATCCACGTTTCATTTTATCTGGGTCAACTCCTTCTTAATGACCTGAAGGTCATCTCCTTTCAACTTTCCGGACTTGGAAGATCCCTGCTGTCCACTCTTACAAATGAAGCCACTTTTGCCCCTTCGTGAAGTGTTTCCTCATACACGCTGACATTTCAAGGGCACTACAGCCCCAGCAATAGAAGGAGGAGGAGGTACACGTGCTGGGTAACTGCACATCCTATCAGAATAGTCCCATTAAAAGTCATAGTCCAAGTCAAAAGAGGAGCTGAGTAGAGGGATGGAGAAGGGTGTTCTGTTTCTGACCCATACATCTCCACTGCTGATCATTTCACGCCTGCTTTTCCTCGGTTCACTTTTGGCTCTGCAGCCAGGTTAATATCTAACACCCGGCCAGCGATTATTCTGCCTTCCGCTCCTGCTACACCAGCCCGGGCATTTCTCTCATTAACATATTGAACGAAAGCAAAGCCCTTATGAACAGCGCAGCCCACACTTTTGCCATACTTTGAAAAGATTGCCTCCACATCAGATTTCTTGACCACAAGAGTGTTGAGATTCCCAATGAACACACGTTCATGGGGCGAGGATCTGTCTTGTTGGTAACATTGCTGGCCATTGTGTTTGATGATAAGGTTTCTCACAAAGCCGAAAACGTAGCTGAAGATCAAAAAGATCTCACAGGAGCAGGGAGGGAGAAGAGATTCAATTCTGAGTCTCCTACTCCTGGGTTCTACGTGGCGAAGCCAACTGCTGCTCGAGGTCGGCAACACGGCCACAACCGCTCAGTCTTCATCTCTTCACCCCCACCCCCTTTCTTTAAAAAAAAAAATAGAGGCTGGGCTCGGTGGCTCACGCCTGTAATCCCAGCACTTTGGGAGGCCGAGACGGGTGGATCACGAGGTCAGGAGATTGAGACCATCCTGGCTAACATGGTGAAACCCCGTCTCTACTAAAAATACAAAAAAATTAGCCAGGAGTGGTGGCAGGCGCCTATAATCCCAGCTACTCGGGGGACTGAGGCAGAAGAATGGCCTGAATGCAGGAGGCAGAGCTTGCAGTGAGCCAAAATTGTGCCACCGCACTCCAGCCTGGGCAACTGAGCGAGACTCCATCTCAAAAAAAAAAAAAAATAGAATCTTCCTATGCTGCCCAGGCTGGTCTCGAACTCCTGGGCTTAAGCAAGCTACCTGCCTCAGCCTTCCAAAGTGCCAGGATTACAGGGGTGAGCCACCACACCTGGCTGCAAACATTCTCTTAATGGTTGTATTTATTTCAGTGTGTATTAGGGGAAAATGTATCTCATAAAACCTTAGATGTTATGGTTATTATTCCCCGAGACAACACTAAAGTAGACATTTAGATTTCTTTAATGTTCAGGGGAACATTTGTTTAGAACAATATGGTAAAAAATTGTTTTTGGGCGTGGTGGGTGACATCTGTAATCCCAGCACTTTTGGAGGCCAAGACAGGTGGATTGCTTGAGCCCAGAAGCTCAAGACCAGCCTGGGCAATATGGTGAAACCCCATCTCTACAAAAAATACAAAAATTAGCTGGGCCTGGCAGTGCACATCTATAGTCCCAACAAGCAGGAGGCTGAGGTGGGAGGATCGCTGAAGCCTGGGAGGTCAAGGCTACAGCAAGCTGTGATTATACCACTGCACTCCAGCCTGGGGTGACAGAGCGAGACAACAATAACAAAACAACAGATAACACACATACAGTAATAACAAAAACATTGTCTTACGTGAATGAGGCAGTTTGAGGAATGCTGAATAAAGACAAGTGAGAGAGGCATATTGGGGGAAAAGAGACAGAGAGATAGACAGAAGGGGAGAGAAACAAAGAGAGAGTTGGGGAGATAAGGGAGAAAGGGATGGAGCCACCCAGAGAGGATGGAGAGAGAAGGAGCAACACATACAGATGGACGGACAGAGAGGGAGAGGAGAGAAGGGGGGAAATGGGAAGGAAATTCAAGGGGAAAATGAGAAGGAAAAGAAGGAAGAAAAGAGAAAACAGGGAGAGAACCTAAGGACAACAGAAAGGAGACATGGATGAACGAATGAGTGAGTGAAGGAATGAATAATCTAAGGCATGTATAAAATAAACGGCGAGGCCGGTTGCAGTGGCTCACACCTGTCATCCCAGCACTTTGGGAGGCCAAGGCAGAAGGATGGTTGGAGCCCAGGAGTTTGAGACCAGCCTGAGCAACATAGCGAGTTCCCTGTTTCTACAAAAAATACAAAAATTAACCAGGTGTGGGCCGGGCGCGGTGGCTCAAGCCTGTAATCCCAGCACTTTGGGAGGCCGAGACGGGCGGATCACGAGGTCAGCAGTTCGAGACCATCCTGGCTAACACGGCGAAACCCCGTCTCTACTAAAAAATACAAAAAAAAAACTAGCCGGGCGAGGTGGTGGGCGCCTGTAGTCCCAGCTACTCGGGAGGCTGAGGCAGGAGAATGGCGTAAAAACCCGGGAGGCGGAGCTTGCAATGAGCTGAGATCCGGCCACTGCACTCCAGCCTGGGCGACACAGCGAGACTCCGTCTCAAAAAATAAAAATAAAAATAAAAAAAATTAACCAGGTGTGGTAGTGCATGTCTGTGGTCCCAGCTACTTGGGAGGCTGAAGCAGGAGAATTGATTGACCCGGGAAGTCGAGGCTGCAGTGAGCTGACTGTGCCACTGCACTCCAGCCTGGGCGACAGAGCAAGATCATGTCTCAGTAAATAAACTAATAAATAAATAAAGGATAAATGGACGAGCCAGGGGCCAGGAGCCAGGATGCAGACTTTCAGATGCTGTGTCCTGCCCGGCAACCCCCAATGACGGCTGCCCACTGCACCCACCCTCATGCCTGTGTCGCTGGGGCCAAACAGAGCCACTCTGGGCTCCAGGCCTGGTCTACGTCCCGAAGTGGTGGCTATTACTTGACTCTAAGAGGCTGTGACTGCACCACCGTCCCCTCCCCACTGAGAACCCTGGGCACCTGCTTTGCTCCAGCCCCAGAAAACTGAAAGTAAAAGCCGTCCTAATCACCCTTTGCCCCAGCCTTCCTGTCCCTCAACTGGTTTCTTAGAAATCAGCCGCCTGGGCTTCCAGGTGCAGCCTGGACTTCCTCTCCTGCCTAAAGGCCCCCTCCTTCGGGAAGGTGTCATGCTGCCAGCAAAGCCGCAGTAGGAGACCTGTGCTGGAGTCGGGTGACCCCGAGAAAGCTTGGAAGGCATCTGCCGATCCTGCAAACGTTGATTCAGTGCCTTTGCATGCCAGGCACAGAGCAGTCAGAGGAATCTGAGCTGTTCATAGTTAGGATAAAAAGGATATAGGTGCTGGCTCACACCCGTAATCCCAGCACTTTGGGAGGCTGAGGTGGGCAGATCACTTGAGGTCAGGAGTTCGAGACCGGACTGGCCAACATAGTGAAACCCCATCTCTACTAAAAATACAAAAATTAGGCAGGTGTGGTGGTGAGAGCCTGTAATCCCATCTACTCGGGAGGCTGAGGCAGGGGGATCACTTGAACCCAGGAGGCAGAGGTTGCAGTGAGCCGAGATTCTGCCAGTGCACTCCAGCCTGGGTGACAGAGCAAGACACTGTCTCAAAACAAACAAACAGACAAACAAAAAAACAACCAACGTACCAACCAACCAACCAACAAAACAAAAAAAACCAGACTTAGACATGGCTTGAATACTACCTGATCCAGGCCTCAGCAGGAGCATGGCTAATCAGGCCTAGGAACTGTGGGGAGGATGATAGGAGATGTGAAGTCAGGGAAGGCTCCCTGGAGGAGTTGCTGTCTGAGTCTTCAAACATGGGTGGGAAGGAGTTTACCCCAGAAGCTTCAGTGGGAAAGGCATCTCAGGCAGAGGGGACAGCATCAGCAAAGGCCTGGAGGTGTGATCTCTAGCAATGGGCCTGTGTTATCTACCATCATTGGAATAACTGGCCCTGTAGTAGCCATGTGCTATGGTTTGAATGTTTGTCACCTCCAAAGCTCATGTTGAAACTGAATCCCCAGTGTGGCAGTATTGAGAGACGGGGCCTTTAAGAGGTGACTGGATCAGGAGAGACCCATGGCTTAGTGGATGAATGAGTAATAGATGAATGGGTTATCATCGTTGTGGCCCTGGTGGCTTTGTGAGAAGAGGGAGAGAGATGTGAACAAACACACTCAGCCCCCTCACCATGGGATGCCCTGTGCTGCCTCGGGACTCTGCACTGAGTCCCCACCAGCAAGAAGGCCCTCACCAAATGCAGTCCTTGATGTTGGACTTCTCAGCCTCCAGAAGTTTTCTTTATAAATTACCCAGTTTCAGGTGTTCTGTGATAAGCAACAGAAAATGAACTAAGGGCCAGGCACAGTGGCTCATGCCTGTAATCCCAGCACTTTGGGAGGCTGAGGCAGGCAGACCACCTGAGGTCAGGAGTTCGAGACCAATGTGGCCAACATGGTGAAACCCCATCTCTACAAAAATACAAAAATCAGCAGGGGCATGGTGGCAGGCACCTGTAATCCCAGCTACTCAGGAGGCTGAGGTGAGAAAGTCGCTTGAACCCAGGAGGCAGAGGTTGCTGTGAGCCAAGATTGTGCCACTGCACTCCATCCTGGGTGACAGAGCAAGACTCCGTCTCAAAAACAAAAAAAAAGAAAATGGACTATGACAGCATGTTTCTCTATTTTTTGCAAGGGAAGAAACTGAGGTTTAGAGAAGTGTTATCTGCCCAAGACTGCACAGCCTGAGTGGAAATCCAAACTTTTCTCACATGAGATACAGGCAGTGCCCCGATCCCCATCACGGCTGTCACATCCGGACCAGGGCCCAGGTTCCCACTCTACCCTTAGGGACTAACTTAAATCCTTGGCACCATCCCATGTTTGGGAGTAGAAATAAGGCTTAGAGAGTTAAGTGACTTACAGAGCTTGGATTCACACTCAGGTCGATTGGAGCCCAAAGTCCCTCCTCCTTCTGCTATATGAGGAGTCCCAGCCCTAAGAACATAGACCTGAGCCGATGGTCTCTGTCCCACATTCTAAGGAGCTGGAGGGCTGGAAAGCAGAAACCATGTGTGGAGTACTGTGAGCCAGAGTTTTGCTCTCAGAGAACTGTCCGGCCCCCATGCTGTACGGTCCTGAAGGAGCTGTCAATCACAGCACCCTGGCCAGAGATGGGGACCAGACTAGCCAATCAGAGTTCCCCATACCCCAGTTCAGGGTAGGGACATGAACTAAGCTGGACCAATCAGACACCTCCCTTTTCAGTTGAAACTAACAGAAAGTCTTCTAAATTAGGGCCCAGTTTAGCCAATGTGCCCAATGTATCAAGAGAGTTGATGAGAAAGACACGAGACAGAGCCCTGGTGCATGTGTGAGTGCCTGTATCCAGCCATGCCTGAAGTCCACGTTGATGTCCTTGTTCCATGCGCCACATTTCCTTTTTCACTTATGCTGCCTAAGTCATGTTTCTGTCACTTACAACCCAGAGTCCTAGGTAATTGGAGTCTGGTGAAAAGCAGGGGTCAGAGGTCAGGTTTGGCTGGAATGAAGTGAAATGGAGCCATGTGTCATAAGAAGAGACACAATGATCTTCCAGCGTGAAAGAGCCAAGACCAGTTTTGCCAGGAGCTGGGGCCAACAGTGGCCCCCGTCACTTGCTGATGTCTGTGGTCAAGGAAAGCTTGAGGGAGAGCAAGTGGAACACAGGGCTTCTACGTTTTCATACCCCCTGATTAACGGTTGCTTTATTTATTTAGTTAGTTAGTTTTGAGTTGGAGTCTTGCTGTCGCCCAGGCTGGGGTGCTGTGGCACGATCTTGGCTCACTGCAACCTGTGCCTCCTGGATTCAAGCGATTCTCCTGCCTCAGCCTCCCGAGGAGTTGGGATTACAGGCATGTACCACCACATCCAGCTAATTTTTGTATTTTTTATAGAGACAGGGTTTCATCATGTTGGCCAGGCTGGTCTCGAACTCCTGATCTCAAGTAATGCTCCTGCCTTGGCCTCCCAAAGTGCTGGGATTATAGGCATCAGCCACCGCACCTGGCCTCATGGTTGCTTTTAATAACTCAGTATTTATTAGAGCAGTTTTAGGTTTACATCAAAATGGAATGGAAAGTACATAGTGTTCCCATGTTCTCCCTGCCCCCACGTGCACAGCCTCCCCCTCATTAACATTCCCCACCAGCCCACATTATTTTTTTAATTTCCACATTTGTTTCAAAAAATGTTTAAAGAACCTACCAATAACATATTAAATTATACACACACACACACACACACATGTGTGTGTGTATGTGTAATGTAGGTATTTCTAACCTGATTTCTGCAGATACACACATATATATAGTTTTTTCTTTCTCTTTTTTTGAGACGGGGTCTTGCTCTGTCACCCAGGTTGAAGTGCAGTGGTGTGATCACGGTTCACTGCAGCCTCAAATCCCTTGGGTTCAAGTGATCTTCACACCTCAGTCTCAGAGCAGCTGTGACCACAGGCACGTGCCACCACATCTGGCTAATTTAAAAAATTATTTTTATGGATACAGAGGGCTCACTATGTTGCCCAAGTTGGTCTCGAACTCCTGACCTCAAGTGATCTTCATGCTTTCGTCCCCCAAATTGTAGGGATTATAGGAGTGAGCCACTGCACCCAGCCTATTCTCTCTTTAGAAAAGAAAAGATACCGTTCCTTATGGCCCATACTGAAACACACCTTTTTTCCACTTAGCATTTCATGAGCATCTGTCTAGGTCATTGGCTGGCTAGGGAGGAACTGTCATCCCCATCTGGGCAGTAAGGAAGCCCAGGCCCAGCCAGAATGGGGAAGGGACCCAGTGTTGACCTCAGGATGTGCTTTACTTCACCAAGCGTTCCTAACTGTCCACTGCAGTTTTGTTCCCTTTTCATGGATGGGAAAACTGAGGCTTAGACTGGGGAAGTCACTCCGGCTGGGAGCCCCAAAGCCCTGGGCCAAGTGGGATGGGGCTGCTGGTCAGTCCCTGTGAAACTAGACACAACAAAGGCTTTGAGGCTGTGTTGTGAGAGGAGGGAGACTGGCCTCCTAGGGAACCTGCATGGAGGCATGGCACTCCAGTCCCTGAGGGACAGCCTTGCCTCCCTCCTGCCTCTGCCGAATTGCTGGCCCTGGGGACGTGCTGCTGTTCAACTTTTCAGGATCCATCTGGTACAGAGATACTCCATGGCTCTGGCTCAAACAGCGATGGCACGCCAGACACTGCTAGGAGCGCCACGTACACTGTCTCAGTCATTCTTTCTACCACCCCATAGGGGTCAAACTGTCACCATCTCCACTTCTCAGATGAGAAAACTGAGGCCCGGAGAGGTGAAACAACTTACTCAAGGCCTCACAGCTAACATGTGGCAAGGCCAAAATTATCCTTCAGTGAGGTTTTTGTTTTGTTTTGTTTTGTTTTGTGATGGAGTTTCACTCTTGTCCCCAAGCTAGAGTGCAGTGGCATGATCTCAGCTCACTGCTGCAATCTCCACCTCCTGGGTTCAAGTGATTCTCCTGCCTCAGACTCCTGAGTAGCTGGGATTACAGGTGCATGCCACCATGCCCAGCTATTTTTGTATTTTTAGTAGAGATGAGTTTTCACCATGTTGGTCAGGCTGGTCTCGAACTCCTGACCTCGTGATCCGCCCTCCTCGGCCTCCCAAAGTCCTGGGCTTACAGGTGTGAGCCACTGTGCCTGGCCCTTCAGTGATGTTTGAAGCCAGACAGAAGCATTAATATCCAGGTTGAAAACTTTATAAATGAGTTTTACTTTTTTTTAAGCCAGGGTCTTGCTCTGTTGCCCAGACTGTAGTGCAGTGGCATGATCCTAGCTTACTGCAGCCTTGAACTCCTGGACTCAAGCAATCCTCCAGCCTTAGCCTCCCAAGTAGCTGGGATTATATAGACTGTGCTACCACACCTGGCTAATTTTGTTTTGTTTTGTTTTGTTTTGTTTTTGTAGAGACAGAGTCTATGTTGCCTAGGCTGATCTCGAACTCCTGGCCTCAAGTGATCCTGCATCAGCCTCCCAAAGTGTTGGGATTATAGGCATGAGCCACTGCCCCTGGCGGCCAACTCTGTAAATTATTAACTACACACACACACACACACACACACACACACACACACACACACCCCACACATGCTTGCACACACATGTGACAGCTGGCTGAGTTGTCTTATGTGGTATGCCACAGGGCTCTGGCCTCAGCTAATGCTCTTCCTTCCTTCTTCCTGGATTCCCTCATGAGGAGCCAGACAACCTACTTACTGCAAGGACAGTGAACTCACTGGGCAACAGAGCCAGAATCCCAAAGAAACCCTGGACTGGGACACTGAGCGGGTACAAAGATTTGAAGACATAAATGTCCTACATTTGGCTTTAAAAAATCAATTGCTCCAATAGAGGGTGACTTCTCTTTTTTTTTTTTGAGACAGAGTCTCACTCTGTTGCCCAGGCTGGAGTGCAGTGGCGCCGTCTCAGCTCACTGCAACCTCTGCCTCCCAGGTTCAAGTGATTCTCGTGCCTCAACCTGTAGCTGGGATTACACCATGCCCAGTGAATTTTTTGTGTTTTTAGTAGAGATAGGGTTTCACCATGTTGGTCAGGCTGGTCTCGAACTCCCGACCACAAGTGACCTGCCTGCCTTGGCCTCCCAAAGTGCTGGGATTACAGGCTTGAGCCACCATACCTGGCCTAGGGTGACTTCTGATCTTAACACTATAGTGGGATAAAAACTCAAGATTAACCGTGAGCACGGTGTGGCTTGCACAAGTTAATGTAGCAATAGGGCCATCCCCAGCAAGCATGTGCCAAATGAGGAGAGACTGGGTCTCACTCTGGAGTGAGACAGCCAGAATGAGAAGGGACGTAGAATGAGGCCGTGCTGGCTTATGTGCTGTATACACGTGAATCCTGAGCTCTGACACCATGCCTGCACAGGCTCACACTTGTGGGTGACAGTAAGTGGTGAAAACTGAATGGAGAACGTTTATATCTGTCCTGGGTGCACAGTGTGCTCAGTAAGTGGAAGCGTCTGTGGGTTTGACAAGGAGAGGATGGGTGAAAGAATTAGGAGCGCTGTCATCATTATTATTGGCGACATATCATTAGTAGGAGATATAAGAGATACAAGATATATATTATGGCTAGTACGGTGGCTCACACCTGTAATCCCAGCACTTTGGGAGGCCAAGGCAGGAAGATCGCTTGAGCCCGGGAGTTCAAGACCAGCCTAGGCAACCTAGTGAGACCCCTGTCTCTACAAAAAAATAGTATTTTTATTTGAAAAAGTATTATAATATAAGGCCTATTGTTTATTGAGCACCTATGATATGCAAGCACTCTGCTAAGCACTTTGCAGGATCTCATTTCGGTCTTCAGTTTTCCAGATAGGTCATGTTAGAGCAGCATAGAAAACTGCTGGTTTCGGAGGTCGAAACCACGAGAGTGTTGGCAATTTCATATGGCTCAAGCTAATATCATTTTCATTTTATAGAGGAGGAAACTGAGGCCCAGAGGGACCACAAGCCTGACAGTCTTTCCTTCCCAAAACCAGGTTAAGAAAACCCCGCTGGCCTGGAGGCTTCTGCCTTTTCAGGGGAATTAGATTTTGTCCTTGGTTCTTCCTCCTCACTCCCCATCTCACTCTGCCCCCGCGCCCACCACCCCGCCCCATTGTGGCCAGGTCTATATTTACAACTGGGGTTTCTGTGAACTGGGGAACTGAGGAAGTGACTTATCCCAAAGTCATCACCGAGATGGTGGTACCCTAGAATCTGAGTTCTGAGCCACCACACCTCCACCAAAGTGAGGTTTTAGCCCCTTCTCTGGATTTCTAGGGCCCAGCCAGCCAGAAACAGAAACTATCTGTCTGCCTCCAGCGGGGCCCCTGTCTGGTGGGCAGGATGAATGGGGTGGAAGATTTATCTCCATTTCTTTTCTTTTCTTTCTTTCTTTCTTTTTTTTTTTTTGGAGATGGAGTCTCGCTCTGTTGCCCGGGCTGGAGTGCAGTGGTGCACTCTCAGCTCACCGCAACCTCTGCCTCCCGGGGTTTGGTTCAAGTGATTCTCCTGCCTCAACCTCCTGAGTAGCTGGGATTACAGGCGCCCACCACCACGCCTGGCTAATTTTTGTATTTATACTAGAGACAGGGTTACACCACGTTGACCAGGCTGGTCTGGAACTCCTGACCTCAAGTGATCTGCCCACCTCGGCCTCCCAAAGTGCTAGGATTACAGGCGTGAGCCACCGCACCCAGCCTTGTGCTCATTTCTCTGACAGCAACATTGAGGCACATCTGTGCTAAGTCTCATTGTCAGCTGCCCTGAGAAGCTTGTTCAGGGGCAGAAAGAAGAGGAAGTGGGTTTCTGGGCACACAGGGGTCCCGGGCTGGTCCAGCCTAGCCTGAACATCACAGGGACTGGTGGAGCAGCCCCTGCCCCACGGTTCCTGGGGATGCCGGTGACCTGGCAGCCAAGCTGAGGGCCGCTGGGCTGCAGGGTGGAGTGCCGCTTCCAGGTAGTCAGACTGAGATAGACGCGGCCGCGGAGGCAGCGGAGGAGGAAGGGGGCAGCCTTGTCCCCGCTGCGCGCAGCCCGCCCGCCAGGCACAGCCGGTCTTCGGGGAAGTCGCCGAGTTGGAGTTCCAGGAAACGATAACGCTTGTTGAAACCTCTTTCTTGTGGCCTGGTCTCGTCACATGGCTTGATGGGGACCAACGTCAGGCAGGGCCACAGGTCTGGGCCTGCTCGCACCCGACAGCCGCTGCCACCCCCGGCTCCACTCCCCCCGTGAAGAGGGAGGAGGGGGTTGGGCAGGAAGGTGGGCATTTGCTGCTTCCCCATCCCAGGCACAAGCAGACTGGTCCCCGCTGGCTCTTTTCACCCCAGTAACACTCCTTGTAAACTGGCGGAGCTGGCCAGGCCTCACATGCCCCCTCCAGCAAAGCTGACTGAGAATGCCTAGGCCACAGGCTTGCTGTCAAAGTGAGGAAAGAGCTTCCTCCTGCCCCTGGAACATAGTAGATACCGAGGATCTAGACATCTTTGTTTTCTCCTTTCTTTTCTTTTTTTTTGGTAGAGACAGGGTCTTCCTATGTTGCCCAGGCTGGTCTCAAACTCCTGGGTTCAAGGCATCCTCCCACCTCATCCTCCCAAAGTGCGGGGATTACAGATGTGAGCCACTGTGCCTGGCCAGAACTAGCAATGATTTCCTCCTTTCCTGTGAAACCAGGGAATGTGTCTTTCCTCTTTCTAGAGCAGGGTCTGTTTTTTTCTTTTCTTTTCTTTTCTGCTTTCTTTCTCCCTTTCTTTCTTTTTCTTGCTTGCTTTCTTCTTTCTTCCTCCCTCCCTCCCTCCCCTCCCCTCCCATCCTCCCTCTCCTGTCCTCTCCTCTTCCCTCCTCTCCCCTCCCCTCTCCTCTCTTCTCGTCTTCTCCTTCTTCTTCTCCTTCTTCTGCTTCTTCTTTTTCCTCCTCCTCCTCCTCCTTCTTCTCCTCTCTCTCTCTCTTTCTCTCTCTCTCTCTCGGCAGAGTCGCTCTGTCACCCAGGCTGGAGTTCAGTGGCTTGATTTCAGCTCACTGCCACCTCCATCTCCCAGGTTCAAGTGATTCTCCTGCCTCAGCCTCCCAAGTAGTTGGGATTACAGGCATGTGCCACCACACCCGGCTAATATTTTTGGTTTTGGGGGGGCATTTTTAGTAGAGACGGGGTTTCATCATGTTGACCAGGCTGGTCTTGAACTCCTGACCTCAAATGATACACCCACCTTGGCCTCCCAAAGTGCTGGGATTATAGGTGTGAGCCACTGTGCCCAACCAGAACCAGAAATTCTTTACTCCTGTCCTGTGAAGTCAGGGAACGTGTCTGATCTTTCTAGAGCAGGGTTTCTCGACCTTGGCTCTATTGACATTCAGAGCCAGGTATGGGAGGCTGCGCTGTGCATTGTAGGACATTTAGCAGTGACCCCGTCCTCTACCCACTAGATGCCATTAGTTCCCACCCCTACCACGATTTGTAACACTGAAAATGTCTCCAGACATGGCCAGATGTTCCTTGTGTGGAAAAACCCGGATTTAGATTCAGCACCCGGCACATAGTAGTTGCTCAATAATTAGTAGGTCTTCAACCAGCATTTCTGGTTCATTTTTATACCCCATCACCTGGCATCCTAGGGGTGCCAAGGAGTAACTTGGGAGTCCATTTACCCTCCAGTCTCTATCAGCACCCATCATAAATATACTATCTAAATAAAACCTGTCCTGGAGGCTTAGAGTTTGAGGATAGCAAGGTGAATTGAGGTGGGTCAGTATGAAACAAGGAGTGAAGGGAAAGGCCACATGCCTGTCAGGGAGATGCCCCTGGCCCCATCCTGCTGCTTGGTCCCTGGAAGCTGATAGCCTGCTTTCTCTGCAGTCAGGAGGCCAGAGGGATCCTCTCAGAAGACACTTCCAATGCTGGCTTTGGGATCTTACAAGGACAGCCAGATCCCAACAAGCCTCACCTGTCCATACGTCCTGCCACAGGCATGAAGCTTCCAAGTGTCTTCACTTTCAAGTATCTTTTTCAGTTCCCTGCTCTTCAATATGAACGTGCAATGGAGGGTCACTGAACCCCTGAGAGTAGCTTGTAAAATGAAAGTCAAAAACCGAAGCCAAGAGAGGAAAAGAACTCCAAAAAAAAAAAAAAAAAAAAAAAACAGAGCCAGGCAGGGAGCAACAAAAGTCTTCAAGGAAATAAGGAAGCTTCAGATAAATAAAACATATTGCATTCATATAAGAAGAATAAGATGCTGTGAAAAGGAACACTCAGAATAAGAGAATAAGAAATAACTAGAGGCTGGGCACAATGGCTTACACCTGTAATCCCAGCACTTTGGGAGGCCGAGGCAGGAGAATCTCTTGAGGTCAGGAGTTCAAGACCAGTCTGGCCAACATGGCAAAACTCCATCTCTACTGAAAAGACAAAAAAAAAAAAAAAAAATCAGCTGGATGTGGTGGAACGTGCATGTAATCCCAGCTACTCAGGAGGCTGAGGCAGGAGAATCGCTTGAACCCGGGAGGTGGAGGTTGCAATGAGCAGAGACTGAGCCACTGCACTCCAGCCTGGGTGACAGAGCAAGACTCCATCTCAGAAACAAGACAAAACAAAACTAGAAAGGTGATAGCAGAAATAAAAACTTCAATATCAGTATTGCAAGAGAAAGCTGAGAAAATCTCCCAGAAAGACAAAGGACTGGAATATATGAGAGAAAGGATAAGAAAATGAGGGATTATCCCATAAGATACAACTTCTAACTCAAAGAAGGTAGAAAGAAAAGAGACAACAGAGGGAATAAATGATCGAGGATAGTCTACAAAAAAAATTCCGTCAGCTAGGCACAGTGGCTCACACCCATAATCCTATAATCCCAACTCTTCGGGAGGCTGATGCCGGACGATTACTTGAGCCTCAGCCTCCTAAGTGGCTGCAACTACAGTTGTGTGGTAGCGAGCCCAAATCCACAGTTGTGTGTGGGAAGGAACAAATCCACAGTTGTGTGGTATGCAGCCTAAATCCACATGCTGTGTGGTAGCTGCAGCCCAACCACAGTTGTGTGGTGCTGCAGCCCAACCACAGCCAGGTGCAGCAGCCCAACCACAGTTGACTTCATAAAAGGGTGATTTTTCAGTGGGCTCACTTAATCACAGTGGAAGTCTCTAAAGGTGGAATTAATAGACGGGTGGCTCACGCCTGTAATCCCAGCATATCTTGGGAGGCCGGGAATGGTGGATCACGAGGTCAGGAGATCCAGACCATCCTACACATGGCTAAAACCCCTCGGCCTCACTAAAAATACAAAAAAAATCAGCCGGGCATGGTGGGCATCAGCACTGCAGTCCCAGCCACCGGGAGGCTGAGGCAAGAGAATGGCGGAACCTGGGAGGCAGAGGTTGCAGTGAGCTGAGATCGGCCGCTGCACTCCAGCCTGGGCGACAGAGCGAGACTCCATCTCAACAACAAAAAAAAAGGGTGGAATTTTCTCTAGTTGGTGCCAGGAGAGGAAGTCAGAGATTTGAAGCACAGGAAAGATGCACTGCACCATTGCTGGAATGAAAGTGGAAGGATGTAATCCCAGCACTTTGGGAGGCCAAGAAGGGTGGATTGCCTGAGCTCAGGAGTTTGAGGCCATCCTGAGCAACATGATGAAACCCCATCTCTACGAAAACACAACAAATTAGACAAGTGTGGTGGTGTGCACCTGTGGTCCCAGCTACTTGGGAGGCTGAGGTATGAGAATTGCTTGAATCTGGGAGGTAGAGGTTGCAACGAAGAGAGATCATGCCACTGTACTCCAGCCTGAGTGACAGAGTCTGTCTCTGTTTCCAAAAAAAAAAAAAAAAAAAAAAAAAAAGTTGAAGGAAAAAAAAGTTGGCATCTAGAATAGAGAGAGGCCCTCAGCTGACATTGGCAAGGAACCGTGGACCTTAGCCCTACAGCAATACAATAGGAGAACTCAATTATGCCAACATTAAGAATGAACTTGGAAGTAGATTTTCTCCCAGAGCCTCCAGTTGGGAGCTTCAACCCCATCTGACCCCTTGATGGTAGCCCAGTGAGACCCTGAACACAGAACTCAATGTTATACCAAATTTCTAACCTGCAAAAACTCTGAGATAATAATGCATGTGTGTTATTTTAAGCCACTAAAGTATGGCTATTTGTCATGCAGCAATAGAAAACCAATATAGCAGCTTAAAACAATGAACCTTTATTGTCTCTCACAGTTTCTGTGGGTTAGGAATTTGAGAGTGACTCAGTTACGTGGTACTGGCTTGGAGTCTTTTTTTTTTTTTTTTTTTTTTTTGAGACGGAGTTTCACTCTGTCGCCCAGGCTGGAGTGTAATGGCATGATCTCAGCTCACTGCAAGCTCTGCCTCCCAGGTTCATGCCATTCTCCTGCCTCAGCCTCCCGAGTAGCTGGGACTACAGGCGCCCACCACCACGCCTGGCCAATTTTTTGTATTTTTAGTAGAGATGGGGTTTCACCATGTTAGCCAGGATGGTCTCGATCTCCTGACCTTGTGATCCGCCCACCTCGGCCTCCCAAAGTGCTGGGATTACAGGCGTGAGCCACCGCGCCTGGCCTGGCTTGGAGTCTTTAATGAGGTTGCAGTCAAGATGTTGGCCAGGGCTGCTATTATCTATCTGACGGGTTGACTGGGGTTGAGGGACCTGCCTCCACACAGACTCAATCACACGGCTGTTGGCTGGAGGCCTCAGTTCCTCACTTTGAGGGACTCTCCACAGGACTGCTTGAGTGTCCTCACAGCATGGCAGCTGGCTTCCCTCAGAGCAAGTGATCTAAAACGGGGAAGGCCAGAAGCCACATGTCTTTTATGACCTAGCCTTGGGAGTCACGTTAATATGATCATTGTCATCCACCTCAATGTACTTCTTTCTAGCCAAGTGACCTTGGGACAATTCCTTCACCTCTTCAAGTTTGTATTTCCCCATCTGTGAAATATCCCCAGGAAGGATCTGAATAGGGCTGAAATGAAATACAAATAGCAGCTGGGTGCGGTGGCTCACGCCTGTAATCCCAGCACTTTGGGAGGCCAAGGCAGATGGACCACTTGAGGTCAGGAGTTCGAGACCAGCCTGGCTAACATGGCGAAATCCCTTCTCTACTAAAAATACACAAATTAGCCAGGCATCGCGGCAGGTGCCTGTAATCCCAGCTACTTGGGAAGCTGAGGCAGGAGAATCACTTGAACCTGGGAGGCAGAGGTTGCAGTGAGCCGAGGTTGTACCACTGCACTCTAGCCTGGGCAACAGAGCGAGACTCTGTCTCAAATAAGTAAGTAAGTAAGTAAATAAAAGTTAAAATAGCATCCCTTGAAGGACCCACCTGCATCTGTCCCCCACTTTAATACCTAGGTTTAAATCACCCCTGGCTCTTAGGCCCATGCATGAGAGGCCCAGAGCAGAGGCTCAGGGAGGGTTTGTGGGCCTGATTCAACTCTGACCTCTGAGCTGTGAAGGACAGTGTCCTCCCCAGGGCTGGTCCTGCCACTCAGGGCTCCCTCCTGTCACCTGCTTCCTCCTCAGAAAGGCCTTTGTCCACTTGACTGTTCCTTGGTCCTGCTCCAGGCCTCCAGGGCTCTCCCAGCACCATGTAGCCATCAGACAACACGTGAGGCTTTGCAGAGATGCCAACGGGAAGGGCCCTCTGGCATCTGGCCCAGAATCAGGCCTTACTTGGCAGATCCAGGAGCAGAGACCTTAAAGGGTTGGCCCCTTTAAGATGCTGTGGAGCTCAAGGCCCTGCAGCCCAAGGCTAGCTCCACGTCAGAGTCCCACCATGGCTCCTTCTGCCGTGCAAATGGGAGCCAGTTCCCTTCTTGAGCTCTTGCATCACAGCTGAAAAATGGGAATAACACTGGCATTTACTCTATAGGGGTATATATTTGTTCATTCATTCAACAAACATTTACTGAACACTTATTATACGACAGGCATTCTTCCCGGCTCTGGGCTCTTGGCAGTGAACAAAACAGACCAGATCCTCTGCCCTTGAGGAATGTATGGTCTAGCAGGGAGAGAGTCACACTCTAGCCAACAAACCTGTTAAACAGTATGTGGGCTGGGCGCGGAAGCTCACCCCCGTCATCCCAGCATTTTGGGAGGTGGAGGTGGGAGGATTGCTTGAGTCCAGGAGTTTGAGACCAGCCTGGGTAACACAGCAAGGCTCTGTTTGTACAAAAAATTATATATAAAAAAAGTTAGCTGGGTGTGGTGGTGCATGCCTCTGGTCCCAGCTACTCTGGAGGTTGAGGTGGGAGGATTGCTTGAGCTAGAGAGGCTGAGGCTGCCGTGAGCCGAGATCATGTCACTGCACTCCAGCCTGGGTGACAGAGCAAGACCCAGTCTCAAAAACAAAAACTAACAAACAAAAAAACAGTATGTCAGAGGGAAGTAAAGTAAAGCAGGCAGTGGCGGGTGGCAGGGGGCAGGGTTAGGAGGTGCCAGGTGTGGGTTGGTATTTTATGAGGATGGCTAAGGAAGGCCTCTCCAAGAAGCTGGGGGTTGGCCGGGCACGGTGGCTCACACCTGTAATCCCAGCACTTTGGGAGGCCGAGGCGGGTGGATCACGATGTCAGGAGATCGAGATCATCCTGGCTAACATGGTGAAACCCCATCTCTACTAAAAATACAAAAAATTGGCCAGGCACCGTGGCGGGCGCCTGTAGTCCCAGCTACTTGGGAGGCTGAGGCAGGAGAATGGCGTGAACCTGGGAGGCAGAGTTTGCAGTGAGTTGAGATCGTGCAACTGTACTCCAGCCTGGGCGACAGAGCCGGACTCCATCTCAAAAAAAAAAAAAAAGAAAAAAGAAGCTGGGAGTTGGAGTGGGTGAACAAGCTACTCATTTGGACATAGAGCCTTTCAGGCAAGTGGAAGAGCAGGTGCCAAGGGCCTGAGGTAGGACTGTTCCCACTGTGTTCAAAGAAAGGTCAGTGTGGCTGCTGCAGCATGCGTGAGGGGTGAGGAGTCAGAGGCGAGGCTGAGAGGTGAGTAGTAGAATCAGATCACACAGAGACCATGGAGCCTGGAAAGGAGCGAGGCTTTGATGCAGAGTGAGATGGGAGTGTCCTGAGCACAGAAGATTAAATGAGATGGTACATGCAAGACCATCTGCAGTGTGCCTGGCGCAGAGCACGTGCTCCCTAACTGCTGGCTGTTACTATTACTGTTGTTGCTGCTGTTATTATTAAGAGAATAAGAAGCACATTGGAAAGCATGAAAACCCAAGGAGATGCAAATTTTAATTGCCGGACAGAGATTTTTCAACATTTTCGATGTGCTGTCATGAAGTATTAACCATGCAAATGTAGGTTTGAATTCTTCGTTTTGTGGAAGAGCCACCTATGGCTAAGAGAGGTTAGGAGACTTACCTGGTGTTGCACAGTGATAAAGGGTGGAGTCCAACTCACCAGAATCCAGGTCTGTCTCCTGAATCCAGGATCGTGGCTGCTGGTTTAGCCGTGGGGGCTGAGAGGCCTTGGAGCAGCGGGCAGAGGGGTGTTCCCTGTATATGAAGGGCAGAGGCTTGAGGGCTGCACTTAGGACCCTCCAACATCATTGTGAGAAAAGCCTGGAGCTCTCAAGCTCTGACCTGGCACAGTCAGGCAGACAAGGCTCACAAAGACCAAAATAACCAGAGGCATCATTAAGGATGTCTTTGAGGTCAAGTAAAAGGAATCCTGATGTAAACCGGCTTGAAGAATCTGGAAACGGGCCAGGCATGTGTGGCTCACACCTGCAATCCCAGCACTTGGGGAGGTTTAGGCAGGATGATTATTGAGGCCAGGAGTTCAAGACCAGCCTAGGCAACATAGTGAGACCATGTCTCTATTTTTAAAAATATTTTTTTTAAAAAAGGATCTGGAAATGGGCCAGGTGTGGTGGCTCACATCTGTAATACTAGTGCTTTGGGAGGCCAAAGTGGGAGGATTACTTGAGGACAGGAGAGTGAGGCTACAGTGAGCTATGATCACACCACTGCACTCCAGCCTGGGTGATAGAACAAGACTCCATCTCTTAAAAAAAAAAAAAAAGAATCTGGACATGTAATATCTTCTTCAATAGGAAAAAAAATGAATCTGGACATGTATTATCTTGTTTAACAGGAAAAAAAAAAAAGAATCTGGACATGTAATATCTTGTTCAATTGGAAATCCAAGTTCATTTGCCTTCCATCTTTCAGATGATATCTCGCTGTTGTTTTTATCTGAGGCCAGTCCTAAGATGGCCAGTGAAATTTCAGGCATCACCTCAGGAAGAACAGAAACCATGTCTCCCTGGGGCTTCCCTTAGGAGCAAGGAAAGCTTTCTTCATGTCTCATTGGCCGGAATTAAGTTACCTGCCCAATGTTGAAAGTCACTGACCAGGAACTGGAAGTTAATTTTTTTTTTTTTTTTTTTTTTTTTTTTTTTGAGAGTCTTGCTCTGTCTCCCAGGCTGGAGTGCAGTGGAGTGATCACGGTTCACTGCCGGCTCGACCTCTCAGACTCAAGCAATCCTCCCACCTCAGCCAATCTCCCACCCAGATTGCTGGGATACAGGCAAGCGCCACCACACTCGGTTAATTTTTTATTTTTTGTAGAGACAGGGTCTCGCCATGATGCCCAGGCTGGTCTCAAACTCCTGGGCTCAAGCAGTCCGCCCGTCTCACCCTCCCAAAGTGTTGGGATTACAGGTGTGAGTCGCCTCGACTGGCTTGGAACTTAATTGACAAGGGATGAGTGTTGGGGAGTTGATCAGAGTGATTGAAAAACCAGCCCTGCTGTCTGCAGTGGCTCACGCCTGTAATCTCAGCACGTTGGGAGGCTGTGGTGAGCAGATCATTTGAGGTCAGGAATTCGAGACCAGCCTGGCCAACATGGTGAAACTCTGTCTCTACTAAAAATACGAAAATTAGCCAGGCATAGTGGCAGGTGCCTGTAGTCCCAGCTACCTGGGAGGCTGAGGCAGGAGAATAGTTTGAACCCGAGAGGTGGAGGTTGCAGTGAGCTTACGACACTGCACTCCAGCCTGGGTGACAGAGCAAGACTCTCAAAAAAAAAAAAAAAAAAAAAAAAAAAAAGAGAGAGAGAGAAAAAAAAGAAAAACCATCTCTAACTCTTCATCCCTCCCTGTGTCCCTGCCCTTGTCAGTGTGACTTTGCTACTTCACCCATCAAGAAGTTGAGTCTAGATCCCCATCCCTAGAATCAGGCTGCTTTAGCCAATAGGATGAAACGAAGGGATGAAGTGACGAAGTGATGTGCTAGATCTCAGCCTAGGCCTCAAGACACCTGTGGCTTCCACTTGCTCCCTCTGGACTCTGCTAACACCAAGAGAACAAGCCCGACTTCTCAGACTCAAGCAATCCTCCCACCTCAGCCTCCCAGATAGCTGGGATATAGGCAGGCGCCACCACAGCCTGCTGGATGATGAAAGTCACCTGGAGCAAGAGGAACCCTTCTCAAGCCCTGTACTCTGTGCCCCAGGGCCTTAACATGTGCGGACCATGCTCTCCAGACTGCTCTGGCTCACCTCCCGTGACTTAGGGACACTGTTCTCTTTGGAGACTCGGCTCAGGCAACCCTCTCCCAAGAGCCTTCGCAGAACCTGGAGGTCCAGGGCCTCCGTGGTTTCCTGTAGCCTAGTTTGTGTCACTTTGATTTCTGACTCTCTATTCTTTAGTCCAGCTGCCTCATTCACAGATACGGAAACTGAGGCCCAGAGAGGGGAAGTGACCTGCCCAAGGTCACCCAGCCTCTGAGGGCCATGTTGGCCGCTCCCCCAGCACGTTTTCTTCTTTCCTTTCCTCAGCATCTCAACCCACGAAAGCCTGGATGTGGCAATCCCATGGCGGGAGAGGGGACCTGTGCCCCCACCATGTGCCAAGTCTCGAGTCAGGATGAGACTCCTGGAGCCTCCACGGGCACCACCTCCTCCCCACATCCCTGCAAGGTGGGCACAAGCAGCATTCCCTCTTCAGATGAGGACGTGAGGCTCAGAGGGAAGAGGCGGGCCTGGTCACGTGGCCATGGAGGGATTGGGGGATCTGATCCTAGACCTTTCTATAGCCTGCATTCGGCCTTCTCGATGGCTTTGGGGCAGAGCCAGGGCCAGCCACCACAGAGAGGAGCAGACAGAAACCCAGGGCGGGCAACGAGGAGGTCTCAGTCTGGGGGAGCAGTGGACGGCGGGGAACCACCAAGGCAGGAAGACGCAGAGCAGAAAGTGAAAGGAACCAGAGGCCTAGAATAGCTGCGGGTGACAGAGCCAGGGGACTACAGACGCTGCCAGAAAGAGAAACCAGGCGGCCCACGGAGGGGTGGGGCACCCACTCCTCAGGGAGGCGGCCCCAGGGGCTGAGGAGGCCCATGGCCAGGTCCCTGCTAACCCGGGCAGCCCCCGCTTGGCTTGGCTTGGCAGCCTGGGTGGATGCCCACACTGTGGGAATGGAATTGGGGTGAAGAGCTGTCTTGGGGCAGAGAGGGGTCTACTTCTAACTTTAGGCCGACCTCCGCATCACTTGGATCAATTACCATGAGCTTATAAGATCTGGGACCCGCAAAACTCGTCAAACAGTGCAGCCGGTGAAGTGGGGGCCATGCCGTGAAGACAAGCCTGTTGGTTAACATCTCCTAGTGGCTGTTGATGTCTGTCTCTGGTGGTGGTTCCCTGCTGTGGTGATGCTGCAGGCTCCAGAGCCAGGCGGCTGGGGTTCAATCCGGGCTCGGCCTCTTGCTGGCTGTGTGACCTTGGGCAAGTCACTTCACTTCTCTGGGCCTCTGTGACTATTATCACTGACTTCACGGGGGTGTCCTGAGAATTAGATGAATGAGTATAAGTGAAGCACATGGAACAGCTCAGAGAAAGTGCCTGATAAACAGCTTTTATTATCCGCTGTCTGGATACACTGTATAGACACACACACACATCCACCCACACACACACACACACACACGGGGAAGGTCCCTCCAGGATGTGACAGGGACTCTTTTTTTGTTCACTTCTGTGTCTTCAGGGCCTAGAACAGTGGCTGGCACACAGCCGGTGCTCAATAAATGTTTGTGGTATGGAGGGAGTGGTGGAAGGAGGAGGGGAGGGAAGGAAAGGGTGGGGGAGGGAACAGAAAGTCGGCAATTTCCCGGTGTGGGGCATTGATTCTGTTGCTCTGTATTTGATTCTCTTATCACATTGCCATGCACTGCTTTGGTTCATTGAAAAAAAAGTGTCTTCAAGGAGAGCCGGCAACAGAACGGGGAGGTGGCTTGCGAGCTGTGATGGTCTTTCAGCTCAGGCTGGCCCCAAGACACCCCCACCACCACGGCCTGCTAAGAGCTCCAGAGACCCGCCTCTCCCGGGCCAGGGCCGGCGGTGGCAGCTGTGCAGCCTGCGGGCAGCTAGAGAGGCGACAGGAAGCTCAGCAGGACAGGCTGTTCCCAGCCTACCAAGAACCTCAAGGCGAGAGGACAGGCTGTTCAGGGCTGAGATCTGAGTGCTCCCGGCCCCTCCCGCCCAGGGGAAGTGTCACCAGCATCCAGGGCGGGGACCTCTGCCCTGGCCTGGAGATCTTGTTGCTCTTCTGATCTCTACGAGGAACTCAGCCCGCTTGCTTTCCAGGAACGCCTCCTGCAACCAGCGGGCAGATGGTTCGCAGGGGAGGCTGGGGAGCCCAGCCCTGCCTGCCTCGCACCCTGCGCTGGGCTGCTTCGGACATGCCACTCACCTCTCTGGGCCTCAGCTTCTCCACCTTCAAAACAGAGAAAACAGGGCAGCACATGCAGGCATACTGTGAAGACTCAGAGCAAAGTTCAACGTTTTTTTTTTTTTGTTTTACCATTAATTACTTTATTTGTTTGTTTGTTTTTTATTTTTTTGAGATGGAGTCTCACCTGTTGCCCAGGCTAGAGTGCAGTGGTGCCATCTTGGCTCACTGCAACCTCCGCCTCCACGGTTCAAACGATTCTCCTGCCTCAGCCTCCTGAGTAGCTGAAATTACAGGTGCATGTCACCGCGCCTGGTTAATTTTTGTATTTTTAGTAGAGATGGGGTTTCACCATGTTGGCCAGGCTGGTCTCGAACTCCTGACCTCAGGTGATCCGCCCGCTTTGGCCTCCTAAAGTGCTGGGATTACAGGCGTGAGCCGCCGCACCCAGCCCCATTAATTACTTTAAAACAAATGGCAGCTAGGCGCAGCGGCTCATGCCTGTAATACTAGCATTTTGCAAGGCTGAGGCAGGAGAATTGCTTCAGGTCAGAAGTTTGAGACCAGCCTAGTCAACATGGTGAAGCCCCATCTCTACTAAAAATACAAAAATTAACTGGGTGTGGTGGCACACACCTGTAATTCCAGCTACTTGGGAGGCTGAGGCATGAGAATAGCTTGAACCTGGGAGGCAGAGGTTGCAGTGAGCTAAGAACGCGCCACTGCACTTCAGTCTGGGTGACAGAGCGAGACTCTGTCTCCAAAAGAGAAGGAAAGAAAAAAAAAAAGATGGTAAAATACACATCACATAAAAATCACCAATTTAAAGTACAGTTAGGTAGCATTTAGTACATTCACAATGTTATATAACCATCAGTCTAGTTCTAGAATGTTTTCACCACCCTAAAATATAACCCCATATTCATAGCAGTCACCCCCCATCCCCCTTGTCCCAGCCCCTGGTAAACGCTAATCCACTTTCTTCCCCTGTGGATTTGCCTATTCTGGACATTTAATATAAATGGAATCATACTGTATCATACAGTAGGTGGCCTTTTGTGTCTGGTTTCTTTCACTCAACATAATATTTTCAAGTTCATCCACTTTATGTAGCATGAATCAGTCTTTTATTATCATGATTCCTACAATCCATTGATCACTTTTTTTTTTTTTTTTAAAGGGGATTTCAAAAAGTGTTTATCGGCTGGGTGCAATGGCTCACGCCTGTAATCCCAGCACTTTGGGAGGCCAAGACAGGAGGATTGCTTGAGTCTAGGAGTTTGAGACCAGCCTGGGTAATATAGCAAGACCCCATCTCTACTAAAAATACAAAAATTAACCAGGTATAGTGGTACATGCCTGTAGTCCCAGCTACTGGGGAGGTTGAGGTTGAAGGATCGTTTGAGCACAGGAGTTTGAGGCTGCAGTGGGCTATGATGGTGCCACTGCATTCCAGTCTGGGTGACAGAGGGAGACTCTGTGTCATAAAAAAGTGTTTATCAAGGGAAAACACAATCACTTACATGCACACATCTGAGTGTCCTGCTTGGTGAGTTTTGACATAGTTGTATGTCCACAGACCCACCACCCAGGCTGAGGTCCAGCCTGGGCAACATAGTGAAACTCCATCTCTGCTAAAAATAATTTTAAAAATTAGCTGGTGTGCACCCTTAGTCCCAGCTACTCAGGATGCCAAGGCAAAAGGATGGCTTGAGCCCAGGAGGTCGAGGCCACAGTGAGCTATGATTGTGCCACTGTACTCCAGCCTGATCTCCAGAGTGAGATCCTGTCTCAAAACAAAATAAAACAAAAAACCAAACAGAAACTGAAGTACAGAAGAAGAGGTCACATGGGCTGCCAAGGTCACATGCCCAATAGAAAGAGCTTAGTCGGCCAGGCGCGGTGGCTCACGCCTGTAATCCCAGCACTTTGGAAGGCCGAGGCGGGCGGATCACGAGGTCCGGAGGTCAAGACCATTCTGGCTAACATGGTGAAATCCTGTCTCTACCAAAAATACAAAAAAAATTAGCTGGGCGTGGTGGCGGGCGCCTGTAGTCCCAGCTACTCAGGAGGCTGAGGCAGGAGAATGGCGTGAACCCGGGAGGCGGAGCTTGCAGTGAGCCGAGATTGCACCACTGCACTCCAGCCTGGGCGACAGAGCGAGACTCCATCTCAAAAAAAAAAAAAAAAAAAAGAAAGAGAAAGAGCTTAGTCTCCAGTTGAAGAACCTCAGCTCACGTGGCCCCCCCCGGGCCCAACTCTGCCCTGACACAGGGCCCAGAAGGCTGTGGTTTGGGGATTTCTCAAAAGGACCTTCTGGAGCACTATATGAGAAGCATAGATGGAGAACCCGACTCTTGCCCTGCAGCCCCTCTCACACTCACCACACCCATACACATTCAAGCACACGCACACTCACAAATGCATTCACACACACGCTACGCCCAAACACATCACACCCTTGCAAAAACACACACTATACATCTCATACACCACACACACTTATACAATATACATATGCCATGCATTCTCACACACACGCTTCCACACTCACACACATATCCTGCACGCATACATTCATGTGTTATCACACACCTACCATGAACATACACCCCACATTCCCTTACACTCAGCCTTTAGAAAACGCAAACTAGTCTGGAACACCTCTATACAAAAGGCAGTGGCAAGCTGGGTGCGGTGACTCACTCCTGTAATCCCAGCACTTTGGGAGGTTGAGTTAGGAGGATCACTTGAGGTCAGGAGTTTGAGACCAACCTGGCCAACATGGTGAAACCCCATCTCTACTAAAAACACAAAAATTAGCCAGGCGTGGTGGTGCAGCCCTGTTATCCCAGCTATTCAGCAGGCTGAGGCAGGAGAATCGCTTGAACCTTGGAGGCGGAGGTTGCAGTGAGCTGAGATCGCGTCACTGTACTCCAGCCAGGGCGACAGAGCAAGACTCAGGCAAGGGGACGTTACCTCAAAGCTAATTCCCCCATTCCTGCTCCCTCCTGTACTAAAATCTAAGAAAGTACCTATGGAAAATATCCCCCAGTGGGCAGCACTGGTGACTTTTGGAGGGCTAGGGATGTTCCACCAACAGCCCCACCAAGTCTGCAGTGCTTGTTACCCTGTGCCAGCCTGGGTACCAGCAGCCTTCTCTGGATTATCTCTCGACTGTCATAATAATGGGTCCATGAGATAGGATGTTATCCCCACTTTGCAGAGGAGGAAGTTGAGGCCCAGAGCAGGAAGTCACTTGGCCTAAGACTCTTGCTCAATGTTGCATTTAGAGAGATAGGCTGCATTTGCCTCTTTGCTTTCATATCTGTCCTCTTGCTCAACTCCGTATAGTGAGAACCAACATATCCCAGGCCTCCTTGCCAACTGGCCCCCTACTGAGTTAAACAAAGAGGAAGCCTGGCGGGAGGCTGGAGGGTGAGAGGAAGGGATGAAGCATGGCGTTTCTCCCACTCTCTGCTTCAAGTGGCATCTTTGCAGCAGCAGGGACTTCTTTGTGGCTCCAGCGTCCTTGGGAAAGTCTAGCTTTTGGAACGGTTCAGTTGCCATTCCTGCATTTCAGATGGCCCCAGCTCCGGGCTCTGGTAATATGGGGTCCTCTGGTTTTCCCTCTTCCATTCCGGGAGGTACTGGCTTCCTGCTAATGCTCATCTCTGATAGTCTCATCATTCATGTATCCATTTCCCTCTGTTTGAAACACCTGATGTGGTTTCTATTTTCCTGAGTGGACCCTAATGGACATGCAACAAGGCAGGGATTTGAACTCAGATCTTGTGACTCCCGAGACTCAAGTGTAATCATTCTGTGACACTGTCTCTTAGTTAAGCCTTCCCTTAAAAGCTCCAGAGATTGCCCCATGTACATGTGTCACCTCTCTTTTGTCTAATAGAGCTGAGTTGCAATACCACTCATCACCAGTAGAGAGAAACTCATTTGGCAGCAAGTGCTCTGGCAGAATTTCGTGTTTAGAAAGCTTTCCTCCTAACTTGTTCCTCAGTTGGATCAGAAAGCAAAAATTAATTTAAATGTAAAAGAAAGGTCTCCTCTTACTAAAGGGAATAATAGCTTCATTTGTTTGTTAACCAGCAGGATAGTTAACTGTAAGACCATCTGGCCAGTTGAGATTCTCAATGAACAGAATTCTCGCCAACAGTGGAGAGTTTACACATTCCTCCCTGACTACACAACATTGGCAGGAAGAATGGATGCACAATTTTCCAGCAGTTTTTGCCAAAAATAGCTCCCAGAGGATCCAGGCATGGAACTTCTGATCTAATTCAGTGTATTCTTTGGGTCTATAAATTTCTTATGGCTGAGCCTGAAAGTTTGACACAATGAGTTGTTTCCCTCTTTCAGCAAGCAACCCATGTAGAAGGATGGGTCTGGAGCCAGAAAGACCCAAGTTAGCATCCAGGTCTTTCAGTCACCTGCTGTGATGCCTTGGGCGAATTGCTGAACCTCTTCGAGCTCTGCTCTTCTTCTCTGTAAAATGGGGTTGATAATACTTGCCCTGAGAGATTCTTGGGAGAATTAAATGAGCTAAAGTGTATAAATGCTTGCTATACATTAAAACAAATGTTCATATCCTTTATTCTAGTTTTTTATGGTTTATTTCTGTTCCATGAAGACTAAGGCCTCAGCTGGGGAGGGGGTCACTCAAAATGTCTGGAGACTACTTCACTCACATGCCTGGTGTCTTTGTTGGCATGACTTGAAGGTTGGGTGTCACCATCACTGGGAACAGTGACTGATGTGCTGACATGTGGTCTCTTCAAGTGTCTTGGGCTTCCTTCCAGCATGGCAGCCTCAAGGAGTTAGACATCTTAAGTTGCAGGTAAGGGCTCCAAGAACAATCTTCCAGCAAACAAGATGAAACTGTATGACCTTTTATGACCAAGTCTCAGACATCACACAGCATCACTTCTGTAATACTCTCTTGGTTGAATTCATCAAAAAAGGGGAGGAGATATAGGCTCCAATTCTTTTTTCTTTTTCTTTCTTTCTTTCTTTCTTTTTTTTTCTTTTTTTGAGACAGAGTCTGGCTCTGTCACCCAGGTTGGGGTGCAGTGACATGATCTTAGCTCACTGCAACTTCTGCCTCCTGGGTTTAAGTGATCCTCCCACCTCAGCCTCCCGAGTAGCTAGGACTACAGGTATGTGCCACCACAACCAGCTAATTTTTGTATTTTTGGTAGAAATGGGGTTTCACCATGTGGTCCAGGCTAGTCTCAAACTCCTAAGCTCAAGCAACTCACCTGCCTCGACCTCCCAAAGTATTGGGATTATAGGCGTAATCCATGGGGTCTGGCCTAGACCCCACTTCTTAACCCAAGAAGTGGCAAAGACTTCACAGCTGTGTTTTCAAAGTACCACCCCTTTTGACTAAGCCAGTCTACCCCTGAGTATCACCCCATCAGATATGGGAAATAATGCCTCTGCAAATCAGATGGTCACTGCAGCCCTGATGGTAACAGCAAATGATCAGGAATAAGCCAAAGGTCCATCAATAGTGGGCTGGGTAAATACATCATGATGTTTCCACACAGTGGAATACTATGCAGTTAAAAAAAAATAGGCTGGGTGCAGTGGCTTACGCCTGGAATCCTAATATTTTTTGGGAGGCTGAGACAGGAGGAGCACTTGGGCTCAGGAGTTCGAGACCAGCCTGGGCAATGTAGTGGGGCCCCATCTCCACAAAACATTTTTTAAAAATAATTACCCAGGCATGGTGGTATGCACCTGTAGTCCCAGCTACTTGGGAGGCTGAGGTGGGAGGAACGCTTGAGCCTGGGAGGTTGAGGCTGCAGTGAGTTGTGATCGTACCACTGTACTCCAGCTTGGGTGACAGAGTGAGACCCTGTCTCATAAACAAACAAACAAACAAACAAACAAGGTTATTCCATGTATATTGTTACAGAACCATTCTGAATACTACTGTGCAGTGAAAAAAGCAAGGTGCGGGACATTGTGTGTGCTAGGCAGCCTCCAGATGACACACAATAATTCTCACCTCCCGGGACCTAATGTGGTCCTCTCTCACATTAACTAAGGCTGACCTGTGTACTTAGGAGGATACAGTGGAAACATGTCTTCCAAGGCTAGGTCATAAATGATATTGCAGTTTCCACTCTGTTCCATCTTGGACCACTTGCCCTGACAGAAACCAGCTGCCATGTGGTGAGGACACTCAAGTAGCCCTATCGAGACATCTATGTGGTGAGGAGCTGAGACCTCCTGCCAAAAGCCACATAATGAGCCATCCAGAAAGTAGAACCTCCAGCCCCAGTTGAGCCTTCAGATGACAGCAGCCCTGGCCAACTGCTTGACCACAGCCTCATGTGACACTGAGCCAGAATCACCTATTTGAGTTGCTCCCAAATTCCTGCCCCTCAGAAACTGTGAGATAAAAAAGGTTTATTCATATTTCAGGCTGCCAAATTTTGGGCTAACTTGCTATGCAGCGACAGCAATAGATAATGAATACAGTATGTACATGGATTCGTCCATTCTTACATTGCTCTAAAGAAATACCAGAGACTGAGTAATTTGTAAAGAAAAGAGGTTTAGTTGGCTCACAGTTCTGCAGGCTATACAGGGAGCATGGTGATGGCCTCTACTCAGCTTCTGGAGAGGTCTCAGGAAACTTCCAATTATGGCAGAAAGCAAAGAGGGGGCAGGCATGTCACATGGTGGGAGCAGGAGCAAGAGAGAGATGAAGGAGGTGCTATACACTTGTAAATGACCAGATCTCATGAGAACTCACTCGCTATCATAGGGATAGTACTAACAGGGATGGTGCTAAACCACTCATGAGAAATCCACTCCCATGATACAATCACCTACCACCAGGCCCCACCTCCAACATCGGGGGTTACAATTCAACATGAGATTTGGGTGGGGACACAGATCCAAATCATATCAGTATGGTAGTCTAACATTTGAGTAAATGTATTAAGTATTTCCGGAAGGAGGCTGGGTCTGGTGGCTCATACCTGTAATCCCAGGACTCTGTGAGGCCAAGGTAGGCAGATCACCTGAGGTCAGCAGATTGGGACCAGCCTGTTCAACATGGGGAAACTCCATCTCTACTGAAAATACAAAATTAGCTGGGCATGGTGGTAGCCACTTGTAATCCCAGCTACTCGGGAGGCTAAGGCAGGAGAATCACTTGAGCTCGAGAGGTAGAGGTTGCAGTGAGCCAAGAGCGCACCACTACATTCCAGCCTGGGCGACAAGAACAAAACTCTGTCTCAAATAAAAAAAAAAAGGCTGGGCGTGGGGGCTCATGCCTGTAATCCCAGGACTTTGGGAGGCTGAGGAGGGCAGATCACAAGATCAGGAGTTCGAGACCATCCTGGCCAACATGGTGAATCCCCATCTCTACTAAAAATACAAAAATCAGCTGGGCGTGGTGGCACGTGCCTGTAGTCCCAGCTACTCAGGAGGCTGAGGTAGGAGAATCACTTGAACCCAGGAGGTGGACGTTGCAGTGAGCCGAGATCATGCCACTGCACTCCAGCCTAGCAAAAGAGCAAGACTCCATCTCAAAAATAAAAGGTATTTCTGGAAAGAAATAGAAGAAACTGGCATCAGAAAGGGAACTGGGGTGGCAGGGGGACGAGAGCAGTCAGCGGGGAAAGAGACCCTCTTATCTCTTTTGCATTTTGAGCCATCTTTAAAAACAATGAACTAAATGTCAAATCAATAAATAAAAACAAAGTGCTGTTATTTTTTTGTTTGTTTGTTTTGTTTTTTTGAGAAGGAGTCTCACTCTGTTGCCCAGGCCGGAGTGCAGTGGTGCAATTTTGGCTCGCCACAAGCTCCGCCTCCCGGGTTCAAGTGGTTCTCCTGCTTCAGTCTCCTGCGTAGCTGGAACTACAGGTGCCTGCCACCACGTCCGGCTAATTTTTTTTTTGTATTTTTTAGTAGAGACGGGGTTTCACCGTGTTAGCCAGGATGGTCTCGATCTCCTGACCTCGTGATCTGCCCACCTTGGCCTCCCAAAGTGCTGGGATTACAGCCGTGAACCACTGCACCTGGCCCAAAGTGCTGTTTTTAGGCAGCCCCTAGTAAGTAACAGCTGTGATTATTCATGTCACAAATATTTCTCAAGCTGCCAGAAGCTTCTCGTGTGTATATGTTGAATAGACCTGCAACCTTCATGGGTTTATGAAGAATGAGGTAGGCCCGGGGCTGAGAGGTACATAGAAGCCACACCACGTACTAGCTGTGTGCTGGGGGTGGGCCACTTAACCTCTCTGAGCTTCCATTTCCTACCTGAAAAACAGGGATCGTGGGCATAGTCATATGGGCCACGTGTTCAGCTATAGGCCAAACATGAGGTAAACACTTAATAGATTTGACTGTTGTTATTGTACTTTTTTATTTTTATTTTTTTTGTGTGTGAGATAGGGTCTCCCTCATCTGGAGTGCAGTGGCACAATCATAGCTCACTGCTGCCTCAAACTCTTGGGCTCAAGCAAGCAATCCTCTCCTGCCACACCCTCCCAAGTAGCTGGAAGCCTGCCACCATGATTGGCTAATTTTTAATTTTTTTGTAGAGACAGAGTCTCGCCATGTTGCCCAGGCTGCTCTCAAACTCTTGGCCTCAAGTGATCCTCCTGCCTTGACCTCCCAAAGTGCTGGGGTTACAGGTGTGAGCCACTGCACCAGCCAGATTTGGCTGGTTTTATTAATAAGGGCCAAAGATCCTGTCTTGGGCAAGGAGAAGGGAGGAACACACTGAGCCCACTGTCGCCACCTGAGGAGGTGGGCTGGAGTAGGTGGCCCACGAGGGAGCAAAGCTTCCCAGGATAGAAGGTGGGCAAGGGGTTATGAAGTGGAGCAGCTTCGCAAGGTAGAAGCTGGGCAAGGGGTTATGAAGGCACCAAAGAGAGAAAGGGAGACTCCACCTGTGTACCCAGCACCCCTACCCCTCATCTCTCCCCGTGCAAGATGGTGGGAGGGCAGCCCTGATTGCAGGGAAATCCACACCTGCGCCCCTTCCCCCACCGCCTGGCCCGATAGGCAAGTGCAGAGCAGGAGGCAGCTCACACTCCAGAAGGAAGAGGCACACCCTCTCCCAGGGACCCGGGTGTGTGCTGGGTGCCACACAGCCCTGTGTTCCAGCTCTCCACGAAGGACCCATGCTAGGACAGGGCAGGACAGGGATCCACCAACCATGAGGCAGCACCTGGAGGAATGGGAGGGTCAAGGGGTGCAGGAGGAGCTGGGGGTCCCTGAGGTCGGGGGCTGCCTTGGGTGCTTGGCTCTCTCCTGCCGTGCCAGAAAGGGTGCTTGGGTGACAGGCACCCACATGCCTCCAGATTATAGGGTGCCAGGGCATGGTGGCAGGGTGGACCTGGGGAATTCCCACATGGCAAACCTGGGCATCAGCCTGGTAGGGCAGAAAGGGTGTCAGGAAGCCAGGCTGTGGCTCCATGTCACTGCATGACCTCGGCAAGTTGCTTCTCCCCCTGTGCCTGGCTTTCCCGAGCTGTCGAGTGAGGCGTGGCCTCTGGGCCCCGAGGGGTTTACGGGTCGTCTGGGAGCAAGACAGAGATGAGAGAACAGGTTAGCAAGCCTGCCTGACTCTAAGGATGACTGGAGACGGTGCCCCTCTGGGGCAGTCCCTGGGGAGGCACCTCCTGGCCTGGCCAGGGAAGTGGGGGGTCCTCTGCTCATGACTCACGCTTTCTGGGACTGACATTGTCCCCTGGGAGGCGCTTGCCAGGAAGGGCCTGATCTGGCCCTTTCAGCCCTGTGCAGATGTCTCAGCCTTAGCTGCCCAGGCCAGGAAAATGTTGTCCGGCTCCGCCCCACGGCAGGGAGGGGGGCGGGACTGAGATATTGGGGGCCTTTCTTCTGCACAGTGAACAGCATCTGTGCTCAGCTTGGTCACTGCCCTGGTGATTTTTGGCAACACGAAACCCTTGTCCTCAAGGACGCTGCACCCTGAAGCCTCCCTCGATCTGAGTCAGGGATCCCTGTCCGACGCGTCCCGTCTCAGCACTGGCCGCCCTTGCACAAGCCAAAACCTTGTGCTCTTTTCTTCTTCTCTCAGCCCCCAAATCTGAAGTCATTGTCCTTAGTGCGGGTTCCCTAGAAGCTGACCCTACACAGGGGTCTGGTGACCTTGATATGGTGCTGGGTCACCCCTTAGGGGTCCTGATCAGGGAAAGGGAACTGGAATTTTATGTCCATCACATGTGATTGGTTAAGGGAGCCCCCCACTTCCGCCCTCTGGGCAGTGCATGAATTCCTGGGAGCTTCTGCTTCTCCAGGGGTTGCAGGCAAAGCTGATTCCAGCAGCGACAGATGGTGCCTGACTAGGAAATGTAGGTACCTACTGCGGGCAGAGAAAGTTCCCCGGTGGGAGGGGTAAAGAGAAGGGGGCTGGGGAGGAATCTGGGAGGGGCACGGGCAGCGCGTGCGACAGCAGCCGAATGCTCTCCATTTGACCTCTATTTCTGGAAAACATTTGCTTCTCTCCCTTCCCACAGCCTCCCTTATCTGTCACCAGGACACCCAGGAGCCTCCTAACTAAACTCCCTGCAGCTCCACTAACTACTGCCCACCCAGCAGCAGTGACTTTCTAAATGCCTATCTGAGCCAATTTTCTAGATAGAGCTGATTTTCTAAATGCCAGTCTAGCCACTCTAACCCCCTACCCTCCGGTGGGCTCCCCCAGCCCGTAGAGGTCACAGACTCAGCCGCCTCCAGGCACAGGGAGGTGCCATGAATGAATGAACCCAGGGTGGCCACTGCAAACCCAGAGGCCTCCCCAGATACCTGTTTGATGGAGACAGCAGTTGAGAAATGCGCCTCACCTCTGAGAAGATGACATATAAGTGTGATGATGGATTGGTGTGGCACAGCGATAGAGGAGTAAAGGGTATAGGTCCCATCCGAAGGAGGCAGCCTCTGCTCGGCTCCAGCAGATGGTTCTTGCAGGGCTCAGGGACAGCATGTGCGAAGGTCCTGGGGCAGAAGCAGGGCAGAAACACAGGAGATGCAAAGGAAGGCTAGTGGGGCTGGAACACTGGGGAGGGGTTGGGAGGTGGGGGTAAAGGGGGGGTGAGGGGCCTGGACCCTGCACTGACAGCAAGCCAGGTGGGTTGGGGGGCATAGCAGTGTGATTCACGCCAGAGGAGATCAGGAGATCACCTCTGGTGTGGGAAGAGTTGGGATCATTGAGGAGGGGCCAGGAGACCAGGTGGGAGGTTTCTGCCATGGACGGTCCAGACGGGAGATGACATAGTGTGGACCTGGGCGGTGGTCTTAGGGAGGAGGGGATGAACAGGCCCAGGATGTGGTGAGGAGGCTTTGCTGAAGGGCCAGGTGTGGAGCCAGGAATGGCTGTGGCTGCATCTCAGTGGACTGGAAGCCTGGAGGTTCAGAGAGGGAGCTATCTACTCCACAGTGCATCTCACTGCTGCTTCTAGAAGCCCTCAGGGTACCTGGGCAAAGACTGTCCTGGAGGGTCCTAGAGCCCCCTGGGGAGGGTAGGAAGGGCACCCGCGCTCCCGCCCTGTCCGTGAGGTCAGATCAGTCCCACATAAGTTCTGGGGAAGGGAGATGAAAGAGGAAAAGGACCCAGGAAGCACTGCACAATCCAAGAAGGGGCTGTGCACATTGGCTCCCGCCTGTAATCCTAACACTTTGGGAGGCTGTGGTGGGAGGATCACTTGAAGCCAGGAGTTCAAGAACAGCCTGGGGAACATAGTGACACCCCCATGTCTATAAAAAGTTTAAAAGTTTTTTTTTTTTTTTTTTTTTTTAATAGAAAAGCTCTGAGAGGGGGTGGAATCCCTAAAACATCTCCCACGCTGCACACCAGGTGCTGGTGCCGGGTCTGCTCACTCACCTGCAAGGTGGTGTGAGGGGGGCTGGAGTCCGCCATTGCAGGCTGAGGACTCAGAAGCTTGGAGAGGGAAAGGCCCTGCCCAAGGCCACCCAGCTAGAGGCGGAGGGTGTCATCCGCAGTGCAGCCATGATGCCCCCATCTCTTCTTGCTCTTGAAGCCATTCAGAGGTCGCCTGCCCCCATCACCAGCCCCCTGTCCTCCTGTCTTCAGCAAGCCCTGGCCAGAGTCGTGACTTGCCTGGGACTTTCCCTGTCCTGGCCTTGCAGGGTTTGGTTCTGATTCTCAAAGCAAAATGGCCTCCTCTGTTGCTAAACTGTCTTCCTGGAGGATGGCGGGTTCCCAGACAGGCTGTTGTTGGCAGTAGGGGAGGAAGGAATATGCAGGGGGTGTCCCAAGGAGCTGCTTATCATCTTCCAGGCTCTGTGCTGAAGGCCGTGCATGTTCTCCATTTTTTTTTTTTTTTTTTGAAATGGAGTCTCCCTCTGTTGCCCAGGCTGGAGTGCAATGGTGTGATCTCAGCTCACTGCAACCTCTGCCTCCTGGGTTCAAGTGATACTCCTGCCTCAGCCTCCTGAGTAGCTGGGATTACAGGTGCCCACCACTACACCCGGCTAAGTTTTGTATTTTTAGTAGAGATGGGGTTTCACCATATTGGCCAGGCTGGTCTTGAACTCCTGACCTCAAGTTATCCACCCACCTCGGCCTCCCAAAGTTTTGGGATTACAGGCGTGAGCCACTGCACCAGGCTTGTGTTCCCCATTTATGGAGGAGGAGATGAGACACGGTGAGGCCAGGAAGGAGACACAGACAGAGCCCATTGGAGCCCTGGGTCCCCCACTCGGCTTTTAAATTGTGTGATTTGGAGGAAGAAGAAAATCAAGTACCCTATGCAACTCTGTGTCCCAAGTTTTCATCCCTAAAATGACTCCACAGGATGGCTTCAGGATATTCTTCTGTGCCCGAGGGATGAGGCCGGTGCTGTTTGGGGTGCAGGGGTGAGCCCCTAAAGCAGCATCCATCCACCACTCCCTGTGGCCAAGCTCCTTGCCCAGGGAACTCCTGGGCTGGCAGGAGGTGGCCAGGTGCCTTATGTCTCCTCTCCCCATTTTCCCAGTCCTCCAGACCACAGCTGTTGACTTTTTCTCCAGACCCCAGCTGTCCCATCTGAGCCCTTCTTTCTGTCTAGACAGAGGTGGCCCTGGCTGTGCCTCTCCTTTGGAACCCATGGCCCGAGGGGCATGCTTGGCAGTGGTATGGAGTTCACAGACCTGCTTTCTATTCTTTTTTTTTTTTTTTTTTTTTGAGATGAGTCTCGCTCTGTTGCCCAGGCTGGAATGCAGCAGTGACCTTGGCTCACTGCAACCTATGTCTCCCAGGCTCGAGCAATATTCTTGCCTCACCCTGAGTGGCTGGGATTACAGGCACCTACCACCACGACCAGCTAATTACTGTATTTTTAGTAGAGATGGGGTTTCACCATGTTGGCCAGGCTGGTCTCGAACTCCTGACCTCAGGTGATCTCCCTGCTTTGACCTCCCAAATTGTTGAGATTGCAGGCGTGAGCCACTGAGCCCAGCCCTGTTTTCCATTTCTGAATCACATATGCAAGTCTGTGTCAGCTTAGCTGGGAGGCACCAGAAAGTCGGCCCTGGCATGGAAACCCTGAGAACGAATCAGGGCTGTCCGAGTGTGAGGAAAGTGGCATGTCCAAGCAGTCACAAAATTCCAACCCCACTTACTCTTTTTTTTTTTTTTTTGAGACAGGATCTCACTCTGTTGCCCAGGCTAGAGCACAGCAGCACAGCCTTGGCTCACTGTAGCCTCGAACTCCTGGGCTCACAGGATTCACCTGCCTCAGCCTCCTGAGTAGCTGGGACTACCAGTGTGTATACCACCACACCCAGCTAATATTTCAGCTTTTGTAGAAACTGGGTCTCATTATGTTGCCCAGGCTGGTCTCAAACTCCTGGGCTCAAGTGATCCCTCCACCTCAGCCTCCCAAAGTACCGGGATTACAGGCATGAACCACCATGCTTGGCTCAACCCCACTTTCTTATGATCATGGCAGGTCACCCAAGCCTTCAATGGCTCCCCAGGGCCAGTCACACTAAATCCCAGCTCTGCCCTTGCTCATTGCTGCTGCCTTGATCTTCTTTCTGGCCTCCAGGTCTGTCTGCTGGGACCATTACAGTAGTCTCTTGCCTGGTCTCCTGCTCTCCCAGTCTTGCCCCATCTGGTCTAGCTTTTCCCCCTAGCAGCAGACTGAGCTTTCTAAAACCCAAATCTGACCACGTCCCGCCTCCACTTAGAGTATGTCACTGGGTCCCACTGCCCCCAAGCTAGTATCCAAGCTTGCTCTCAGCCTGGCATTCAGGATCAGCTGCCTTGGATCTGCCCCCTGCCAACACCTCCCCACCAAACTCCACACTCTGACCCAGACGAGCCATCATCCCCATCACTCCCTCTCATGTCCCTCAAGCCTGACCTTGACCCTGGTCAGCTGTTTCCCACACCCCGAATGCACTTGCTGTCCTTCCCATCAACACCAGCTCTTCCTTCAAGGTTGGTCTCAGTGGTTGTCCCCAAGAGGGGTCTCCAGGATTCTTAGTGACAAGCAACAGAATCCAACTGTGGCTCACTTAAGCAGAAGAAAACGTATTAAACAGATATTGGGGTATAAAAACTCCCAGGAAGGCAGGAGGATCCCATGGAAAAAGGGAGGCAAGACATCACCCCTCTTTCTACCACAGAGCCAACCTGGTGAAGTCCTCCTTCTTCACAGCCACCAGGAACTCTATGTGGACCAGGCTCCCTCCAGAAAGAGTCCGGGACAGGACAAGCCTCTAACTCAAACTCCAGAGCAGGTGCCTCTGATTGGCAGAGTCCAGTCACATGCCATGCCCTAGCTGCAAGGGAGGCAGGAAAAGTGGGTGTGGACTATTTGTGCTCCTCCCATGGAAGGTGGGCTCTGCTTGCCCATTGTCCTATGTGGGAGGAGTTTCCTAACTGGGGGTGGGAGTTCAGAGAGTGGGGGCTCATAGACTAAGGCTCTGTACCTCCCCAAACCTCAGCATTCCCCATCGCAAGAGAGGCACAGTCAAATATCTGATGACTCAGTCCTTGACACAGCCCTCTGCTGCACCCCAAGTCCACAGGTTCAACTTCCTGTGCTTGTCTTGCACCCATGGGCATTTCCACATCGCTTCCCCCTTCTCTTTGCAAGCTTCCCTGATAAGCCTCCCATCCAGTGGAGGAGACAGGCACTGAAATGATGAGGACAGCCCAGTGTGATACATGCTGTGAAGGGGACATGCAGGGAGCCTAGAGGAGGCACCTGGTCCAGCTGCGGGCATCTGGGAAGGCTTCCTGGAGGTGGCACTGCTGAGTGTTGGAGAATAAATAGGAGTTATAGAAACAAAGGTGTTAGGCCAGGTATAGTGGCTCACATCTGTAATCCTAGCACTCTGGGAGAAAGGAAGGAAGGAAGGAAAATGAAAGGTAGAAAGGTGCTGGAGACCATCATGGCCAACATGGCGGAGACAACAGCTTTGCAAAGCCACAGAGGTGCAATTGGGCGTGAGTGTCACAAGCCTGTAGTTCTGGCATCACCAGGAGTAGTGTATGAGGCAGAGCTGTCAAGAGATGAGACCACTCAGGGTGGAAGGTACCCAATCTCTGCTGGCTTATGGGGCCTGGCTTTGAGTGAGAGCTGGGTGCCAGGGCAGGGGAGTGGCATGGTCAGATGTGAGCTGAGAATGACCCCTTGGAGAGCCTGACCTGCGGTGACTCACGCCAGGGGTGATGGCAGGACTGTGGGAGACCAAGGAGAACAGATCTCGACGTCGGAAGACTCAGCTGTCTTCTGGTGGCAAGCAGAAGTTCGCCACTGCTGCTGGGGCATGTCTGGGCAAGGCAGAGAGACATGGGCAAGTCCCTGGCCCGGTCGGGTGTCCTCAGTTTCCTTATGTGTAAATAGAAGGGTGTAGTGATCTCCAGGCCAGGGGCTGAGAGCCAGAGAGGCCACCCACTTCCTGCTCCTGTCCGCCCCACTCCCACTATGTACCAGGAGCTGGGGATGCAGTGACAAGAAGTGGAAGCCACGGCCCAGCTCTCACAGGCAGTGGATCCAGGAGTGGACACGCAGTGGTGACCTAGGTCTGGGCTGAAGAGGCTTTTCCCAGCAGTGTGTGGCCCAGCATGCTTAGGAGAGATGCACCAGGAAAGGGATGTTAGCCGTTGACAACTGCCCTCCCGTGACAGCCCCACTGGGGCCAGGTTTCTTGGGACAATTGATGCCATCATTCCGGGAAGCCTACCCCAGGAGAGGCCCTGATTTCCCCCCATTTGCATAGCCACAGTAACAGGAAACAGGACTTACATTGCCTCATCAGTGCGGGCTGGGCCAGGCCAGGCCAGCCCAGCGCTCAGCTTGGATGTCCCAGCCTGGGTGCCTCCAGGACAGCTGGCAGAAGCTCCATCTGGGCACTCCATCCTGTGGTGGCCAGATAGGTGGTCTGGGAGCTCCAAGGCTGTTCCCAGGCCCACCTGGATGTCCAACATGAAGGCTCCAAGCAGCTCAGCTGCATCCCCTGGGGAGGAAGGGGGGCTGTCAGTGTGACAGCTGGGTGCTCCACCGGGATCAAAGTGCGCCGTGTTACTGCCAAGCTATCCTGGTTCCCAGAAGTAATGTGTAGAACTTCCTCCTGCAAGGAGAGCGCCTATCTGCTACCTGGCCCCGCTCCATCCTCTCCCAGTTTCCCCCGGCTGCCTTCCAGAAAGCTGGGCTTTTAGCAGGAAGTGTTTCTCAGATGCTGTTCACTGGGTGCTGGATGTGACCCAAGGCTCCACGTGCTGAGCTGGGTCCAGAAACCAGGAGTTTGGGGTGCAGAGAAGGGGCAAGCCTGGGTTTAGCCTCATCAGAGCCAGGTGCCCCTGGAGCCCTGGACCTCCTGGGCCTCAGTCCTCCCACATCTGCCATGGGGATACTTGTGACTACCTCTCAGTGTTGACAGGAGGCACTAAAAGGGAAGGCGCTGTAGCAGTGCTGATGGCTGTGATCCTAGCGCTCACGTCTGCCTTAGTCGCAATGCTCCGGCCGCTTTGGGGCAGCTATTGAAAGAGAAGCCAGATTTTAACATTACATGAAGAGGCAACGTGGTAGAAGGTCAGCCCTGTCCAAGATACCCTGTGGACACTGCCTGACCTGGGTTTGGATCTTGGCTGTGCCACTTGCTGGCCGTATGACCCAGGGTGAGCTCCTCGGCTTCCCTGAAGCTCAGTTTCTGCATCTGTAGAATGGGAATGAATAGCGATGCCCATCCCTTAGGGCTACGGTGAAGAGTCAGTGAGACACCGCATGAAAGGGATCCACTAAAAGGGAAGGTGCCGTGATGAGGGGGCCGTGAGCCCACCGAGAGGATGTAAAGCTCAACCCTATAGCAGCTCCTGGGGCAGAGGCTGGGGTTATGGAAATGAGCCCCCGTGGCTGTGTTAAATACCTCCCCCCCTCCAGAGAAGTCAGAGGTAGTGAGGAGGCAGGAAGCACTCAGTCCTAGACTAGGGATCCAGAGAAGGGCTGAGGAAGGCACATGCCTGGCCAGGGACATCTGAGGAGGCTTCCTGGAGGAGGGGATGTCTAAGCTAGTGTCGAGGATGGACAGGTTTGGCCCCCAAGGTGAAATGTCGCATCCCAGGAGATTAGCCAGCCTGGGCAAAGGCAGGGCAACCAATGTTTCTCTGCAGGTGTGGAAAGGACAAGCCACGTGCTTGAGGGATCACCCACTGCTCCCCTACAGACCCCTGACTCCACCTCTCAGAGTCTTGAGCCTCCAGTCATGGGCACAGTCATTCTCTCCCTCACTCCAGGTCTTCAGACCCCTAGCACTGGGGATGCCCCCTTTCCTGGCATCACAGGAAAAGCAGGACAGTGGTGGCACATACCTGGTGGTACGGACCCTGTCCTTCTCCATGGGCCCCTGCTCTTCCTCCTCAGCATCATCGTTGCCAACACTGTAATTTGTAACTGTTTTCTGGTCATTTTTCTATGCAAATAATTTTTGAATGAACAAAAATGGGGTTACGGCTTCCAAACTCTTACAACTTGCTTTTTCTGCTAAGGATACACATGCCATCAGCATTTTCCCAGGGAAGCAATACTCCAAATCACCATTTCATTTTATTTATTTTGAGGCAGAGTCTCGTTCTGTCGCCCGGGCTGGAGTGCAGTGGTGGCAAGATCTCAGCTCACTGCAACCTCTGCCTCCCGGGTTCAAGTGATGCTCCAGCCTCAGCCTCCTGAGTAGCTGGGATTACAGGCGTGCGCCACCACGCCCAGCTAATTTTTGTGTGTTTAGTAGACATGGGGTTTCCCCATGTTGGCCATGCTGGTCTCTAACTTCTGACCTCAGATGATCTGCCTGCCTTGGCCTCCCAAAGTGCCGGGATTACAGGTGTGAGCCACCACGCCTGGCCTCCACATCACCATTTTAATGGCTGGGGGCAGGGGGTGGGGGATGGGATGCCTCATGGCATAGATGGACCGTCATGAATTTAATCAAGTCTGTAATCTCAGCAAACGTTTCTTCAGGAGGGCAAGATGTGTGCAGCCAAGAGTACAAGGGTCCAGAGTCCTTTGGTTTTGTTTCTGACTGCACTTTTTTGTATTTAAAGAGATGGGATCTCACTATGTTGCCCAGGCTGACCTCGAACTCCTGGGCTCAACTGATCCTCCTGTCTCGGCCTCTGGAGTAGGTGACTGTACTTCTTAGAGCCATGTGACTCTGGGCAAGTTACTCAACCTCTCTGTTTTTTCTTGGTTTCCTGAAAGATGAGAAACAGAGGAGCCCCTGCAGATGCCTAGTCATGAGACTCCCTTGAGATCTTGTGTGTGTGGTGCTTAATTAAGCACAGTGTCCTGTAGACGACAGGAGGTGCCACGTGGATGGGGCAAGGGGTATTGTTGCTGTTTGTTGTTGCTATTTGGGCCAGGTGTTGATTTCATAGTCCGGAGAGTGAAGGGCTCATGCCAAATGGCATGAATGTTCAGAGTGACTATGAGGGTTCAGTGAGACCTTGGTGCCTCTTCCCCTCCCTGCCCGCTTCCGCAGAAAGCATCTGAGTCCCTTGCAGGGGGCAGGTCTTCAAATTCCCAGAACCGTCTGGGGCTGGTTGACCTCACAGGCCAATTACACCGGTGTCCCAGGAGTCTAGAAAGACATTCTAGAAAGATATTGTCTGGGAAAAAACCATACTGAAGTCTGCCCAAAATGCCACCATCACCCACCCCCTTCCTCTGGGTTCAGCAATGCTCTCTGCCCCGGTTCCCCCTTGCATGTTAAATTAATGCCCCAGAGAAGCTCTGCAGACGGCCCCAGTGACAGCCACCACTGGAGAGAGAGACTCCCTGGATGGATGGACAGATGGATGCAGCCCCAACCCCCCTACTCCCCTGGGAACCTAGCCAGAAGGCAAGAAAGCCCCTACTCAGCCTCCAACTGCTCAAAATCCCCAGCACCAAATTCCCCTGGCCTGGGGATCGCCAGGAGGGAGGCCTGCGTCCCCAGTGTTGGCCCCACCTCCCTTCCCCAGGGGGGTAGATGCAGCCTAGCTTTGCTCTAGCGTCCCCTGGGCACCTCTGTTCCCAGACCAGGAGCCTCCCTCGGCCCCAAGCCTGGACACCCCAAGGCTCTCCCAGGCTTGGATGGCAGCATCCCTGGCTCTCCTTTCCAGGCTGCTCAGCCTCTCTGAGCCGTGGTTTTCTGCAAAATAGGAATAATGGGACTATTAGATCGAATGACACATGAGATTGCCATTTTTGCGGGTCAAGATGAGACAGGCAATCAGCAATTTCCTACGGTTTCAGCAGATGGCTGCCTCCGGTAGGGAGCTGAGGACTAAATGAAGAAATGAATGAGCAGCCCTGGGCACGGAATTTGGCCCAACAAACTTTTCATTGTCATTCCTATTATTTATTGTGGTGGATGGGGCTATCCCTCTCCCACTTCAAGGATCACCAAGTCCTGCCACTCGGGCAAGGCTTCTTCTGAGGCCAGGAAGGTGCCAGGGAGCCCTCCCCGAGTCCTGCCCACAGCCCCTGACTGTCCAGGCTGGACACTCCTTGCTGAGTCTTTTAACTGTCATTTCCCCCGAAAAGCCCTTAATCACCCTCTGCACAGCCAGGGGGAGGAACTGGGAGCTGCAGGAGCTGCAGGCTGGCCTGCAGGAAGATGACTCAGGGGAATCCTTCGAGCCCCTTGGCACGATGTGGGGGTGTGATTAAGGGGGGCATCACAGGTGTGCACCATGTGTCGTCACCTGACCTCTAACCTTTTTCTGAGCTGGAGTTACTGGAAGCTGACTCAGGGGGTGGGCCTCTCCTGCCCTCCCTCCCCTCCCCAGGGCCAGGTCCCCTCTCTGTGGTGCTGGGAGGCAGGCCCTGAGCATTTCATTCATTGATTCATTTCTCTCATTTGTCCATTCATCGTATCAGATCGATCATTCGTGGCTCACTTGTGTGACTAATTTGTAGGTCCGGCCCTTCATTCATTAGTAATAAACTCCACGACCATTCGCCCAGCCTGTCCTCAGGGCCAGCTGCCCTGTCAAGTGCATTTTCTTTTTTTTTTTTTTTTTTTGAGACGGAGTCTCGCTCTGTCGCCCAGGCTGGAGTGCAGTGGCCGGATCTCGGCTCACTGCAAGCTCCGCCTCCCGGGTTTACGCCATTCTCCTGCCTCAGCCTCCCGAGTAGCTGGGACTACAGGCGCCCGCCACCTTGCCCAGCTAGTTTTTTGTATTTTTTTTTTAGTAGAGACGGGGTTTCACCGTGTTAGCCAGGATGGTCTCGATCTCCTGACCTCGTGATCCGCCTGTCTCGGCCTCCCAAAGTGCTGGGATTACAGGCTTGAGCCACTGCGGCCGGCCAAAGCGCATTTTCTCATTCAGTCCTCTCAGTGCCCAGGAGGAAGAGCTATTATTACCCCTATTATATGGAGAGGAAAACTGAGGCACGGGAAAACTCAGCAACGCCCTTTGCTGGAGTTCGGATTCAAATCCAGGCCCGCTGCTGTCTCTAGAAAAAAAAGTCACCGTCCCCCAAAGCTGTGCCTCCCCTTCTGTGTTCCTGTAGCCACATGGCCGGGTAAAAGTTATCCAGGCCAGCCTCACCCCAGACTGTGACCCACGAGGGCAGGGACCTCAGCTCACCACCTGGGTCCAGCACATGCCCTGGGAGAGCCGAGTGTCTCTTTAGGCTACGTAAGAGCCCCCAAATCTGAGTTCCATCCGCTGTGCAAAGCCAAGCTTCCCCCTACATATCTCAGAGAACTTCCATGGACTTACGTCCTCACAGCCTCTCCAGCTCCAGGCTCCCAAATGCACAGAACTGGACCAGTTTTCCGATAGTCTCACCTCTACACATGGGCTGTCTCTGCTCCTCAGTCCCGCGGACCCCAGCAGAAATGTCAGCTCTTCCCTGCATCCCTCAAAACAAAACCCACGCTCCCATGAGGCATTTGTGAGAAGCGGTGGTGACTGAGGATTTGGGGGTATAAACGGCGAGGGGGTTTTGCAGCTGCAGAGCTGCGATTTCGTATCGACATCAGATCTATAAGCCACTCCAGCACAGACCACCCAGATGGACCTGCTGTGCCTGACGCTCTGTCTGTGGATTCTCCCGCGTGGTGGATTTTTCTGGTGGTTTCTAAGCTTTATTGTGAGCTCATCTTCAGCAGGGAGATTTGCCGTGTATGCCTGTGCACGTTCGGGCTCCCACACGCCTCAGGGTGGACGTTTCCCAAAAGGGATGCGTTGAGTTTGAGTAACACTCCAGGGATTTCACCAGCTGGGGACCTGCATTCACACTGAATTCCCGGCATGAGATTCTAGCAACTCAGAGCAGAATCAACCCAGACCTCAGTCTCCCCTGCCCTGCCTGAAATGCTCAGGGCCTGCCTCCCAGCACCACAGATAGGGGGCCTGGCCCTGGGGAGGGGAGGGAGGGCAGGAGAGGCCCACCCCAAGTCAACTTCCAGTAGCTCCAGCTCAGAAAAAGGTCAGAGGTCAGGCTTAGACTTTCAATTTCTTAGACTTCCCGCTATCCAGTCTCGGCCTGTTCCTAGGCTGGGCACAGGGTGATGTACCCTCCCATAGGATGGGGGAAACCCTTCATTGTCCTGCCTTCATACTGGGGTTTCTGTTCCTGCTCCCACAAAAGTCATGACCAGGGATCAAGTCCAATCTGAGTCCCTTTCCCCTTCCCCACCCCACCCTTCCACCTTGAGTTCCATTTTTTTTTTTTTTTTTTTTGAGACGGAGTCTTGCTCTGTCGCCCAGGCTGGAGTGCAGTGGCGCGATCTCGGCTCACTGCAAGCTCCACCTCCCGGGTTCACGCCATTCTCCCGCCTCAGCCTCCGAGTAGCTGGGACTACAGGCGCCCGCCACCACGCCCGGCTAGTTTTTTTGTATTTTTAGTAGAGACGGGGTTTCACCATGTTAGCCAGGATGGTCTCGATCTCCTGACCTCGTGATCCACCCGCCTCGGCCTCCCAAAGTGCTGGGATTACAGGCTTGAGCCACCGCGCCCGGCCCTTGAGTTCCATTTTTATTATTGACCCCTGAATTTGCTTTTCTTTGAGTTGTTTTTTACTTATTTTATTTTTGAGGCAGAGTCTCACTCTGTCACCCAGGCTGGAGTGAAGTAGCGCGATCTCGGCTCACTGCAGTCTCCGCCTCCTAGGCTCAAGGGATTCTCATGCTTCAGCCTCCTGAGTAGCTGGGATTACAGATGCGCACCACTATGCCTGGCTAATTTTTTGTATTTTTAGTAGAGATGGGTTTTTGCCATGTTGGCCATGCTGGTTTTGAACTCCTGACCTCAGGTGATCCACCAGCCTCAGCCTCCCAAAGTGCTGGGATTACAGGTGTGAGCCACTGTGCCTCGCCTCTTTTGAGCTTTTTAAAAACATTTGTGGCCAGGCGTGGTGGCTCGCACCTGTAATCCCAGCACTTTGGGAGGCCGAAGCAGGTGGATCATTAGGTCAGGAACTCAAGACCGGCCTGGCCAAGATGGTGAAACCCTGTCTCTATTAAAAATATAAAAATTAGCTGGGTGTGGTGGCACGCGTCTGTAATCCCAGCTACTCGGGAGGCTCAGGCAGAGAACTGCTTAAACTTGGGAGGTGGAGGTTGCAGTGAGCCAAGATTGGCAACAAAGTGAGACTCCATCTCAAAATAAATAAATAAATAAATTGCAATTATTTATTTAATTTTTAGAGACAGGGTCTTGCTCTGTTGTCCAGGCTGGAGTACAGTGGCACAATCACAGTTCACTGCAGCCTCAACCTCCGGGGCTCAAGTGATCCGTCTGCTTCAGCCTCCTGAGTAGCTGGGACCACAGGTGCGTGCCACCATACCTGGCTAATTTTTTGGGTTTTTTTTTGGATAGGGATGGGGTCTCACTATGTTGCCCAGGCTGGTCTTAAACTCCTGAAATTAAGCCATCCTCCCAACTTGGTCTCCCAAAGTGCTGGGATTATAGGCATGAGGCACCAGACCCAGTGGGGGCTTATCAATAGATATTTTAAAATCAGTTTCATTGATCCTGTATTAGCTAGCTCCCTGGAAACCTCACCAGGGCTTCCCACTGCCCTCAGGATCAAACCCCGGCTCCTTGGAGCCCTAGAGGCCCCACACATGACTTCATTGTTTAATTTGCATAATACCAGGAAGGAAGTATTACTGTGTCCGAGGTGTGGATGAGGAAACTGAGGCATGGAGAAGGTGGTGATGTCGAGGAGGGGCAGAGGAGCCCTGTCTGATGCAGGATGGGGAAAGGAGACCTCAGAATCCAGACCTCCTGCTCAGTCCACCCCCCTGGGTGCCAGTCCCCAAGCTGCCTGCTGCAGCCGAGAGGGTTGGGACACACAGGAGCCACTGCCTGAGTCTGCCTAACCACTCCTTCCCTTCCCCAGAAGCAGACACGTGGTGGGACACACCCAGCCACTGGCACCTGTGCCTGGCAAGTCAATACTGGGTGTGACTCTTCCTTCTAGGAATGAGCTCCCTGGAGGTTTCCTTCACAGAAGTGGGCAAGGGCCGGGCGCGGTGGCTCAAGCCTGTAATCCCAGCACTTTGGGAGGCCGAGACGGGTGGATCACGAGGTCAGGGCATCGAGACCATCCTGGCTAACACGGTGAAACCCCGTCTCTACTAAAAAATACAAAAAACTAGCCAGGCGAAGTGGCGGGCGCCTATAGTCCCAGCTACTCGGGAGGCTGAGGCAGGAGAATGGCGTAAACCTGGGAGATGGAGCTTGCAGTGAGCTGAAATCCGGCCACTGCACTCCAGTCTGGGAGACAGCGAGATTCCGTCTCAAAAAAAAAAAAAAAAAAAAAAAAAAAAGAAAGAAGTGGGCAAGGTCCTGCTAGTCACAGTCTGTCCCCGGGCCAGACAAAGGGCTCCATGCTTGCTGTCAGCACTCCCTAAGCCCACAGGGGACCCTGTCGTGGAGCTCCTCTGTATGCCCAGGCTGTGTAGGCATCCAGGTTTGGGCAGTGAGGATGGAGGGTCAGTTATTGAGAGCCTGAGCTCTGAGGTCAGAGGGACTCAGTACTGAGCATCTCTGGGATCTCGGGCAGTTTGCTTTCTCTCTCTGGCCCTCGGTTTCACCACCTGTACAACTGAGCCAATGATAGCACCCACTTCATGGGGCCCAGTGGGAGAGACAGAAACTGTAGGAAAAGCACTTGGTCCCTCTCCTCTCCTTTTTCCCCTCCCCTTCCCTTCCCTCCCTTTTCCTTTTTCCTTCTCTCCCTCCCTCCCTCCCTTCCTCCCTTCCTTCCTTTCCTTCCCTTCCATCCCTTCCTTCCTCCCTTCTTTTCTTTTTTAAAAAAAGACAGGGTCTTGCTCTGTTGCCCAGGCTGGAGTGCAGCAGTGCGATCACAGCTCACTGCAGCCTCTAATTCCTGGGCTTAAGCAATCCTCCTACCTCAGCCTGCTCAGTAGCTGAGAATACAGGCACATGCCACCCTGCCTGGTGAATTTTTGTACTTTTTGTAGAGATGGGGTTTTTGCCCAGGTTGGTCTCAAACTCCTGGGCTCAAGTGATCTGCCTGTCTGGGCATATTCTTATGCTAACCTGCCTGGGTCTAGGCTTCTTCCTTTGTGAAGTGGGGGAACGACAAAGCCTGCTCCTAGGGTCAGAGGGCAGAAAGAGCTGATGGGTGGGAAAAGCATGGAGCAGGGCCCACCGGCGTGGGGCTGTGCAGGGCAGCGTCGTCGTTTCTCTTCTCTCCCGACGCCTATTCCTGCTAATGGCCGGAACCCTGCCCTTGTCACTTGAAGGTCTCTTATGCTTTCACGTAGTCTCTTTCTGGGTTCACTCTTTCGATTCAGGGAGCCTGTTTTTGTTTTCTTCCCACCCCATCCCTTTCCCGAGGGGTGGCGTCCTAATGGGGGAGGGGCCTTCTGAGCCTCTGGTTGGCTCTGGGGCTATGCCTGACCTTGGGTGTCCTGGAGTGGAATCTGTCTGGCTGTGGCTGGTCGCACTGTGGCATTCATTCTGGGCAGCATAGTTCTCGGGTCTGGGGCCTTCTGGAGTGTGAAAGACATTGCTAGATCCCCCAAGGTGTTCAGTTCTCTCCTCCTGGGCGTGTAACCCCTTGCAGATCAGTGGGGTCCTGGGCCTTGCTTTGCGGAGTGAAATGTGAGCAGAAGCAACCTGTGTCTTCCTGGGCTGTCATTTCAGAGCTGGTGGCTCCCTCCAGGCTCCCTCCACCGTGGGAAGCCCTGAGGCCTCATGTTGAGGCGGCAGCATTGTAAGTGTGTGAGGCCTCCATCGGCCTGGGAACCTGAGTGACTATAATGGGCACGATCCCTGCCACCCCGTGCGGGACACGTGGTGGCTCTAGAACCACACCCCAGCTGTGCTGAGCCACTTGAGTTGAGGTTTGACACTGCAGCACAACCTAGGCTGCCCTAACCAAGACACACAGACGCCCAGGCCTCTCGCTGGTTCTGGGATTCCCAGGACCTGGGTGCAGGGGGACTTCTGGTCTTTTCTACATGCCTCTCACAGGCCGTGGGTACTGGGTGGGCACAGTCTCAGGCCCACTCTCAGCCTGTGTGCCCACGGGTTGCCCCCAGTCCCACCAAGAAGCAGCTCACAGGCTCCTCTGATTTCCACTGCCCCTGCCCACTCCCATCCTCTGTGGGCTTTCACAGCCCACACACCCAGGGTCCAGCCAGGGCTGCTATCTTTCTTTCTTTACCTCCCCAGAATGGGCACTTCCCAATACTCCCTACCTGGTATTAAAATGATCTTTGGCCAAGTGCGGTGGCTCAAGCCTTTAATACTAGCAATTTGGGAAGCTGAGATGGGTAGATCACCTGTGGTCAGGAGTTTGAGACCAGCCTGGCCAACATGATGAAACTCCATCCCTACTAAAAATACAAAAATTAGCAGGGCGTGGTGGCGGGCACTCTATTCCCAGCTACTCGGGAGGCTAAGGTAGGAGAATCTCTTGAACCCAGGAGGCAGAGGCTGCAGTGAGCCAAGACCATGCCACTGCACTCCAGCCTGGGTGACAGAGAGAGACTCCATCTCAAAAAAAAAAAAAAGATCTGCAAGTCTGTTCTCCTTTCTGGACTCAATGTTCCTCCAGGATTGTCCCACTTACCAGCTGTGTGACCTTGGGCAAGTTAGCAAACCTCTCTGTGCCTCATTGTCTTCATCTGGAAAGGCATAAAACATTGTTGGGAGAATTCAATACATTAATACACATAAGGTATTTAGTAAAGCAGTGCCTCTTACTTGTGTTGCTTATCTACTGCCACATAACAAATGACCCCCAAAATTTAATAGCTTAAAATAATAAACATTCATCATTTTGCACTGCTTCTGAGGGTCAGAAGTCAGGGAGTGGTTTCTCCAGCTGGTTCTGGCTCAGCCTCTCCCATGAGGCTGCAGTTAGGATATGGGCAGGGGCTGCATCATCTGAAGGTTTGGCTGGGGCTGGAAGATCTGCTTCTGAGATGGTTCACTCACCTGGCTGTTGGCTGGAGGCCTCAGTTGCTTGTCACATGGGACTTCCTCCAGGGCTGTTTGAGTGTCCTCATGACATGACAGCTGACTTCCCCCAGGGAAAATGACCTGAGAAAGAGCAAAGAGGAGGCTGCAATGCCTTTTATATCCTAATCTTGGGTGTTACACATCATTGCTTCTACATCTGTTCATTAGAAGTGGGTGCAGTCTACACATAGAGGAAAGACAGTTAAGTTCTATCTTTTGAAGGCAGGAGTGTCAAAGAATTTGCGGACGTATTTTAAAACCACCAAGTTGGCCACGTGTGGTGGCCCACACCTATAGGCCCAGCACTTTGGGAGATGGAGGTGGGAGGACTGCTTGAGCTCAGGAGTTTGAGACCAGCCTGGGCAACATAGCGAGACCTCTTCTCTACTTAAAATAAAAAATATTAGCCAGGTGTGGTAGTGCATGCCTGTAGTCCTAGCTACCCGGGAGGCTATGGTGGGAGGAACATTTGAGCCCAGGAGGTCAAGGCTGCAGAGAGCCATGATCGCGCCCCAGCACTCCAGTCTGGGCGACAGAGTGGGATCCTGTCTCAAAATAAAAATAAAAATAAAACCGCCAAGCTGCTGAATCCACATGGGTTGTTGTCATCACTGCTAATCCTCTTGCTCCTTCCAAGGGGCTTGAACACAGTAAGTACATAATGAATGCTTATTGAAAGTATAAGTGGGCTGGGCATGGTGGCTCACATCTGTAATCCGAACACTTTGGGAGGCTGAGGCGAGTGGATCACTTGAGGTCAGGAGCTTGAGACCAGCCTGGGAAACATGGTGAAACCTATCTCTACTAAAAAATACAAAAATTTGCCGGGCATGGTGGTATACACTTGTAATCCCAGCTACTCAGTAGGCTGAGGCAGGAGAATTGCTTAAACTCAGGAAGTGGAAGCTACAGTGAGCCGAGATCATGCCACTGCACTCCAGCCTGGGTGACAGAGCAAAACTCTGTCTGGGAGGGCGGGGGGAAGGAAAGAATAAAAAGAAAAAGAAAGTATGAGTGCATGAATGGATATGGGAGTGAAAAACATGAGCTAGAACAGAAAGGAGAAGAGGCAGAAGGGAGGAGATGGTGTGAGGGGGAGGAGGGGCCGTGGGTTGTGCCCTCTGTGTTTGAGGCTTCAGGTCCTGTCCCTCCCTTGGCCTGGGGTCTGCCGACCCATCACCCTCTCCCAGCCTGACTCCCAAGCTCCTGACCCTCTAAGCCTCTGCCCTCCACCTGCCCCCTTGAGCTTGCTTTGGCACAAGACAGCCCATATTCTTGCTGTGGCTTCTGTGCCTCATGGTTCTAACATGGCTGCCTCAGCCCCATACATCACCTCCTTAGGAGAATAGATCCTGAAGGGGGGGAAAAGATCTTTCTCTTCCAGGATCTTTACTTTGTCAGGGAGGAAAATCTTTTCAGGAAGCTCTTCCCTCTCCATCCAAAATTCACCTCCTCCTTATATCTCACTGGGTAAAAGAAGGTCACATGCTAACCCCCTGGACCAATCACTGGAAGGAAAAGAGGATGGCGAGGATTTCTCCCCTGGTGCTGGGCGCAGTGCCTGGTGTATAGAACAGGGCTCTGTGGGCAGAGACATGCATGTGGCTGCTGGACAGGCACTGAGGGTGACTGCCCCCAAAAATCACAAACAAAGGGCTACAGGGGGCAGAGCTGAGGGGCTCTCAACAACCCACAGAAGCCTGGACCTGCTTCCCCGGGGAGCTGAGGCTTGAGCAGGGCTTTGAAGGATGCATGAGTTGACCAGGCCCAAGAAATCACCTGAAAAGGCTCTGAAGCACAAAATAGCAAATGTCAAGGTAATGAAGAGCCTCTTGGAGGCTAAGATAGTTGAAAAGTAAATCAACAGTCCAGTGATTAGACTGCCAGACTAATGGGCTCAGGTCAAACTTGTAGGCCATCCTTTTTCTAATTCAAGACTTTAAAGTATCACTTCTGTGGTTTAACCATGGCTGAGCATCATTATTTAACAATTTATTTAAAACTCAACACTTTTTAAAGGTAATTTCAACTTAAAAGTACATCCTAGAATACTCTACAAGCAGAACACCAGTCCAGCTTGCCACAAATAGCAGGTAACTAAATAAATGCAATGAAAATAAAACAAGGTCAGTGTGGTGACTCATACCTCTAATCCCAGCACTTTGGGAGGCCAAGGTGGAGGACTGCTTGAGGCCAGGAGTTTGAGACCTGCCTGGATAACATGGTGAGACCCTGTCTGTACAAAAAAAATACAAAAGTTAGCCAGATGTGATGGTGTGCACCTCTGGTCCCAGCTACTTGGGAGGCTGAGGTGGGAGAATCCCTTGAGCCTGGAAGGCAGTGGTTACAGTGAGCTGAGATTGCACCACTGCACTCCAGTCTTGGTGAGACAGTGAGATCTCATCTCCAAAAAGAAGAGGAGGAAGAAGAAGGAAGAAGGAAGGAGGAGGAGGAGGAGGAGAAGAGGAAGAAGAGGAGGAAGAAGAGGAGGAGGGGAGGAAGAAGAAGAAGAAAGAGAAGGAGGAGGAGGAGGAAGAGGGAGGCAAAGAAGGAAAAGAGGAGGAGGAAGAGGAGGAGGATGAGGAGGAGAAAAAGATGATCATGATGATAATGATTCATGATGAAGATGATGAAGAGAAAGAAGAAGAGGAAGAAGATGAAGAGGAAGGGGAAGAGAGGAAGAGGAGAAAGAAAAGTTATGATACAGATGGACCAGGCACCATGGTTCACACCTGTAATCCCAGCACTTTGAGAGACTGAGGCAGGTGGATTACCTGAGGTCAAGAGTTTGAGACCAGCCTGACCAACATGATGAACCCCTATCTCTACTAAAAATACAAAAAATTAGCCAGTCATGGTGGCACTTGCCTGTAATCCCAGCTACTCAGGAGGCTGAGGCAGGAGAATCACTTGAACCTGGGAGGTGGAGGTTGCAGTGAGCCAAAATCATGCCACTACACTCCAGCCTAGCCAACAGAGTCAGACTCCATCTCAAAAAAGAAAAAAAAAAAAAAAAAAAAAGATGATAAAGATGATGCCAGGGAAGACAAAATGATGATGGTGATTTATGCTTGTGGAATAACAAAGGGTAGGCTTGGCTTTCAGAAAGTGTTTCTCACAATCACCTTCTCACAGCTGAAAAGCACGAGAGAAGGCTCTGTGAGTAGTCACTGAGCCTGGAGCATCCTAGGTGGGTGGCTGGACCCTGCAATGCGGCTGCTTATGGGGCTGCCTGTCCAGATACTGCAGCTCCCTAAAGGCAGTGGTAGCTTCTGCAGCCCCCTGCCCAGCCTGGGACAATCCTGCCCAGAGGCTCATGGGTCTGCAAGGCACCTCCCAGTAGCCACTCCCTGAAGCCAGAGACAAGGGCAACTGGTTTATTCACCAATCCTGTGGCATGTCAAGGAGAAAAGGGTCACTGTATGAGTGCCTGCTGGGGGCCAGCCACTCACGACCCTTCTTGGTGAAGCTTGTGTGCAGACTTTGCACACAAGCACTCTGGGAAGAAGGTATCTGAACTTCCATCTTGCAGGAGGGGAAACTGAAGTTCAGAGATGTCAGGTCACTTGCTCTTGGTCACACAGAAAGTTGGCTGTAGAGTCAGGAGTTAAAACCATGCTCATCTAGTCTCAGGGTCTCTCTGTACATGTGTGTTTATATGGGTACACATGTGCATTGCGCACATGTGTATGTGTGCATGTGTGTGTGTACATGTGTCTTGGAGAACTCCCCTGTGAGACTGGTAAGCTGGACTTTTGGCAGCCACCTTCTCACTGACCTCCTGGCCTCCACCCTCGCCCTACCCCAGGGTATTCTCCAAGCAGAGGTCTGAGTGGTCCTGTTAAAACCCAGGTCGTGCCATGACCTAGGGAGGACTCTCCTCCCAGTCCTCCAGGGCTCCCCATCCTTCTCAAAGGAGAGGCCAGCGTATCCTCAGTGGCCTCCCAGGTCTTCCCTATCATTGCTCTGACAACTCTACCCTTACTCTCCTTAGCTCCTCTCCAGCCATGCCAGCACTTGCAGCTCCTCCAGGGTGCTCCAGGGTCTTTGCACTGGCCTTTCCCTCTGCCTGGGGTGCTGTCACCCCAGACATCCATGAGGTTCCCTCACTCACCTCCTTCAATCTCTGCTCAAAGTCCTTTCTCAGAACACCCTTCCCTGACATCCTGGTTTAAAATGGTAGCTCCTTTCTTCCACTTACTGGCCTGCTGATCCCCCTTCCTTGGCTGTATTTTTATAGAATTTACTTATTTTTAATTTTCTTTGTTTCCTATGTCCCCTGCTGGGAGGTCCTTCCCTCCCTTGTCTGAGTCATTCGTTGCTGCTTCCCTAGTGACCTGCACAGTGTCACAGTGTCTGGTACACAGTAGGTGCTCAGTCAAGGTTTTCTTTTTTTTCAGACAAAGGTTCACTCTATCACTCAAACTAGAGTGCCATGACATGATCTCAGCTTACTGCAACCTCTGCCTCCTGCGTTCAGGTGATTCTCATGCCTCGGCCACCTGAATAGCTGGGACTACAGGTGCATGCCACCACACCCAACTAATTTTTGTATTTTTAGTAGAGATGGGTTTTTGCCATGTTGGTCAGGCTGGTCTCAAACTCCTAGGCTCAAGCGATTCTCCCACCTCAGTCTCCCAAAAGTGCTGGGATTATAGGCGTGAGCCACTGCGCCCAGATAAGTTTTGCTGGATAAATATTCAAGTCCTGGGGGAAGCCAAGCCTTCCCTCTCCACCCGCTGAAGCCTCCTGGGGAGGGTCCTGAGGATGGGGCTTTCCAGTTCCCATCTCTTGTGACAGATGCCATCAAGGCCCAGGCAGATGGTGTGCTGCGCCCATGGATTTTGGCAGCGGTTACCCTGAAAGGGCTGTTCCCGCTCGGGCAGATTGGCAGGAAAAGCCCCAAGTCAATAAAGTGTGGGAGATAAGCGGGTTCGAGAGAAGACACTGAGATTGGGTGTGCTCCAAGCAGTTCCTGCGAATCTGCAGGGCAACCGAAGGTGGGGGGGTGCGGGTGCCCTGCTGTGCCACCTGGAGCTGGCACAGGCCTGCTCTGGCCCTGGTCACGGTGTGGGGTGGGGCTCCTTCTGTCTTTGGCTGCCTGTCTCTGCTCTCTGAGACGCAAAGGATGCCAGGCCCAGGGCATTGGACCAGGCTTGGAGACTCCTGCTCGAGGCACTGCCGATTTGGGATTTTAGACCCAAGTCCCAGGCTCTGTCGCTTGTGAGCCAGGTGGCCCTGGTTCAAGGATTCATCATCTGTAAAATGGGGATAATAATAGTACCAGCATGGCAAGGTTACTGGGAGGATGAACTGAGATTAGGCGTAGAAACCTCTTAGCTAAGCCTGGCCTGGAGGAAGTGCCCATTAAGTGGGAGTTTTTGTTGCTATTTTAGTTGCAGCAACAGTGCCTCAGAGCTGTGTGACCCAGGATCACTCAGCCTCCCTGGTCTGGGTCTCAGTTGCTGTTCTGTAAAAGAACATGATACTAGAAGGCTTCTCAGTATCTACAAGAGACTCAAAATATGCAGACTGATTGGGGCTGGGAAGCCGGTGGGGGCCTCACCTGGGTCAGAGGAGACTCCAGCCCTGGAACATCAGACTTCTAGCTGGGATGGACTAGGGACAAGTGGAGGGAGGGGGGCCGCTGGCTGTGGGAATGTCGAGGATGGAGAGGGGAAATCTGAGGTGGCTTCTCAGAGGAGAACTCTGAGCTGGGCTGTAAATCGGGAAAGATTTAACATGCACAACATTTGGCGGTGGGGAGACTGTGGTGAGATGGGCACTTGTGTACATCGCTGGTGAAAGTGTCAGTGGTCCAATATTTTTGGAAAGCAATCTGTCAATTTGTAGCCAGAGTCTTAATATGGTTTACCTTTCTATGATCTGGTAGTTCCCATGCTCAGGACTTCTTCTAGGGAGGTAATAAAATGTGGACAGACCAAGAGGGTGCATAGCTAGCCACAGGGATACATTCTCTGCAGCAGAACTTATTACATACTTCAGAAATGGAGTTTCCATGGCTAGGCTCAGTGGCTTTTACCTGTAATCCCAGCACTTTGGGAGGCTGGGTTGGGCGAACTGCTTGAGCCCAGGAGTTTGAGACCAGTCTGGGCAACATGTGGAAACCCCATCTCTACTAAAAATACAAAAATTAGCCGGGCATGCAGGCGTGCGCCTGTAATCCCAGCTACTCCGGACGCGGAGGCAAGAAAATCGCTTGAACCCAGGAGGCGGAGGTTGCAGTGAGCCTAGATGGCACCAATGCACTCCAGCCTAGGCAACAGAGTGAGACTCCATCTCAAAAAAAAAAAAGGGGTTTTCAGGATCATGGAGAAATGATGAGCCATATCATATCATGCTGGGTCAAAAGCACGACATGAAATGACACCCACTGCGTTATTTCAATTCTAAAAGGCACAGAAAAAAGACCAGAAAGAAATCTGCCAGGGTGTCCACAAGGGTTGTCCTTTAGTGGTGAGATTATGGGAAATACTGTTTTTCTAGACTTTGCCAAATTGCCAGCAGAGGTGTGCAGTCCTTTTGGCAATCAGTATGAAATCTGGCAAAGGAAGAGGTGACGGCAGCTCAGGTACACACCGGGCACATGGATAGTTCGTCTGGACACTTACTGAGCTGCCAGCCTGGCCACAGACCAAGAGCTGTCCTTTACCTCCCCTCTCCCTTGTGGCCAATCCAACCAAACCTGTCAATTTTATCTGCTGAACATGTTGCAGGTCACCCACTTCAGCTGTGACCCATCCCCACTGCCATGGGCTCCTCTTGACCGCTCCTCACCTGTAGCTCTGGTCATCTTCTTGCCAGCCACATCCAGCCATGCCATTTCTTTGCCTAAAACACTTCAGTGCATGCCACTGCCCTCGGCCCCTCGGCCAAGCTCTCCAGTGCAGCTTTGAAGACCTCTGGCGGCTGCCCAGGCAGGCCCTCTGGGTATGGCACCGTCACACTGCATTCCTGTCTATCTGGCTTCTTTACCATCTTCCATCTATGCCATGCCCAGCCTGGCCCAGGAGCTAGTGCTGCAGAGTGAAGCCACAGAATAAACATGAGGATTGAATGAACAAGCAGGGTGGTTCCTACTCTCCCCTGGGGGGTGCAAATGGGGAGAGGGAACCCAGGGAGTGACCCATTTTCCAGATGAGGAAATGGAGGCCTAAGAAGTTAGTTTCTGTGCCCTGTGTGCAGATGCCATAGCTGGGAAGTCATGGTCTGCCTCTTGTTAGATCCTGTCCTTTGTGAGGGCAATGGCTGTGTTCAGGTCACGTCTGTGTCCCCAGGATGCAGCCCAGGCAGGCACACGGGTGGAGGTGGAATGAGAGAGAGAGAAGAGGCCCTGGGTCTCAGCCCATAGGGCAGCAACTTGAATATTTTAGCTGCCTCCTTGGGGAGGGGGCATGTGGGTAGCAGTGGGGAGCACTCAGGAGGGTGGCCTCAGTTTACCCAGAGGGGCTGGGCTAATCAAATATTGAGCTATCTGCACCTGACCCAGGGGTTGGGAAGGGCTACTGGAGGTGAAGGGGCCAGGGTAAGGAGAAAATACTGCAGCAGCCACCGATCACCAGTCTGCCCCTAGGCCCAGGTGCTGGCGGAGCTGACAGGGTGGGGAGCCCACACCTGCCCAAAAACTGGTCAGTACTTCTATCCAGGGGGACACGGGCCCAAGATCCTCAGATCTGATTTTTAAAGAGAAACCAGGAATCCAGATATTTGTACCAGATTCCCAACATTTAAAATCTCAGCTCAATGTTTCTTTAAAAAGCCTTTGATGGCCAAACACAACACAGTAGGGGGCTGCACTGGGCCTAGGGCTGCCCATTTGTAACCTCTGGTTTGGGGGTGTGGCCACCCTGTTGGGGTCTGGTAGTGCCTCCCTGCAGCCACTCCAGGTCCTCAGGCCCCCATTAGTCTTCCAGTTTATGCGCCTGTTGAGTCTCTAATTTTCTGTCCAAAGGAGGAGCTCACTCAGGAGCTGTCTTGGCTCCAGGCGAGACAGCTGGGAGGAAGCAGGACCTTCATGGCATGGGACAGTCCTCAGCCAACAGGGTATGAGAGCTGGGGGATAAATGCCTGACCTCCTGCCCCTCCCAGGACCAGTCCCGAGGCTCATCTATGCAGCTGTGCAGAGGGGCTCCAGAGAGGCTGAGTACCAAGCTCCCCCAGCAGTGTCTGGTGGTGACCAGGCCAGCTGTGCCCTGTCTACTGGCCTCCTGCCCTTCTTTCCCAGCTCCCACTCCAGCTTCCTGGGGCTACTGCCCAAATAAACCAGCTGCACCGTGTCCTCCTTTCAGGCCTCTGCTCTCAGTGGTTCCTCAAACGAAAACCATGAGATTTTGCTCATGGCAAAGCAACAAAAATCCTTTGAGGTGTGACAAACGCCAGGAAAGAAATGGGTGGCAGCTGCTGATGGAGGAAAGCAGGGGTCTGACATCAGAATAGCCCCTGGAAGTAACACTGATTCTGTGGACAGAGGATAAGGACAGAGGATGGGTGCAGGTGCAGCGGTGGGGGAGGGGGCTGGAGGGAGGAAAGGCAGGTGCCAAGGTCCTGGGAGGGGAATGAGTTGAGGGGTCATCCAGGACAGGGCAGAGGGCTCGTGTGCTGCAAGTGGTGGGGTGTGGCCAGGGTGGGCTGCAGAGGTGGCCCAGGCTGGCTTCTTATTTTGGGTGCTGTATCAGTCAGGATTCTTCAGAGAAACAGAACCAACAGGAGATACACATAGGTAGATAGGTAGGTAGCTATAGATACAGATTTATAGGCTGGGCACGGTGGTTCATGCCTGTAATCCCAGCACTTTGGGGGCCTGAGGCAGGACGATCACTTGAGGCCGGGAGTTCATGATCAGCCTGGGCAACATAGTGAGACAAAAAAAAAATAATAAATTCAGGTGTGCTGGCACACGCCTGTAGTCCCAGCTGCTCGGGAGGCTGAAGCTGTAGGATCGCTTGAGCCTGGGAGTTCGAGGCTGCAGTGAGCTTTGATGGCAACACTGCACTCCACCCTGGGTGACAGAGTGAGACCCTGTTTCTAAAATAAAATGAAATTAAAAACGAGATTTACAGATGCCCCTCAATTTACAATGAGACTACATCTCAGTAAACCCATCCTAAGTTGAAAACAACTTTAGTACCTCGATAAACCTGTCACAAAGTTGAAAAATCGTCAGTTGAACCCTTAACAGTTGGGGACCATCTGTATTATGGGAATTGGCTCATGCAATTCTGGAAGCCGAGGAGTCCTAGAGTCTGCTGTCTGCAAGCTGGGAAGCCCAGGAAAGCCAGTGTTGTTCCAGTCCAAGCTGGAAGGCCTGAGAGCCAGGGCCACTGATGTCCAAGGGCAGGAAGAGATGGATGTCCTGGATCAAGCAGAAAGCAAATTTGCCCTTTTTCCTCCTTGTTTTATTCGGGCCCTCAATGGATTGAATGGTGGCCACCCACAGTGGTGAGGGCGATCTGTTTCACTCAGTCTACTCATTCAAATGCTACTCTCTCCCTTTTTTTTTTGACTGAGTCTGGCTCTGTTGTGCAGGCTGGAGTGCAGTGGCACGATCTTGGCTCACTGCAAGCTCCACCTCCCGGGTTCACACCATTCTCCTGCCTCGACCTCCTGAGTAGCTGGGACTACAGGCGCCCACCACCATGATCGGCTAATTTTTTGTATTTTTAGTAGAGACGGGGTTTCACCATGTTAGTCAGGATGGTCTCGATCTCCTGACCTCGTGATCTGCCTGCCTCGGCCTCCCAAAGTGCTGGGATTACAGGCGTGAGTCACTATGCCTGGCCTTCTTTTCTTTTCTTTTTTTTTTTTGTGATAGGGTCTCACTCTGTCACCCAGGCTGGAGTGTAGTGGCCAATCTCAGCTCACTGCAGACCTCTGCCTCCTGGGTTCAAATGATTTTCGTGCCTCAGCCTCCTGAGTAGCTGGGACTTCAGGTGCCTGCCACCATGCCCAGTTAATTTTTGTATTTTCGGTAGAGACAGGGTTTCACCATGTTGTTGGCCAGGCTGGTCTTGAACTCCTGACCTCAAGTGATCCACCCACCTCAGCCTCCCAAAGTGCTGGAATTACAGGCGTGAGCCACCACACCCTGACTCAAATTCTACTCTCTTGCAGAAACACTCTCCCAGTCACACTTGGAAATCATGTCATGCCCACTATCTGGGCACCCCTTAGCCCAGTCAGGCCGACACATAAACTGAACCATCACAGTTGCCCCTGAGGATCAGCTGGGGACTTAAAAAAATTCCAGGGCTCAGCTGTACCCAACAGGGGCCGGCTCCATGTACCTGAGGGGTCCTGGGTTACAGGTATTTCTTGAAGCCCCTCTGTTTTTCTGGCTGGGCTGTTGGTGAGACTCCCCGGCTGAAATTGCATGCGCCAGGCTGGGTCCTGGTGCTTGATTTACCTGCCTCCATTTCATCTACACAAGCAAGGACCCCGCCAGAAAGGTTCCCATTTTACAGATGAGGAAACTGAGTCTCGTGCAGTTTCACCACATACTCAAGGCCACAGGGATGGGGAGCATTGGTGCAGGGACTTGAACCTCGTCAGCTGCTGCAAAGCGTGCACTGCCACCTACTCCACCCTGCCTGAGGTCTCGCTGGTCACTGAGATACCAGCAGCAGCTCGGTCTCAGCTCAGATACCTGTGGAGGGTTGGGGGACACAGAATTTCTGATGACAGCAGAGGAAAGCACTCAAACACTCCTGCCCTTGGTAACCTGGCCCTGGCAAATTCTCCTGATCTTTGGCTAGTCCTGGTAAGACCTGGAAGACACCAGAGTGAGCACACACAGGGAGAGGCTGAAGGTTAGGGTCATGGGCATGAAGAACTGAATGGAATTCAGGCTTTAAGAATCTGGAACTGTATCCAAGAATGACTCCATCCATCCATCCATGCATCCATCCAACATACATAGAGAGCCCATGGGCCAGAGCCTGCACCCAGCTCCCAGAGAACAGGTGAAAATAAGACACAGTCTTTGCCTGTGGGTGAGTCTATTGGAGAGGGAGAACTGAAATAAGAATGGTAAGGCTGGGCGCTGTGGCTCACATCTCTCATCTTAGTGCTTTGGGAGGCTGAGGCGAGAGGATTGCTTGAGCCCAGGACTTTGAGATCAGCCTGCACAAGGGACTTTGTCTCTACGAAAAAATTAATAAATTAACCGGGTGTGGCATGTACCTGTGGTCCCAGCTATGTGGGAGGCTGGGGAAGGAGGATCGTCTGAGTCCAGGAGGTTGAGGCTGCAGTAAACTATGATTGCACCACTGCTCTCCACCCTGAGTGACAGAACATGATCCTGTCTCAAAAAAAAAAAAAAAAAAAAAAAAAAAGAGTTCCACAGTTCACAACACACTGTGACCTGTGATTTGTGTGCGTCATAGTGGCATCTCTGATCTGGGATGACATTTAGGGGTACAAGGACTCAGACATAAATACCCTAGTCCCAGAGTGAGCTGGTTCTTTTCTTCTGTTTTTGTTTTTGTTTTGAGACAGGGTCTCACTCTGTTGCCCAGGCTGGTGTGCAATGGTGCCATCTCAGCTCACTGCAACCTCCACCTCCTGGGTTCAAGCGATTCTCCTGCCTCAGCCTCCTGAGTAGCTGGGACCACAGGCCTGGTTAATGTTTGTATTTTTAGTAGAGATGGGGTTTCACCATGTGGCCAGGCTGGTCTCGAAGTCCTAACCTCAAGTGATCTGCCCACCTCAGCCTCCCAAAGTGCTGGGGTTACAGGCGTGAGCCACCACGCCTGGCCTGTTAGCTCTTCTGATCCTATCACTGAGAAAATCTTGGTTAGGTGCCAATGGGCCTCCCCTATTAACAGGGAGCAGGCAAGGCTGGGCCCAGAGCCTGTGGCAGGTGCTAGAACCTGGTTAAAAATTTAGTGATATGGATTTGCTTGTACTGCATTTGTTTTTATATCTTTAATTTCTGGCAAGGGTAATGGGTCGAATGCTGAGCCCCTCTAAAAAGATGTCCACGTCCTGAACCTGGTCCCTGTGAATGTGACATTATTTGGAAATAGGGTTTTTGCAGAGGAAATGAAGGATCTTGAGTAAAGATCACCGTTGATGAGGGCGGGCCCTAAATCCAGTGACTGCTGTCCTTACAAGAGAAAGGAGAGGGGGATTTGACACAGACGCGGGGAAGAAGGTGCTGTGGGGAGAGGCAGGGACTGGAGTGATTCACTCATGGGGTGAGGAACGCCAAGTGCTGGAGCCACCGGAGCCGGGAGAGAGGCAGGAGGCAGCTTCTCCCTCTAAGCCTCCAGGAGGAGCAGCCCAACTGGCAGCTTGATTTTAGACTGTGGCCTGCAGAACTGTGGGAGAGTAAATATCTATTGTTTTAAGCTGCCCTGTTGGTGATCATCTGTCATGGCGGCCCTAGGAAATGAATGCGGCAGTGGTGCTGGTTTTCTGTTTCCAGTGAAAAGTTTTCGTCTTAAATAAATTGAAGTTAAAAGGCAAACATTTTAGAGTCAAGGAAGCAAGGCCAGGTGTTGTGGCACTTGCCTGTAGGCCCAGCTACTCAGGAGACTGAGTTGGGAGGATTGCTTGAGTCTGAGAGATCCAGGCTGCAGTGAGCTGGGACCACACCGGTGCACTCCGGCCTGAGCAACATAGCAAGACCCCATCTCAAAAAAGAAAAAAAAAAAAATGGCAGGGAAGCGACAGTGCGACAGTGGAGGTGACAGGCCGGCGTGTGTTCAGGGGGCACAGGCTGCCCTCTGGGAGGAAGTCAGACTGAGCCAGGCAGTGTCAGGACTGCAGGGACCAGGCAGAGCAGGGTGGGCCCCAGGGCAGGTGCACAGCCTGGGAGCCCAGGTGGCTGGTCTCTAAGTGGGGTGGGTAGACCCAGGAGCCCTGGGGCTGTGGAGGATAGGGAAGCTTCACACTGTCCATCGGGCAGCCTTGAGTGAATCCCCAGGAAGCCCCTTCACCCCATGGGTGATTCAGAACCAACTTTCTTTTGGAGAACAGCTCTTTAGAGGTTAAGGGTTTTTTCCCAATGCCATGAAGTGCCACAGAGCAGCAGGAGGTGGGGGAAGGGGGTTTCCAGCAGCTGGCTGGCCAGCAATTGGTCTTCCCCTAGAGGTCACCGGCAGGCAGGGCACTACTACCTGCCCTTGCCGGCTCCTCCCTCTAGCTACCGTCAGGATGCTCCGGGCCTGTTGGGCATATCCACTGGACCCTGTGAGGCTTCGCTTCATGGCTACCGAGTGGGACCCTCCCGAGGCTCTGGGGAAAATACTGACAGCAGCCGGTCTACGCACATCACTTCCAACCGCTGAGCAGGGGATATACAGACATGCTCTGGGGACACCAGAGACGCGGCCCCAGCCTCTCAGCCAGCCCCAGGCAACCCCTGGGTTTGAACCTGGGCTGGGAATGCAAGGAGGGAGGAGCTGTCACCCAGCAGGTCTCAGACATGTAAATGCCCACAAGGCCTGAGACCCGGGTGAAGCGGGGGCATGGGAGGGCAGCTCTGCCCTGGGCAGTGGCTTCCTCCTGTTGGCATAGCCCCAACCCTTGGCATGCGGTGAAGGAAAGGGGTTCCTTGTTCATTCTTTCTTGACTCAACTTGGTTTTCCTCTCAAGACCCAGAAGTTCCTGGCCATTTCTGGGTAGGGTTTAAGCCGGATGGTCAGATTTTGAGAACCTGTGATCCTGTTTCCAGGGATTTCCGGGTTTCACGCTGGTGGACGTTGGTGTTTCCGAGTCATGCCCACTCCAGCACTTCACCTGACTCTGTCCTCGGTGGGGAGTCTTCCTGCTTCCCTTGGCCTAGCCTGGCAACAATGCGGCTGCTCGCTACGCTTGTCCTGCAAGGTAGGGCTTGGCTGTCCCACTCCACAGATGCAGAGCCTGAGGCCTGGATGGGCAGCCACCTGCCCAACAGGGAAAACATGCAGAATGTGGACCACGCTCCCTGCACCCAGCAGAGGTAGGGCGGGGACACTTCCTGATGGGGCCGACTGCCCCTGAGCAGTTATTCCCGGTCTCCGGTTAGTATGAGCCCCGACAACCTTTTAGGAACCCAGGGATGGGAGGGAACTTGGCACAGGGAGGAGGGAGAGGGAGGGGCTCCAGCCACCACACCCCTGCCAAGCGGCTGCGCCGGGATGAGGGGTCATTGGCTGGGAACCTTCCCCTGTACCAGGCCACGGCCTCCTGCCACAGCCCCCAGGAGCAGCACGCTACATTCTTGGTAACTTTTTTTCTCTTTTATTGCCAAGTTTAAATTTACAAGGAAGTTCCAGTTTTCATTTCCACCCTCGTGTTCAGTACCCATGAAGCATGAGTCACGCTGGCGAAAGGAGGTACTTCCCTAGAGCGGTCCCGAGGCTCAGCGGCATCGAGGTTTTCCAACCCTCGGTCCTCACTGAGACAAAAATTATTTACATATTTTTAGTTCAAGGAAACATAAGGAACTCGTACAGTGTATGCCCAATGTCAAGATGACTACATTAAATGCTTCAGATTCATTTATTGCATCTAGACAAGAAGACCAAAATCAGTTCACCCCACGCCTTTTCAAAAAACGGTGCATCTCAGAGACCTTAGAGGAATCTAGCACGTGTCTGGCAGGGTTGCGCTTCTTCACCTGCCCCTTGGGTTGCTTGTGAACGCCAGCGTTTGGGTCATGGGAGACTGCCAAGGCTGGGGGAGAGGGACCAGGTTGGGAGGGCGGCAGAGGAGGGGCTGCTCATGGAGGCCTCTCCTCCCAACCCTAGGCCATAGCGGAGGCTGGCCCTTCTGCCTGGGGGAGCACCTCAGCTGGCCTCATCTGACCTGCTGGGACAGGTACCTCCCACGTCCAGAAAGGGATGAGCACACCTCCACAGCAGCATTCAAAGCCAAGGTTTGGGAGTTCCTGCGGCCTGCCCTGCTCCCTGACTTGGCAAACCGAGCCAGATGGTGCACAGCGGAAGGGTGGACCAGGGCCTGGGCCATAACTCTAAGTGCTCTCTGCAGGGACTCGGTGGGCGGGCCAGATGGGTCTGTGGGGGCTGACCTCAGATCTCTGAGGCTATGACCTGAGTGTCAGAAGCCACAGCCCCCGCTGTGGGCCTTCTCACCTTCCTGGTTCTTCCTCCGGATGCCAGGGACCCAGCATGTCTCGTCTGGACTGGCCTGTCTGGGAGTGCCCCAGCTATGAGGTTTGCGGGGAGCTCCTGAAGACACAGCTGTGCCCACTGCCGCTGAGACCCGGATGAGGTGGGGTCCTTTGGAGCCAAAATGGCTGGTGGCCTCCAATGGGCTCCCAGACCTCCTTACATAAGAAAAGCTTCTGGGAGTCCTGGTTACAGGAAATCCTCACCCCACATACCTGGAGGTGCCCCCAGAGGCAAGTCGCCAGCCCCAGCTGAAAGAGGCCCCTGAGAGTGACCCTGCAAGCCTGCACAGGGGAACTGCCGTCCTTGGCCAGGGATGCAGGGTAGAAGCCCTGCCCTGAGCAGTGTCTTTTATCCTCTGCTGGTCCTCCCGGGCATGCTGTCCAGCCCCGGCCAAGAACTCTCTCCTTCAGGGCTCAGTGTTCACAAGGCCAGTTGGAGCCCAGAGACTTCTGATAGCAGGCTGGTGGCCCACCCGTGTCGCATGGAGTGAGCTGCAGGCTGTTCCTCCCAGTCATGCCTTGGGGCGGGGCAGCCACTTGCCTTCTCTAGTTTCTGCTGCCCCATAGACAGAGTCATTTCAAAACCAGAAGTGCATGTCTCAGGGGCTAGCCAGCTTCGGCCAGCTTGATCCTCTCCACCCCTCTTGCTCTTGCAAAATTAAGCAACACACAGGCTGCCTGCTGGGTGTGGGGTATCCCGTCTCCTGATGCTGTGGTCCTTCTCCCCATGATGGTCTTCCCCCTGCCCAACTCTGCCTTCCTTCTCTTCCAGGGACTCTGCACATGGCCATGGTGGTCACAGTTTGCCCTTCCTTGGGGTTTCTGCCCACGTGGCCCTCTTTCTGAGCTGTGTCTTTTCTCTATTGAAGCAAAGGTCCTTGTACCTGCAGCCATGAAGGCTGGGTGGGCACAGCTACCCGGAGGGCTTCTGATGACCCACGAAGGCTGGGTGGGCACAGCTACCTGGATGGCTTCTGAGTACTGAGGCCTGCCCCCATGGGCGCCACTCCCCCTCCTTGGCAGGACTGTGTTTCCTTCAGGAGGCTGAAAACTGCCCTTGGCAGGCTGTGCCGGGACAGCTGGCTTGGCAGAGGAGATAGAGACTCTGTTCCTCTAAAATGCAGGCGGTAAAAGATCTCAGCGCGGCTACCCAGGCTACCCCATGGCCAGGCTCCGGCGGACACCTAACGCCCCTGGTGGGCACATCTGCGGGCAGGTGTGGAGGAAAGTTGTGGAAGGTCTCACCAGTGACTAGAGAGGTGAGGGGCCGCTGGCCCTGGTGGACTTGGGGAGGGTGGATGATGGCCCGGGCCGTGAGTGCTGTGTCCGGCTCCCAAGTTGGCTGAGTAGAAAGGAACATCTTGGGGGCTGTCTGATGCATCTGGGTCCTTGCCTGTACACACCCAGCCCGAATGGGGAAGGGAACCATGGGGTTTTAATTTTCAGATCAGCAGCAGTAGCAGAAAGGGAGAGTGACAGACTCAGAGCTCTGGGGACACCACGCCCTTGCAGCTGGAGGGGAGCTGGCTCTGGGTCATCTCTTGGCACACGTGGGCACACACAGTCGAGTGGCAGGTGACGCTGAGGGTGGCTTCCTTTGATTTCCATCATGGCCACAGGGTCTGGAGTCTTCACAGTCCCAAGTGGTTCGTTCTTAGAGATGGCAACACTGAAGAAGATGCTGGAAGCTGTCTCTGTTTGGTTTTGGTGACGAGAAATGAGGAAGCGTCCTGAGTGGGGAGCTGGCTACATTCTTTCTTTTCCTGGAGAAATCTTTCCATGATGGGAGGCCTCTCGGCTGCTACGGCAGAAAACCGTCCAGCCCTCTCAGCTCTGTGTGTACCTGAGAATACATGTATCTCCCTTGTTTTTGTTTAAAAAACAATCTAAACTTTCCAGGAAGGTACTTCATTATTCCACAGGTTTGCAGAGTTAGTGAGTAACAAAGAATCACTTAAGTAAATGGAAAGAGCCACACTAAGAACTCTAAAACATCAGGAAAGGTCCAGTGAAAATGATAATGAAATCTTAACTGTATTATTACACTTTTCACATGACATCAAACCTTAGTGCTGATGTTTTTGGACTCTTTTTTTAAATAGAAGTTTTAAAAATAAATGTTCACCTGCTGCCAAAAGTGGAAATAAATATCCAAAGGAGATGTTTATCTAAGTCTGCTTTTCTACAAATTTCTACGTACAGTGACCTGGTCCAATTCTTCTGTGCACACTGGGGCTGGTGACAGAGGAGCCATATGACAGAGGAAGCAAGAGGTGCCAGTGGGTCCTGCCACCCAGGGCTCAGAGACACGGAGCCCAGGCAGCTCCCTGAGGTGGCTGGTGCAGTCATCTACATTCGCCGGGGTGTCTCCGCTGGTCCCAGCCTGCACGTGAAGAGATGCAAAGTGAAAAAGGAATTCAAGGGCAACATGGCCTTCTTCCCATTCAAGGGAGCGCAGGGATAGGTGGTTGAGATGGCTGCTGGGAGCTGCAGAGAACGGTGGGTGCTCCCAGCATGTCTTGCCAGTCAGCGGCACTGGGGTCCCTACCAGCAGGGCCACACAAAGGGAGGCCCCAGCACTGACTCAGTCCTCAGCAGGGCCCACAGGCTCAGCACATGCAGCCTCTTTGCCCAGGGGCTCCGTGCAGGCGGCAGCTGGTGTGGACAGCGGGGGGATGCCGGTGAGGCTGCGGAGGCTGTGGGGGTCAACTGGGGGGACAAGGGTCAGCGACTCGACGCTCAGCGTGTCAGCCGTGTCCTCGCAGAGCAGGGAAATGGTGGGCTGCTGGGCAGGGACGAGGCTGGGGGATAGGCTGGCTGTCTCCACGGCTGCGCTCCTGGCCATGTTCTTGCTGGGCTTGGAGTCTGCTTCCGTTTCGTTGACGATTACCAACTGGTCAGGAAGGTGAGGCTTAGGCAGTTCTGGAGTCATGGGGGCATCTGGATTGCGGGAGAGAAACCAGAAACACACTGAGCCCTTGAGACATCCCGTTGCGCTGTGCCCTCTGCTCCCATCCTGAACCGTGGCCCTGGTGAGCTAGGTGGGAGGTGGCTGGCTGGTGTGAGGGCTCAACGTGGCTCCACTCACTCCTTTTGGGGACACAGAACCTGCAAAATCCAGTCTGACCTAGGCCTGGGGAAAATGCAGCAGGGCCTAGGGTTACCCTGACTTGTGATATGAGGGGAAAATTCAGGGCCTGTGCAAAATCAGCATGTGGATTTTGTGCAAAAGCACAGCACGTGCAAAAGCACAGTTCCTGGGTGCAGAGACCTGGCTGACAGGATTTATGTGTGGGCAAATCTCAGGCCTGCCGGATAATAAATACTTGTTTAGGAAGTAAATGGGCTTGGGTGTGCTCGTAATGTCAGGCCATTTCCAGAGTATACATTTGATGACATTTACCCAAGAGGAAACCCACTGCAATATTTAAAAAAAAAAAAAAAAAAAGAAAGAAAAAAAGGAAATTCTGTAGAACTTTTCAGCTTGCAAAACCAAAACAAAACCTTGGCCTGCCTCCTCCTCCTCCTCAAAGTGCTGAACGAGCACCCACCAAGGGGCTGCTGTGGTTAGTCAGGCCATTACTGTCCCGAGCTTCCCGGCGGCAGCCACTGAGAAACCACGCCAGGACCAAGGCAGGCGAGGTTCCACCCCATGTAGTTATTCTTAGGGCAGCAATTTCTTTTCTTGGTGCTTTTTTTTTTTTTTTTTGGCAGAGTCTCACTCTGTTGCCCAGGCTGGAGTGCAGTGGCGTGATCTTGGCTCACTGCAACCTCCACCTCCCAGGGTCAAGTGATTCTCGTGCCTCAGCCTCCTGAGTAGTTGTGATAACAGCCGTCTGCCGCCACATCTGGCTAATTTTTGTATTTTTGTAGAGATGAGGTTTCACCATGTTGGCCAGGCTGGTTTCAAACTCCTGACCTCAAGTGATCCGCCCGCCTCGGCCTCCCAAAGTGCTGGGATTACAGGCATGAGCCACCACGCCCGGCCCTTGGTGCTTTTCCAAATCCTACAGACACACGGTGGCCCATCTGCCTTCTAATGATGAACCTGCCTGAACAGAAACACCAGATGCAGCTGGAATTCATCGTGGAAAACATATTCCAGCACTTCAGATGCTGGGTGTTTAAAAACATTGAGAAGACGAGAGTGGGCATCCTGCTTGGAGAGTGAATTCTCATTTGCACAGAGCTGGGGGTCCCCAAGCCATGGCAGGAGGTGCTGACGATGCCATATCAAGCTAAGAGTGACAGCAGCCTGGGGCCCGGGAAGCATGGTAGAATTTTTTGTTGTTGTTCAGCGTGATTCCAGTTTAGTTTTTTATTTTCTAAGTCAGGCCAAAATAAAACAGAACAGCAAACGGAACATAAAGCAAAATAACGGAAAAACAAAGAACGAAATAAAAGCAGGCAGCATATAGAAAGGGAAGAGGGAGAGGAAGAGAGCTCTCATCACGGAGCGAAAGCACAAGAGACAGACTGGATTTCAAAGCACACACCAGCATTTCTCCCCACAAGACTCCGGACAAGATGAACTCTAAAAGGTTCCAATTCATTTCATTTCTTTTGTCTGAGACAGGGTCTCACTCTGTCACCCAGGCTGGAGTGCAGTGGCATGATCATAGCTCACTGCAGCCTCAACCTTCTGGGCTCAAGCAGTCCTTGAGTACTCACTGCCTCAGCCTCTTGAGTAGCTGGGACTACAGGCCCGTTCCACCACATCTGGCTAATTTTTAAAATTTTCTGTAGAGACGGGGTCTCGTTACGTTGCCCACGTTGGTCTGGAACTTCTGGGCTCAAGCAGTCCTTCTGCCTTGGCCTCTCAAAGTGCAGGGATGTGCACAGGTGTGAACCACCGTGCCCAGCCCAATTAGATTCTTCCTAAGGCCTTTTTTTAAAAAAAGAGAGAGAGAGAGAAGATCTAGAGGAAACCATTGCATGAGGCTTTGGTCCTCGCTCTGGGAGGGTGGCAATGGGCATCAGTGAACACTAGTGGAAAAAGTGATTTGAGGTGTGATTTGAGCCCAGAAATGCTGAGTAAACACTACATGCGAATTCTGGTTTCTTTGAATTTCAACTAATTTGCTCCATTCAGTAAGGAGGCTTGTGGTGCTGGGCTGGTTTCAGCTCAGGCGTGCACCCTGACCTAGCATGATCTGCCTGCTATTCCTCAGAACCTGTGGTTCTCTGAGCAGGGCTCACCTGCTCTGGTGGCCTCTGCCCTTGCTTCAAATGGGCATGAGCAGATCTATGACGAACTCACACACATGTGGATCCACACATAAGTTTCGCTGCTGAGGAGGCAGTTTAGAAATGACTAACTCCCCAAATGGTACTGTCCTACCATCTGGAGACAAAGTAGCCAAACGTTTCCTTCATGTTTTCTTAAAATTTCTATGTAAGTGTTTTCTCTCTTTGCTCAAGTCTGCATTTGCATGCAGATACTCAAAATGCTGGCCAACTTCGTTCTCTGCTCCTTAATGGGGTGTTTGGTGATGAGAATAATCAGGGATGTGGAAACCTTGTAGGCAAATATATCAAAAAGAGGAAACCAATTAACAAACAATAGCACGCGCACAGAACTGTTTCTTCTTCAGGAAAAGGACCAACAATTTTTATTAAAAGGATTCGTTTTCCCCCTAAAGGTAGCCTCTTTTTTAATAGGAAGAAAATAACTCCTTCTTACCCATTGCCTATGACCTGGCCTTGCTGTTGCTGCACTGCTTCCTGAACTTGATCTACACGTGTATCCAACCAAGGGAGGTAAAAAAGGAGAACTCTGCCAGGTTTTCACTGGGGGGAAAATTACCCAGTGAGGACACATTTTGTTTCTAGTCAAGCGCTGAGCTGCAAAAGTTACTGGTGAAGCCCTGGCTTCGTGCTTGCTGGTGTTTTTGAACTCGAGGGCCACAAGTTGAGGCCAGGCCCAGGAAATGAGGGATTTGGAGAAAAGTCTGACTTCCTGGCCATGGGCTGGGGATACAGCGCCGAGGGGGTAATGGGACGTTCAGGAAGGCCATGTTTCCACGAGCAGTGGACAGACCTCCTGTGGCTGTGGCCTGTGAGGACACCAAGGCAGCAGGTTCCCCACATGCCTGGCCAGCACCTCTGAAACTGATCTGCAGGTCTAGGATGGGGCCTTAACATATCCTTGTCAAGCAAGTGGTGACTTCCAGCAAAAACTTGGATTTGTTGTGCTGGGCTGGGAAAAGGTGGGGCTGAGTGTTGTGGGGAAGAAAAGGATGGTACCTGTAGAACAAGTGCAGGGCAAAGCTCAGAGAAAATAGGATTTCAACACAAAAGAAGGCAAAGGCTCCCAGCAGACAAGCGCAAGGCCAATGGAGAAAAGCGCATCAGAAACCAGAGAAGAAGCGTCACAGGGGAGGCAGCAGGGATGGTCCCAACAGCGAGCCAGGCTGCTGGGTGGCGGCCCATGGACTAGCCTCATCGCTGTGTGGGTGCTATTCAGAAAGGGATATGGGGGGGGCCACATCCATCCATGTGTCTACGAGGGAAATGGCTCTTGGCCTTTGGTCAAAACAGGACTGAATTTGTCACTTATCTTAGAGCAAGGCCAGGGGAAGAAAGGAAAAAAGAAACGAGACTTCTTGGTTGCTTTCTACAAATTCTCACTTCGCCAGCCAACTGCCGCCCAACCCCCATGGCCTAAACTGCGGGGACCCCTGGGGGACTTGGCGGGAGCATCTGCTTCTGGCCCGGGCTGAGCCTGATGCTGCTGTACACTTCACAGAGGACAGCGTTTCCAGGCTGTACAGGTCTGGCTCAGAAGGACTGCCATGAAGGTCAAGGGCCGGGGGATCTGGTTTTCACATGAGGTGAGGCCAGAAAGGGAGCAGGGAGAGCCAACTTTGGGGGAAACTGGGGAAGTGCCGCCTTGGCAAATGGCTCTGTGCTCAGGCCCAGCTTGGCCCACCTTGCCAGCGTGGACCCTGCCGACTGTGGAAATGCAGCGTGGCGAGTGGACGTCGCGGCCCGAGCGGCTCCCAGGGGAGACCTGCCTGAATTGACTGTGCGTGAGGTGTCGTGGCAGCCGCCGTTCGGAGCACTAAACCCAGTGGCCGCCATGACTGTCGGCCTCCGACAGGCTGAACACTCGCCGGCGTCCTTTCCTGCCACTTCTGACTAGAGGGAAAACACAGCGACAGATCATAGAAAGCCTTTAACAATGGGACGGCAGAGGCGACATGGAGGGGACACAGAGCAGCAGTGGACGCTGAGCACTGACGGCGGGGGGGGAGTCGTGGGGCAGTGCCCAGCATGGGCTTGTGGCCACCGGAGCATGGGGTGCTGGCCCCCCATGCAGAGAAGACACCCCCCATGCAACCCCCAGGACGAGGCAGGGTCGGGATCACTCAGAACCAAGTTGTTCACTCGCGCATCTTAATCGGGGGCAGAGAAGGTGGGGTCCTGTTGGAAAGGAAAGACGGGTTCATCCGCAACATCTAGTCTCGGTCGGAAGCCTCAGGGGACAGAAGAACAGAATCACCTGTCGGTTTTAGACATGGCCCAGGAGTTAGGACACGAAAACCCTGCATCCTCACGACAGTGTGAGGAGGGCAGGGTGTGTGGCTGGAGGACTGGTGTCAGACCAGCTAAGTGAATCAAGCAGATTTCTGACCCCAAGTGAGGAAGTTCTTGGTGTTACACGCTGACGCCAACAGCACAGCTCCGAGTCCTGGGAAAGCTCAGATGCTCGAGGCGCTCCACGAGCCTCTCCCTCAGCCACCTATCTGGGCAGCGACTTGGTGACCCGTGCCTTTGAAAATCAAGACTGAACCACAACAGGAGAGCTGAGACCAGGTGCCAGGTGGCCGAGTGGGGCTTCTAATTGGCTGAAATAAAAACGTCAGGAGCATCTCACTGCGAAGGGAGAAACCACACTCTCAGAGACAAAGGCGGGTGAACACACAGCTTGAAAGTGACACCATAGAGCACTACAGTGTGAAGGTCCTTAGATGCCACTGGACTATACACTGAAAAATGGCGAAAATAGTAAGGTTTATGTTATCCGTATGTTACCACAATAAAAAAGGATGATGCCACAGAGAAAACTTAGGAGAAAAGGGAACATATCTTACTTGGGGTTTCTATCCTTAAAACTCCAGCAGGACAGTGGTGACCGAGTTCAGTGGCACGCGGGTGGGTTTCAGGCCATCTGACTCTCAGTTGGCCCAAATGGGAGGTGTCGTGGGGTGAAGGGGGCTCATATGGACACAGACACAGGGGTGGGTCCACATGGGAGGGAAGCCAGGGAAGCTCCCTGTACTGGGCTGTCAACAGCAGCCAGACCCGTCTTTCTTTCTATAAAACTTCAGGGGACAATCGAGCTGGCCATGGCTCATAACCCAATGTGGTTTTGTTTGTTTGTTTGTTTTGAGACAGAGTCTCGCTCGGTTGCCCAGGCTGGAGCGCAGTGGCATGATCTCGGCTCACTGCAACCTCTGCCTCCCAGGTTCAAGCAATTCTTCTGCCTCAGTCTTCTGAGTAGCTGGGATTACAGAATGCCTGCCACCATGCCTGGCTAATTTTTGTATTTTTAGTAGAGATGGGGGTTCACCAAGTTGGCCCGGCTGATCTCGAACTCCTGACCTCACGTGATCCACCCGCCTTGGCCTCCCAAAGTGCTGCAATTACAGGCATGAACCATCACACTCGGCCCTTTTTGTTTTTTAAAAATGAATATTTAATTACACCTACTATGTGCTCCCCCAAATTAAAAATAAATAAATAAGCAGGCTGACATTCATGCTGTTGTCAGTTTTGAACAAACGGTTTTCTGTCTTCCCAATGTAGCTCGCGTGGAATGTATGTGAACTCCAAGTAATCTGGAGCTCAGAGGTGTGAGTGGGTTGTTTAAGAAACTCACTGTAGGTTAGAGTTCTTATGTGTGGAGATGGTGTGACTATCAGCATGTCACATTTGTAGAGTGTGAGTATGTGTACTGTGCATGTGTGTGACTGTGTGCATGTGTGTGTGAGACCATGTACATACATTTGTGTGTGACTGTGTGCATGTATGTCAATGTGGCTGTGTACTGTATGTGTGTGACTATGCACATGTATGTATGTGTGGGAGTGTGACTATGCATGCACATTTGTAGGTGTGAGTATGTGTACTGGCATGTGTATGACTGTGTATGTGTGTGTGACTATGCATGCACATTTGTATATGTGAGTATGTGCAGTGGCATGTGTGTGACTGTGTGTGTGTGACTATGCACATGTATGTATGTGTGGGAGTGTGACTATGCATGCACATTTGCAGCTGTGAGTATGTGTACTGGCATGTGTGTGACTGTGTATGTGTGTGTGACTATGCATGCACATTTGTATATGTGAGTGTGTATGTGCAGTGGCATGTGTGTGACTGTGTATGTGTGTGTGACTATGCATGCACATTTGTATATGTGAGTATGTGCAGTGGCATGTGTGTGACTGTGTATGTGTATGTGACTATGAGCATGTATATATGTGTGGGAGTGTGACTATGCATACACATTTGTATATGTGAGTGTGTATGTGCCCTGGTATGTGTATGACTATGTGTGGGAGTGTGACTATGCATGCACATTTGTATATGTGAGTGTGTATGTGCCCTGGTATGTGTATGACTATGTGTGGGAGTGTGACTATGCATGCACATTTGTATGTGTGAATGTGTATGTGTACTGGCATGTGTGTGACTGTGTGTGACTATGCATGCACATTTGTATGTGTGAGTGTGTATATGTACTGGCATGTGTGTGTGTGGGAGTGTGACTATGCATGCACATTTGTAAGTGTGGCTGTATGAACATGCGCATTGGCATGTGTGACTGTGTGTGTGCAGAAGTGTCACTGTGTGGGTGCACAGTGGTATCCCAGAAGATATTTCTAATGTTTTCCTGTGGCCCCACATGTGGTTCTAAAATTGGGTAGTTTTTCACTTTCCCGCTGTATATTCTTTGCAAGTTCAGCTTCTCAAAACCATAAAATGTTTAAGGGGAAAAAATGCTGATTCCAACCCTGCAATTTTCTCACTAGGGGCTGGCTGAGGCCTGCCAGGCTAGCTCTGCTGGATGTGTGGGCGACAAGATGCCTGGCTCTTGGACACGTCGTGGGGAGGGTGTTGGGCTCTCCCCACAGAGCACTGGAGGATCTCACAGCACTTCTTGAAAGGACCGGCCATTAAAGTGCCCTGGGGCACAGTTACTCGGGTCATCAGGGAGTTCAGTGTCGACTCTCCCTTTGGTCTGGGGCCGGCACTGAAAGAGCCACTCCAGGGCACCCATAGCTCTGCCTCTGGTGTGCGAATGAGGCTCAGAGGCAGGTGCTACACCCAGAGGGAGCCTCCAGGTGACCAGGGAGCCAGTGACCCCTCGGGGCTGTCCCCTTCCCCCTTCTGGCTGAGAGTCCCTCGCCTGTGCTGGGCCTGAAGCTACCACTAGGCCATAGGCTGTGGCCCTGATGGGCATGGGAACTGTTCCTCAAAGGTGTCCTTCCCCTGCCCACAGCCCATCTGCATTTGGGAAGACAGAATGTACAGGCAGACCCCAGGGAGATGGGCAAAAGGAATCCACTGGTCTCCAGGAGACTGTGGTTTTGGGCCCTGGTGGACTCATGTGAGACCCAAAGGCCACCTTCCTCATGGACCAGGGCCTCGCCAACCCCTCGTCCCCCAGCTGTCATCTCCAGCAATGCCACCTCTGGGAGCCTCCCGCAGCTGTTCTGTGTCAGCTGTGGGAACCTACTGCACCTTTCCTTTGTCACAGTTTGTAACTGCACGTGCTTCTGGGTGGCCACCTGATAGGCCTCAGGCACCCCTCCTGCCTGCAAGATCATGCTTTTTGCCACATTGTATCCCGAATGCTGTGCACAGTAGGGACTTATCCTAATCCTGCTTGCTTAGAAAAAAATAGTTTAGTGAGACAGGGAGTGGAGGGCCCAAACCCAGGGAAGATAAGATCCAGGGAGATGAGCCACTAAGAGGATGGAAGGCCACGTGGGGGCTGGGTGGGTGGAGAGACCTCTTGGATCAGGTCTCAAGTCCACAAAACCAAGAGGATAGCCTGAGCCTAGATCCTGGGAGCGAGGCTGAGGTCCCCACAGGAAAGTGAGAACATGTTTGGGATAAATGTGGGGAGTTTTCAACCCCAGGCAGGAAACCTAAGGTCCCCTGAGCTGGACACAGGGTGGAGGCGGAAAACCCAATTGAGCATCAGCTTGTTTCACTGCCTCATGTGGGATGAACCCACGTGGGCTCCCTGGGGTCCACTTTGCTACTGATTTTAAGAAAGCCCCAAGCCTTCCTCCCACAGGGGTTCACACCACCCAGCCTTCTACGGCTGGGGCTGCACATGTTAGCAGGCCTTCATGAGTGGGGCCGTGACTTTTCACTTGGGCCCTAGAGCGGCCATCCATGTTGGAAGGAGAAACACATTTCATGGGCTGCCTCCAACCACGATCCACACTGGGGCCCGGGTCTCTGGGACACCCTGGAGGTGCCTGAGACAGTCTTGGAAACCGCATCAGATATTCTGCTAGCTGTTTCAGAAGGTGGGCATGGGCTTTAGGGTTGCCAAGGCTAGGCTTCAGATCCTGGCTCCTCTGCTGGCTAGCTGCATCCTCTGGGCCAAGTTGCACAACCTTTCTGGGCCTCTGTGTTTTCTACTGTACAGTGTGAGGTGGAGCGTGGCAGGATTTAACAAGGGGACTTCTGTGAAGTACCTACGAGCATGGTGTCTGGCACAGGCGGGCTCAATTTCAGGAGTGTCCACCTGGGATGCCACATAGCAGGTGCACACTCAGAAGGCCCTGCTGTGGCTACAGCAGGAGCCCATGCTGATTGGTGGGTGCCTGGGCCACAACAACTGTCAAAACAGCATGAAGGTCACTCCCAGCTTTCAACAACTTCCTTGAACAATTCAAGTGTTCAAAACCGTGGGCCAGAGCTATGGAAAACTGGGCCCGTCTCATCACTCGGGGGATGGCATATCTTGTGTACTTTCCCAACCAAACACCTGGCCATGCAAAGTGTGCTTTCAATGGCAAAGGAGGGCCAGGTGTGATGGCTCATGCCTGTAATTCCAGCACTTTGGGAGGCCGAGGTGGGTGGATAACTTGAGGTCAGTAGTTCAAGACCAGCCTGGCCAACATGGTGAAACCCCATCTCTACTAAAAACACAAAAATTAGTTGGGCATGGTGGTGCGCATATGTAATTCCAGCTACTCAGGAGGCTGAGGTGAGAGAATTGCTTGAATCTGGGAGGTGGAGGTTGTAGTGAGCCAAGATTGCGACACTGCATTTCAGCCTGGGCAACTGAGCAAGACTCTGTCTCAAAAAAACAAAAACAAAAACGAAAAAACAAATCAGTGGCAAAGAAGCCACTGGGGTTTGCTAGTTCTCACTTCAGAGGGTCTGGCAGCCGCTCTCTACAAGGGGGAGCTTCCCGGATTCTGGGAGGCTCCATAATCACAGAGACGGGAACGCTTCTGACTTAGCACTGTGCCCTCAAAAACCACTTTGAGGACAAGCTGCCCCTTGTGGGGGCTGCAGCTGTCTTCTGCTGTCTAGGCTGAAGGCAGTGGGCGGTTAGGATGAATGAGCTTGGAGGAGAGGTCCTGGCCCACCCTGCTGCTTGGCTGGCCCTTCAAGGATGTCATCCCTGGTGGATCAGGGCCAGGTCCCTGGTGGGTGGAAAATAGGGTGAGCGAGCCATGCAGGGTGACCTTCCTTCATCAGAAGCCTGAATGCTGGGCCGCACTCTGAGCTGATGTCAAATCAGGCAACTGGCAGAAGGGCTCCCATCCCAACAAAGCTGTCTCCCTTCTCCTGCCCTTGGCTTTCTCTCCTCTGCGTCTTGGTGGAACAGCAGGCAGATGTTGGAACCATCTGGTTAGACCCATTCCTACAAGGAACATGGAAAGCCCATATGCTTTGTTCTGGGTGGCCTGGAAGTCTGGCCTCAAGACAGGGAGGAGCTTGTGGGCTCTGATGTGCTCTCCTGCCAGGGATCAATAGCTACGTCCTGAGGCATCCATAAGAGTAAAGCCCAGGCTGCCCGCCGGGCCCGGCCCTTCATCAGGTGAGTTATCTCAGTGTCTGCAGAGCCGGACAGGCAGGCTGGGCCTCAGGCTTTTACTGTCATGCTGCATAAAGAATGGGGACCTATACGCTCGTCTCCGCAGGCGTGCTGGGGACGCACCAAATGGGAGCAGACACCTCGGAGGTCCTGACTCTCACTTATCGACTGGGACTGCCTGGCCACCTGACAGCCAGGCTAAGAGCCACTGGATTTCTGAGATGAGAAGACACGGCGCTGATACCACGCAGGGGATGGTGGGGGTAGGGACAGAGGGGCTGAGGGACGCCAAGAAAAAAGAAACTAGCACACGCTGCAGACACCAGGCCCTGGGAAAGTGCAGACTTGAAGCTTCAGGGGTCACATTCAGGTGGGCAGCCATATACAGAAGTCCATTTTTGATCATTTTTGATACTGTGGGTCTTTGCTTGTTTTAACTTTAGGCAAAGAAGTGTATGGCTCTTTGCTCACTTAGCTGTTGGCTGTACGTTCTTAAAAATGACAGAAAGGTGACTACAGCTATAAGGGGAAGGAAGCTTTCACTGCCAGTGGAATGGTAAATATGTGCGTTGGGCTGCCCATGCAGACACAGAAGTGCGCACACGCAGGCAGGGGGTGGATGCGCACAAAGGCACATGAACACACAACCCTGTACGCCCACCCCTGAGCAAGCATGAAACCGGGATCAAGAGGGCTACTGGGGATGCGCCTTAGTTTCTGAAAGAAGCTCTGCCGGAATCTCCCAGCTACAAGCCTGGCAACAGGGGTGGCATCTGCTTGGATGTGCAGCCAACCTTAAATTGGGCTCAGAAATAGCTCACAAGGGGTGGTCATGTCCTGGAGCAGGTGCTGAGTGGAGGAGGATCTCTCAGTAAGGTGGCTGTGGGGTGACCTTCCTGCCTGGGCCTTGTGAAGTCAATAGGAAATGGAGGTAACATTGTGTGTGGATGGGAGAGACACAGGTGGGTTGGGGTACTCTGAGCCACAGCATGAACTGGAAATGCAAAAGCTGGAAGTGCCAGAGAGAGAGAGGTGTAGGTGCCCAGGGAGATCTTGGCTCCTGGTGCTGACAGGATGGTGACCAAGGGCCCTCGACCTCCCTGGCTCTGCAGTGGCCCGTGTCCTCCTGCCGTGATCCATCAATCCAGAACTTAATGAGAGCTGTGCCAGGTGCCCCTGAAATATGATGAGTGAGGGCTCTGGAGGGGAACTTGCAGGAACAATGAAGGATACTGAGGGTCCCCAGTCAGAGGTGCAGGCAGTTGGTGTGACCCCCTAGACCCATGGTGGGGGGATGCTGCTGGGGCACAGAACATCCCGCTGGCTCAAGGCCATGGATGCTCATCTCTGCTCCTCTGGCTACAATTTGGGGCCATGTTGTTCCAGAGGCCTGGTGTCTGTACTCCCCCACATCTCATGCAGTGAATAGCTCACAGCAGCCGAGAACGAGGAGCCGGGGCATGTCCCATTCCAGGCTGACTCCAGGGGCTCCCATTCACTCCCGGGTTCCCTCTGTGCCATGTCTGAAGTGGAGTAAGTTGAAGGATGGCAGGATACCACTTCATCACATCCTACCAAAGAGTGGCAAAGTGCATGCCTACTCGGAGAACCGGACCGCACCACATTTAAGGACAAAACTGGTATGTTACAGAGGAAAAAAAAAAAAATTAGCAGGAACACGATTCTTTTCCCAGACTGCAAACAATCCCCTCGGGAGACCCCTCCTTGTGACACTTAAGACTGTGGAGGTGATGATGGGGTGGGTTTAGGTGCAGCAGGCCTGCTGCCCATCAGCTCTGCAGTCAGTGACAGCTTCGGTGGGGACCGGCCTGAAAAAGGAGCAATTCTTCCCCATCTGGGAGCTGACCCAGCCCGGAAGGGAACATCAAGTTAGAGGACTCTCTAGAGGCTTCAGGTGCAGATCACCTGAGTGACAGCATCTTTCAAGTGCTGTGACAAGGAGGACCTGGAGGTCAGGGGTTTTGGTCATGGCGAGGGATCGCGGGGTTCTCCCAATGTCCCCATATCACTGAGTCACGTGGCCAGTACCTGCTGGGCTCTGGGCTGTGGAGGGGGTAGAGGACGAGCTGGTGCCTCCCGAGTCGCAGTGGCTGGTGCTCCCGCTGCCGCTGGGGCTCCCGCTGGCGGAGGGTGGCGACTGCGAGGACAGGGACGGGGAGCTGTGCTGGTTTATGCACTGGGCCACGGCGAAGCCTGTAAGACAAAGTACCAGGTGACCAAGTGGAAGCAAAGAGCAGGCCTGGGGGCCTCAATTTCACAGTTCCACTGAACAGCTCAACCTCAGTTCCTTGAAAGTCCTGCTCTGTTCCCTGGAACAGGCTGACCTCACTGGTCGTGGCCCTGACCCAGTCACATTTTGAAGCTATTTCAAAGAAAAGGTTTACTACAGGTTTATTTCAAGGAAAAGAGTACAACCAGCCACAGAGCTGAGTGTGGGGCCATGAGTCGTAAATCCGAGTGCCTGATACAGGCTCAGCAGTGTGCCAGCTGTGCCCCTGAAGAGGGACACGCAGCCTCGTGGCAAGTTCACCCAGGGATGCTACATGCCCTCACGGTAGAGTCTCAGGCCTCTGCTGATGGGGCTCAAGGAAGGGCACTGGACCCACGCTCTGAAGTCATATCCGGGCAGGAGGAGAGTGCCCTGGACTCTCCTTCCAGAGAATTTGCTCTGCCCTTCAGGTTCTGGGGAAGTCAGGTTCAGGAACAATGAAAGCTCTGGCAAACAGCTAGTGATGACGGTCTCAAATGGCCCTCAGCATCTCCGGGACCTGGAGGTGGAGTGTGCCCGCATGTTTCTGCGGTAAACTGACCCAGCAGGGATCGACAAGCCTCATTTGGAGACACTCAGACCTGGGTGCACCTCTGTTTCCCACACAGAAGCACCAGACACATGAACAGCTATAGTGTTTCTTTTGAGTCTTTCCCAGCCACAACCTGGCGGTAGCATTACCTACCTCCACTATTGTGGGAATAAAATGAGAGAACTATTATCACACTCCAGCACAGGGTGTGGCACATGGTGACAGCTCAGTATACATGTTTGTTCTTTATGTTTTTTTTGAGATTGGGTTTCACTCTGTTGCCCAGCCTGGAGTGCAGTGGTATGATCTCAGCTGGCTGCAGCCTTGAGCTCCCAGGCTCAAGTGATCTTCCCGCCTCAGCCTCCCGAGCAACTGGGACTACAGGGACGTGCCACCACGACCAACTAACTTTTTTTTCTGTAGAGACGGGGGTCCCACTATATTGTCCAGACTGGTCTTGAACTCCTGGACTCAAGTGATCCTGCTGCTTTGGCCTCCTGAAGTTCTGGGATTATAGGTGTGAGCCACCACACTTGGCTGATGTGTTCTTTACGATCAATCAAAGCCCCTTTTACCCGGCCCAGTAACCCCTCTTCTGGTGGACATTTGCTTTTCTGCAGGCCACGACTTCAGCCCCTAGGAGCTGAGCAGGACTCATGGTGATGGTGCTTCGTAGTACAGAAGCAACCCCAAACTGCAGTGGAGATATGCGGGGTGGGGTGGGGCGGGGGGCGAGTCCTTCTTCCAGCTGAGAGAGGGGATCTCAACCCTCCTGGTCATTCCCCCAAGACGAGCCACTCCTCAAGCAAATGCATTCACCACAGCCAGCCCCGGACCCCATTCGTGCCACCCGCCCTGCCTTAACCTTGCACGGTCCAGCTCTCCGCTGACACCACTTCCAGAAGGCCCTCCTGGCCCTGACCTCACCTTTCTTGAAACTCAGGAAGGCTGCAGGGTGTTAGCAGGGGTTGGCATCCTACAACCTGCTGCCTGCTTAGTAAGTAAAGTTTTATTGGAACAAGCCACAGTCCTTTGTTTACACAGACTATGGCTGTTTTCTCCATCAGTGGCAGAGTTGAGCAGTTGCCATAGCGACCACATGGCCTGCAAAGCCTAAAAGGCTTTTTTGCCAGGTTACCTGGCTCCGGACAGAAGCAGTGTGCCCATCTGGTGCAGGGGACGACATCCAGGTTATGGCACCAGAGAAGTCTGGTATTTAACCCTCCTCTACTCACTTCCCAGCTGTGGGACCTTGGGCAAGTCCCTGACATCCCTCAGCCTCCTTCCTTTCACCTACAGATGGGACCTGTGGCTCTGTCTCCCCAGCTTAGGGCTTAGCAGGACTCTTCTCCTGGCCATCAGGGAGGGGCTATTTGTACTCAGGTTCATGTGAAGCTGTTTTCATCTAAAGATCAGCTCCTTAAAAGGCAGGGGCCCTATTTATACCCCTAGTTGGGTTTTGGGGGTGACATAACAAGCACTGACTATAATGGCAAGCGCATGGGGCCCGGTGGGAGCAGGGTATGTCTCCAACTGAGGCGGCCATCCTGAGCACCAGCTCCTCTTGCGTGGAGGGTATTTCCTGCCCGCACCTACCGCAGAGGTCTGCTTGTGGAGAGAAACGCAGGATGAATGTAGTTGGAGTTCTCAGGAAGAGCCACAATGTGATATATTGTGTGTGTGTGTCAGGGCCCCGCTCAGATGAACTACGGCAAACATCCGGCAAATCCAAACACTGGGCAGGAAGATTCCTTGGGGACACTCAGCCGCAGCCTCGTGGAACCAGTTTTATAGCTGCTCACTTCTTAATCACTTAGAGCGGTAAACCCCCCAGGTTACAAGCTGTTTACTTGCCTCGAAAATGAATTACCCCTTAACAAATCAAAATGTCAAGATGGCTTTTCCCGAGCTGCCTATTTATCATGGCCATGAACAGAGGGCCAGCCAGGGGCGTAACAGAGTTGGGATTACACCTTGTGTGCTCCCGACAAAGGCCCTGGCCAGAATGGATCAACAACACGGCTGTTGCCAAGGTGGTCACAGGCCCATTCGAAGAAGACACGTCTTTTCTCTTGCCCTCTTTAAAGCCATGGTTTATTACAGCATCATATACCTGGCTTATTATCAAAAGACATCTGCAATGGGACATGTAGGGTAGCAGATGAGAAGCTGGCACCGCAGTCAGGATGCTTAAATTCTTTTATTTTGGGAATGGGTTGGGATCAAGTCATAGCTTGGCAGTAAAATCTGCATGCACTGAGTTAAACAGAAAAAAAAGAAAAAAAAAATTACCAACCTCCAATCCCACCCATTTGCAGGGTCTAGCTGAGCAGAGGTAACTGAACACATCTCTCCCTCACCCGCTGCTACTACAAATTCCACTTCCCTCCTTTCCACTCTCTTTCCCTTTGCCAGCGGCACTGAGACCAGAAAGCCACAGTGAGTTTTGTCTTTTTTTTTCTTTATTTTGCTGGATGCCCAAGGTCCCCCACCTGCAATTTCAAGGGGCTTTTCCCCAAATCAAGGTGGCAACACATCAGAGAATCAGGAGGGCGCTGGGCAGAATTTAGGATGGACGCCCATGGCCAGAGCGCCTTGTCCTCTGGTTCCCGCTTTACCCCAGCCAAGCTGTTCTTGATGAACTAGTTTTGGCGGAGGTGCCAGAGGCTTTTGGCACATGAATCAAACACACATGGGCTGCCAAGCAAGTGCAAACACACAGACAAGCCAGAGATCGTGCAACAAGGGTGAAGGCAAACAGGTCTCCCTGAGATCCTCTCCAGTGACAACAGTCTTGGCTCTCTCTGGGTATGCTTCAAGGACAGCCTGCAAAACGTGTATCAGAGGCTGTATGGACTTTCACAGCATCTGACCAATTCCACACCTGCAGCATGGTTTCCCATGCTGCAGACGACACTGGGTGGAACCACATGCATTTCTGCAAGGATATTCTACAAGGATATTCAGCATATTGGTGTGTAGAACAGAGGACAGAAGACAGCTGGTATGTCCAAGAGTTGGGGAAAGGCTAAGTGAATTCTAATCCATCTAGATGATGAAATTTCCTGCTGCCAACCAAGATGCTGGTAAGAGAAGATTAGGCGTCGGGGGAAATGCTCAAGATGGAGTCAATGAAAAAAGGTTAGAAAAAGCATGTCCCATATGTTCCCGCTCATGTAAAAGATTCATGCTCTCTTTCCCCCTTGTCCAGAGCAGAGAAAGCAGACTGGAGGGATTGAAGCTGACGCAGTGAGAGAACCAGGTAGTCATATTGCAGCGAGTTGTTATTTTTTGTGCTTGCCTGAATTTTCCAAGACTCCTATTATAAACCTTATTTTAAACCAAAAAGAAAAAAAAAAAAAGAAAGGGAGGATGATGGAAGAAATACAAGCTGCCTGGGAACTGGATAGACTCAAGCTCCCGATCCTAATATCCTCCTGAGATGTGTTCTGCCCTCTGAAGCTCTCTCCCCCAGACTCACCAAGAGCAGGGCCAGGCAGGCCACTCCAACAGTAGGGGGACCTATGCCCATGGTGAGACACATCCCCCACTTCCCAGGAGCCCCCAGTTTCATGGGAGGCAGCCCAGAGTCTTCCTGTTGCCCTCTGGCCGTGTTCTACCAGTTATTCTGGGAAGATGAACTAATGAATAACGCTCTGGCATTTGTGAAGCACTAAAATACCACAAAAAGGTCAGTCTTCTATTTTTAGGCCCACTGATAGAAGGAAAGCTGGGCTTGCAGTCAGAACCCCAGGTTTGAGTCCAAGCTCTGCCCAAACTGACATTGAGACCTTGGACACGCCCCCCTCCTCCTCTTCTATGGGTCTTTAAGCTTTCCCCACCAATAATCACTTTACCATGTGATTCAAGATTCACAGCCAGCCAGCGGCAGCCCAGGGGCTTGCACACGAGTTTTGCTTTGCTTATTTACGTTACACGTGTGTTTGTTGGAGGTACCACCATGGACACGTTGGGAGCTTTTACGCACAGACCTGGATTTCTGGTTTCTTAAAAAATGAAAAGATCTGGCTTTATGGGGCCCCATTCCTGCAGGACAGCACCGGGAGGGAGACGAGCAGAGCTCGTTCCCTGCTCTTGCAACTTGCCTGGCCGTGTGGGCATTTGAGTTGATAATCTCTGCTTTTTATGCCTAGATTGTTGGTCAAATCCACAGGACTCAGGGAAGTTGGAACCCCCAGAGACCTTTCGAGTCAAGGCCCTCCTACAACCCCAGAATCACTGGGTGTGTGTAGGGGGAGTGGGGATGTAGAAATATGGTGATCTGCCTCCAGCAGCCTAGGTCGGTCCTCAGACTTCCTAACAAGAACCACTTGCTTTCAACTTTTATTAGGTTGTTTCCTCAGTCTGGAGTTTTCTTTTGCTTCTTTTCTGTCTTTACAAATCCCTGCCCCATTCTTCATGGCTCACACAGCTCAGCATTAGCCTGGGAGGAGTCTTTGCATAGGGTGGAGTTAACTGTTCTCTCCCCTGTGCTTCTGCAGCAGCTCTCTCCAGCCTTGGGGCCTTGATGGGTGTGTAGGAGTTGGCCTACCTAAGTAGGGCATAAGAACTTTGACTGCAAAGATGTTTAGGTATTTAGTGTGATGATTATCATTACATTAATAGCTAGCACCTGGAATCCTCTGGGTTAAGAGGGTTTTGTTCACTTTACTGGGAAGGCTTAAAGAAAAGGAAAAAGAAGAGGGTTTTGGACAGGGTTCTTGATATTGTTAGCTGTCTCTCAATAACCATTCTCCCTTTCGGCTGCAGTTACAGCACCCAGAAGCTAGGCGTGTCAAGTGACTAAGTTGTGACCAGTGAGAGAGAAACGAATGTGGCATGTGGGATTTCCTGGAAAGCTCTTTAAAAGGAAAGGGGGTATACCCTCCTCCATTCTGCTTCCTGGAAAATGGATGCGATGGCTGGAACTCCAGCAGCCACCCTGAGCTATGAGGATGAATCACACATTAGGGACAACAGAACATTGAAAAGGAACGGGCTTGGGTCCCTGACGCCTTTGTGTAGCTCTTGACTACAAGGCTTCTTTTACCTAAGAGGGAAATTAACTTCCCTTTGAATTTATCTTTACTATGTAGTTGAACTTAATCTTAACTGATACAGCTAGGGAAAAAACTTTGTTAATGCAGGGATGTGAGTTAAGTCCCCTAGGGACAAGGGGACGGGCTGGCTCCCAGGGTTTCTGGTGCAGAGAAAGCTACCCTACACCTGCTGGGTGGAATCTAGGTGTGGTGGGCTGAAGGGAAAGAGGGAAAGGGGCAAGTGAGGTGGGGAGGTGACCCGTCCCATGACCCCTCAAATCTTTAGGAAACACTTGGTCAACTCTTTCCCATGTGGTGCAAGTGGACTTTTTGGGCGGAAACCAGAGATGGGACTGAGTTTTTGTCTGGGTTCATACCTGGCCACAGAGATTACACACAACGGTTAAGACCCAGAAAGAGCGAGGCCCAAGAGAGACTAAAGGGTGGGAAGGGCTTGGATGTGTGCAGGCACAAAAACTAGTGGGCTTGCACCAAAGGTTTTCTGAATCTCCAAGGGAGCAGGGAAGCCCCCCGACCTCTGTGGCCTGCCTGGAGTTGGTGCTGCTTCGTGTACGGTAATTACTCTGAGGATATTGGCCATGTGACTAAAGTGCAACTATTTCAGGCTTAAAAAAAAAATCTACCCTTGGAAGATGTGAAAACTACCTGAGCTTATAGGGGATTCCACAGGGGCCTTTCAGGGAGCTGAAAGGGAAGGAACCCAGTTGGCTCTGAATTCAATTTGGGGATTCTCCACTCTACTCAAAAGCGCTAACCTCACCCTGCAGCCTCATCCCCTACAGACGTACTTACATACTACCTGTTTCCAGGAAGGGTTTGAGATGGCTTATATTCTAAAACCCAAGCCTAAATGCCATAGATACTAAATACTGAAAGCTACTAAAACAAAAAGTAAATAAGAGCTGAACAATAAAAGATGAAAAGTTACATCAGAAAGACTTCAAGCTACGGGAAGCTGATGTCACCATTTAACTCTGAGCTTCCTAGGAGCTAAGACCACAGGCAAAAAAACAGGTGACCTACATGACACACCAATTCACCCGCAAGGTTTCTGTCCCATGAAACCCTCCTGGGGCATGTCTTTAAAAGCAGCTTCCTGGGAGATACACCTGCCTGACTGCAGATGGAACCTCATTCTGCAAAGATAATGCCCTACGACAGCCCTTTTCAAACATTTTTTCTAAATAGTGAAACTCCAATTTATACATGAGATGAAAATGGAACTGCCCGGGCTGGCATGGTGCCTTACCAAGGAGGGGCTGCCCCTCCCCTTTCTAGACATTTCCGTGGATCCCACTTTTGAAAATCACAGACAGGGCAAGGCTGGCCAGCCGGGTAATGTAATGAGGGGCTGGAGGTAAAACGCTGGTGGTCCTATCTGTCATCTGTTTCCCCTTATTTAATAGACACATGCACACTGAGAAACCATTCTCTTCTATTAAAACAACAGTGCAGGCATGCTAATACATGCAGTCCATGGGACATTCAGCTTTTGTGTCAGGGAGATGGCAGGGACTGGTACAGACTGGGGCAAACCAGAAAGCGCAGATCCCAGCTTCTAACTGCTATTGCATGAGAACATGGACCTCAGTATGGTCACAGTCTCCAGTTCTTAAAGAGAAGCTGGATATCTGCATTTTGACATAACGCCTCCTGATTTTGAAAATGTTGACAGCTTCATTTATACTCCTTTTGAAAATTAAGAAGTGGATAACCTCAAGCCAGCCAAGCCAAGCCGTTTGTATGCAACCAGAGGGGTCTCCAGCCTTTTTTATTTTTCTGAGCTCTGTCATCTCATGTATAAATTGGAGTTTCACTATTTAGTCTCGCCCTGTCACCCAGGCTGGAGTGCAGTGGCACGATCTTGGATCCCTGTAACCTCCGCCTCCCAGGTTCAAGCGATTCTCCTGTCTCAGCCTCCCGAGTAGCTGGGACTACAGGCGTGCACCATCATGCCCAGCTAATTTTCGTATTTTTAGTGGAGACGGGCCACCATGTTGGCCAGGCTGGCCTCAAACTCCTGACAAGTGATCCTCTTCCCTCAGCCTCCCAAAATTCTGGGATTATAGGCGTGAGCCACTGCACCCGGTCTCCAGCCTCTGTTTTTAACCCCAGGGTGTCTGTCATACCTTGGGGTCTCCTTGACCAAACTCTGGAGATGGGTGGCTTTTGAGTCTGAGGCATGAGACTAAGACATTTAAGTCTCAGTTAGAGGTGTGTCAAAGAAGTCCAGTTTTCAATAGACCTCTTTTAGGAAAAAGCTCTAAGATTTGGACAGGAGAGCTGCCTGCCCTAAGAAAAACCTACACTTATTTATGGTTGTTGCAGATTGCAAAGCATAACATAAAACCCGCTGAGGGCTGATTCAGGAGAAGCAACCCATGCATTTTCCACAGTCTCTGCCGTGAATGAGGACCATGAGGCATGGGTGCCCTGAGCTTGCCTTTCATTAGCAAATTCATTCCGAGGCTGTGGCTCAGGTTTCTGACGATGCAGTGTTCATATTTTCTCACCACCCATCACGATGCTGGGAAACAGTAAAAAAATCAATCGGCCCTGTGACCTCGCACACAAACTGAAGACAGCAAAAGTGTGCATGGCCTTATTTCTCCCCTCGCCAGCTCCTTCCTTGGATCTGCCCTTTCGCCTCTCAGTGCAGCCTGCCAGGTCCCTGGGGTGAGAGATGGGGGGCTGGGAGGTGACCAAGTCTGGGACTTCAGCTGCTGGTGGCTCTGGACAGACTGCGGCTTACTAGAAAGATCTGCAGGTGACATAGAACCTTCTTGTTCGTGCTTCTGACTCAAGAAGTGGCTCTGGATCCTACCCCCGGCAAGATGACAGCAATGCCCGAGGGCGGGTGGGGTCTAGGAGCTACTCAGTAGGGGGCTACCCTAGGAAGGCCACCTTACGAAGACAGGGCACAGGGCCCAAACTACCCACGGCTGCTCAAAGAGCACACGTTGGGGGCTGAGGAAGCAGGGTTCAGATTCAGGTCTAGCAACAGCACACCCACATGGGCCAGGTGAGGCCTGGGTCCTTGCCCGCGATTCCTCTTAGGAATCTACCCAAAAACAAAAGCATCTACTGACATGTGGGAAGGGTTCAGATGGCACTGACTCCAAGGGCCTGCAGAAGCCTTGGGGGCCCCCAGAAGTTTCCTCCCTCACTGCTAGGACCCTGAAGTTTGGGAAAGCTTCAGGTATTTGCATAGAGACCCCCTTTTCAGTATCCCTTTAATAAGTCTCAAATGATTTACTGTTTCAGTGCACAAAACTCTGTGCTTTCGGGGCAATGAAGGACTTGCCCCCAAATGGTGATATCTGATTTTCTTCCTGTGCACTGGTGCTGAAGAAGCCACTTCCTGTCCAGCCCAGCGGGCACATCTACACATCAGGCACCTGGGGAAGGGACGTTCCTACGGTCTCTCTGGGCCAAGCCCGAGCCGCCACCATGGGTGACCCCCACATCACTGACTGGGCTGCACCTCACAGTGCTTAAAGACTTTTTATTTCTGGTTGCTTTTCAAGGGATAACAAGTCCAACATACAAAAATAGCTGGGAAATTGCAGAACCTTTTAGCCTATAGCTCTTTATCCATGGATAAATCCTTTCAGATTTTAAGCACTATCCTTGAAAACCTGCAGAAAAGAAAAAATGGTCTTTCAGTATCTTGCTTTCTCTCTGTGTCATTTCTGTCCTAATTGTGCCCTTAGAAATGTTTTTGCAGTGGGTGAAGGTCTGCCTGTGCAGGCTGCCACCCACGGGGAGCACCAAGTCTTAATGCCTCTTTTGCTACCCGGGAGGGGGGCATTTGGGCTGTCTGAATGTGAAGAATGCGTGCATTTTACATGAGCACCTATCCATGCCACAGAGGGTTGGCTGGCACACGAGGGACACAAGTGGACCAGATCTTGGAATCTCTCGCAGTGATGCAACCTTGCTTTGGATTTCTAGAACTGAAGGTCGCCAGGGCTGGGCTTGATTCCCAAGGACCCGGTCCCTGCCTTGCCCAGCCCCTGCCCTCTTCCACTGGTATTACCGTCTGTAAATTAGCCAGCAAAGAGCTCCACAACAGTCTCTTAGCCAAGGCACTAGCAAGCTTGGGAGCGGCCATCTGGGCTGCCTCTCTACAGAGGCAGTCAGCAGGGCTGAAACGGCAGCAGGAGGAAGGCGGGTTAGAAAACGCCCAGGAGACTCCCAGGTACAGGCGCTCACTGACCCCAGCTGGAGTGGAATGAGGAATGCATCAGGAGTGGGGTGGGTCACTATGGCCCTGCTTGCAAAGGATGGCCCCCCAAGGTTCTGGCTGGCCAAGGAGCGCCATATTAGTTTTTTTAATGTTTTTTTTTTTTTGAGATAGAGTCTCGCTCTGTCACCCAGGCTGGAGTACAGTGGCGCAATCCCAGCTCACTGCAACCTCTGCCTCTTGGGTTCAAGTGATTCTCCTGCCTCAGCTTCCCAAGTAGCTGGGACTGCAGGCATGTGTCACCATGCTCGACTAATTTTTTTTGTATTTTTAGTAGAGACAGGGTTTCACCATGTTGGCTAGGTTGGTCTTGAACTCCTGACCTCAGGTGATCCACCCGCCTTGGCCTCCCAAAGTGCTGGGATTACAGGTGTGAGCCACCGTGCCCGGCCAGGAGTGCCAGATTCTTCCCTAACAAGTCTCTTATCCCATTAGCCTCGTTTTGACCTTTTCGGCCAGAAGCGGGGAGGCGGTGCGGTGTGTATCCTACACTGACATGTTCGGCCTGATCCATGTGTTCTAGGAGGTGGCACTGTACAAAGGGGCCAGGGAATTAGACTTGATTCTCTGCAAAAGGCATGTGTAGTTGACACATACTTAGTATGCGCCCAAGGCAGACAGCAGCATTCCTGTGGTACCATTCCATTTGCTTGTGTTTGCCAGGACTCTGATTTTGCAGGGTGGGGTGGTTAACTTATATAGCCGGGCCACCTCACCAAAGTCTCTCCTACCATGTGTTTTAACAGATTGGGGCTAGGCCAGACCGACAGCTGATGACGTTCTATGACACATTATCTACAACAAGAACTGAAGATACTATCTGGAACTATGTGAGTCAGATAGAATCAGGGAGTATGTGCAGAGCCACAGAAAGGCAGCGATGGATATCAGCACAGAACAAGCTTCAGAAGCCCACAGCTGCGGTTGTTAAGTGGACAGGGCTCTGTCGACATCTGCCCTGGCAGAGCTGTGGGACATGGCCGACCAGATGGCTGGACACGAGCCTTCTGCTATCTGCAGGGGAGAAACCTTAAGAACAGCTCCTTGGCTTTAGGCCTGTCACTTTTACTCTGGCTACAAGATACAGTGGTGAGGAGAGTACCACGGGTCTGGGCATGTGACAGCAGGGGACCTGATGACCCCATGAGCCCGTGTCCTCTAAAGCACTGTTGTCACTCTAAAGCAGAGAGACACCACCACACTTTACAGGGTTCGTGAGGATGAAAGCATTAATGCAATCTGAATGTTCAGGTAGCACTTGCTGTTTTGACTCCTTGGTTGGAATTTATGGTGCCTGGAACTTGGGCCCAATGAGGCAATAACTGGGATTTTCTTCTTTTTTTTGGAGACAGGGTTTTACTCTGTCGCCAAGGCTGGAGTGCAGTGGCATGATCCTGGCTCACTGCAGCCTCTTGACCTCTCCAGGCTCCGGTGATCCTCCCACCTCAGCCTCCCGAGTAGCTGGGACTACAGGTGCACACCACCACGCCTGGCTAATTTTTCTATTTTTTGTAGAGATGGGTTTTTTTTTTTTTTTCCTTTTTTTTTGAGATGGAGTCCCGCTCTGTCACCCTGACTGGAGTACAATGGCACGAGCTCAGCTCACTATAACCTCCAACTCCTGGGTTCAAGCGATTCTCTTACCTCAGCCTCCCAAGTAGCTGGGATTATAGGCAACTGTCACTACACCTGGCTAATTTTTTTGTATTTTTAGTAGAAACAGGATTTCACCATGTTGGCCAGGCTGGTATCGAACTCCTGACCTCAGGTGATCCACCCGCCTCGGCCTCCCAAAGTGCTAGGATTACAGGTGTGAGCCCCCAAGTCTGTCCTGGGATTTTCATTTTTATAAGTGTCTTTAGACAAAGGGGTATGTAGCAAAAGAAATGGCCCAGTTCTTTGGAGAAAAGAATGAGACACAAAACATTAGCTGTTCCTCACATTAGCTGTTATGACTGAAGGTTTTAGGAGTTTACAAAGTGAGACACGAGAGAGCGTTTCTAAAGGAACTTTAAATATCTAGGTTTAAGGGATTTATATGAAAATTGTTTATGGAAAAATAAAGTTATTTTCATCTAGATTCTTAAAACACCTCATGTTACACTGCATTCAAGACACATGACTGTTCTGTTTGCATTTCTTTGATAGAGAGTTGAATGGATGAGCTTGGACCATATGCAACTGCCAATATTCAACTAACCTGACCTACAGACACAGCCATTTCATATGGTTCAATCTAGTCTAAGTCCAACCCTCTTAAAGATCTCCACGAGAACAATTCATGGAGGATGGGGATGGAGGGAACAGCCAGCAGTGTATTCAAACAAATAAATGGCTTTCCCCAATTCTCCATTTCTCTTTGCCCTGTCTGCGCTTGTGTGTGCAGGAGTGTGCGTGTGTACACACCTGTGTGTGTTCCTTCCTCCAGCTACATTCATCCTTTCATTTCCAAAATCGGTAGTTTCAACAAAATGCTTGGAAATAAGGTTGGTACTTATGGGGAGGTGTGTGTCTTCTTGACAGAAAATTCACAAAAAGGGACTTACTAGGAACTGAAAGCGCTTCTCAAATGGGCCAGGTTTGCTTTCTTTTCCCTTTGTTCCTCTTTACAGATGCTAAGCTAATGTGTCCAACATTAAAAATCACCCTGGCTATTCTGCATTTGTAGTTTTGCCTTATTTTTTTTAGTATTATTAATATTTTATCATAAAAGTATTGATTTCCTTTAACTAAGAGACTTTAAAGTTTGCTGCATTCTTAAGCATGATTTTATTATGTCTCGGGGCCAAATGTTTTTCCCTCCCCCCAAAGGAATGCTTTTCCTTTTCTATAATGTGTGTCAAGAAGAAAAGAGGAATTGATTCACAGAATTCTGTATTATAGGCAACTTTTAAGGAACATATCTAGTACGTATACTTAGAGCAATGTTCCTTAAACACATCGCATCGTATGTTTCATTGTTTAGCCTTTTTAATCTGTTAGAGGTAAGAACCAAAGCACGACGTTTATGTTAAAATACAAGGCAGTTTCAAAGAAGCAAATCTGGGAAAATGAAGACAACTCTGGACATGACCCTAAAGCTGTCAACTCTTCACAAGTGCTCCAGGGGTCATAAAAACCTTAGTTTCTACATTGTCATCCTCTTCCTTCAAGAAAGGCAACAGAAAACGAGAAGGAGTCCTGCTGGCGAGGTGGCAGCTACCTAGAAAAGGCATCATTTCCCTTTCTATGTAAATCGCCGGTGTCAGATGCCAATTGCAGAGTTGGGGAAGGAAGGCTCCATTTTACAGAACCCATCCAGGAAGCAGGCGGGGGGCAGTAACTGGCAAACCAACACAGCGCTCTGCAATGTTTAAATATTGAACATCCTTTCTCCTTCCTCTACATTTATTATTAACTTGGACCCACATCACTATGTGCATTGACTTCATTTCTTCCCAAGAATCCAAGACACAGTGGACAACGCTCAGAGGCTGCGGGGTGGGGGTGGAGTGGAGATTTGGGTTTCTTGCTTCATACCCTCGCTGGAGATCCTTTCCGGTCAGCCTCACAGTTTTAGAGCCATGAATTCCTGGAAGCGTCTCAGCCTTTCAGTGACCCCTGGCGCCCGAATGCAGATGATTAGTGCCCCAAATATTGACAGGCTGGACTTTCTTCCCCTTTCACACAGGGGAGCAGCGTCAGAGGGAGGCTGCAGGAAAGATGCTGTCACCACCTGATGGGCAAGATTGTGGGAACGTCATGACAGGTGTTCTATTGTTTGGGACCACGGTGGTGCCCTTAGCTTTGACCAGGTAGAAACAATGCTCAGGATGCTGTGTGAATGCTACAGGAGACCTGGTTAAAAACAAACAAACAACCCTATCTACAGACACCAGTAACTGATGTCTTTTGCTCAGTTTCTAGACAACAGAGAAGGGGCTGGCACTGGCCTTGCTCTGACAGATACAACCCATCAGATGCCAGTGTCCTGGATCAGCAGCCAAGCAAATGCAGAGTTTGGGCCCCCCCATCATTCCTCATGAAGATGAACATTTGGGATCAGAAAAAGAAACCTCAAATCTCTCCAGAAAATAAAGCAGCACCTTTTCTTGGGAACAGGTAAGGGCGGCAGGGTGGACCATCCGTCAGGCCCATGCAGACACCAGCTGCCCTCCTGCAGAGGGAAGATCCTGCGGGTATGCTAGCAGGATGAGCTGGTTATGAGCATTCGTTTTTCCTGGGCTTTTAGCTGTTCAAGTAAAATTGTCCCAAATGACTGGCCTAAGGCTTCCACTTTCTTTTAAAAGACAGCACTACATTTGAGATCGATGTTTTCCCCTGAAACGTAGGCTAAATTTATCCTGTGCATCCTGCTCTCTAGTCTCTGTGCTAAGCTGATCCTTGCCATGCTGAGTTAGGCATCTGCTGTTCAATGCTGGTTCCTAGACGGCAGTACTCAAGCACCTAGTTGTATCCTTTCGCTCATCACACACACAAAACCCTCTGGTTCTCTGAGAGATTCCTCTGCTGCCTCTTTCTCTGTAGTTCTGTTAATTAAGCTGTTGCTTCCCAGGTTCCTTACCTGTCTCCAGCTCTCAGAACTACCCTAAAAAGCTATCAAGTTGGCTCCATTTGAACGGTTCCAGAGAGCCCCTTCCCCAGTCAGCCCCCGCCCCCCGAAAGTGGCTGAGTACTCATTATTTGATTGCCTTTTGCAGTAGTGGGCTGGTGCAGGCTGCCATGGGCTTAACGGACTGAACTAAATCAGAGTACTCACTACTCTCTCTTGGGCTTCTTTGGCAAGCTGCCCTGTGAGTGAAATTGCACTGATTGATTTAATGCCTGAGGCCCAGAGGGCCCAGTATTTCTGAAATCTCTATTCATCTATACAGATGCAAGAGAACATGCCCTAAACAGACATTTTGAGCTATGGTTTCTACTTTGCTATTATGCCAGACTTGCTCTCCTTTTGGCAGGAATTTGGCACATGCAGGCAGAGGCGCACACCCATGTGCAGCGGACTTCAGCTTGGAGCACTGGGCAGGAGTCATTTGAGAGCCCAGGTGAATGAAGACAAGGGCCCAGGTGTGGTCAGGTGGGCATCCCTCTACTCTGCTTTCTGGAAGGCAACTTGGCAAGGTGCCACCCAGAGCCTGACAAATGGACAGTCCCTTGGACTCTAAGGAATGGTTTCTGGAGGAACAATTGAAAATGCAGACCAAGATTTCTTAATAAGGATGTTCGTCATAGGGTGATTCATAATGTAGTAGAAACAACGTAAGTGGCTAGTATAAGTGGATTAAGTAAAATCTGGCAAATTCAAACTCTTTCAGTTTCACTGTGTCCCCTTCAAATTCTTAGGTTGAAGTCTTAACCTCTAGTACCTCAGACTCAGAATGTGACCTGGTTTGGAAATGGGGTCATTTTACAGATGCAGTTAGTTAAGATGAGGTCATTAGGTTTGGTCCAAATCCAGTATGACCGTGTCTCCTAAAAAGTGAAAATTTGGACATAGATTTTCACACAGGTAGAAAGAAGATCATGTGAAGATGAAGGCAAGACTGGAATGATGCTTCTACAAGCCAAAAAGTAGTAAAGATTGCCAGCAAAACACCAGAAGCGAAGGAGGGAGGCCTGGACCAGAGTCCTCCTCACACCCCTCAGAGGGAACCAGCCCTGCCAATACCTTGATTTTACACTTCTACCCTCCAGAACTGTGAGACGATCAATTTCTGCTGTTTATGCCACCCAGTTTGTGGGACTTTGTTAGGGCCACCTCAGGAAACTAACACTCAGACAATGTACTATTATGCCGCCATCAAGAATGAAGTTTAGAAGAGGCATTTTACAGTACAGGGAAGTGCTTCTGACATTACGGCAACGTTGTTAAAACAAAACCTTGCAACTCAGCAGTTCTGCTTCTTGTACTGCTCGTGCACACACAGAGAGGTGTGGCCAAGGATGCCCACTGCAACGCTGCCTGGGATAGAAAAAGACTAAGATGACTGAATCACTCAGCCAAAGAAACGCAAGTAGCCAAGCTTTGGAATACTACGCAGCCATGAAAAGGAATGTGTGAAATCTGTAAGTGCTAACACAGATTCCTGATTTACAGTGGTGTCTGAAAAGAGCAAGGTGCAGCAAGGTATACAGAATTATGATTTTATTTAAGGGAAGCCCAAACCTTAAGACAATTACAGATCCATACATAACTCCTTAACCTAAACCTCTGTGGCCAGATATATTTTGGAATTTAGAATCTTTAGGAGGTAAAAGGCCATGTAGGGCACACATAGGTATTATGTTACACTGTTAGCTGGGTCTCGAGCAGCTAAAACCAAACACTGAATTTTTGCAGAAATGAAAACATAAACTCACAATAACTGGCATCAATGACTCTTATAAACCCGCCCATAAATAGCTGAAGGCAGGTTTTGGTTTTGCCATTATACGAGTTAGGAAAGATCTTTTGATTTTCAGAGCTGTTTGGGTTTCAGAATTGCAGAGAAGGGGTTGTGGCTCTGTCCTGTCCATTAGCTCTGGGCACATGTATGAAATGCAACTGCACAGAGAAGGGTCTAGAAAAATAAAAATAAGGCAAATGATGACTGAGGGATATCTGAGGAAGGGTGGTAACTGATGGGGTCTTAAGTCTCACCTGCAATGTTTTGTTTTGTTTTGTTTTTGAGACATAGTCTCACTTTGTCGCCCAGGCTAGAGTGAACTGGTACGACCTTGGCCCACTGCAACCTCTGCCTCCCAGGTTCAAGCCATTCTCATGCCTCAGTCTCCCAAGTAGCTGGGATTACAGGTGGGCACCATCATGCCCGGCTATTTACATTTTTAGTAGAGATGGGGTTTTGCTGGCATGTTGCCCAGCCTGGTCTTGAACTCTTGAGCTCAGGCAATCTGCCCGCCTCAGCCTCCCAAAGTGTTGGGATTACTTTTCAAAAATCAACAGTTAACTCATGTATATATACATATATATATATATTTTTTTTAATGAGAGAAAGAGACAAAACAGGGAAGACAGAAGTGGAAAGTAAACAGAAATATTAACAATGTTTTCTTCTGGGTTGATAGGATTGTAATTTCTCCTTCCTGTAGCTTCTCAGTTTTCATTTATAATATTCTACGTTCATGTATTAATGTACAAAAATTAATACAATGGGTCTGCAGTAATAGCAAAACAGCTGACTGGTTCTATCCATTCCTGTCATCATCAGCTCATCCCCAGGGCCTCAGTGACTCTGTGGGGTCAAGTCCCGCTGCCTGCCTGACTCACTTCCACTGGTGACTTGTGCTCTGATGGCCCCACACCTCCCTGCCTGTGAAGCCCGGCCCCTCCCCTGGACTCTGTTAACATACTGGCTGCTTTGATTCACCATCTCTCTTTCTCCTCGTCCTTTATTTTTCTGCCCTCTTTGGCCTTTGATTGCTTTTTGGGAGTTTATCATAGTGAACTTTTATCCCTTTCCAGGAAACTCTATTATTTTTTTCTTCCCTTTCACAATGAATAAATAATCATGAGAGCCCTTCTTTGGACAGAAGGACATCCTGCCTCTACACAGAACTGCTGGAGCTTCTCTTTTGTGGCTCTTCTGGGCCTGAACTGAAGGGCACATCACCTGTCACAGGAGGGAGAGCATTCTGGTACATCGCTGTGCTTCGAGGAAGGGTACCAGCTGTTGGCTCATTATTTGAGCTGCTCCTGGTCCTACAAGATGGCTGTGCTTTCCTGGCCATACAGGGGATGGAGCACTGGCCTGGGAGTCTAAAGGCTGGGGTATGGACAGGGAAACAAAGGCGCATAATATAAGCTAAGAGGGTGGGCTTTGGGGGCAGACAGACATGGGAGGAGGAGGTAGAGGAGGACAGAGTCAGGCTTTTAGGGCCATATGGTCTCTGTCGCAACAAGTCTCTCCCATTGCAGCCAAAGCAGCTATAGAGGATACGCCACCAAGTGGGTGGGGTTGTGCCCCCATCAGTCTTCACTGGCAGGACAGCAGGTGGCTGGATTTGGCCTGCAGGGCTGGATTTGGCCTGCTCCATCAAGGCCAGCCACAGCCCTGATGCTGACTGGCTGTGTAATAGAAATTGTAGCCTTGAGCCTCCATTTCCCTGGCATAATATGGGGGGAATAATCCCTATGTCATACATCATTGTGAGGATTAAGTGAGAAGAGTACACACAACCTTGCTTAGCACAGTGTCTGATACACAGTAATTGCTCAATAAATAGTACCTGGATTGTCAAGTTCTACTGCCTCCAGACCTCCTCCACCAGGAGGTGGAGGTTTCCACCATACAAAAAGGCCACAACTAGCCCTAATTACATCCAAGACATAGCGTGTGGCATTTGGGATGACATTTTTAAAAGTAATTGGCATGAGCTGGACGTAGTTGCTGGCATACCATCTAGCAGCACCAAGTTCTAGAGCAACAAGCAGGTACTGGTCACCTGTTTTCCATCTCAAATCCACAACACGAACTGCTCACCGCACTTCTAATGTTCACAGCAGTGATTCTAATACTTTCTTTCTTTCCCAGAAATCATGATTCTGAGGTCAGACCACAATCAACAGAGATTTCTGGAAAGGTATGAAATGCAAACTTATCTCATAATTTACAGGAAAGAAAAGGGAACAGGAGGCTATTTTACCAGTAAGAACAGAGTTTTTTTCTCCAAAGTCAAAAAGAAATGGAAAAAAGGCACGTTTTAGGGAAGAGAAAGGGTGCCAGGTGAGTCTGGACTGCATCAAGGTTTCCAAATTATTCCGGAATGTGTTGTAGTTTCCAATTTCTTTTTTTACATTTGGACTACTTTAAGGAAAATGTTACATAAATTGAACTATTTTATGATCAAAATGGGACACAAATGAGATAATCTGGTCTTTATGTGCTGTCTGATGACAGCTTTGTGACAGTCTGACAAGTTGAGAGCTGTATTTTTTAATACAACAGTTTCATTGAGATAGAATTCACATACTGTACAATGGACCCATTTAAAGTGTACAATTCATGGACTTTAAGTGTATTCACAGAGTTGTGCAACCATCTCCACAGTCGGTTTAGAACATTTTCATCCCCTACCTAAGAAGTTCTGAGTAGAGCTTGTAGCAGATTACAAATACTTTGCTCCCAACCCTGCAGAGCGACCTGGAACCTCGCCCTCAGAGAACCTTGCCCCCTCCAGGTTCTGTCGGCCATTCTCTTGCACGTGGCTCAAAACATTTAATCTTCAAATCAGGCTCAAGTCCAAGAACTTTCCCTTTCCAAAGAATTCATCACAGGAAAATATCCCAGCCCAAATTCCTCCTTTTGTGCTAATGATGCGGGTAGTCAGGGCCACTGCAGGGCGTACTGGGCTGAATATCTACCTGGGATGCAGGACTGGGGTCTCAGCTCCCCTTATCTGGCCAGGGCGGAAATTGATGACAAGGGGGAATTCCATGCCTGGCCAAACTGGTGCAAGGTTCACATGGGCAGCAACATATTCATTCCTTGGGGATTAGGCAGCCTGTGGGCTGAGACATCAATGCTCTCCTGTCTATGGCAGCCCCTGTCTGGGACACAAGGTTCTCGGCACTCCTCCTCTACCTCCTCCTCCCAGGTCAACATCCTTTCCATCCGATCCATCCATCCCATCCATCCAGGTCCAGGTCCGATCCATCCATCCCTGTACATCTATCTATCCATCCACCCAGCAGCCACCTACCAATTTACCCATCTGCCAATCCATCTATCTATCCAGGCTTCTACCTATCCCTCTATACCAATCAATCCACCTACCCGTTAAGTCCGACTGACCTCTGACTCCATCCAGTCAATCCACGTCTAGCATACTGATCTGGGGATCCCCGATCTCCCTCCCTCTACATCCATCCTTCTATACCCATCCCTCCCTCCCTCTACATCCATTCATCCATCTATCCCTTTACCCATTTATCCATCTTCAATATTCATCTATTTATTCATTCATCCACCTATACCCAAATATCCATCCATCCATCCATCCATCCATCCATCCATCCATCCATCCATCTATCCAGTACTTACCAAGCACTACCTATATGTCTAGTATAGCCCAGGACTTGGAAATTCAGCTGTATACAAAACACAGTGCCTGTTTTCCTGGAGCTCACAGTTTGATAATGGGAGAGGACAGGGCAGGGCCAGTCAAGGAATAGAAAATGTCAGGAGAGGCTGAGTGCTCTGAAGGAATGAGCAAGTAGAGACCCCTGGAGTGCTGGGAGTGGGGACAGGGCTGCCATTACATAGGATGTCTGGGAAGACCTTCTGAGATGGTGAGGTCTGAAGAATGACCTGAAGGAAGTGAGGACAGAGCCACAGAGGTACCCAGGGTGACTTCTCCAAACAGAGGCCACCCAGGTCAGGGTCCCCCAAATAGGAGCATACCTAGCAAGGTCAAGGCTCAGGGGAGGCCCCTTAAGTTGCCTTGGAGTGGGCCAAAGGGACCATGGTGGGCGGGGAGTGAGGTCAGTGTCAGGAAGTACAGAGGGACCAAACCATGTGAAACCTGGGGCTACTGTGAGGACTTTGGCTTTCATCTGAGTGATGGGAGCCAGTGAAGAATCTAAGTAGAGGAGACACGTGACCTAACTCACACCCTGAAAGGATCTTTGGTGCTAAGAATAGACCATAGAGGGCAAGGAGAGAAACAGTGGGGCTGACTTTAAAGCCACTGGTCCAGGCTTGGCCAAGATGAGGAGTCAGCAAACAATGCTTTGCAGGCCAAATCCAGCCACCTGCTGTTCTGCCAGTGAAGACTGAGGGGGGCACAGCCCCACTCACTCGGTGATGTATCCTCTATGGCTGCTTTGGCTGAAATGGGAAAGGCTTGTTGCAACAGAGACCATATGGCCCTAAAAGCTTAACTCTCTGCTGCTTAAAGAAGAAATTACCCAGCCCTTTGCCCAGGAGACAGGTGTGGTGGTGAGAGGTCCTTGTCATGACTGTATCTCCCAAGTAGAGCTAACAGACTTGGGGAGGGACTGGATGCAGGAGTGGGAGAGGCTGCAGATGACACTGGACTAATGGGTGGATTTGGGCTCCAGTTGTGTGACTCAAGGAAGTGTTGCTGGCTGCCTCTTCTCTCCAGCTAAGTGTGGGTCATTGGGCCCCATGGGTAGCCTGCCCTAAGGACGGCCCCGTGAGTGACTATTTTCCTGCTCCAAGGGCTGTGTGTGGTCGGGTAGAGTGGGAACTTAGCCCTCTGCTTGAAGCCCATCAGCTATTCCCTGGGCCTTCCGACCAAGTCCAGGACAGGTAATCGGGAACAGGGGCCAGTCCCACGTGGCTTCATCTCCTGCTGACCCCCATCCTCAGGTTGCCTGCAGGACCCATATGCACATGCTGGTTTTCACAGCCCAATCATTCCCCCTGTCGGGATGCACCATGTGAAACCTAGCTCATCCTTCAAGACCTCCTTTCAGAGCCTTCCCAGCCCTAGCTAGGTCTGGTACAAAGGTGAGTTAGCCCCAGGACACCATGAACTCCAGGAGGGCAGGATCATCCAGAACCCATTTCCCAGTTCTTAGCACAGCCGTCCCCAAAGTGGGTTTGCAGAAGGCATGACAAGCTTTGTGGAATTGGCCTCTCCTGAAACTGGGCCCAGGGCATGAAACATCCCACGCCTATACCCAGAATCCCTCCTACCCCAGGCACGCTAGAGCTACTGCTCCTACAGAAGAGAATGTCACCAACGGCCCTTTCTTCACTCTGACTTAACTGGGTTAGGCCTGGACATTGGGCTTTTCTAAAAGCTTTCAAGGTGATTTAAAAATGCACAGCTAGGGCTGAGGACCACAGGGCTGGGCTGGCTCAGGCCTGGGCCTCAAGCTGGCAAGGATCCTACAGGTGCCAGGACTCCGTACTTTCAAAAGAACGATGCCTCTGGGCACCTGGGCACTGTTAGGGTAGCCTGTGGGTCCCCCTCGGCTTTTCTTTGCCGCTGTGGGGTGGCTTTTCTTTGCCGCTGTGGGGTTCCAGTTGAGTGGCTTCCTGATCGCCTAGTTGGCTGTCCCACAGAAGTTGTGGAGGTACAGGATGGAGAATGAACACGGCTGCCTGCTTGGAGGAGTGAGGAGCTGACCCGAGGGCTATGCTGAGCTGAGCAGGCCTTGTCACCCGTGGCAACAGAAGACGGAGGCCACTCTCCTGCCTGAGGCTGCAGGGAAGCCCCAGGAGGATGGATGTTCACTCAGCTCCTTGCTCTCCTGGGACAGCACGATTTGCTCATTTGGGTGCGGTTCCCTACCAAGTTTCAGAGATGTATTCACTCTAAGGTGGATGAGGTAGCTCGGGAGATGACCAGCCTAGTAGTGTTCTGAGAAAGTGCCTAGCGACAGGGCTAGGAGGCACTCTCAAGGTGAGGTTCTGGGTTTGCAGATTTAAGGTCAATGACTAGAATTATCCTCCAATGGGCTTGATAGTTACAGGGTTCTGATCCTTCTGGCAGGCCTCTGAGCCTTATCAGTAACAACACAGGATAGGGAGTAAGAATAAAAAATGAGAACACAGAGCAGGAGGCCAGGGTCAGGCCAAGCCAGGACAGGACACTGTCTTTGCTGTGCAGTAGCTGTGCAACTCCAGGTAAGTTATTTAACCACCCTGAGCCTCAGAAAACCTCAACTGCAGAATGAACGTAAGCCTACCTTTCCCCAGGGAGGTTCTGATGATGAGTGAATGAATGCATGGAAGATGCCTGTAACAGCTTCAAGCGCAGAAGGTGTCACATCAGTGGGGAGCCGGGGAGCCTCCCCTGCCCTCACCCTGGGCCCTGGTCCTTCCTCACGCAGCGCCCCCGCACATGCTGTTCCCTATCCCGTCTGCTCTGAGGAACACTCTCACGATCTGCTGGATGGCAGGTGCAGCTGACAGCAGTAGCTTCACTTAAGCCCTTTGCTTTAGGTTAAATTAAGGTTGCCAGGTAGAGGCTGCTAGCGGGAGGGTGCTAAGGGAAACTACTATCTAAGTGGCATGCTTTTTACAAGTGGTTGTGGTTTTCCCATCCAGCCTGCTGCCACTGGACCGACCCTATACATTAAGTCCTTGATGAACCCTATGTCTCATTCGCTGGCACCAAGTCTCTTCTTCAGCCTCTGGAACCTGGTGCCATCCCTCCTGAGGTCAATTGAGGACTGGCATGGTATCTGCCCACTCATCTGCTCAGAGATGTCTTCCCCATCCCTACTAGACCAGCCAGGCTCTCTATTATAAATGCATTAGTCATGGGTGTGATTACTTGAATGCTGTCTGTTACTTTCACAAGATTGCAAGCTCACCAGGTCACCAACCCTAAGCACAGGGCCTGGCACACAGTAGGTGCTCAATAAATGTTTACTGGATAGGCTGGGCACAGTGGGTCATGCCTGTAATCCCTGCACTTTGGGAGGCCAAGGCCGGGTGGATCACCTGAAATCAGGAGCTCGAGACCAGCCTGGCGAACATGGTGAAACCCCATCACTACTAAAAATACAAAAATTAGCCGGGCGTTGTGGCAGGTACCTGTAATCTTAGCTACTCGGAAGGCTGAGGCAGGACAATCACTTGAACCCAGGGGGCGGAGGTTGCAGTGAGCTGAGATTGCACCACTGCACTCCAGCCTGGGCAACAGAGCGAGACTCTGTCTCAAAAAAAAAAAAAAAAGTTTACTGGAAAAAGGAATGAATGAAAAGATATGCCACTGCTTTCCTCAGAAGCCTACCTCTGTAGATCCATGAAGACAAGCTAAAGAAGTCCCAAACTCACATCACTGAAGGGCTTAACTACACTCTTGGCCAGACCCAGAACTTTCCAGAAAGATTCTAAATTTGCTCCTGACCAGCAGACCTTAAATCTCCACTGCAGAGGCTCCTGTGCCTGGGCTGCACCAGTGTGCACCACTGCAAGTCAGTGCCTTTTTATGATTTTTAAAAAGAGTTCTAGCTGAGAGCCAGCAGGGGCTGTGAAAAGCAGGAGAAAAAGCTGTTGACACATCACACCTATCAGGCAAATACCGCTTGGCTCATGAAGCCTAGACAGCTGCTTAGTGCCACTGGCCAAGCACAGGCATCTCCAGGCTTGCTTCATCACTGCACTCTGACAGACGTGCCCAGGAACCACGCATGTGAGGCTGCAGGTACGATCACAGTGCCCCCAGCTTCCAACTACAACTCCCCCAGGGCAAGGCCAAGAATTTTGTCAGGTTCCTGGGCCCTGAGGAGGATCCCTGGACACTGGACTGAGCAGACTGTGGGAGTCAGATGGCCTAGCAGTGAGTTTCAGCAACACCACCTACCACTGAGTGACTTTGGGCAAGTTACTTCACCTCTCTGGGTCTCAGCCTCCTCCCCTGGTAAGCAGGGAGAGTAACCACACCTTCCTCCCTGTTTGCTGTGAACCTGGGCTATAGAGATACTTAGCCCAGTGCTGGCAGCTCGATGAGTCTCACAGAATGCTCTGTCAAATGTCCCCAATGCCTGAATCATTTAAGCCTTTCAACCTCAGGACAGTGCGGGGGCCAAGTGCAAAGCACACTACTGCTTCCTGCAGTGTGACCTGTGCTGGTCACCTCACCTCTCAAGCCTCTCCCATCTCACTATGCTTTGCAGTTACTGAGATCACATATGGGAAATGCTTTGCCTGTCCCAAGCTGCTACACGATGTGCAGAGGCAGCGCCATTCTAGGAGCAGATCTGTCATAACCCCACCCCCATCACTGACCATGCTAGCCAAGGGCACCTCCCATATCCCACACCCTCCCTCACCCAGCTGCCCTGGTTTCTGCAGGGACTCCAGTGGCCCTGCACTGCTGTCTCCAATCCACTTACCACCCAGTACGTGCAAGAAGCTTAGACAGACATGCGTCAGGTCCAGCCACTTCCCTGCTTCAGGGCCCCGAGGCCACCCAGAGCAAGCAGAATGAAATTCACATGACTCCTTGCACCTCTCCAGATCCCCATGGTCCCTGACAACCCAGTACCCCCTACACCCCGTGCTCTGGCTGCATGAACCCTCTGGGTGACTTGCCCTGTTGATGCCCCCACCACTTCAGTTATCTCCCTGGCCCCACGGTCATCCTTTTCCATGTCTGCCTCCCCTGAGTGAGCTGTCCTCTGCACAGGGGCCTAGGACGGGTTGCAGGAGGCACTTGGTGTGCACTGGCTGGCAGAAGGAAGCATGCCAGAGATGGTGCCTTCCATGGCTCTAATAGGGCAGGTGCTCACAAGTCCACCTGCCCGGTGCTGCCCATACGGCTGGCAGAGCCCAAGGGCACTGGCTAGAATACTTGGGAGGACCCTACGGAGAGGTCTGGAGGAGCCAGGCCAACTGCCCTGCAAGGGACCCCAGCCAGGGCCATGAAGCTGGGAGTGCTGGCCTGCCACCCCTGAGCTTGCAACCTTGGGCAGGCAGCTCTCTCCCTCTGAGCCCTGGCTCCCTCCTCCTCAACAGCAGTGGCCATTATGACACTACAATAACGCGAAGCACTCACATGTAAAATGCTGGCCCCGCTAAGCTCCTGCCATGTGAGGCAGGTCCTATCATCAGCCCCATTTGAAAGAAGGGGACATGGAGGCTCAGGAGCTTCACAGAACTTCCTGACATCACATAGCTGTCTAGCGGTAGGTGTGGATTTGAACCTGGGGGGTCTGGCTCCAGGATGTGTGGCCCTAGCCTCTTGATTGCAATGGCTTCCTTGGCAGGGCTGTGGCACAGTTTGGACAGCACAATGGCAGGTGCTCTGATGATGGTGGCTTTCAAGCCACTCAAGTCTAGCAGCTTGAGCAAGTCTTTCAGGTGCTCTGTGTTGGGTCAGCACAAAGGGACACTCTTTGGGACACGGTGGGGACAGGAGGACAGGCCAGATTCTGCATTTGTCCTTTGCTGGATGTGGAGAGAGGGCAGGATGGGCCCTCCGGGAGGGCAGGAGTGCATGGCCTCCACCAGGCCAAGCACTGCTTCGAGATGCTAGACCACTGTGCTGAGCCCATGGACATTTCCCTTGGGCTTCATGCTGGAAATCTGGCAAAAAAGAGAATGTTTTTCTCCCAAAATGCCCAAGACTTTGTAAATGTCAACTATTTCAGAGTTTTTTCCGGGTTACTAAGAGCGGTGGTGGGGGTTTTTGAGGAAGGCTCATTCCGTCCACACTGACTCTTCCTGCCACCCGGCCGTCCGTAGGTTCAATGGGACATCTGTGAGCCAGGAGGCTGGAGTGTGCCTGGAACCCAGCACCGGAGACCCAGCCGTGGGCCAGTAAGGTCAGTGCTCAGAAAGCCACAACAAAGGGGCACGCAGGTTACCCCAGAAACTCTGCAGAGCCTTCAAATCGACTTAGCAGGAAAAGAAAGAACAAAGGACAGGAGATAACTTTTGTTCTCAGGAAGCCGGTAGAAGAGTTAGAAGAAGCAGGCACCGTCTCTAGGAACGAACTTTGAGACTCTGGGCAGGTGACCTTGCTTTCTGACTCTTGCTTGCCCCAGCAATAAAAGCAGGGCTAATAACTCTACACAGTATTTACAAAATCTCCTTGTTTTGTGTAAAGCACCTAGCCCAGTGCCTAGCACATAGCTGGCATTCGATAAATAGGATTTTTATCCTGGGGCCTTAAATAAGTCTGTAAGGCTAGAAGTAGACCACATATGCCATGAGACTGAATTTTACCAGCTAGCAAATATTTTCAGAGGAGTCACTGCACGTCACAGTCCAAACTTTGTAGTTCATACAGTTGAAGCATCTGCTCCCAAAATCATGCTGTGAATTTCTCACCCACAACATGGAAATTGAGGAGGCGACTTTCGAGGACTGAGCTCACAGCAGAGAGTGACGGAGACGGTAAAACAATCCAGCAGCCAGGCTGATGGGTTTTGGAATGTGTTTTTGTGATTACTCTGAGGCTTCAGGAAGCAGGCTGTTTAAGTGTGAAGAGATGTTGCAAAACAGCCATTCCCATCACACTGGGATAATATTGACTTCTGGCCCTTTGGGAATTTGAGATGTTAAAAAAAATAATACTGTGTGTGTTTTTAGAGAAAAGCACATTTATACTAAATGCCATGGCTGGACGGCTGCAAATAAAGAAAACTGTATTTTAGTCATGGGATTCTGGTTATAGAGAGAAAAGAAGTGTAGAAAGCTGTAACCTTAGCAGAGGTGCCAGGCGGAGGGAACAGAACCCACTGGTGTCTCTATCACGCCAAGTTTGGAGGAGCTTGTCTCTCAGGAAGCCGGTAGAAGAGCTTGTCCCCTGCTCTGTCTGAGATGACAAGCCGAGCTATGAGTGGGCCAGCCTCTGGAGACCCCCACCAGTTCCTGGGGACCTTTCCAGTTATCCCAACTCCTGAAGGCCTGGACAGAACGAGACCCACAAGTCACAAGGACTGTTGGGTGAGAAGTTGGGATCATCGAGATGCCCTTGCTAGCTAAATGCATGGAGAACATTCGGGGAGGGAAACCAAGGCTTCTTAAGATTTTGCCTTAAGCTAGCTCTGTGGCTTCCTACTCCCTCAGTCAAATTGGTCACCAAATCCTGTGAGTTTCTCAGCCTGGCTATTTCTGTTTTCACTTCATGGTTATTCACCCTGGGGAAACCCTTGCGCAAGGGCACTTGGAGATGCCTATTATTTATTAAAGGATGAAAAATCGGCCACCACCTAAACATCCATCTGTAGGGGAGTGGCTCAATGAACAGTGGTTTGACCAGATGATCGCAGCAGTCAAAAATGAATGAGGGTGCGCCTGCAAACTAAAATGAAAAACACTCCAGGATATGCTGTTGAGTGAAAACAGTGGTCATTTAGGTTTTTTGAAACAGCATTATAATCCTATAGTACAAGTACAGTGGCAAATGGCTAGAGAAAGGTAAGGAAGGCCGCACCCAGCCTGTGGGACTTTCTCATCTGCCCATGGGCATCGCCTGACGCACAGCTGTGAGCGTGCAGTGAAGGGGCTAGAGTGTGTCTTGTGGCCCTCCCACTCCACCCTTCTCCTTTGCCCTTCCCAACTCCAGTCAATTAAAACCCAAGTCCATTTTGCCGCCCATGTGCCCTGCTGTCTTAGAATCTTCGATGGCTTCCTGCTGCTTCCAGGATGAAATTCGACCCATGCGGCAAGCTCACAAAGCGCTTTGCCATGGGGCCCTGCTGAGCTTCCCAGCTCTCTGTTCATGCCTACCCTGCAGCCACACCTTTGCATGTGCCCTGCCAGAAGCACCACAGAGCCTCACTAGCTGTCAAGACTTGCTCACAGTCCCTCCCCACAACCCCAGGCTTCTCTGTAAGCCCTGTGCAGTGTTTATTTGATTCATCAAGGGCCTTAGTAAACGCTTGCTCAACCAACCTTCCTTTTCCTGATCCTTGTCAACATGTTTGTCATATCACTTCCTTGGAATTGTAGAAGTTTCTTTTAAAAATGCCATTTCTTCCCACACCCCAATTCTTCTCCACCAGGCGGTCCCGTACCCTGGCCCCCAGGAGCTGCTGTGCTTTGAAGAGGCCATCAAAGGCATGAAGGAAAGGGACACTTGGAAAATGGAATGGCTTCTGCCTGTCTCTGAAGCACCATTGTCGCCACATCTCTGCCTTTTGATTCCGTTGGTTTTTCCCACTCTTAGTGGGCCCTCATGAACTAACTCTCCTTCCCACCAACTGTGTACTCGGCAATACTGCTTCTTATTTGGCATTTCCCTTTTTTTCAGACGGAGTCTCCCTCCGTTACCCAGGCTGGAGTGCAGTGGTGCCATCCTGGCTCACTGCGACCTCTGCCTGCCAGGTTCAAGCAATTCTGCCTCAGCCTCCTGAGTAGCTGGGACTACAGGCACACACCAACATGACTGGCTACTTTTTGCATTTTTAGTAGAGGTGGGATTTCACCATGTTGGCATTTCACTTTTTTTTTTTTTAAGATGGAGTCTAACTCTGTCACCCAGGCTAGTCTCGAGTTCCTGACCTCAGGTGATCCACCTGCCTTGGTCTCCCAAAGTGCTGGGATTAAAGGTATGAGCTACCGCGCCCGGCTGGCATTTCATTTTCTTGGATCCCAAAGGCACTCTAATTCTCCGGAAGTGGGAAAGTGGTTCCCAAACCTTGTTCCAGGGGGTTGTCTTTGAGCTAGTCAGAGAGATTTTAAGGCAAACATCAAATCAAGGTGGACTTTTATCAACTTACATACAGAATTAAGGGCTAGGAATTTTTTGTTTCTCGGTTTTCCGCCATAAAGGGGCCTTCACACCTTGGCATCTGCTATCACTTGTCTGTTAATGAGAACTTGCAGTTGATAAAACAAATGATTCAGAAGCAAAAAATAAATACCATGAGAAAAGGCTTAGGATGTTTCTTGGGTGATTTTATGGACTTTTCCTTTAGAGACAGACTTGAGACACAGATGCAAGTCATGCTCTCTGATGACTTCTGTGCTCCTGGGTCCACGACGGAGTAGAATATGGCAAGAGTATGTGGGGTTCCCAAAGCACACCTGATTTCCAGGTGTTCCGCCTCTGAATACGCTTCAGAACAGAGGGCATGAAGGTTCATGGAGTGGAAAGCAGGGAGCCCTGGCTGGCCACTTGTGAGCTGGGTGACACTGGGCACTGAGGAATGACACTAGCTTCCCAGAGCTGTTGGGAGGCTCCATGGGGACTGCCTGGCTCAGGTGGGCACAGTGCCAATGATGACAGTCAGCACCCCAGGGGACAGGATGTGTGCTGGGCTGGAGGCCTCGGGGGATGAATTTGTGCTCTTCTCTGGCCCCGGCTCAGCCTCTGAGAGCTGTGGGGCCTCAGGCAGATTACAGGACCTCTTGTGTGTGAGGAGGAAAATTCTGCCTGCGCTATTATGCCCAGGTGTTTCATCAACACCTAGGGAAAGTCTCTGTGAAAGAGCAACTCTGTGTCACTGCAGTGTGCCTTTGTTATTGACAGCAGAAGGGCTACTGCATTGGTAATTTTGTTTGTGCTGATTAATGTACAGAAAAGGAACCTATTTCTGGGGTCCCAAGGCTCAGCCCTTAACTAACAACAACAACAACAACAAAAATGCTAAGAGCGGCCAACCTTTGCTGCACGTTTTATATGGGTTAGGCATTGTTCCGGGCACTTAGGTGAATGAACTCATTTTATGTCACAAGAGCCCAATGAAGGGACATCTTTATCCCATTTTTTGTTTTTCAGTTGTGGTACACATAACAAATTCTACCACCTGAGCCATTAGTAAGAGTACAGTTCAGTTGTTAAGTCCACTCACACTGTTGAGCATCACCCCTGTTTCTTATATGAGTAAACCGAGATCCAACGAGGTGAACTAAATGGGTCAAGGCCACCTAACAAGTTTCACGTGGAGGTGGAAGGCTGGGACTTGGGCCCACACACTCTGGCTTGTGCTGGGTGCCTTCACTCTGTTGCTTCTCACCTGGGCAACTACTCTACTGCTGGGAAAAGAAACCCCACTGTGAATGAACAGGAAAAACAACGAAAAAAAGGATGCTGGAATTGATCATGGACACCCTGGGGTGGCAAGATTTGGTAACTTCAATCTTTTCTTGGTGTTTTCCAGTCTTTTCTGACTGTTATGCACTAAATGTGCTTGACTAGGAGGCTGGAAGATGAGGCTGGAGAGCTCTATCCTACGTGGGGAGCCAGGCCGGTGCTGGGGGGCACACAGGGTGTGCGGCCAAGCCACTTGCTCTGGCGCTGACACTGGCCTGTGCTGTGCTGCTGGCAAGGCTGCCTGCCCTGCTGTGGGCCCACCCGAGCCTATAGAACATTCTAAGGCATAGCCCAGGTCAAATGGCAGATTGCAAATGGGGTCTGTTCTCTCCCCACACCTCCTGCATGGGCTTCTCTATTAGCAACCAGGGAATGTTCCCTGCCATTTGACACACTCTTATGACCAGAAGGCTCCTGGGCATACAGTTGCTTTGGCAGCCTGAGCTAGGTAATGACCCCGAAGAGTGAGGCAATACTCAGTTCTTTGGAACTCTCTTCTTCCCCTCCCTCCACCTCCCAGAAAAGTGTCTGGGTAAGATGGCTGACCCTGCCTACTGCATCCATATTTAGCAACAGAGGGTTCCCCACAGCAAGTGCTACTGTGTCTATTGGGAAAGTGTCTTTGGGGGGCATGTTGTGAGTGGGGAAACCGTGCAGGCCCGGATCCGAGAATGTGGTTCCTTCTCTGGCTGTGTGAGCCCAGCTCCAGATTCCCTGAGGCTCTCTCTCTTCACAGCTGCTGTGGAGCCCTGAAAACAGGCTTGGCAAACAGGCGACCCCTTGGACTCAGCTCAGGGCTGATTTTTGAGTAGGATCTGTTCCCCACACCCCTGCCTCACCACTTGAAGGCTGATCTCTTAGAGGCAATTGCCAGAAAGCTTTGAAAGGGGCTTCTATCCTGCTGCTTTTGTTCAGGCAGGATTTTGAAGTAATCTTTCCGCTTTTTGTTCATGCACACCAGGGACAAACCTGTGCAGGAATGAGCCCTGCACCACTAGCCTGGTTTGGAAGTGGTGGTCTCAGGACAGGGTATTTTTCTGGATTGCTGCTTTGCAGGTTTGTCCTTGACACACTGGAAGTGGGTCTTGGTGCATGAGGATGTGGGCCAATGCCAGGGTGGATGATGAAGAGGGGAGTGGGGAACATTCTGTTTAGACCAGGGGCATCCTTAGGTCTCTAAGGAGGGCCTATCCTACTGATCTCCGACATTCTGAGACAGGCAGAGCTGCCATGTGAAGTAGTTCAGTCATTGCACGTTGAGCAATCCAAATCTGAAAATCCAAAATCCAAAACTTTTTGAGCATCGACATGACACTCAAAGGAAATGCCCATCGGAGCATTTCAGATTTCAGATTTTTAGATTAGTGAAGCTGAACCAGTAAGTGTAATGCAAATATTCCAAAATCCCCCAAAATCCAAAATTCAAAACACTCATGGTCCCAAGCTTCTTGGATAAGGAATATTCAACCTGCAGCCATGCCAGCCTTGAAGCAAATGGGACTTAGAGGCAGGAAGGGGAGGTACAGATCTCAGCCTGTCTCATGTGAGCTCTGCAGTCTTGCTCTGAGCCTCAGTTTCCTGTCTGTGAGGCAGAGCAAGTGATACCAGCTTCCAGGGTGGTCGGGAGGATAGAATTCATGCATATAAAGTGCCTGACATGGTTAATTCTACCAAATTATAGCTCACACTTCCAGAAATAATAGATATGAATTTTTCTGTCTAAAACATGCTTAGAGTTGGAGGCGACAATGTAGTTTTGCCTGGTACCAGTGAGGCCTTAGGTGGCTGCTGTTAAGCATTAAAAAAAACAATCAGCAAAGCGAAATTCACATCAGCTATGAATGAAAAGTTGGTTCAGCATGGTGGTGGGACTCAGGGTCTGACATTAGAGGGAGGGTATCTGCTGTGACTTTGGGTAGGCCACTTTCTGACCTGTAGAAAAGGAAAATGGTAACACCTTCCTTTTGAGGGCTTGTTGGGAAGCTCGAATAAGAATAATGCATAAAGTGCTTAGCAGCTCAATAAATTTTTCTTTAAAAAAGGCCTAAGGGTAGGAATCAAGTTTCTGTAACTCATGGACCTGCCTCACGAACCTGCTGGCCCGAGTCTCTAAGCTGTGAGCTGAAGGGTGGGAAAGGGTTAAGACTGGGCTGGAGAAGCTGGAGGAAGCCCCAGGCCCTTCTTCCTGTGTGACTCCAGAAAGGGTATTTTTTGCCTTAGGGAGCTGCAAGGAGAGGACTGACTCCAGTTTTATAATCAGAAACTAGAAAAATAACAGGCCTACAAAATCAGTTCCTAGGAAATGCCAACATGAGATGACATTAGCACCTGGGACGTTATCCTCAGAGGAGAAGTCTGAACTGAAGTCTATGAATGAAACATCGATTTTCTTTTTTCCTTTTCAGATGGCGGTCAGAGGCTTTGCGGTCAGCTCAGTTGGCTCGTAGCACAGTGTCATCTCTGCATTCTTCCTAAGTTACTCAGCTGCCAAGGGCTGGGTCTAGAACCAGCAAGGCTTTTCCATGGAACTATTAAGTACTCTGGGTCACGTGACTGACCCTGCCGGTTTAGGTGCCTTTGATAAAGATAACACTGTGAAAAGCAAGGCATGGCCCAGATACTCAGGAGAGTTAAATTCTTTTTTTTTTTTTTTTTTTTTGAGACAGAGTCTCACTCTGTCACCCAGGCTAGACTGCAATGGCAAGATCTCAGCTCACTGCAACCTCCACCTCCTGGGTTCGAGTGGTTCTCCTGCCTCAGCCTCCTGAGTAGCTGGGACTACAGGTGCCTGCCACCACACCGGGCTAATTTTTGTACTTTTAGTAGAGACAAGGGTTTGCCATGTTGGCCAGGCTGGTCTCAAACTCCTGACCTCAGGTGATACAGGGGAGTTAAATGTCTACCACAAGACAGTTGGAGCCCCAAACCCAGTAGGAAGCTGGGACAGGAAGTGAATAAAGTCCAGCTTAGCCCTTAAGGGATGAAATCCAACTTGCCAGCTCACACTCAAACCACCACCAACTGGCACCGGGTACCAGACCTGAGTAAGACAGAAATGCCCTGGCCTTAGGGGTTTATAGTCTGCTGGGAAAAGACCGAACAATTCCTCCGCCCCATCCTCTGTCCCCCAGCCTCCCATCCACCAATCCATCCATCCACCCACACATCAGTATTCACTGATCAACTACTTCATAGGCATCAATCAGTACTGTCAAGGACAAGACAAACAAGGTCCCCCACAACCCTGTACCCACCCCCTGGCCAAGTGCCTTCCATTCTAGTGCAGGATAGTGTCAGAGAACAAGGAACACAAGAGGCAATTTCAGCTAAAGCTAAGGGCTATGAAGACCATGGGAAAACCGTCGGGCAATTCCTCAGAAAGTTAGATTGTCACATGACCTACTTTCTACTCCTAGGTATATACCGGAAATAATGGAAAACAGGTGTTCAAACAAAAGCTTGTGCACGAATGTTCACAGCAGCCCATTCACAATAGCCAAAAGGCAGACACAGCCCAAAATGTGCATTGATGGATGAATGGGGAAGCAAAACAACGTCTATCCATATAATGCATATTATTCAGCTAAAAGAAGGACAGATGCACCTTGAAAACATGATGCAAACAGAAAGAAGCCAGGCATGAAAGGCCACAGATTGTATGATTTATATGAAACATCCAGACAAGGTAAATCTATAGAGACAGAAAGCAGATTAGTGGATGCCAGGGGCTGGGGAGAGGGGGGCAGGGGGGATGACTGCTTAATGGCTATGGGGTTTTCTTTTGGGGGGATGGAAATGTTTTGGAACTAGAGGAGGGGATGATGGCACAATACTTTGAAGGTACTAAATGCCACTGAATTGTTCACTTTCAAATGGTTGGTTATGTTGTGTTAAGCAAATTTCACCTCAACTAAAAACAAGCTGCCATGCAGAGAACTAGGGTGACCCGGGCACTCAGGGAAGGCCCCTTTTTGAGGTATCGGAGCAGACCCCTGAGTGCTGAGAAGGAACCAGCCATGCAGTGGGCTCCACGCGGAGGGAAGCGTGAAAACAGAGGCCCCGAAATGGGACGCGCTTGGCCCTGGTGAGGCACAGCCAGCAAGTCAGTGTGGCTAAAGGGCTGGATTGTGTCACCTGCAGAGAGCCGAGGGGAGAGAGGGCTGGGAGCTGATCCCAGAAGGGGGCAGGGGCCAGACTGTATGGGACCATGGGCTACAGAGAGGGGCTGGTGACAGGAGGGGCTGGTGGGTTTGAAGGAGGAGAGAGAGCAGCGGAAGAGGCAGAGCAGTCCCTGTCCTGGAGTTAACAGGCTGTTGGGGAGCAGCTGATAGTAAACCAGGTGGGAACACATCACTTTTTTGTCATGTCACTAAGCCCTCATCTGCAAGGGCCAGGAGATGTCAACCTGCCTGGCTGCTCCTCTGAGCTGTGTGCTCTGCCAGCCCTTCCCACACCTGCCAACCCACCAGGGGAACACCCGTAAGCAGCTCTGGTGCCCTGCGGCCTCCTGAAGCAGCCACTGGGCCAGTAGGAGCCCAGAGTGAGGAGCAAGGCTGTTCTGGGAGGCTGTAGCCCCCGGCACCCCTGGGTCATTTCTGGGGAACAGCTTCTGCTCTGGGTTCTGCTGGTCCACTTAGAGTTTATGGAAAGGGTGGTCTTGTAGGCGAGTTTTGGACACCCTGCCCACCATGGCAGATTCTATCTATCTCTAGAAGCAGGTGTTGCCATGGGCAGGGTCCACGAGGAACTAACCACAGCAACGTGGCACCTCAAAGCCACAGACAGCTCAGGCTAGAGTCTAGACCTGGCCATGCCTGCCCACCACCCCCACATACTGGCCGCCACTGACCCCCCTCCTTGGCCAGGCTCACGCACAGTACCTTGTGAAGCTGAACATTCTGTGAGGGTGACAGCCATCAACATAAAACCAGCCAATAAATAGAACTTGTGATTTTTTTTTTCTAAGCCAAATGGAAGAAGAAAAATACACCAAAGTGGCTAGTCACCTATTAGCCCTGATTTATACACTACTTTAATATCTCCTCCAAGGAAATGAAAGGCATATTTTCATCAAATATAATCGTTTATAGCTTCTAAAGGGGAGACAAACTGCTCTATGACAATTACCTGGGTCCGCAGATAAAATCGGAAGATGTGTCCTAATAAAACACCCTTGTCTGGCAGCTACCCCAAGGCATGCAGCCAGAGTTGTTTTCCTCCTTGTGAATTATTCCCCAGGCAGAAGCAAGGACTCCATGCACTGTGTGGCCTATGGGGAGGGGCACCATTGTGGAGGGTGGGAAGTGGTCATGCCCCAGCACCCACGGGCCCTTGATGGCAGCGGTGAGATGTCACAGCATCAGAGGCCAACCCGGGCCAGGTTTCTGATGACCAAATCACCCTCCATTGCCCAGCTCCCGCTCTGGCACTACTCTTTGGCTTCTGTAAAACTCTGAGTAGGAGGAGGGTGGTGAAATTCAGTTGATATGCGACCAACCTAAATCTGTCACCTGGGTACACGGTCCTTGGACACACATCTTGCTCACTTGGTGACAGAAATTTAGCCGAGGGATGCTGCTTAAGGTCTTCTGGGTTCTCAGTTCCTTTGTGTTCCCTTGTCAAAGTGCCATGGACTAAACCACCAAGTATCTAGGGCCCTAGAGGGACTTTCCTTGTCTTCCCGTGTTCAGAGAAGGGAGAAGGCCTTTGATGGGCTCTGTTCCAAGGCTGAGCAGAGAACAAATGCAGGCTCATTCTTCACTCAACAATACTGAGTAGGGGCACAGAGCTAGGCACCGAGATACAGGGTGAATAGCACACAAGGTTCCCACACAGGCAACCCTCTTTGTAGGGGAGAAAGACTATGACCAGGCACACAAAGGCATCAGCCAGGTAAGGAACCGCAGTGCTGTGGATAAACTGAACGAGGCCAGGCCGTGCGCAGTGGCTCATGCCTGTAATCCCAGCACTTTGGGAGGCTGAGGCGAGTGGATCATGAGGTCAGGAGATTGAGACCATCCTGGCTAACACGGTGAAACCCCATCTCTACTAAAAATAGAAAAAATTAGCCGGGCGTGGTGGCGGGCGCCTGTAGTTCCAGCTACTCGGGAGGCTGAGGCGGGAGAATGGCGTGAACCCGGGAGACGGAGCTTGCAGTGAGCTGAGACTGTGCCACTGCACTCCAGCCTGGGCGACAGAGCAAGACTCCGTCTCAAACAAACAAAAAAAAAAGGAACCAGGCCAATGCAGAGGAGGGAGGGAGGGGCAACCCTAACCAGGAGCTGATCCGAAAAGGCCTCTGAAGAGGTGGCACACGGACTAAACTTGAGCCGTTAGCGGGAGGCAGCTACCAACATCCCGGGACAGACATCCAGTGCAAGGCCCTGAGGCAGGGAAGGCCGCAGTGATTTACCGGAGTGGGTCTCCAAGTGTGGTCTGGAAATCCTTGTTTTCATAAAAATAGTAAGACATTCTTCTTCTATGTTCATTTTCCCAGGGGTGTACTGAGGAGTTTTCCCGAGGCCACAGAATGCATGCTATCACAACAGACCGAAAACAGAAGCAAAGAGGAGAATCCAGATGTCTTCCATTAAGCCAGGCAGTAAAGAGACTTGCAGAAATGGGCACGATAAATTATTTTGTATGTTTATTGTTCATAGAAAACTATGTTAGTTATGCATATATGCAATGGATTTATTCAATAAATATATATTAAAAGCATTTCTTAGTTTTAATTTCTAATGTCATAAATATCTATAAATATAATCTATCTAAATGAAATCTCTTTAAGTTCTGTAATACTTTTTAAGCACATAAACAAACACGGGAGTGCTGAGGCTAAAACTCTGAGAAATGCTGGCTTAGAGGAGCAGCAGGGACTGGCAAGGCTGGGGTCGGGGCTAGAGTGAGCTTGGAATCGGGGGAACTTCATCTGAGAGGCCAGTTGGGGCTGGATCTCACAGCCATTACCCAGGATCAGAAGGAGAGATGTGGATTTTGTTCTAAGTGCAACAGGAAACTACCAAAAAGCTGGAGGCAGGGTATGATGTAATCTGATTGAAGTACTAGAAGGATCCCACTGGCTGAATGGAAGCTGGGGATCCTGAGAAGGCTTCTGTTGCAATCTTGGGAGATCTGGGAGAAGAGATCTCAGATCTCATTATTTTCCGGAGGCCAAGCAGGCTGGTGGGTGTGGAAGTGGGGTGAAATGATTTAAGAATGATTCCAAGATGCTGAGTGGCTGCTGCTGTGGGGGAACCCTGACTACTGAGAAGGGGATGGGGCAGCCTATGCTCCCACCATGCCAAGGCTCAGGGATTTCAACTTGCTCTTTGGGACACAGCTCTTGTGCCAAGCCAAGGTGGAAGGGCAGTGAGGCCTCCCTCTTTGCAGGGGTGGGGGGATAAATAAGACTGTCCCCATCTCACTCCTCATAGCTGAGTAGCACTACCAGGTGCAGTCAGGGGAGACAGCCAAGGGGTGGAGGCTGCCTTCAGCAGCCACCTCTGACTTGCTGTTGTCCCAGTTGGCACAGCCGCACACTTACTGACCCTGGGACCAGCAACAGGACATGGGGCATCCCAGCTGTGCCAACTTCCCTGCCAGGCAGGCCCAGGTTCTGGAGCCAGGCCACATTCCCAGCATTTGATGTTCTCACCCCTCCACTGGAAGGCCAGGCAGGGTAGAAGAGGTAAGCAATAAGTTATCCTAAAGAATTCTGCAAACAGAGAAATGATCATGTAGATGCCGAAGAATGTGCCACTTGGCTCTATTTATTTACCTACATTCTACCTCATTCCAAAAGGGATCGGAGCGGAAATAAGGCCTGGGTTTTTCTCCTTAACCAGTAAGTTCCGAAACTGAAAGACGCCTCAGTGACCCTAAAGAAGTCATTTCTTACCAGGTCAATTTGTTCTCAGTTAACTTAGACTCAGTCATACTTTATATTTACTTAGCAATCACGGCTACAGAACACGAAGCAACCCGCAGAATTTTTTTTTTTTTTTTTTTTTTGAGACGGAGTCTCGCTGTGTCGCCCAGGCTGGAGTGCAGTGGCGCGATCTCGGCTCACTGCAAGCTCCGCCTCCCGGGTTCACGCCATTCTCCCGCCTCAGCCTCCGAGTAGCTGGGACTACAGGCGCCCGCCACCACGTCCGGCTAGTTTTTTGTATTTTTAGTAGAGACAGGGTTTCACCATGTTAGCCAGGATGGTCTCGATCTCCTGACCTCGTGATCCACCCGCCTCGGCCTCCCAAAGTGCTGGGATTACAGGCTTGAGCCACCGCGCCCGGCCAACCCGCAGAATTTTTAAGCAAAGAATCCTCCAGGCGCTGAAATAGGCAGAAGCATCTCACATTTCATCACTGAAAATAGAGGCGGTGCCACAATCAGTCTCTCAGCCTAAGATTGTTTTTTTCTTTTCTTTTTGAGACAGGGTCTCACTCTGTTGCTCAGGTTGGAGTGCAGTGGTACAATCACAGCTCACTGCAGCGTCAACCTCCTGGGCACAAGTGACCCTCCCACCTCAGCCTCCTGAGTGTAGCTGAGACCACAGGTGCGCACCACCATGCCCAGCTAATTTTTTATTTATACTAGAGATGAGGTCTTACTATGTTGCCCAGGCTGGTCTCAAACTCCTGGGCTCAAGTAATTCGCCTGTCTTAGCCTCCCAAGGTGCTGGGATTACTGGCATGAGCCACCACGCCCAGCCCTAAGACTGGTTTTAAGAAAGAAACCAATCACAAGCTGTGGGTGGCAGAGTGAATTGGTGTACTGTCTTCTAGACTTCATGTTGGGACTATGTATACAAAGATTAAAAACCTGCCCCTTTGGCAAATTCACTGCTAGGAATTTATCACACAGACATGCAAGATTTGCACAATTACACAAAGATACCCTAAGGATGCTCACTGTGATACTGTAAGACCAAAACACTGGAAATGACCCAAATATGAAACAGCAAAAAAGATTTTTTTGCCCATCCATATGACAAAATACCATATAACAGTTAAGGAGAACTAGGTTGATTTATATGTGTTAATGTGTGACACTTTCTATTAAGGAAGAAGAAGCAAGGTGCAGCATCAGACATATGGTATACCCCATGTGTAAAAAACAAACATATGCATAACATACAAAGAAATATTTCTGGAAAGACAGGCAAGAAACTGTTAACAATAGTTACTTCTGAAGCCAAGTAGACTTGTTTTTCATTTGATCATCTCCTGTCTGGATTTTAAAAAATCATATGCCTACAGTATATACATATAAATAATAAATTCATCAAATCAAATAATGAAACTAAAATAAATCACGTGGGGGAACCAGGACTCGGGTTTTGAGCAGGTTCATACGGCTGCGTTTTGTTCTTAAATCAATAACTGCTTTTGAAAACATTTCACAACACTTGCAACTTAAGTTTGAAGGCCTACATGGGGAGGGGTTAAGTTGTGAATGAGAGCTTGGCCAGTGCTCTAAAGTTTTGCAATCAAAAGAAAGGCTCTCTTTCGAGGGATCGGGGTGCATACGGATTTACTTAAAGCAGACATGTCAGAACAGGAAGGGGAGAACTCGGTCTCCTGGAGAAGTGGTCCTTTCCGCTTTGACAAATCAGCAATGAACTTTCCACTCAATTTTCTGTGTTGGGAGGAGGGGCGGAGGAGGGTTAGAGATGACCTTTGGCAAAAGTGGGAGGAGATGCCCTCATATGGAAGGAGTGGACAAAGAAGGCCCTGCTGTCCACAGGTCAGCTGTCCACTCCTTCAGAAGACTCACTTCTTCAGGGGGTTGTAATCGGAACCAAACACACTCTCTCTTTCTAGTCATCTTACATGGAGAAGGAAACTACTCTCCCACAACTTCATCACTAATCATTTAAATGTTTCCAAGAAATTTCCAAGAAACTTCTTAGTCAGTTCTGAGAAGTTCTTCCACATACCCAACACATCTCTGGAAAACCAAACCAAACACTAAAGGGAAAGTCAAAATTTATTTTGGGGGCTGTGTTTAATCTCGTGCCGCGCTTTGATAAATTCTAAGAAGCCAGTGCTGCCAGCCGACTGGGCTTCTGAGAGAGGAAGGGCAGCTCACACAGGCTCCACAGAGAGAAAGCCCTTGAACGCCCACCATGACGAATGAGCTGCGGAGCAGGGCAGGGGGCTGGCTCACCTGGCACCTTGTCCACTGATGCAAACACGGAGCGCTGCACTGTGGGGTCGCTGCTGCCCCGGCGCCCCTGGTCGTAGAAGCGGAAAGGCAGGTGCTGAGTGGAGGTGGAGGAGCCGAGTCCAAAGCCCAGGACTTCAGTGGTGGGCTGGATTGGGAGGTCCAGGAGGGCTACGGTCAAACAATAGCATGGTTCACTCTGAGCATGTGGGATAGAGGGGGGTGGTGAGAATTTGTGGGGGGACATTGTAGTGGCTGTGGCCCTGCCAGGCACGTCACTTAGGAGATGCCAAGTGGGCAGCAGGCAGCCTTGAGCTGGAGAGAACAGTGGAACATCAAAGATCCCACTGAGGCTCAAGGCACAAGCAGATGCCAAGTGAGGGCTTCAGGCCAAGGCTGGAGACCAAGGAGAAAGGGGTACGAGCCCGGGCTCCTCGAGTGGAATGGATGCTAGGTCAATTTCTACTTTGGATTCTCAGCTTCCATGTGTAAAGGACCCTGACAAAGGCTGTTTCAGACTGCAAGCGAGTGGGGCTGAGTCTGCCCAGAGAGTTCACACATATATGTGTGTACGTATATCTGCACGTGTGAAGGAGCATGTGAAAATATGTATGTGCATGTACATGTGTAACTATGAGTGGGTGTTCATCTGTCTCAGCCACTATCCTCCCTTCCATAAATAAATCTCCCAATATATCCATTTAGAGGGGCTTTTTAAAATCAATTTAAGAAATACCCAAGGCGTTAGTTCTAACAGCCACTTTACAGCATAATTCTCAATTTTCAAATGAAGTATTTGGCCTTCATGCCAGCTGTGAGAAATTGCTTTACATGGGCGGGGGGTGTAGGGGAAACAACTCCCTGAAAATAAATCTTAAAAGAAAGAGCTGAATGATTTAAGTCACTTTGCACATTACAAAATGCTTCAGTAATGATTTTGTAGGCCAAGTTTCAGCTAAGTGAGAAATGAGACGGGGACGACGTGGGACGCGGGACTGTGCAAATCAGCACAGTAAATCATCGCATCGGTAATGCCCAGAAACTGGCCCTCTGAGGGTTTATTTTTGAGACAGGTTCTCACTCTGTCTCCTAGGCTGGAGTGCAGTGGTGTAATCATGGCTCACTGTAACCTCTACCTCCCAGGCTCAAGTGATCCTCCCGCCTCAGCCTCCTGAATAGCTGGGACTACAGGCGTGTGCCACCACGCCTGGTTCATTTTTGTATTTTTTTGTAGAGACAGGGTCTTGCCATGTTTCCCAGGCTGGTCTCAAACTCCTGGGCACAAGTGAGTCACCTGCCTTGGCCTCCCAAAGTGCTGAGATTACAGACATGAAACACCGTGCCTGGCCAAGGGCTTATTTTAAAGTTATCCCTTGAGAAAGCATGCCCACATCCCCAGGTGGGCTTAAAATCCTCTCAGCAGCCACCAGGATGACCACTGGCGCCTGAACTGAATGGCACTGGGTATCTTGAGAAAGACTGTTTGAAATTTTAGGAGTTGACAGAATGCCTTCCCCCCACGCCGAGAAGAAAGCCCTGCCTTCCTGCCCAATGAACGCATCTCTCTCATTTCTGTGCCTTTGCTTCTAAGAAATCTTGGCCTTCCTAACACTAGGCAGTGTTGGGCTTCCTCAGAAATTCACCACAATCCCCGTGAAATGTAAAATGACTTCCTTCCAAGGGTTCCAGCCTTTCACCAAGTAGGGCTGCCTCTTATAAGAACTGGGAAGGTGAAGGAGGAAGGGGTAAGCTTTAGAGCAGGAAGTTCTGCCTGTGGGTTCTGCCTGCATGACTTTGGGCAAGTCCCTGAGCCTCAGTTTCCTTCTCCGTAAAATGGGCAGAGCAGGCCCTACAGAACTTCAGAGTTGTTTTAAGGATCGGAGGTGGTAGAGGAATGTCAAAGCACTTTGTTAACATATGCTTGAGAATTTCAGTGTGAAGGGCTGAGAAGAGTGGTCCCACACTGGTATCTACTTATTGCTGGCCTCCTGCCTGCTAGGGAGGGCTCCTCTTCTCTTCCATGCAGCCCTAGAAACTCATCAGAAACCAAACACCCAGGAAATGGGACTTCTTTGTACCCACATAAAACAATTCCTGAATCATAGGTATCTTCTTCTTTGCTATGGGGGTTCTCAAGGTCAATGTGAGAACCACAGATAGCCCTGCCCCGCCAAGTGCTCAGAGGACGCCTTGCCAGGGTCCGGCCACTCACCAGCTATTCTCTGCATCTTCATGCGCCTTGCCTGGATGCGGCCTTTGGCCAGGCGCTGCTTGGCGATGATGCAGCGGATGTGGTCTGAGAAGATGAAGGTGGCCTGGAGGATGGGGAAGGGCTTAGAATGGGGGCTGGAAGCAGGCTTGTGGATGGTGATGTTCAGGGCACGGCTGTCATCCTCCACGCCAGTCACCTGCATGTCCTGCACAGTGAGAAGCAAAGGAAAGGGCATTCGTTGGGTTTGGGAGGAGGGTGGCTAGGAGCTGTGGCATCATGAGGCATCTAGAAAGAGGTCTCCAAATTCAATGCTTTTGATCTAAGATCAACAGCCTCCCAAGTCCAACAGAGTCATGGATGGGCACAAGGCAGACCAGGCCCACTGGGAGAAGACAGTGTAGGAGGAGGCACAGAGTACCCCAAAGGAGCGGATGCTGGTGGTGGTGGCTGGCGCCTGTTTTCCATGAGGACTTGGGTCAGCTCATGAATAACAGGGTACTCCATACAAGCCTCTTCAAGGGGCCACAGGAAACACAACAGGCAAACTCTTACTTCTGAGAAGCCAGAGATAATGAACCAAAATTACTACTACCATCTGGCATGATCTTAGATATAGTTGCTCATCTACTCATCAATTTCTTCCTTATTTCTTCTAAGAAGGGGACATCGTTGGCAACCATTTGTATGTCTTTGAGAAACTTCTGGTCCCCAAAGGGAAAAGTTAATCCTGAGAAAGGGACAGGGGCTGGGCATGGTGGCTCATGCCTGTAATTCCAGCACTTTGGGAGGCTGAGGTGGGTGGATCACAAGGTCGGAGTTCGAGACCAGCTTGGCCAACAAGGTGAAACCCAGTCCGTACTAAAAACATAAAAATTAGCCAGGCATGGTGGCGTGTGCCTGTAGTCCCAGATACTCAGGAGGCTAAGGCAGAAGAATTGTTTGAACCAGGGAGGCAGAGGTTGCAGTGAGCAGAGATCGAACCACTGCACTCCAGCCTGGGCGACAGAGTGAGACTCTGTCTCAAATTAAAAAAAAAAAAAAAAGAAAAAAGAAAAAAAGAAAGGAATAGGGAAAGTCACTGAGCAGAGATTTGAAGGAAGCTGTGTTTTGAAGGTGGAGAAGAAACGAACATGTAGCGAATTTTAAACAAGACAAACCCAGTCTAAAACCTCAGAACAGATTCTGCATAGAGAATCTGCTCCCATGAAGGTTTGAGGTGATCTGATAGAAAAGCCTGAGAGGGGATGAACACAAAAGTCAGAAACGTTAAAGGAGGTGGGGACAACACTGGAAAAGGCTCACAGCGGAACTGTGGTTCTCAGGCATTACATTTGGCATGGGCTCTTTGGAGCTAACACCCCCATCAAAACGTGACAGTAAGGATTAGATGAGGTATTCTACATTTAAAGCAGGGAGTGTGGTATAGTAAAGACCTGACAAATAGTACCCATTGGAAGACGGCCAAAAAAAAGGTTTATGTGGCTTTCATTGTCTGATGGAAGACACATATTAATTCTTCGGGGGAGGAAAACACTTGCCTGACACTAAATTCTAATGGAAATTAATCATAAGCCTAGGTAAAGCCTAGATAGATAAGCATAAGTCAGTTAATGGACAATGTCTTACATGGAGTCTTGCTCTGTCGCCCAGGCTGGAGTGCAGTGGCGCAACCTCGGCTCACTGCAAGCTCTGCCTCCAGGGTTCACGCCATTCTCCTGCCTCAGCCTCCCAAGTAGCTGGGACTGCAGGTGCCCGCCACCACGCCCGGCTAATTTTTTGCATTTTTAGTAGAGATGGGGTTTCACCGTGTTGGCCAGGATGGTCTCGATCTCCTGACCTCGTGATTCGCCTGCCTCGGCCTCCCAAAGTGCTGGGATTACAGGCGTGAGCCACCGCGCCTGGCCCATGGAGTGTTTTTTTAAATGAAAGATTCTTCTAAAGTTGTTTCTTACATTATACTTTGTAAAAGACACTTTTACAATAGAAAGATGCTGAAGAAGAGAAGGTTGGGGAAGAGGCTGTAACAGCAGCTTCAAGTATGTGGGTGGTTCTTGCAGAGAACAGGACACAGACAGCAGGTCAGGCTGTGGCGAGGCAGAGGTGGGGCAGCCTGAGCACGGCCCTTCCAGAAACCAGGGCTGGCTGGCAAAGAAATGGACTGCCTTGAAGTAGGGCAAAGCTCAGGCGTGAAGTGTCGGCTGGACATCCAGGGACAAAGGGTATGGCAGAGGGGTGAGCTGGGAGGCTGCTTTCAACCCTTCTGATTCTTTGCTTTATTCACTCAAAGAGCTGGTACTAGTCATCTATCACGTGGACAAACTTTTTTTTTTTTTTAGACAGGGTCTCACTGTGCCACCCAGGCTGGAGTGCAGTGGCGTGATTTCAGCTCACTGCAACCTCTGCCTCCTGGGTTCAAGCGATTCTCGTGCCTCAGCCTCCTGGGTAGCTGGGATTACAGGTGCCTGCCACCATGCCCAGCTAATTTTTGTATTTTTAGTAGAGACAGGGTTTTACCATGTTGGCCAGGCTGGTCTCGAACTCCTGACCTCAAGTGATCCACCTGTCTTGGCCTCCCAAAGTGCTGGGATTACAGACACGAGCCACCACGCCCGGCCCACATTGGCAAACATTAAAAACAAAAAAGAATCAAACAAAAAAACCCCAAAACCCAAGCCCCAGCTTGGTACTTGGCAAGTTAGAGCCTAGCTCTGCTGGAGTGACGCTGAGCAGAAGGGAATTCTCAAAAACGCCAGTGGCGACAATCATTTTAGAGTGGTATTTGGCAGTGTCTACTAACACTTCAACTTAGTACACCCCAGCTTCTTGGTATCTGCCTAGGGAAATCTTGCCCAAGTGCATAAAGGAGTGAGAGTGATTCCGTTCATGGCAGTACCGTCTGGAAAGGCAGAAAACTGGAAATAGTCGACAGGGCATGGGTTAAACATGCCTTGCTATAGTCATACAGCAGTGAAAAAGAATACCAGGAGGTCTGCGTGTACTAACGTGGCTGGCTCTCCAAGACATAGTATTGAATGAAAAAAGCAAAGTTTAGAACATATTCAATGTGATATCATAAAAAACACGCACATGCACTCTCAAGTATATGTATATAATTTAAAAAAATAGTACATGTAGTTACATTTATATATGCATTTGGCAGAAAAAGAGATCTGGAAAGGTCACACTGATAATAAAGCTTATCTCCTGTGGAGGGGAAGTGTAAGAATTGAGGGTTTTGGTCAAAAAGGATTTTGCTCTATATCTGAGCATTTATGTGATATTTTAGCTTTTTTTTGGGTGACAATTTGTTGACATATGCCTTGTATAATATCATTAGAAATTAATGATAAAGATGATAATTGTGTATATATGTGTGTGTGTGTGTGTGTGTGTGTGTGTGTTTGTAGCCAACTGAGAAGAGATTCCAGAGCTCCTGGCCATCTTACCTGCAATAGGCCTGCAAACTTGACTACTCCCCAGCCAAGCCTGGACACATCAGGCTCCACCAAACTCATCTGGTAAATATCTACAGCCAGGAATCGCTGGACCATGCCGCCGTCCTTGGTGATCACTGTACATGCAATCAAGTCGCTGTTATCTGGGAGGAGGAAGGTGAGAAGAGAATGAGGCATAGTCTGGCTGCCAGGGGTGATAGAGACACCAAAGCTGACTCTCATTCTACCAGGAGCAGAGCTCAGTGGTTAGAGCCCAGGCCTAGAGTCACACAGACCTAGGTCTGAGTCCCTTCTCTGCCAGTTATGCTGGGAAAGTTTCTTTGTCTCTCTGGATCTCAGATCCCTCATCTGGATAATAAAGATAATGCCTACTCCCTCAAACTGCTACTAGTAAGGACTGATATAAAGCATATAAAGTACATAAAGCATCTGTCCATTGCTTACTGCATGTTAGGTGCTCAAACTGTAGCTTAAAAACAACCAGCATGGCTGGGTGCAGTGGCTCATGTCTGCAATCCCAGCACTTTGGGAGGCCGAGGCAGGTGGATCACCTGAGGTGAGGAGTTCGAGACCAGACTGGCCAACATGGTGAAATCCCGTCTCTACTAAAACTACAAAAGATTAGCTGGGTGTGGTGGAAGGCACCTGTAATCCCAGCTACTTGGGAGGCTGAGGCAGAAGAATTGCTTACACCTGGGAGGTGGAGGTTGCAGTGAGCCGAGATCGCACTATTGCACTCCAGCCTGGGCAATAAGAGCAAAACTCCGTCTCAAAAAACCAAACCAAACCAAAACAACAACAAAACAATCAGCAACCCAAGAAAGAAACTGAAGATGACACAAACAAGTGGAGAAACACCCAATGCTCACGGATCAGAAGAAATGATATCGTTAAAGTGATCACGCTACCCAAGGTGATCTACACATTCAATGCAAATTCCTATCAGAATACCAACTTTTTGACAGTATTAGAAAAAAATCCTAACATTCATATGGCACCAAAAAAGAGCCCAAATAGCCAAAGCAAACCTGAGCAAAAAGAGCAAAGCTAGGCCAGGTGTGGTGGCTCACACCTATAATTCCAGTACTTTGGGAGTCCAAGGAGGGAGGATCACTTGAGCTCAGGAGCTGGAGACTAGCATGGGCAACATGGCAAAACCCCACCTCTACAAAAAATGCAAAAAATTAGTTGAGTGTGGTGGCCCACACCTGTAGTCTCAGCCACTCAGGAGGCTCAGGTGGGAGGATGGCTTGAGCCCAGTGGGGTTCAAGGCTGCAATGAGCCATGATCACGCCACTGCACTCCAGCCTGTGTGACAGAGACCTGGTCTCAAAACAAACAAAAAAAGAGCAAAGCTGGAAGCATCACACTACCTGACTTCAAATTACAAGGCTCTAATAACCAATACAGCATGGTACTGGTATAAAAACAGACATATAGGCTGGGTGCTGTGGCTCATGCCAGTAATTCCAGCACTCTGGGAGGCCGAGGTGGGCAGACCACTTGAGGTCAGGACTTAAAGGCCAACTTGGCCAACATGGTGAAATACTGTCTTTACCAAAAACTAAAAAAAATTAGCTGAGCGTGGTGGTGTGTGCCTGTAGTCTCAGCTACCCCGGAGGCTGAGGTGGAGAATCGCTTGAACCTGAGAGGCAAAGTTGCAGCGAGCCAAGATTGCACCACAGCACTTCAGCCTGGGTGACAGAATGAGACCCTGTCTCAAAAAATAACAAAAAGAAAAACACATGGACCAACAGAATAGAATAGAGAGCCCAGAAATAAAGTCACATATTTACAGTCAAGTGATCTTCAACAAAACTGGTAAGAACACACACTGGGGAAAGAACACCATCTTCCGTAAATGGTGCTGGGAAAATTGGATAATCATATGCAAAAGAATGAAACTGGATCCCTCTTTCTTGCTGTATACAAAACCAACTCAAGATGGATTAAAGACTTAAATGTAAGGCCCAGAACTATAAAAATTCTAGAAGAAAATCTAGGTGAAAACTCTCTGGACATTGGTCTATGCAAAAAATGTATGACTAAGACCTCAAAAGCACAGGCAACAAAGCCAAAAATAGACAAATGGAACTTACTTAAACCAAGAACCTCAGTAACATTTCTGTGCTTCTTTAAAGACTGATGGCAGTTTACACTTGTGATGGTTAAACTGAGTTCACCTAATTAAGTAAATGGTTAAACTGAGTTCACCTAGTTAAGTAAAGACAGTAAAGCAAGAGTCCCCTGAGCCATGAGAGAATCACCAAGCCCTCAACTCAGCGTATGACAATTTAGAGCCAAGCCCTGCACTGTTGTATGTGGATATGCATTGGATGTGTATGGCACTTGGCCCTTCAGAACCAGTTTTCTCATTTCTAAAATGAGAATTATGTCCCTTATCTTGAATTGGTTGGTGTGTCAAACGAGAAACGGCGGGAAAAGCATGGGGTCTTGTGCATAGGAGTCCTCTGCATATGCCAGGTTCCTTCTCTTACTTGAAAGTTGTCCCTAGCTGGGTGTGGTGGCTTGTGCCTGTCATCCCAGCACTTTGGGAGGCTGAGGTGGGAGGACTGCTTGAGACCAGGAGTTCAAGACCAGCCTGGGCAACACAATGAGACCCTGTCTCTACAAAAAGCAGAAAAAAATTAGCCTCCCAGCTGCTTAGGAGGCTGATGTGAGAGGATTGCTTGAGCCAAGGAGGTAGAGGCTGCAGTGAGCCATGAGTGTACCACTGTACTCCAGCCTAAGTGACAGAGCGAGAACCTGTCTTAAAAAAAAAAAAAAGAAAAAGAAAAAGAAAGTTATCCCCAAATTTAATGTCTGATTTAATGCCTACCCTTGACTTGGAAATCACCAGAGTAACATAGGACCATTAGATCTACGGTCTACTGGTGTATGTAATCCTCTGCCACTTACGTTTTAAATGAGAGAGCTCAGTCCGGAAACAACCTAAATGTCCCCAAACAGGAGAACTATTTGAGTACATTTTTTTTCCCACCAGATGCAAAATTATACACCCATTTAAAAATTGTTTAACCAAACTGTGGACAGTGGTTCCCCATGAGGAGCGAGGTGAGAACTGGGGGTAGGAGTGTGTATGTGGGAGAAGTATTAAGGGGAGAACTTTCATTTTTGTTCTATGTTCTACTCTACTGTTTAAAATTATTTTAAAATGAGAAAAGTATTCAAGACATACTTTTGAAACACATATAATAAGCCCAAGTTAAAAATCATGTTTTACAAATAATTGCAATGACTGTGGAAAACATACTTTTAAATGAAAGAGGATAAAAATGTTATTACCATGAGTTTGATTTGTTTTAAAAAAAAGTATCCCTACAAAGAAACACTAGTACAGAGAAAATGTGTCAAAACATTAACAAGTCTCTGATTAGAAGATGGTAGATGAGATGTGTTGTTGTTTCTTCACAGTTTTATTAAAGTATAATTTACATACCATAAAGTTCCCCTATTTTAAGTATACAGTTTACCTATTTTAAGTGTACAGTTTGAGTTTTAGTAATTTTTTCTTTTTCTGAGCATAGTACCCAATAGTTTTTCAACCCTTGTCACCCCCCCTCCCCGCCTTTGGCAGTACACAGCGTCTCCTACTGCCATCTTTATGTCCATGAGTATCCAAAGTTTAGCTCCCACTTATAAGTGAGAACATGTGGTATTTGGTCTTCTGTTCCCACATTAATTCGCTTAGGCTGCCAGCTGCATCCATGTTGCTGCAAAGGACATGATTTTGTTCTTTTTTATGGCTGTGTAGTATTCCATAGTGTATATGTACTACATTTTCTTCATCCAGTCCACCACTGATGGGCACCTGGGTTGATTCCATGAGTTCACTATTTTGGATAGTGCTGAGTTTTAGTACATTTACAGCTATGCATTACTACATCCCAGTTGTGGAATACTTCCACCACCCCGAAAGGTTCTATTGGGAGCACTTTAACCAGATATTTGGCTCAACTTTATTGGGGGAGGAGAAGGGTAACACGGATGGTATCAATTCTGGCCAAAACACGCAATAACAAACTTGGGCTCATGATTGAGGACTTCCAAGGACTTCCCCCCTCTCCTTTTTCAATTTTCATCCTGATCTAAAAGCACAGATTTTTAATCTAGATAAACTTCTCTTTCCTTTTTCGGGTAACCCCCAGCAACATACGCCTCGGTTCAATCCTCCAACAGTGTAAACTGTCTGAGATTCTGGTTTCATCTGGATGTCGCCCAGTTGGTCCTCTCGGTCTTTACAGGCCTTGTGTCTCCCTCTATTCTCTCTAGCACATGACCCCTGAAGTCAGCTAGGTGCCCCCATAGCAAATCCCAGCACCGGACAGGCTTTATTGAATTTGTACCTTTTTTTTTTTGACAGTCTCGCTGTGTTGCACAGGCTGGAGGGCAGTGGCACGATCTCAGCTCACTACAACCTCTGCCTCCCAGGTTCAAGTGATTCTCCTGCCTCAGCCTCCCTAGTAGCTAGGATTATAGGCACACACCACCATGCCTGGCTATTTTTTAATTTCTTTTTTTATTTTTAGTAGAGACAGGGTTTCACCATGTTGGCCAGGCTGGTCTCGAACTCCTGGCCTCAAGGGATCTGCCTGCCTTGGCCTCCCAAAATGCTGGGATTACAGGCATGCGCTACCACATCTGGCCCAGTTGTACTTTCTTATCTACAGCAAGAATCTTCTTTCCTTTCCAAACAGTCCAGTCAGGTATTTGAAAATAGTTTTTAAAAAATATATTTTAGGGCTGGGCACAGTGGCTCATGCCTGTAATCTCAGCACTGTGGGAGGCCAAGGTGGAAGGACTGCTTGAGCCCAAGAGTTCATCCTAAGCAACACAGTGAGATCTTGTCTCTAAAAAAAATTAAAATAAAATATGTGTGTTTTAATATATTATGAAATGTATTATATTAACATAAAATGTATAATAATATGTATATCTCAGGATAAATTTTTAGTTCCATGTTGGATGATCATCTAGATGACTAGTCTTTTACATTATTAAGAAAGGAAGTCATCATATTCATTCTTACAAACATTTTCTTTGTGGTAGTGTAGGGTTTGTTTTCTTTACTCAATACTTAAAACAGGCTGGGGCCGGTGGCTCATGCCTATACTGCAGGCAATTTTGAAGGCTGAGATGGGTGGATCGCTTGAGCCCAGGAGTTCCACACCAGCCTGTGTAACATCGCAAAACCTCATCTCTACTAAAAGTAGAAAAATTAGCTTGCTGTAGTGGCATGTGCCTATAGTCCCAGCTACTCAGGAGGCTGAGGCAGGAGGATCACTTCAGCCCAGGGAGGTTGAGGCTATAGAGAGCCGTGATCACACCACTGTACTCCAGTCTGGGTGACAGTGATGAGCCCTGTCTCAAAACAAAACTTACAGCATTTTCTCAATGGGAATCTTTTTAAAAATGCTCTTTAAAAATAGAACAAAAACAATAAACATGTTCTTTCTTTTCTCCTTCTGTCCTCCTTCCCCCTCCTCTCCTTTCCCTTTCCTCACTCTACACAGGACAACTTGACCACCTTCTGTTTCCACATTCACAAAAGAAGTGCATCTGAGAGTTTGACCTGGGAAAACGGACACAGTCATAGGTGTCAGTGTCAGCAGGGCTTGTCCCAGGCAGTGCAACTCTCTCATAGAGCCTGGCTGCCTGAGGGGCTTCAGCGGAAGAAAGACCTGCCACCTCCACCACAAAGAACAAAAAAGGAAGGATAAAACCCCAGAACAGAACAGCTTTCAGAAATGTAATTGAGACTTCAAAGCCCTGTGACAACACAGTGAGAGATTTCATAAGAAAACTAAAATGCGGCCACACCAGTGAGACAGGAAGGATCCCAGGGAGGGAGCCTCTCGCTTTTCAGAGGCTGTGGGGCAGTTAAGGAGAAATGAAGTGGCTTCTACGGATTATAAGCGAATGCCATTCGCAAGGGAGATCAAGGAAATGCTGGTTTTGGGTGACTCCTTTGTGGTTCGCTCAGGTATCATTTTAGGGAACTCCTGTATCCTGCCCCAGTCCTCGGCTGCTCCACACCCTGGCTGTGGAGCCCTGGGGGACACGGGCTAGTCACTTTGGGACTGCCATGGGGTCGTAGGTCGAGGATAAATCCAGGAGAGAATTGCTGAATGGAATCCAACTCGGCCCACCCTCTAAAGCCTCTGCCTGCAGCCTTCATGTGTACATTTTGGCAGCCGGCAGAAGTATGCTGAGTGCTAAGGTACCATGGGAAGGACTTGGTGGCAGGCGGCTCTGTCGTGGTATGTGGCAGCCTCCCTGCCTGACACTCAGGAGTGGCCATGGCAAGGAGAGGCCAGTGCAGGTGATAGGTGACATGAGGCTTCCTGATCATCCATCCACCATCCCCAGATCTCCCTGCCCATCGAATCTCCAATTCTACAGGTGTGGGGCTTAGGATTCTATTAAGAAAATTATCAGAAGACAATGATCAGATCAATTATCCACGTGATTTAAGAGGCAAAAGATACACTAGTAGATGTGAAGGATTTGCATAGGCCATTCACACACAGAGCCATCCTTGTGGGAAACCTTGAAACAAATCAAAACAAAATACCATCTTCTGCCCATAGGATTGACAAGAATAAACATGTCTGATAACATCAGGTGTAATGAGGATGCAGAGAAACTGGCATTTCTCAAAAGCTACTAGTGGGAGAATAAATTAGCATAGCCGTTTTGAAGGACAAATTAGCATTATTTATTAAAACCGAAAGTTTCACATTCTATGACCTAGCAATTGGTATGTTCCCAAGAAAAACATTCACACGTGTGGGCCAAGAGACTGTGAAGACTCAATTTTCCAGCAAGGGAAAGTCTAACTAAAATGTGTTTATTCCTTCTGTGTAACACCAAGGAGCAATGACATGGAATGAATTCGCTCTCCAGAGAGTTCAGAAGAGCCAAGTCTCAAGAACATACTGATGAGTAGAAAAAGAAGCTCCAAGGTGATTTTAGCTTTTTTTTTTTCTTTCTGTTTTTTTCTTTGAGACAGGGTCTCACTCTGTCACCCAGGCTGGAGTACAGGGGCACGATCATGGCTTACTGCAGCCTCGGCCTCCCAGGTTCGAGTGATCCTCTCACCTTAGCCTCCCAAGCTACTGGGACTAAAGGCACACGCCATCCATGCCCAGCTAATTTTTTATATTTTGTAGAGATGGGGTTGTGCCATGTTGCCCAGGCTGATCTCGAACTCCTGGCTCAAGGGATCCTCCCACCTCAGCCTCCCAAAGTGCTGGAATTACAGGCCGATTTTAGTTTCTACACACTGCTCTGATTTTCCAAAGGGAAAATAGGTATGTTATTTGCACACTTAAAATTGAATAAAGAAACAAGTGAGTCTCTTTCCATAGTTTTACACAAAGGGACTCAGGTCTTTATGAGGCCCAGCCAAGGTTGGGGAGCAGCACTAGGCCAAGCTGCTGGCCAGCTGGGCTCTGCCTGATCATGCAGATGATAGACAATCACTGAGAACCAGGTGATGGCGGGAAGCCAAGAGCTCTCTGACAGCACCCTTGGGACATAGCTGTGGATGTTTCCAAAGTGTGAGTTCTTCTCACAGTCAGACCTGTGAGTTCCAGAGCTCTGGTATCCAGCTCAGCTCACATGTGCAGGTGCAGAGTCTGGTGCCCACCGGGGCCAGGCTCTGTACTAGGCACCAAGTACCCATACTGAGAATGAGGCTTGGCCCCCACCTTGAGGAGTTCAGGGCCCAGGTGGGAGGCTAAAGACCATGAAAGGCCATGCAGATCAAGCCTCCATTCTGGGAAGGGACCAGACCCCACAGGCAAAAGGTAGGATGGCAGATGTCTCCATCGTCCCCAGGACCCTGAAGGTATGACATGCCTCCTAGCAGAACCTTGTTCTAAGGAAAGGTGACATGGCCCTCCTACTTCCAGGCACTACATTTTATTTTTCTTTGGGGAGGGGAGAAAATTTGCTGCATGTCATATGTGTGTATGTATGTATGTATTGATTGAGATAGGTCTGTCACCCAGGTTGGACTGTAATGGTGCAATCATAGCTTATTGCAGCTTCAAACTCCTGCACCCAAGCGATCCTCCTGACTCAGCCTTCCAAGTAGCTAGGACTACAGGTGTGCCATCATGCCCAGGTAATCTTTTTTTTGTAGAGATAGGGTATTGCTATGTTGTCCAGCCTGGTCTCCAACTCCCGGTCTCAAGCGGTCCTCCTGCCTTGGCCTCCCAAAGTGCTGGGATTACAGGTGTGAGCCACCACACCTGACCCATTCTATTTTATTTGAAAATATTAAACGTATCAACCACTTTCACTAGATAATACATTCCTAGGTTCCCATTTTAAAAGGTATAAAACCTTTTTACAGAGGATAATAAGGGTCTCCTGTCCTCCTCTGCAGAGGCAACCACTGCACGGACTCTTTATTACCTGTCCACTGTGCATTTTCAAGCACTCATGGGGCTATGTTCTCCTCTCCCTTTCCTTTCTTAAATGGTGGCATGCCACCCACACTGCCTGCATTGTGCTTTTGACACTTTCTGATGGCACATCGGCACTGAGACACTCCTTGTGATTTTTCATAGCTGCATTCTCTCCCATGGTAGGGAGAACTCTACATCATTTAACAGCTCTCCAACTGGCGGACATTCAGAGAGTTTAGAAGTTTTTGCTACAACATTCAAAGGAACATTCTTATTCATATGCACATGCGAGAGTAAACTCATAGCAGCAAATGAGAGCTTATGCTTAATTTTTCTAAAACATTTGTATTCTATTAAAATAAATTTCAGAAGGAAACTTCGTATCATTACCATGAATGGAAAAACAGAATTACTTACAATCATTAAGGTAAACATGAAAACTGATTAGAGGAGAAAAGACCATTTATTAAATTACAGCCTAATGCCTGCTCTTTTGATAAAAAAGGGAAATCTGAGTTATAGAGGTTCTAAGACAAACTAGTCTGAATCTGAGACCTTCTCCTTGGTGTAACAGCACAGACTAGAGGGGCACTGAAATGGATTTTCTTACGGACTACACTTTCCAAAGATGGCCACAGCAATATTTCTCACCTACATATTCTTCTTATAGTGTGACTTTGACTCTCCTCCCATCAAGTGGTGGGGTCTACCTTTCTCCTTGAACCTGAGTGGGCCTCAGTGACTGTCTAGACCAAAAGAGTTTCAATGGAAGTGATGCTTTGTGATTTCTGAGGCAAGGTCATAAAAAGGCTCTTGGAACCTATCCACCATGTTGTGAGGAAGCCCAAGTAGCCATGGAGACACCCACAGAGAGAAACCAAGGTCCAGGCCCACAGCCAGCTCCCAGTCCATACACTCCAGCTGATGCCATGTGAAGCAAAGTTATTCCCATTGAGCCCTGGGCAAATTATACATTTGCCAGCAAAATGAATTCCCATAGTTGTTTTAAGCCATGAAGTTAATTTAAGTGGTTGGTTACTCAGCAATAGATAATTATGATGGTAATTTTAGTGCTATATCCAGGCACATTTAAAATTCTAAAATTCTTTCAGTACCACCAAGAAGCTACATGCTGCATCTCAGAAGACTAGCCCAGAGAAACAACTCAGGATTGGCTGTTTTGGGGACCTTGGAAGATCCTCTGAGTATTAAGCAGAATGAAGGGAAACTAGTACAACCATTTTCCAACACAATTTTAAGATGCTGGGAAGGAAGAGGAGAAAAGGAAAAAGCATGAAAGAAAAAGCATGCTGTTACCATGAAGAGCAGAATGAGGGCAACTTGGCCTGATAAAAAGAGCTTCGGCTTTAGTGCTATGGCGACTGGGTTTAAAGCCCAGCTCTGCCAAATATTAAACTGTGTGACCCTGGGCAGATCACCTCCCTTCTCTGAGTCTCAGATTTCTGCCTTATATGTAGAACACTTAACCACCTGCAGGTGGTCCAGGGTATCTGGGAGGGGCATGAGGCTACGCCCAGCATGCCTCACACATCCAAGCTACGGTGGTCATTGTCAGAAGGGGTCGTAGTGTTCACCCAGCACAAGTCAAATTGCTCGGAAGTGCCATGACATTTCTGGAGCCGTGACTCTCTCGTTGGAACCCTTCTGCCTAAGGTAGTCATGCTTTCTGAATGCAAACTCTTGACTAAATGAGTCTCTTCGGAGGGAGAAAATGAATCTTGGTTTTCAGTTTTCAGAATTCCTGTAAGGTCATGGAATATGGAAGATACACAGGCCCCCCGGGCTCTGCGGTGAGACCTCCCCTGACCCCTCATTCCCGGCTGCTCTCCCAGTCCCTCTCTACATTTCCCCAATCCCCAGCCCCACCCCAGTGCCTGCCATTCTTGACCGTGTTGAAACATCCCAGTCCAGACTGTAAGCTCCCAAAACAAGGGGCCCCGACTGGTATCACTAGCTGCTGTACTCCCTGGAGGGGGTCTGGGCATATGGCTGGTGCTGAAGAAGTATTTGTGCCTGGGATGGAAGGAAGCTAATGTCTTCTGGTGCTCCCATTTGGAGGCCAGGGACTTCTCAACCAACTGTTCTTTTAGCTCCTGGGCTGAAGCCTTCCCCTACACCCCCTCTCTGACAGGCTGTAGCTCATTACTGAGCGATAAATGGGGCTGACTGACTTTTGCTATATTTAAATAATCCCTTCACAATAAAATATGGATGCCAATCCATAATTTAATTCTTGGCATTGGTGGCTCCAACTTAGAATGGAAGTCTTTTTCCTTACACGGGGATCTCCAGGCCAGCAGAATTCCAAGGCTTTGAAATCCAATAGCCTGTTTTAGGCCACAGCTGGAATTTAAATTAGCAATTCAGTAAACATTAGCAAATCTTTCAAGCACGTGTGGTTAATCAGAGGTCAGGAGGGGCTGAGGAACAGGGAACACTGATCCCCTGAGGGAAAGGCCGGCTCACCCTGGAATTCCAAGAGCAGGGCCCACAGCTGATAGGAGACCGGGAGGGCCCATGGCTGCACCTGTGAGGGAGGGGCTGTGGTCTTGGCCCCTCCACACATCCACTCCAGCCTGACTTGTTTCCATTCCAGAGTCTGCGCTGGTACCAGGGATTAGTGAGGGGGAACTTCAGTGGCCTGTGGGTGGTGCAGGGAGGGCAAAAAACACTGAGCATCGCTGGCCTTCACCAGAGTTGGGGATGCAGCACCATTCCAGGCTTTGGTTCTCTAAAGCCATGTACTGAAAGATTATCAGGGCTGAGTGAGGTGGCTCATACTGGTAATCCCATTACTTTGGGAGGCCAAGGCGGGAGGATTACTTGAGCCCAGGAGCTCAAGACCAGCCTGGGCGACATAGCAAGACCCCATCTTTACAAATAATAATAAAAATTAGCTGGGCGTGGTGGTGCACACCTGTGGTCCCAGGCTGAGGTGGGAGGATCACTTGAGCCTGGGAGTTCCAGGTTGCACTGGGTCATGATCGCACTACTGCACTTCAGCCTGGGTGATGGAGAGAGAGACTCCATCTAAAAAAAATAAAAAACTCAGGGCTGTTTTGAATTAAGGCCCCTGCTCCCAGTAGTTATTTTTTATTTATTTATTTTTTTGAGAGAGAGTCTCGCTCTGTCACCTAGGCTGGAGTGCAGTGGCGCGATCTTGGCTCACAGCGAGCTCTGCCTCCTGGGTTCACGCCATTCTCCTGCCTCAGCCTCCCGAGTAGCTGGGACTACAGGCGCCTGCCACCACGCCCAGCTAATTTTTTTTGTATTTTTAGTAGAGATGGGGTTTCACCATGTTAGCTAGGATGGTCTCGATCTCCTGACCTCGTGATCTACCCGTCTTGGCCTCCCAAAGTGCTGGGATTACAGGCGTGAGCAACTGCGCCCAGCCTGCATCCAGTAGTTTTATCAATGACAACTGTTGCTGGCACCAAGACCAACCTTTATAAAGTGCTTTTATATGCCAAGCCCCAACTTTCCACTTGATATGGTCCCAGATCCTATGAGGTGGACACAAACTGCAGCAGGCCAAGTGACTTTCCCAATGACACAAACTGATGAGTGACATATGTGGCCAAGGGATGCAGCCAGATGGCCATGTGAACTTCACACTCTCCTGAACAAGCTGATCGAAACGTGGCATTCCAGTCCCCTGGGTGAGGCCAGAGAGAAGATTACTTGTCTGCCTCACAGCCTGGTGCCCCCTCCACCTGGACTAGCTGCTGAGGGTGGGAGATGCCTGGTTCTGGCAAGGGGACAGTCAAATGATGTGAGCTCTCAAGAGGCAAGCCCTGAGGGTTTAACTCCCTGGAGGCCGAGGACCTGAAGCCACCTCCATGCTCCTGGACTGCCTTGGCAAGGTCCCCCTTTCACAGGGCACTTGGTGGCCTCTTTGAGCAGCAGACCTGGTTCCTTCTTTGGCTTAGGAAATGCTGTCTCTCTTCTACCCTTGAGAGTTTCTCTTCCTGTCATGCAGGGGAGACTGAAGCTGGGTGTCTGCCCCTTGGGCTCTTTTCAGATGCCAGAATCCATCAGTTAGCAAGACCGGTCAGCGGCCTGCCTTCATGGTGCTTCACCAGCACAAGGTTGGCTGCCCTTCCAAGCTGCTGGACACTTGGGGCACCAGCCTCTGTGGGATGGAGATAGTTCTTTGTGGCACAGAATTACATTGGTGACTTGAGGGAAAAACCAGCCTCGCATGCCTCCCTGATGACAGAACGCAGCTGCAGGAGGGGCCTTGGCCACCAGTACTGCACCGCTGGGGAGTACCTGGTGAGTCACGGCTCACTGCGGGGTGGAGGGGAGAGGAAGCCTAAGTGGTCCGAGGGGTCAATCAACAGCTCAGGAGGACAGTGCAACGCATCTCTCCCAGGTCACCATCCTGTCAGAATCCAGTGAAAACTGAAAACAGCAGTCATTCTGGGGCATAAAAAAAATCATGTTTCCTTGGGAGCTAACTTGAGTGCTTTGAAAAGGAAGCCAGTGCTGATTCCAGTGCAAGCCCAGCAGAGCTGCAGTGACAAGGAACCGGGCCCTGGTAAATTCTACAGATCACCCGGAGGAGGCAGAACAGCGTGATATGACATCTGGACCTTCCCGAGCCTCGACTAACTCCAGTGGGGGACTTCATAATCCAGGACACTTTGAAGATGAAAGAAGAGCTGAGACTGTTCCCACCGAGGGTGTGAACTAGCACACTCAATTAGGTTGGCTGCTTCTCCTGACAGTCAAATCAATCCTTTGAACAAAATTAAGTAACCATTTCTCCATCAACCCAGCAACAGCTTATGGGTTACTCGCTGCAAGTAGCAATCAATTACTTTGTCTCCTTTGTAGCTCCCTAAAGCATTCCTTCCCAGCACAAAAAGGGGGCAGTTGTGAAGTGTGATATTTCCTGGATGGAGAGTGGGTCTTGGCACCTTTCTACTGCCAAGCCTATGAGCCGCACCCTCTAATACGAAGAGGAAAAAAAAATGTACTGGTGGCATTTCTGGGATTTGCAAAGGAAACTAGCAATGAGGTATGGAGATAATGGGGTATTTGTTGAAATTCAGTTACCCGGGGAAACTGGGACCTAGTGCTTGGTTTTAAGGTTTGAGCTGTGATCACTGGGCCTCCGTTACAGGTGCCACACTGATGTCCTGGCCTCAGCCGCCTCTCCACACCCCTCTGCCCACACCACCAAGAGTAACCGGCAGAGCACTGTTAAGAAAACTCTGTGTTCTCCTAACACATTCCAGCTCTGCTTCCCCGCCTAGAAGCATAGGTCTGAACGCAGGGGAACAGTTCCAAGCCGGGCCTGGGGCCAAGTGCCTGGAGTTGACTGGTAACTCTGCCACCTTCTAGCTGTGGTGACCCTGGGCATGTGACTTTGCTTCAGTTGTCTCATCTATAGGCGGGGGGGGTAATAAAATAATTTTATAGTGCTATTTCATGATATGCAAGCTGGAGTATTTGGGGAGAAGGGTACTGAGGCCTGCAATTTACTTTGAAATAAATTTTTAAAAAGATTCACTTCCTCACCTATAAGGAAAAGTATCTTAAAAAAAAAAAAGGAAGAGAAGCCAGGTGTGGTGGCGTGCAACTACAGTCCCAAAACTCAGGAGGCTGAGGCAGGAGGATAGCTTGAGGCCAGGAGTTTGAGGCTACAGCACCAAGACTAAGCCTGTAAACTCCAGCTTGGTTAACATAGCCAGAGCTATCCCAGCCTGGGAAACATAGCAAGACTCCATCTTAAAAAAAAAAGAAAAAAAGAAGATTGGGCTGGGTGTGGTGGCTCACACCTGTAGTCCTAGCTGCCTGGGAGGCCGAAGTGGGAAGATCACTTGGGCCCAGGAGTTCGAGGTTGCAGTGAGCTATGATCAAAACACTGCACCCCAGCCTGGGTGACAGAGACCCTAACTCCCTGCTGCAAAAAGTTTGGCGGATAAAGTAGATACGTGATAAGACAAGTAGACAAGTATGAGGGTGTTGACTATACAATTCTTTCAACTTGGTTGTATGCTTGAAAGTTTTCAAAATAAAATGTTGCGGGGAAAATGGACTTCTAGGGTTGTCGTGAAGTTCAGGCAAATTACAACAGGTTTGATACAAGGTGACCGGTCAGTATGCAGAATCTGCACTCAAATTATTAGTTTTCTGGCCTCCTTTATATCACTTTTGTGTGATGACTACAGGATCCCATCACTGTGAAAATCTACTTGGTTCCCAAGTTGAATAGTAGGGATTTGAATGGAAAGAGTTTGGATGGAGCCCTCTGTAGGACTCTCTAGAATCTCTTAACCCTGCAGAATCTTCATGTCTCCCAGGGTACTCAGGGCCACTGAGCACACTGTATCAATGCTCACTTTACAGACAGAGGTAGATACATCTGTCACTGGCTCACTCAGCAACTATCTGAGCAGTGACTGTGTGACAGGTTGGCTGTCTTTGTGACTGGTACACGGCCCAGGAGCAATAACTAATTGAAAGTGCCTTATCAGGCAGGGAGCTGAAGGCTTGGGGAGGCTGGGTGCCTCATCCCCAGGTGCCCACAGGCTGGGGGAAGTGCTAGCTTTGGGCTCAGCTCTGTCTGCTTCCAAAGGTGGGGTTTTCCACAGCTACTTCCTTTCTCTCAGTGTGAAAGGTATATGCTGTGTCTAGTAAAATGAGGTGACTGGTTTTCATAAAGTGGCCAAGAAAACCAGTTGCATGTCTTCATCTTTCCCCCGTGTCAAATTTTAAGACTCTTCTTGGGAGAATGGAGGATGAGAAAGTTGCCCTTCTTGTTCCCATGTGTCCAGAACATGTATGGGGTCAGCCTCTCTGCTGAAGTCTACTTAAGGATGAGCAACTTGCAAAAGCTTCACTCCTTGTTCCACTTCTTCAATACATGCAGTTCACAGCTTGCCAACGTGGTGAAAACATAATTACCAGAAACCGAGTCCAAGGGAGCATCAGTTCCAAGTACAGCCTGGCATATCCCCTTATCAAGTGACACCCAGCTGCCAGAGACACGATCTCATCTTATAATGCATCGGTGACCACACTTATCTCTGCTCTCGGAATGCCACATTTGCATAGTACATTGCATAATTTCCTCTCTGAAAATGGCCCTGTTTAGCATGAGTAAATAAAGTTACCTAACTCTGTGAGGCAGCCGAATGGAATACTTGAGATTTCCAAGAAAAGATTTGAATACCTAAGCTCTTTATTATGCAGCCAGATAGTCACACGGAATCGAGGTTCACACAGCTCCTCTTCCCTGCTGTTCAGCAGCCCAGCAGCCCAGGAACAAGGGTATCCTGGTCTTCGGAAGCCCTCTGTGATGGCTCTGCTCTGGACCCTTCCACAGGATGTGGTCAGGGTCTCTCTACCCGTATGTGCCTGGGGCTACTGTGTGTCAGGTACTGGGCTACAGGGATGAAGGAGGCAGATGCATCCTTACTCTGGGTGACCCTTCAGAGGCTGTTTCCTTATCTGAAAAATGAGGACACCCTACTTTGTAGTAATGCTGTTGGGAACAAATAAGCTGGGGTGCAGAGAGGGCTTGTGAGTTTTCTCCACCTTTGTAGTGTGGGCCCACCTCTCCTTCCTCCTTCTGGATAGACGTTCTTGAAGATGGGGCTACACCTTCTCTTTCCCTTGGATTTCCTCTATAAGGCACCTCATCAGAAAAGTACACAAGGGTATTCCAGAGAGCAGATACTGGCCAAGGGTATTCTGCCTTAGGGGGTGAGGTCCCCAGGCAGAGAACATAGTCTAGAGAGTATGTTAAAACCTCTGGGATAGGCTGGGTGTGGTGGCACACACCTGTAATCCCACCTCTTTGGGAGGCCGAGGTGGGAAGATCACTTGAGCTCAGAGTTCGAAAACAGCCTGGGCAATATAGTGAGACCCCATCTCTATGTCTCCTAGGGAGATATTTTTATTAAAAAAAAAAAAAAAATTAGCCGGGCATGGTGGCACGTGGCTGTAGTCCCAGGTACTTGGAAGGCTGAGGCTGGAGGACTGCTTGAGCCCCGGAGGCAGAGGTTGCAGTAAGCTGAGATTGCACCACTGTACTCCAGCCTGGGCGACAGAGTGAGACTTTGTCTCAAAAAAAAACTCCCCAAAACAAAACTCGACTCTTGGATCTATATTACTAACACTGCTAGAGAAGGCATCTGTGGGTGCCACAGGATCTGTGGGGTATCCTGGTACCCACAGATGCTGGCCAGACTTCAGGGAGCTCTTCTGGTCAAATGGATCTCAGCCTGGTATTCAAGGCTCTTCTAAGCAAGGAGGCATTCTCTCCTGCTAACATCTAACCCAGACTCTCCTCTGACATAGGCCAGTTGTGGGGAAGAAAAGGCTTCAGAGATGGAACCGGTACACCCATTCATCACTGCCTCAGACTTTTCATTCAAACATTTCTGGGGGTGCTGGACTCTGTGCTTGGCAAAGAGGACCACACAGATGGGCAAGACTTGTCCCTCAGGGATTCCTGTCTAGCACAGGAGCCCAAACAAGTGACAATTACATGCCATGTGATGAGAGCCACAGCAGGGGAAGATCAGGAGGATGCAGACCGCTGGAAGAGAGGCCATGAGACAGCCCAAGGGTCACAGAAGGCTTCTTGCAGGAGGTATATTTTTTTGAGACGGAGTCTTGCTGTGTTGCCCAGGCTGGAGTGCAATGGCGCAATCTTGGCTCATTGCAACCTCCACCTGCCAGGTTCAAGCGATTCCCCTGTCTCAGCCTCCTGAGTAGCTGGGACAACAGGCACACGCCACCACACCTGGCTAATTTTTGTATTTTCAGTAGAGACAGGGTTTCACCATGTTGGTCAGGCTGGTCTCAAATCCCTGACCTCAGGTGATCCGCCCACCTCAGCCTCCCAAAGTGCTGGGATTACAGGCGTGAGCCACTGTGCCCAGTCAGGAGGTAATGTTTTAAACTGAATCCTGAAAGAAGCCCAGCAATGAGCCAAGCAGAGGTGGAGAGTAGCACCATCGGGCTGCCAGCTCCTCCCCAGCATATTCTCGGATCTGACCCTTCTGGGTCCAGCACTAGCCTCCCATTTTCCACCAAACCTTTGTGGTTTGAGGCTCCTCACTTCACTTCTGCCAGAAGGTCTGGGGAGCATTTGCTTGCCCATCTCTCAGGCCCTCCCTCTGTGTCTGTCCCTGAGCTTCAGCCTCCAGGGATGGCTCAGCCTTGTGATGAAAGCATAGTGAGGACCAGGCTGCCTGCTGCTTTAGACTGAGCTCTGCCCCTTACCTCTGTGGGACCTCGGCTTGCTGCCGTCTCCCCTCTGGCCCTCAGGTACCTCATCAGCAAATGGAGGTGATATTAACAATACTGTCCCTATAGTGTTACTATGAAAACTCAATGATGTTTGTAAGGTGCTAGGACAGTGCCTGGCACTTAGGAGTAACAGCAGCTCTCTGAGTTCCACCCAGCAAGAACCAGCAGGGTTTGGTGGGGAAGACACTGAGCTGAGATGCAGAAGGGGCCTGGGTCTGATGCCCAGTGGGGCCACTTACTAGGCTGTGTGGCCTCAGTCAGGGCAACTGACCCTTCCGAGTGGACCTCAGCTTCCTTGTCACTCAAATGAAGAGGATGGGACTAAACCACATGCCTCTTTTCTGATGGGAAAGAACGCCTAAATTTCATACCAGGGGACACATTTATAGCCGTTTGGCAGAAATTAGTTCACAGAGTGAATGCTTACCGGCATAGCAGTCTGATTTTTAATTAGCTTGTGGGAATTCAGTATACTTCAAACATTAACAGTAAAATATAGACCTCTGGTGGAGACAAGCTGTACCTTTGGACTTAAACAAAAGCTGTATACCTCACCAACCAAATTCCCTGCTTTACGTTTTTCATGTTTTGTGTTCTAACTGATTACCAATAAACTTTTGGCAGCAGAGCAACATTCTCAAAGCATGTGATTTAAGTGAAATACAATCCTACCAGCACAACTGTGTAGAATACAATACCACACACGCAATCAGATGGTCTTATTTAAACTATGTTTCAGCCATGGTAAAAATGGAGAATCTCAACTATTCTTCCCTCTGAGTTTTTAATTCTTTTAAAAATGAACTAAGTGAGGTGGCTCACACCTATAATCCCAGCACTTTGGGAGGCCGGGGCAGGCAGATTGCTCAAGCCCAAGAGTTTGAGACCAGCCTGGGCAACATGACAAGACCCTGTCCCTACAAAAAAAAAAGAAAAAGCAAAAATTAGCTGGGTGTGGTGGTGTGCACCTGTGGTCCCAGCTACTCGGGAGGCTGAGGTGGGAGGATCACCTCAGCCCAGGGAGGTCAAGGCTACAGTGACCATAATTGCGTCACTGCACTCCAGCCTGGGTGACAGGAGACCCTGTTTCAAAAAAAAAAAAAAAAAAAAAAAAAAGAAAGAAAAAAAGAAAAGAAAAGAAAAAAGTGAACTTGTACATGAACTACCTATGAAATTCATGAAGGGCAAAATAAGAAAGGGAGCTCCATTCATTCAAGAAACTATTGTGGAGTACCTTCTAGAATGTTAATTCTATGAGGGCAAGGATTTTTGTCATTTTTGTTGATTGCTCATGGCCAGGCACACAGTATGTGCACACCAGATGTCTGTGGAGACGAGGGATGCCTACCTTGGACATCCAAGGTGTTGGAGAGACAAGATAAAAGGCTCAGTCCCTGCTCTCCAGGGCCTCACAGCCCAGTGGGGAGAAAACAGAATGAACAAGACACGCAGAGTGCTACCGTCAAGGACATGCAGAGAAGGGGCATGTGCCATGGGCCAGAGGCAGGAGGGAACATGGTGAGTTTAGGAAACTCCTGTCCTTTGTTGGGGCTGGGATATGAGGAAGAGGGCAGTGAGGGCTGGTGGGCGTGAGGCTGCAGAGGGTGGGGACCCCTCAGCAAGGGTGGCTTATTAAAGCCACACCTAGGAGTATAAACAGACGCCCAGGAACTGGGGACACTGGGAAGATCACTGCAAGAACTAAAGGTTTTTGCCTATGATTATTCAGTGAAATGTAACTCAGGCCCTTAATTGGAAGTTTATAATTAAGACCTGGACTGGAACTTAAAATACAACATGAAGAGAGTTTACTAAGCATAATAAAAAAAAAAAACAAGACATTTGTTCCTTTATTTATTAATTCATCAGTTACTGTGTATCTACTATAGGCCAAGCACAGTCCCAGGTACTAGGGCTGGAGGGGTGAAAATGAAGGTCTGGTCCTCGTGCAGCCACAGTCTGAACAGACAGACCATAAAGCAGTAACTGAAACAAATCTATAAGTATAAACTGTGCCAGCACAATGGGAAGCTATATTCAACCTGTTATAGACTTTGTTTAAAAGTTCATCTGCAAACCCTGCAAATAAACTCTTCAAAACTTCCAGCCATTTGCAAACATAAACCTATGCTAATTTCAGATAAGAACAGTTACAGTGTAATATTTAGTAAGTGCCTGGCACTGAGCTAAGCACTCAAAACCATCCAGCCCAGGCGGTACCATTATCTGAACATTACACATGAGGAAGCTGAGACCCTGAGGGGGTCAGTAACTGACTTGAGGTTGTGCTGCTAGTGTTATCTTCTGAGAGGTCAATTGCCAGGATCCCAAGCAGGAAATGCCCAAGTGAGTCAGGTCCAAGTCCCTCTATGTGCTTGAAACCAAACCCCAATCTTGTAAGAAGATTCTCTGGGCCACATTAAGTTAGTGAAATCTGGACCAGAAGTGTAAACCACATTTGGCTGCCTGCGCTAAGAAAGTGATCAGCGGCTTTCAGAGCAGGAGCAGGGGTGACTTCATTTTGGCCGGGCCGTGTGCGTATCACCACCTTCAGCTGCTCTTGGTAAATTCTTGGCAGAGGAAATCCACCAGCAGGCGGAGGAAGGGAAAGGCGAAAGAGAAACAGGAGATTTTGGCAGGACCGTAAGAGGGCATGATAGGTGGTGAGAAAGCCCAGGCTCCAAGTTGCGGAGTACCCCACAGTCTTACCTCCCTGCTAAGGTATGACTGGCTCTGAAACTCCTGCACTTTCTTGAGCTTGATGCACAGAGGCAAGTTCAGAGCGAGGAAGCCATGGATTGAATTTTTTTAGGCAAAAGGTAAGAAAAGAGCTAGTCAGGTTGTCCAATAGTAAATAAGTGTGTCATAGGCAGAACCACCGTGGTCAGACACTTGGCAGGGGTGTAGAGCCTGGGACCCAGTCAGCTGTGCCTCTAAACCCCAGGTGCAACTCTGGCTAGATAGATAAGAATCACAATCCCCACTGTCTCGCTTCCTGCCACATGCTGGGCACTTAAACACAGCGCAGGCTCTGGGCCTCTACTTCCCCATCTGTAAACAGGGGTGAAAACAGCACGTGGGTCCCAGGTAGGGAAGAATGAAAGCAGAGAGTGAGTGCCCAGTCCACATCTCTGTTACTGTTACCATCCTCACTTTGCCCCATCCTCGCACCTGGGTGAGGAAGTAGCCACACAAATCTGGGCTTTCAGACCCAGATGAGGACGCCTGGGCCCCAGCAGGGTTGACAGCATGCAGCCACACACTAGAAAGTGATGGGGCTGGGATCCCGAACGACCCCAAACCCATGCCTTTCTTGTTTCCCGATTTTACCCCACCTGCCAGACAGCGCTGCTGCCCAAAAGGACTTTCTGCGTTGATGGAAATGTCCTACAGCCGTGCTGTCTAATACAGAGCCACCACACATGTGGCTATTTGCATTTCAATTAAAATTAAATACCATTAAATACTCTTTTTCTGTTGTCTTGCTATCTATGACTGAGCACTTGAAATGTGGTTTGACAGTGGAACAGAAATGTTTAATTTTATTTAACCTTAATTTAATTTTCATTAATGTAGATTTAGACAGCCACAAGTAGCTACTGTGTTGGACAGCGAAGGGTTAGAGGGAAGAAAAAGAGACCCTGCCCACTGTGTGGGACCGTGGGAAACAGCTCTGCTCCACGTCTGCCGATGAGCCGTGCATGAGAATGACCTGTCCCGGCAAACCCGGGTGGCATGAAGCAGCCTGGCCCAGGGCCTTGGAGCTCCCTGACCTGGAAGGAATGGGGCGCTCTGGCCACATGCACTCTTGGCTCTCGGCTGACTCAGCCTGGGGGCTATAGCTCCCAAGTCTCACCTTAGCCACCACACTCCCTGCCAAGCACACAGAAAGCACGTTCCACACAGCTCTCTCTCAGTGTCACAGAGGAAGTAGGTATGATCAGTGGGCACTGGGTGCCACGGGTCTCACTGCTGGAAGGGATTCCTTATGGGCCACCTGCCTCTCTCCACCCTGGACTCAGAGGATGAGCAGGGTCTGACTTGCTCACTGCCTGGGCATCTCTTTGTCCTGGCTCCCACACAGGACTGGTCCCAGTGGAGGGGAGGGAAAGGCTCTTGAAAGAAGGAGTTGAAAAGTTACTCCCACACACAGCACTTGGGCGAGAATGTGCAGGCAACTGGAAAGGCTGAAGCTCACACACAGCGTCTTGGGAGGGATCCAGGGTTCCTCGAAGGGAGGCCCATTGGCAGCCTGGGGCACCCGGCACTAGGAAAAAGTGCAGATTTCAGGACTCCAGCCCCACCAGGCTGGTTCTCAGGGTGCAGGGCCTTGGTGGGTCTATGGACAAGCGGTTTGGAGACCTGTCAGATCCCAAATACCATTACGGATGGCCACATTAAGGCCCTCACGCTCAGCTCGTAGGAAGCCACATCTGGAAGCCCATGTCTCCTTACTGAGGAGCCTGACAATTCTTCAAGGCAGAGGGGACTCAGCAGCAACACTAAACAGTCTGGGATGCAAATACCTGGTAGTAGTTTAGAAGAAAAGGCTACCTGCCACTTGGTCCCCTGTCCCTTCCTGCATCCTCAGCGCACACAGACACACATTCTCAGTACAAAGGCTCACACGGCCATTCCTCGGAGATGGGGCCGAGCAGGATCTGACTTCTGTGTCTCCACCTTCTGGCTTTTCTGTTGAGGGGTGGGCACTGAGAACTCATTGTTGGCCACCATGCTAGTGTGTGCTGCAGAGGCCTCGGTTAATCCTTAGAGCTGTGGCTCCCAAATGCTACTGCATGTGGGATCACCTGGGATCACTGAAAACACAGATGCTGGCTCCTGCCCCCAGACAGTCTGATTTAATGGGTGTGGGGTGTGACCTGGGCACTGGGAGCCTTAAAGCTCTCCAAGTGATTCTACCACACAGCCAAGTCTGCATACCACTTGGCCTTCTGGCATCCTTTGGGGGAGGCAGACCTCCCTACACCCATGCCCTGTGGGTCAGCTGAGGAGACAAACCTGCCCGAGGTCATACCCTGAGCCAACACTGAACTTGGCGGAGTCTGATCATACGCCTGTGCTCCTGCTATTATAATGCAAGGAACTCACAGCCCATGGATAATTAAAAAACAAAGCAAAGCATAAAATCCTTTTCCTCATCTCCCTCTGAGACACTGGGGCAAGATGTTTCAGGCCATTCATAAAACAGATGTAAACCAATGGGGCCAAAAAGCTGCTGGATGTTTCACCGGCGGGGAAAGCTCACTGAAAAACACACCAGTAAATACGGAGGCTGTAATGCAAGCCCAGGACTGATGGATTGCTCATAACATCCCCGGGAGTTAATTAGAGCAGCCCTGAACTCAGTTCTGTGTCAGCGCTCTTTGCCATTAATGATTCAGGTAAAGAAGGAAGTAAAATAATAGGGCAGGGAAGAAAATTAATTGAACTAAGCCTTTTAAAAATATTTCTGATGCATCAATTCTAATGAAAGATTAACACACACCATGGAAATATTAAAAGGCACTTACAGAGACCCCCAAAACACAGAGAAAGAAACCTGTCAAGGGCGAGGGAGCTGATTAAATCTTTCAGATAAGGAAATTGGTAAGGGATGTGAGGCATTTACTCACAGCTGTGAATTTCCATCAGGAAAACAGCCCCTGGTTACTCACCCAGCTGCTCACACTGGGACAGCCTTCCAGGAGGCAACTTGGCAATTGGCAAAGAAGTCTTTCAGCTGGGCGTGTCCTTTAACTTGTTCTAGAATTTTAGGTTACGGCCGTTCTCATGGTTGGGTGTAGAGATTCAGCTACAGGGAACTTCAAACTCAGGGCAGGGAGGACTTAAAAAGGGAAAAATTCATAAATACGGGGAAACTAAATCTTGGCAGGCCCTCGTGGTGTCATGTTATACAGTCAGTTTTTCAAAAAATGCTGTTAAAATGGTGGTTCCTAAACTTTAGTCATTTCCTTACCATCCTAAGGATTTCTTCCTACTTGTCCACCTGTACCACTGATGTGATGTTTTCTTTAGATTATGTCCCTCCCTTTGTATTGAAATTTATAAGGAAAATGTCATTTACCTCAAGGCAAAATCAGCATCATCTTTCATAGAAGACATAATTATGTACATGGACAAAATATTCCTACGTTTGCCAACCAAAAATTGCCTCAGGCACTACCTCTGGAAGTCTTGATGAGACACACAGCTTGGTGATGACAGGGGCAAGGCACCCCCCAAGGCCTGGAGTGAAACATGAAGGTTATCGAACAGTGTGCACAGGGTGACCTCATTTTTGTAAAATGAACTCATGTGGTTATTTTTGGGTTATGGTATGGTTACAAGCGTTTTTTAAAGGCTTGTTTCTCTTTTCTTAATTTTCTACAGTGAATAGATAATACTTTTATAATCAGAAAATAAATTTAGAAAACTTTCAATGGTCTGTATTTCTCCTGTGGGTCTCTGTGTGCTTCTTGGGAGACAGGTCTGGAAGAAAACATACCCACTGTGACTGTAGTCACCCAGGGAAGTGGGATGAAGGGGGTGGAAATTACTGAGTTTTTATTTTATTTTACTTTTTGAGACCAAGTCTCACTCTGCTACCCAGGCTGGAGTGCAGTGATGCCATCACAGCTCAGTATAGGCTTGACTTCCTGGACTCAAACAATCCTCCCACCTCAGCCTCCTGAGCAGCTGGGACTACAGATGAACACCACCATACCCAGCTACGTAATTTTTTTTTTTTTTTAGAGATGGGGTCTTGCTATGTTGCCCAGTCTGGTCTCCAACTCCTGGGCTCAAGTGATCCCCCACAACCCTTGCCTCAGTCTCCCAAAGTACTGGGATTACAGGCGTGAGCCATGGTATCTGGCGTTAGTTTTGTTTTCTTACAAGGACAAGGTATTTGCACACTATTTATGTAACTAAAAGGTAATGGCCGGGTGTGATGGTATACACCTGTAGTCCCAGCTACTTGGGAGGCTGAAGTGGAAAGACTGCTTGAACGCAGGAGTTTGAGTTAACTTCCAAAGTGAAGGTCTCATTTGGTGCCAATCTTATGCTACAGCCATGCTTCTAGCTTTTTTTTTTTTCTTTTTGAGACAGAGTTTCACTATGTCGCCCAGGGTGGAGTGCAGTGGTACGATCTCGGCTCATAGCAACCTCTGCCTCCTGGGTTCAAGTGATTCTCCTGCCTCAGGCTCCCAGGTAGCTGGGATTACAGGTGCCTGCGACCACGCCCAGCTAATTTTTGTATTTTTAGTAGAGATGGGGTTTTACCATGTTGGCCAGGCTGGTCTCGAACTCCTGACCTCAGGTGATTTGCCTGCCTCAGCCTCCCAAAGTGCTGGGATTACAGGCATGAGTCATTGTGCCCAGCTGTAGCTCCTGTCTTACTCAACTGTCCAGAACACTGTGGCAAACCCTCAGCTATGCTGACTGCCTGGCCTCTGTCCCTGGAGTGGTCATTCCCAATACACAGACCAGAGCTGGCCCATGAACAGAATGTCAGGACTGATCAAGGTGAAAATGGGGAGGTGGGGGGAGCCCTGCGCTCAGAGTCAGAACATGATGTGCCAGGCTGCTATGAGGGCCTTTCCAGCCGTGACCCCTGAACGGGCTTTTTTCTTGTTCATCTTCTCTCTCCTTTCTTTCCTTTCTTCTCTCTGGTTCTTGCTCTAAAAGCACGACCTAGAAAAGGCAGGCTTTCCACGTTCCATAACATTACCGCCCACTTTTTCCTGCTATTTACATCAAAGATCCCAAGCTCACACATTTGAAACAGAATGTCATTTAAAAGACTACCCACTTAAAAAAAAAAAAAAAAGAAAAAAAAAGATTAGCAACTGTTCAAATAAGAAACAAGTCATGGAAAATGTGACTTTCATTCTAGTTCTGCTTGATCACACCTGCTAAGAAGAAAGTAGAAACTTCAAAGGCATCTCGGGTACTGAGGGAGCCCAGAGCTGCAAAAGGTTAAGTGCTTTATCGGGGATCATCCAGTAGTAGGAAACTTTTTCCATTATGTGCTTAAAGGCCCACGGCCCCTTTAAATAGCCCCCTACTTCTTCATAATAATGATAACTTGATTCATTCTACAGGCTTTATTGATTTAAATGTGATTCATGTAAAATTCATGGCAACCATGCAAACCTAATTTTTCACATTTGAGCTACATTAGAAACTACACGGCAGAGGCAGGAGGGAAATGAGAGAAGGCATATTTGGGCAGTGGGGCCAAGGCAGGCATGCAGGGCCCCACAGGAAAAAAGGGAGAGATTTTTCTAAAGAACTCAGATGTAAAAAGAGACACACAAGGTCATTTCTTAAGAAGGGAGCTGCCTGATGTGGCCTGGAAAAAGTTGTAGGGGGGAGGTGGTGCCTGTAAATGCTTCAAACTTCAGAGGCAAGGCCTCCTGTGTCTCTCAGCTGCCCCTCCTCTGAGCAGCTGGAGCCAAGAGGGCCCGTTAAGCCACAAGAGCACTCTGCCTCCTCCCACAAACCTCGCATCTGTAGATGAAGCCGACTCTGGCCTCCAGAAGGTTTACTGCAATCACACCTTAGGGCTGAAAACTTATCAGGCGTGGCCTGCCCAGGACAGACACGGAGATTCTGGGTCAAGCCTCTGGAACCCCTGACTCACGTTACCCTTCGGTTTCCCCTCTGAGCCCCTGGAGCCTTCATCTTTGGTCACCTGAAGGTGACACAGCAAGGCAGTTCACTAGGACAGCCACAGGCTGGGAAGGGGCCCTGTACAACTGGGAAGTACCCTGGAGGAAAGGTTGAGACCAGGACATCATTTAGAGGAATGGGGTCAGTTCTGCTTCCTAATGCCACAGTTACAAAAGAAGGCAGAAATTAACCACCATGGCTTCTACAAGTGCATGATAGGACCTGCCTGTCGTCCAAAGGCCCTCGTCACCCCTCCACCCCAACAGGCTAGGAAGCTTGTGGGTCCTCCCTCCTAACCAAGCCTGCCCTGTCCCTGCACGCACTGTGGTTTCGGTCACTGTCCTCTCACTTGGGATGAGAGAGGCGTGTTCCACCAGCTGCCGCCTCCAGTCTTGCTACCTCATCCCTGCTAACTGTGCCATGGAAGTGGGCTTCCTGGAGCTGCTCCTAGCCCACTTTCCCGTCCTTCAAAGGGGCCCCTTCTCTGCACTGACACACCCTCATGTCCTGGCTCGCCTTCTACCTCCTCTTGCTCAGTCTTGCACAAGCACTGCCGTCTTCTACCTGTGCTGTGCCCAGGGTGCATGTGCCCACCCTCGGCACTTGGCTGATACTTATTTCTTCAAAAATATGCCCCCTTTGCTTTAAGACAGATTTATTTGGTGGTTCCTCATTGCCAGGCAGTATAGATACGAAGAGAAACGTGACCAGTCACTGCCCGCCTTCCAACCCTTGAGTCTGGGCAGAATCACTGAAGTGTCCAGCAGGGCATGCTCCCGGCCTCCACACTGGAAGCCTGTTTGTTCCTTTGCCTGAGTGTCACAGGAAGTGTCAGCCAGGGTTTAGGAGGCCTTGAAGCACTTTTTGAGTCCTAGACTCATACTCACTGGGACCAGTATGACCATGGTAAATCGCACTGACTGAGGAAGAGTGCCTTGGTTCTCCCAATGTCCCGACTCCAGGGCCCAGGCTCACTGTGAGGGACGGCAGGGACAGGCCACTCCAGCGAAGCTGAGTGCCCTTCTCTCTCTCTCTCTGCTGTGCTGAGCAGGTCTAGCTGAACTCATAGGAGATGAAGGTGCATCCCACGTGATGCCCCGAAAGCACCATGTGAAAGGGGTGCAAAGGCTGTAGGAGCCAGCAGGGAAGTGGAGGTGGGGGGGTACAGGAGGAGGAGACCCCTGAGATGGGTCTGGACAGATGGCCCAGGTAAGGACACTCCTCACCCCAGCTCCTCCCTGCTCCACGCGGGCCTCGACACTGGGGTAGGGAGAGCTGCCTGCCTCCTGGCCTGTCTCCCACTAGACTGGGGACAGTCGTGACGATGAGGATAATGACAGTCAGCATGCGTTGGGGATTCTATTATGGATCAAACGCTTGCTAGTATATTTAATTGTCACGACCACCCTGTTTTACAGAAGAGGAAACTGAGGCCCACAGAATTTCAGAAGCTCAGCCAAAGTCATACAGCTCATAGACAACAGACCCAGTCCTCAAACCCTGATAGATTCTGACTCCGGAGCACCTACTCTCACCATTGTGCCACGAACAAAAGGAAGGAAGGAACCAAAAGTTTTGGGGACAGGAACTGAAATCAGTTATGTTCAAATGTGTATTTGCAAAAACTTTCAAGGAAATGCTGGAAATGCCTGCAAGCCAGGGATTGGTTTAAGCATGGGCTTTTTTTGTGTGTGTTTGTTTTTGTTTTTGAGACAGAGCCAGGCCAGAGTGCAGGTATGATCTTGGCTCACTGGAACCTCCCGGGAGGCTGCGATCCTCCTACCTCAGCCTCCCAAGTAGTCCCAAAGTAGCTGGGACTACAAGCTCCCACCACCAAACCTGGAATGTTTTTTCTGTGTGTGTGTTTTTGTTTTTGTTTGTTTTTTGAGACAGGTCTTACTCTATCGCCCAGGCTGCAGTACAGTGGTGTGATCTTGGTTCACTTTGGCCTTGACCTGCTGGTCAAGCGATCAAGCGATCACTGGATCAAGCGATCCTCCCACCTCAGCCTCCCGAGTAGATGGGACTACAGGTGCATACCACCACACTTGTCTAGTTTTTCGTTTTTGTAGAGATGGGGTTTTGCCATGTTGCCCAGGCTGGTCTTGAACTCCTGACCTCAAGTGATCTGTCCACCTGCCTCCTAAAGGTAAATTACAGGCGTGAACCACGGTGCTTGGCCTAAGTGTGTTTTTAAGGAGCTTGTTTTCTGCTGATAATGGAGGGCTCCTGCACATTGAGTCCAAGCAGACCCTACAGTGAGAGAGGGCAGCTGACAGAGAAGCCTTCTGAGGAAGAAACCCATAGCCATCCCAGGGTGTCAGAACGCCCCTGCTGAGTACCCGTTACTTAAGCACAACTTTCCTGCAAAGAAAAGTGGGGTAACTTACGAGGGGGAGCTCAGTTGTCAAGTTCAGCTACCAGTGGGTTACCAGAAAGCCCAGCAGATCATCTGCAGCCTGAGTCATGGAACTTGAGCTTGCACCTATCAGAGGCCTGCTGTGCTTCAGGCATCATGTTCAAAGCTTTCCTGACAATTTTCCTCATTTTTCAGATGAAGGAAACCTGAGGCTCAGGTTAAGCAATGTGCTGAGGTCACCTGGTTGGCAAGCAGCAGAGGTAGCTTGAGTGCTGGTGGTCAGACTCTGGGGAGGACCCATTTACCCGCTAACTCTACCCATCTCCTAGCCAGCCCCTCAGGACAGCCCTGTAGAGGCAGGGGAGGCCTGAGGCTCAGTGGGTGCAGAAGGCTGCCAGGGCACACAGCCCCACCTGCCCTGAGAGGTGAATCACAGCCTTCAGAGCACGTTCTTGCCTCTACCTGCTGCCTCTCAGGCGCCACTGGGGCCAGACCCAGGGGCACGCACCACAAAGTAAGGCTTCTTCATCAAGTGGCCAACACTGAATAGGTCTGTGAGCTTTTACTGAAAGCCACACACAACTTCCCTTTTACCCTTTGAAATAAGTGATATCATTTTCAACACCAGTTATCCATCTCCTGTGTCTTTTAATAGAAGCAGTTCATGGTGTGAGTTGGGGTACATATAAACACAGGAGGGAAAACTGCTTACCTTACGTCTTTACTGAGAAAGGAGGTTAGGAGCTTTAAAGGCAAAATCCTGGCTAGGCTTGGTGGCTCACGCCTGTAATCCCAACACCCTGGGAGGCCAAGGTGGGTGGGGTGCTTGAGCCCAGAAGTTCAAGACTAGCCTAGGCAACATAGTGAGACCTCATCTCAAAAAATTAAAATAGGCTGGGTGCAGTGGCTCATGCCTGTAATCCCAGCACTTTGGGAGGCTGAGGTGGTTGGATCACTTGAGGTCAGAAGTTCAAGACGAGCCTGGCCAACTAGGTGAGAAACCTTGTCTCTAATAAAAAAAAAAAAAAAATTAGCTGGGTATGGTAGCACATGACTGTAATCCCAGCTGCTTGGGAGGCTGAGGCAGGAGAATCACTTGAATCAGGGAGGAAGAGGTTGCAGTGAGCCAAGATCACACCACTGCACTCCAGCTTGAATAATAGAGCGAGACTCTCTCTCAAAAACAACTAACTAAAATAAAACAAAATAGAAACAAAAATCCAGAGTGCCTCCTAAGACACTGGACTGTAGATTCTCTGGACCTCCAGGCAGGATGGGTAAGTGGGGAGTTGTGCAGAAATGTAACAGGAAAGTGGCCCACTGTGGAGGCTTCACACAGAGGCTCCCTGGCAATGCTGCAGATGGCCATCAGCACCGCTCTGCTGCCCGAGGACAGCTAGTATGGAAGAACTCCAGCTAGGCTGTCCATGGTCCCTTTCTTGACAATGGCCCCTAAGAATCATTCCATGAATCCACAAACACAGGAAAGGAACAGCCCATTCTTAAGCTCTTCTTCAACCCAAAAATTTCAAAGTGAAATTCTGACCACACTTGAGGTCCAGAGTTCGAGACCAGATTGGGCAACACAGCAAGTCCCTGTTTCCATTTTGTAAAAAAGTGAATGTCTGACAGCTCACCCCCATGACTGATGCAGCCTGGTCATATGAGGCAGGTCCCCCTTCTGCGGTTATTCCAAGGAACCAGAATGCAGGGGACGCATGATTCTATGCAATGGAGTGTTTGGTGGAGAACTAAATAAGCAAGCATATTTCTGGGACTATTTTAAAATAAACAACAACCAAGCAGAGTTAGGAATGTCTAAGCAGATATTCTGAGTGTAAAGGATGGTGGAGGTTTGAGAGAACACAGCTGTGTGGCCTCCAAACACACACAAAGCAGGCAGGAATTCCAACCGCTGGAAGCCTTTTCTGGCACCTCTTTGATGAGCAAAGACAGGGATGGAAAAAACGGAGCAGAGCACAGGGCTGATTGGTTTGGAGCAGTGCCTGGCGGCGGCTGGGTGGGCCAGCACATGCTGCGAGTCATGCCCAGCACCCCTCAGCAGGCTGCCCTGTCATTCTTACCGATGCCATTTCCTGAGTCCGGCCCTTCCCTGGCCACCTGGGATATATGGAAGGAGGAATTCCCACAACCACTTCTGACCAGGTGACCAGGCGACCAGGTGGACATGCCCAGTAGATGGGTAAGTTTCTGCTCATCACGCTGGCACAGATGACAAAGACCAAAAGGGGCCAGTGTGGGAGAGAGGGGAGGAATAGGCATTTCCCTGTGCTGTTGGCAGGAGGTTTGATGGGCAGCTTCTTTTATGGAGGGCAATTTGAGCAATTTCACAGCTAGGACTCCCTCCTGCCAAAGTGCTGTGTTTGTGAACTGAGTTGCTAAAAGGCTGACCCTCAGGGTTCTGTGACATGGATGAATGGACACAGCCGATGCATGTCAACAAGGGTGATGCACAAGGGACAGTCCCTCGGGTGCTTCCATTTAATGCAATGATGGCGGATAAGCCCACCCTCATACCCTGATGCCCTGACGCAGGAAAACCCCACTTTAAAGTGCTAAAAGCAAGTTGCAGAACAAGACGTCCATGGTCCCATTCATGTAAAAACGACTGCTACTGTCATTCATTTAGTAAAAATTTACTGGGTGCCTACCACGTGCCAGGCCTGTGCCCGGGCTGGAGTGACCATGGTGAACAAGACAGCCCGAGGCTATCCACCCAGAGGAATACGTATGTGTGCAGGTGTGAAGAGCTTGCTCCAGAAGCACACCCTCTCCCTCCCCCCAGTGGAGGCTGGGAGTTCCTGCTGGAGAGGCAGGTGGCCTGGGTGGGAGGGTACCATGGGTGGCTGGGGAAACGGCAGGGCACTTTCACTTTTTACTCTACACACTGCATTGTTTGAGCCTTTTACAATCTGAATATGTCTCTATATTACTTGGTAGCCTAACAAGTATGCCTTTAAACAACAAAGGGAAAACCTGAAATTACTAACTCAATGCCAGGACCCCCATCTGGCTCAGCCCATGACGGCGCCCACTCCACGGGTAAGTGATGGGCACAGATGGCAATACGTGAGCCAATTTTCCAGCCAATGCTACGGTTTTGATCTGGCACCACTTCTGGGTCCTGTGAAAAGAGCAGGGGTGCCGAGCACGGCCTCTAGCCGCACATCACAGCCGTCTCTGGAGAAGCTGTCCGCCCATGGCTGGGGGCCTGGTGCACTTCCTGCCCGAGGCTGGCATAAATTCCACTCCCTGAGAGCACCAAGCTTCCTCTCTGGGGGTCGCCATAGGCCTTCCTTGGCAGCCCTCTTTGAGTGTGAGAAATACACCAAGGTCTTCCTGGGCCCATCTCCATTGAGGCTCTTGCCCACACCCAGCTGAAGATGATACACAGATAACGGCCCGGAAGCATCAGCCACAGCACCTGAAGCAGACACATTTCAGATCCTCTGGCAGACGGCAGACTGCCTCCCACCTGGCAAGGATGAGCTGGTTCTGCTGAGTCCTAGCTGTGGACACTTGGGCTGGTCATGTGACCTCTCAGAGCCTCTGGCCTCAAAAGCATGAAACAAAGTTGTTACCTACTGCAGAAGTGCAGGAGGATTCCGGAGGATTTCTTTCATCTGATTCAGCAAGGGTCCAGTCAAGCACCTGGCACAGGGCAAGGCCACATGTGTGATCCGCACTGACGGACTGGGGCTCTCAGCGCAGAGGCCCCTTTCCAGACAGAGCCCCAGCTGACAGAAAGCTCTAACAGGCTGTTCTGTATGGAAACAGGATCTGAAGGTAGCAAGAGCTCTGACACTCTCAGGCTGCAGGGGCTTCAAAGGCTCTCAGACTTGTCCCAAGAACTCCCAGGTGGGGGAGCCCAGGGTGGCTGCACAGTGGGGAGCTCTGACCAGCTTCTCGGACACTTCCTGCCCCAAACTGGCTAGGCCTCCCCTCCCAGCCACCTTATATGGAAGCAGCACGATGTCCTGGCCAGCGACCTGGGCAAGTCCCCTCCTGCTCGCTAGGCCTCGGTGTACCCATGTAAAAGGTGACGGATGAGCTTGGGAACAGATGCAGAATCTGCCCAGCACAGCTGCTGGTGATTGTGAGAAACAATTCATATCCGATTCTCTGCCGTCCTGGAAGAAGTGTTGGTGAGGCAGGTATAGAACTTCCTTGCCTGGGGCCAAAAAGGACCCGGGGTTGAATCCTACTCCTACTTGAATGCTACTTTTACTCAAACACAGGGCTTACCCAGCCTTCCAAACCAATGGTCTGCCAAGCAAAATCTGTCCACATTTAATATCTATAGGTAGCATAAAAAAACAAGTAGTAGTTTAGGTTCGTTCCACAAATTTAAAATTACAATACTGAATATTAAATGTGGTTTGTAAACTGCCTCACTCTCCCTGTGCTGTACGATGAAAAGCCCAGCCTAACCCCTGGGGAGGCACGGCTTCCTCCTGGACGTGAGAGTGGGCCTGGCTCTCGGGACCGGGACCAGGTGAGGCTCGGTGGGTAGGCAGGGGTCCCAGGGGAGCCTTAACAAGTCCACCTTGTGTGCAGACTATGGGGGACAGTGGGGGTTGGGGGGGGACGGGGACCTAAGATGGTTTTAGATGGCACCTATGTGAATGGTTTTTAATTTTATCTCATTCTCTATTTAGCTTCAGATGTTGTGAGAAAATACATATTTAGTTTATGGACCTCCTGATTTCATGGGTGTAGTTTTGGACTAGCTTAACCTACTTCATCTTGCCCTGACGGGTAAAATGCGAGTAGATTCAAAGAAAAATACAAAGTGATCACACGGTTGGTTCTCTGACACGGCAAACATCTCAGGTGGTGCTGGAGGGCCTCCCCCTGGGGATTCCTGGTGCCCAGACACAGAACTGCCTTCATCGAGCTGAGGTGACATGAACTGAATTGAAGGAGATGGGGTAGCACTGACTTAAAACGTGACACCAGGCTCTGGAAAGGCAGAAAGTGGGCAGTGGCATAAAATGTCTCGGCTCTCGATCACCTGAGGTCAGGAGTTTGAGACCAGCCTGGACAACATGGTGAAACCCCGTCTCTACTAAAAATATAAAAATCAGCTAGGCATGGTGGCAGGTGCCTGTAATCCCAGCTACTCGGGAGGCTGAGGCACGAGAATTGCTTGAACAAAAACAAACAAACTAAAGAACGTCTCGGCTCTCACCATCCCCATCGGAATTCCACTTTAGCTGTCCTTAACAGGAAATTATCTACCAGTGAGGTACTATCCAAAGCCTTACTGTAGCAAAGCACTGTTAAAACAACACGGATCGCATCACTAAATCCTCATAATAATCCCACAGTAAGGCGGAAATAGTTCCTAGCCCCATTTTACAGATGACGTGGAGGAATTTGTTCAGGTCACAGAGGTAGCGAGTGGGGATCTTGAGCCAGATGGGATGGCCTCAGGCCTGTGCTCCTCCCCACCACCCCCATGGCCTCCACTGTCAGCCCAGGGCATGAGCCCAGGGCCCTACTTGAGCTTTATCCTTGGTCCAGTGCTTGTGTGCATACCCCAGAAGCCAAGGAAGCTAAAGTTCCCTGGAAAGAATAATCGAAACAAGCCTAACTACCACAACAAAGGCAATAACAGTAACAATGCACTTTCAACAAACAGTGGCTCTGTGCTCCACACACTTCATCCTCACTGCCTCCTTGTGAAGTGGTTATTACTTAGGATTCTCCCTACTTCCCAGAGGACAAGCTGAAGACCTGAGAGGCCTTCAAGTCACTTCCCACAAGTACTGATATAGTTTGGATGTCTGTCCTCACTCAATCTCAGGTTGAAATGGGTTTCCCGGCCAGGCACAGTGGCTCACGCCTGTAATCCCAGCACTTTGGAAGGCAGAGGTGGGAGGGTCACTTAAGCCCAGGGGTTCGAGACTAGCCTGGGCAACAAGGTGAAGCCCTTTCTCTACAAAAAATACAAAAATTAGCAGGATGTGGTGGTGCACACCTGTGGTCCCAGCTACTCACATACAACACTTGGGACTAGAGTCCCACACAGTGGGATGAAGCCACTCAGATCCAGACAGGAGGCTGTTCTTGGCTCTGGAGACTCAAGGCTACCATAGGACAATAACAACTGCCAAGCACTTATAACACACGGCACTGTCTTCAGCCATTTCAAATGCATTTTCTCACCAAATCCTCCTTATGTTATGTTGTTGGGCCTTATCATCTCCATTTGACAGCTGAAGAAACAGACACTCAGAAAGATGAAGAGGGCAGCCAAGGCCTCATGTGTGTGACAAAGCTGGGTCTTGGCTGAGTCTGCCTGCTTGCCAGCGTGCTGCCCCAGCACCTCCACGGGCACTCGACCTGAAGCAAGCGTGCTTTCTCCTTCACTAACCCCTCCCGCCATCTGTTTCTTATAAGCCACAGATGTGCCCTCTGACCATCCAATTAAGGCCTGTGGAATAAAAATGGGCCTGTCACATTCTTCTCTGACAGCCAGGCTGAAAGCTCCTTCCCGTGATCCTCCTGAAACCCAGGGTGGGGGCTTCGTGGCCTCACCTGTAAATGAGTCCAGTGCTTGGTGCTGGCTGAGAAGGGTGGCACAGAGGTGCCTTTCAACCCTTCAGACAACGACAGGCTCCTGGGGAAGAGGGGCTTCTGGTGCTGGCTCCCTTCCCCCAGGCCTGACAAAGACTCTGACTCTCTCTCTGCAAAAGGGCTGCTGATTTATACCCAGGGCCAAGGAGAGGCCTCCCCAAACTCAGGGACCTCACGGGCCGTGAGTTATTCCAGCCCGCGTGCAGCCTTCTGGCCATGGGCCCTTTCTGCCTTCAGAATTGATGGCACCGTATTAATTTTCCTCGAGGTAAATCACCACCCAGCCCCAGCTGCCTCTTTCTCCGCAGTGTCTTCGAGGGGCGCTGAACAAGGGCAGGCTTTTCAGGTGGAACGTGAATGATTTACTAGATATTCTGACATATCGATTGACCTTTCCAGTTTAAAACTGCCTCCCTCCACGGTGGAGATGACTCATACAGCCAGCGAGTTCAGAAGACTAATGCTGGGCCCTCGAATTAAGTCTTGATCTTATTCCAACTTCTCAGTGGATAGCGACCCACACAGAGTGTGTCAGATGTCTGTCAGACCAGGAGGTTTATAGGCTTCCTCTAGGACCCTGGAGTCACGGTCTACTTTTGGAAATCAAGACCAATGTCCTCATTTATGGGCTCGGACCCTAACCCACTCGCATTTCCATTCATTCATATCTGGCCCGTCTTCACTGAGTACCTCCTACACTGTGGGCCCTGGGATCCAACTGTGAACAAGAGTTGGGGTTTCTGCCCCCAAGCAGCTTGGTACCTACATGAATCAAAGAACCACACAAAAATAGAAAATCACACACAGCAGGAAATGCCATGAACAGAGAGTTCTGGCGGTCAGGGAAGATTTTGCTGGGAGGTGAGCTGTCTGCAGAGTTGAAGGTGTCAGGGAGTCGGCCAAACACAGGGGACCACGGTGGCAGGAATAAGCGTCCCAAGCAGAGGGATGGGCCTGTATGAAGGCCCAGAGCTGAAGGGGACACACTCAGCAGGCAGGGGACTAAAAGGGGTGGTATGCGTGCATCCCAGAGCTGGGCCGCAGGGCTGGAGAGAGGGCTCAGCGTGGCCCTGCTGGGACCCATAGGGCTTGGGCCTGGACTCTGCTGGTGGAGAGAAAACCAGCAACGGGGGACTTGGACAAGGTGAAAAGCTGGTTTCCATTCCAGGTAGAACAAACACAGGCAAGGGGAGACCACAGCCGTCCCCTCGCACCCTGTAAGGACAGATTCTCCATGTCAGGTCCCCCTGGGCCAGCCTCACTGCCTCCCAGCAGACAGGGGAGCGCCACAGGCAGCAGGAGGCTGGAAGTGGAGGGCTCCCCCCAGTTCAGGAGAGGACTGGGGCTTAGGGCCAGGGCCACCTGTTTATTCTGGGCTCCTTTAGCCCAAATCAGTGTTGGAGGAAACCGGCAGGTATTATTACATGGGCTGAGAAAGGAAAGAAAAATGGTTGGGTGATGCTAGGATGGAGTGAGAGTAGGTGAGGCTTAGGAGGAGATCGAGGGCTCTGGAGCTGTGTGGCCCTGGGGTCAGGTGCTACCTGGGTCCCTCCCGCATGGGGCCTCCACACCTAAATCCACAGTGCCTGGCACATGATAAGCTGTCTTGGCCAGGCACAGTGGCTCCCTCCTGTAATCCTAGCACTTTGGGAGGCCAGGCGGGAGGATTGCTTGAGCCCAGGAGTTTAAGACTAGCTGGGCAAAACGACAAAATGCTGTCTCTACGAAAAATCAGAAAAATTATCCAGGCATGGTGGTGTGCACCTATAGGCCCAGGTACCTGGGAAGCTGAGGTGGGAGGATTGCTTGAGCCCAGGAGTTTGATGCTGTAGTGAGCCATATGTGTGCCACTGCACTCCAGCCTAGGCAACAGAGCAAGACCCAGCAAACAACAACAACAATAAAACAAAAACAAACAAACAAACAAAACCTTAATCCCCCCACATGGAGAGCTGCTGATGAGGGGCAGCTCTTATTAACCAAACCCCCATGGTCTGCAGGACTTCTCAGAACCTTTGTCTGGGCTCTCCAGGGGTCAGTGTTGTTGCAGGGGCTGGGGCTGAGGGTAAACCACAGATCTATGGGAGGAAGAGCTGCAACTTTAAACCTAGATGGGGAGCTCCCACTCTCCCTAACTGGGTGGAGAAGCTGTTCATGCACAGCTGGGCTCCCACAATTTCCAGTGCTGAATATAACCCCATGCCCACACACAACTAAACAAAACTAGAGTATAGATTTGCCAAATATGGAAGTTTTAACATTTTACATTCGGGGCAGGCAGGACTTCCTCAACCCAGCTGTGAGTCTTAGGCCTTAAAGGAAGAATGCATTCCTTTCCTTCCAGGAGAAGAGAGAGGTGGAGGAGAGGGAGTGCCAGCTTAGCTTGATCCCCAGGGCTGGGCTGGCCCAGGAGGCAGCAGGGCCACCATAAACCGCTGCTGAACGAATGCACAGCTGCTCTGGCTGCCTTTACACACCACCCATTCCCAATTCACCAGTAAACCCACTGGGATGTAAGCCTCATCAAGTCTTACTTGTAGCCCTAAGTTTTAACCCAAAAGAGTTCCTGTCTTTGGTGTCAGCCAGTATCAGGAGCTGGGGTGGGCTGGCTCCTGTTTTCAAGAGAAACACTTTCCTCATAGCAGGAAGAGAAGTGAAAGACCGGACCCTGGGTCTTCTGGCAAGGAACAGCCTCAATGGGGAAGTGGCAGCCAGCCGGGAGCCCTAGGGCCCTGGCCCTGCAGGGGTGGGGAACTGTCCACGAGCAGATCTACACTTCTACAGAGCACACTGTCGCGATTTCCCATGTGTACAGGTGTACATACACACATGCACACACTCACGTGTGCACACACACAGTTTCTAAGGTTATTTGGGGTTTGTTTTTTAACAACAGCCACCAAAATCAAAGGAGACATGCACGAACCTTCACAGAACTTCAATTCTCACTCATATACTTGAGGCCAGAATCAGCTGACTATATTCTTTTTTTTTTTGAGACGGAGTCTCACTCTGTCGCCCAGGCTGGAATGCAGTAGTGCCATCTCGGCTCGCTGCAACCTCTGCCTCCCAGTCTCAAGTGATCCTCCCACCTCAACCTCCCAAGTAGCTGGGACTACAGGTGACTGCCACCATACCTGGCTACTTTTGTTCTCATTTCTTGAAGAAACAAAAAGGCACATTTATTTCATTTTGTTTAAAAACCCAACCACTTTGGTCAAGGACTAGCATTCTGCAGCGGAACATTTAATGACTGGAACACTCTAGTCCTTTCCTGGAGAAAGGCCTCTTTCAAAAGCCAACTTGGGCTTTTGGTTAAAATTCCTCGTGGCTCAAATTGGCTGGAAAGAACCCCGATGCTCTCCTGGCTTGGAATTGCTGTCCTGTAAGAAATGATAGGGCCCTATGACTTGAGGAATCTGGGGAGTTGGTACCTCGTGACTAGGTGGGGAGGGTAGGGGAGGGGCCAGATGGCCATGGAGGACGATATTTGAGCCTTTTAGGGCAAAAAGGAAAGGAGAGCTTGGGGAGACGCAAGCCAGGGCTACCTGGGGGAGCCCTACCTGGAGGCACCACAGTAGCAAGGACATGGGTGGCTAGAGAAGACACGCAAGAAGGGCAGGATGTGGCTGGGTGGCCCAGAATGGAGGAGGCAACCTGGGAATATCAGGGGGCTCAGACCAGGGGCATTCTAGAGATGGGAGTACAGTGGAGAGGGGGCTGAGGGCAGAATTTTAACTTGTACCACCAAACGGGGGCTTTTTTGTCCAGACAAAAGGACAAAAGATTGCTGTTTCTGAGACCCAGGGGCCCACTGGGCATGCCTCCACCCTGCACTGGGGCTGCAAGGTCAGAGGGATCGGCCAAGGACAGGGCAGGAGGTGGGGCCCAGGCCATAAAACGGAAATGCGTCTGAGGGGTAGCAGTCCCCTGCCTGTTCATCTGCTTAGTTCTCCAGGATTCCTCAACTGCAGCATGTCCCGCAGAGCCTCTGCCTACCCTTCCAGCCCCATCTGCTGCCAGTTTCTGCATCCCACCTGGGGTGGGCCGTAATAGCCCCCAAAGATGCCCATGCCCTAATCCCTGGAACCTGTGAACATATTACCTTACAAAAGGGATTTCACGGGTGTGATTGAATCTAACAGCCTGAGCTGTGGGAGGTCATCTTGGATTACCTTGACAGGCCAATCTAATCAGAAGCGGTTCTAAAAGTGAAAGAGTGAGGCAGATGAGGAGGTTGGAGTGATGCAGTGTGAGAAAGACTCATCCTGCCATTGCTGGCTTTGAGGATGGAGGGAGAGGCCATAAGTCAAAGCATAGGTGACCTTTATAATCCAGAAAAAGCAAGACAACAGATTCTCCCCAGAGCTTCCAGGAAGGACTAACACCTAGACTTTAGCCCAGTGAGACCCGTGGCAGACTTCTGACCTCCAAAGCTGTAAGAGAATAACTGGGTGTTGTAGAAATGTATAGCTGCAGCCATAGGGAACTAATGGACCACCCAATGTTCCAGACACGGGCTACTGACCTGGTAGCCAAATATACCTGTGTGTCTTCACTGCAGATGCCCCCTCTGCCTGGAAAGCCCTTCCCCAGGTTGTCTGCTGCTGCACACTGGCTCACAACAACCCTTGGTTCAAAGGCTTGGACGCTCAGAAGCAATTCTAGTCCCTGTTTACCAACCACCCCCAGTAAGGGTCCAACTACTCTGTATTTTTCTTGTTGATCCTGCAGTTTCCAGCAGAGCACCTACACCCACCTGCTAAAGTGCCTCACTGTACTAGACGCCTGAAGGGAGGAGGGCTCTGTCTTGTCCCTGTGTTTCTGGTGGCTAGCACAGTGCCTACCACTCAGCAAATGATGGATGGACGGGCATGGAAGTGGGTGAGGAAACACTCAGAGTCCCTGCCTACAGTCAAGTGTGCAATCTGCAGTCTGGATCTTGCCCTTGTGTCCTGGCTCCCCCACCCTCTGGCAGAGAGCCTGACACTGAGCAGGCGTGCTTCACCTTCCTCATCTGTAAAATGGGGGTAATTACTGCTCCCACCTATAATCCCAGTACTTTGGGAGGCCGAGGCAGGAGGATCGCTTGAGCCCTGGAGCTCAAGATCAGCCTGGGCGACAGAGGGAGACCCTTTCTCTACAAAAAATTAGCTGTGTATAGTGGTGTGTGTCTGTGGTCCCAGCTACTAGGGAGGGTGAGGTGGGAGGATCACTTGAGCCTAGGAGGTAGAGGCTGCAGTGTGCTGTGATTGTACCACTGCACTCCAGCCTGGATGACAGTAAGACACTGGTTCAAAAATAACATAACATATAACATAACATAACATAACATAACATAACATAACATAACATAACATAAGATTAAAACAACAGGGCCTACATTGCCATGTTGCAAAGGTCAAATGTGTCAAGCCGTGTGAAATGCTCACAACAGTGCCGGCCCCAGGAAAGAGACCTGCACCCATCTGCTGAATAGATGCGTGAAGAGAGGAGGACTCTGTCTTGTCCTTCCTCGTGTTTCTGGTGGCTAGCACAGTGCCCACCATTCAGCAAATGATGGATGGACAGGTGCTGGAGTGGGTGAGCAAACACTGAGAGTCCCTGCCTACAGTCAAGTGTGCAATCTGCAGTCTGGATCTTGTGTTTCTGGTGGGAAATAGATGGGATACATTATGGTTACTGTGCTATGATAGGAACAGGATGCCATGATAGGAAGGGAAGCCGCTGAAGCCAGGGGCCCTGGGAGACCTCGGGAGACGGCAACAGGGGCTGCATCAATCTAGTCTGGAACCTTCTGCTAGACACTGCTTGGGACTCACATTTCCCAGAATCTGCATGGCTCATCAGACTGGAGGCAGCAAAGGGAAGGGGGCCCAGCAGGGAATAGTGAAAGCTGTAGATGTTCATCAGTTTTGCTCCTCTGGAGAATGCAAACCATAGCTGTGAGAGAAGCGAGTTTTATGAGAAACCAGTTGAAGGCTAAAGGTTAACCGGAGTCATTTAAATGACATGCATATTTCCTGGCTTTGTACAGCTCTGGAAAACCCCAATTGCATTTAGAAAAATGCAAAGTGTATTATAAAATTCAAAGGCCAGGGTATAGGTAGCAAAAAAAAGATAAATGCAAAAAGATAATGTGGATGTGCCAAGTTGAAAAACCAGGAAGTTGCATGTGGCTTTTCTACAAGAGAATTTGGCAGGAAAAGGAAAGAAAGTCTATCTCACCTTGAACCATGTATAAAAAATGGTGGCATCCCAGTCAGTCCAAAGGCTGGAGGGAAGATGGGATGAGAACTTTCAACTTTTAATTATTAGCAAATGACTGAAAAGTTGTGAGGACTGAGGGAGGCCAGCTCAGTCCCATCAACTTCTGAGCCTCCCTGGTCTGGCTGCCTCACGCTGGCCTGGACAGTCTCTGCTCCTAAGGCATTTTTATGACTCTGCCTGAAACAAAACAGGCCATTTCCAAGACTGGCACTGGTTCAGGACAACCACGAGAGATAGGAATGGCTAGGGTTTCAATGCTGCAGGGAGTTTCGAGTTCTGCAAGGGAATCTCCTGCCTAGCCCATGCAAGTGATTATAAACAAGGCCAAGCACAGAGTGGGTCCAGCTACCTTCTGAGCACACACACAGGTAGCTGTGTGTGGGGCGGCGGAGCGGCGGGGCTGCAGGGCTGGGGACCGTCCAGGAGGCCCAACCTATTACGCAGGCCCTTCCTCTCAGACAGGTGCCCAAGGCTCGAGAGGGCAAGTGATTTGTCTTCAAATCAGGTAGAGGCACACTGTATGCAAGGTTAACTTCCACAAACTCAATTACACACATTCAGGAAAGTGGAGAGGAGAGGGAGAGAAGCCTAACAGCTTAAATACCACAGGCCTCTCTGGCTGCCAGACCCATGAGTGAACCTTAGGGGCAGATGGGAATCTGCCTCCCTCATGGGCTTGGTTCTTCCTGCCTATCCCTTGAGCGCCCCTCAAAGTGCCCTGGTAAAGAAACCAGGATTTCATCTGATGTGGCCAACCTCTTCCTCTTAAAACCTGCTCAACGACCGGGTCTACTGCAGCCCTGCAGTTCAGACTGGCTGTGCCGGACCCGCTCCTCATTGAGAAATGTCACTCTCCCATGAGGGATGTGTGAGGCTGACTGGGACGGCAGGTGGTTTCCACCTGAGAAACTGACTTCGGAACTCAGAGAGATGTGACTGCTGTACCATGCCACCAAAGCCAGCCTCTCTGACGGCCTCTGGCTGACTAGCAGGTGGGCAAGGAGAGTTCCTAGAGGGAACTGGAATTCATGGAGAGCAGCAAAGTAGACACTGACTGCTGAGTTCCGGAACATTCCTCACTCTAACCCCATGGTTCTCAACACTGGCTATGCAATGGAATCCCCTAGGGAGCATTTGAAAATACAGATGCCAGGGCCCCACCCCGGAGCCAGTGACTCAGAACCTTCTGGAGTGGGGTCTGGGTACAGATTGTTTTCAAAGTGCTGCCGGGCCAGAAACCACAGGCCTTCCCACCACCCACCCTCACCCTTGGCCACAGTCCTGTCCTGGCCTGGCCTGGCCTAAGAGCAAATCAGATGCCCCTAGAGCGGCTCCCCTGCGGCAAACACATTTTCACTTCTATTTTCAGGGAGGTCAAAGTAAAAATGAAAATTTATGCTTTTACATGGCCCAAGCTCAGTATTCTGTACATTTCTCTACACACACACACACACACACAAATTTTTTTTTTGTGTAGAGATGGGGTTTCACCATGTTGGCCAGGCTAGTCTTAACTCCTAGCCTCAAATGAGCCGTCTGCCTTGGCCTCCCAAAGTTCTGGGATTACAGGCATGAGCCACTGCGCCTAGCCATATTCTGTACATTTTTTTTTTGAGATGGAGTCTCCCTCTGTCACCCAGGCTGGAGTGCAGTGGCTGGATCTCAGCTCACTGCAAGCTTTGCCTCCTGGGTTTATGCCATTCTCCTGCCTCAGCCTCCTGAGTAGCTGAGACTATAGGCGCCCACCACCTCGCCCGGCTAGTTTTTTGTATTTTTTAGTAGAGACGGGGTTTCACCAGGTTAGCCAGGATGATCTCGATCTCCTGACCTCGTGATCCACCCGTCTTGGCCTCCCAAAGTGCTGGGATTACAGGCTTGAAACCCACCCGTGCGGCCTCTGTACATTTCTTTTTCTTTTTTCTTTTTGTTTTTGAGATGGAGTCTGCGGCTCTGCTGTTGCCCAGGCTGGAGTGCAGTGGCCGGATCTCAGCTCGCAGCTCCGCGCGGGTTTCTGCAGCCATTCTCCTGCCCCTCAGCCTCCCGAGTAGCTGGGACTACGGCGCCCGCCACCTCGCCCTGCCAGCTGGTTTTACAGCCGATATTAGTAGAGACGGGGTTTCACCATGTTAGCCAGGATGGTCTCGATCTCCTGACCTCGTGATCCGCCTGTCTTGGCCTCCCAAAGTTCTGGGATTACAGGCGTGAGCCACCACGCCTAGCCATATTCTGTACATTTTTTTTTTTTTGAGATGGAGTCTCGCTCTGTTGCCCAGGCTGGAGTGCAGTGGCTGGATCTCAGCTCAATGCAAGCTCCGCCTCCCGGGTTTACGCCATTCTCCTGCCTCAGCCTCACAAGTAGCTGGGACTACAGGCGCCTGCCACCTCGCCCGGCTAGTTTTTTTGTATTTTTTAGTACAGACGGGGTTTCACCATGTTAGCCAGGATGGTCTCGATCTCTTGACCTCGTGATCTACCTGTCTCGGCCTCCCAAAGTGCTGGGATTACAGGTTTGAGCCACCATGCCCGGCCCTGTAATTTCTTAAAAGTTTGTAAGTATGAACAACATTTGACATTCATTTGAAAAATCTGTCCAGGCCGCCTGCAGCATCACGCATTGTGTTCGTCACCAGCAACAGAGAGACCCTCACACCCTCCACCAGAGTTCTTAAGTCTTAAATCAGGATTTTGCTCTTTTTGTTTTTGACAAGGTCTCATGTTATCCCCTAGGCTGAAGTGCTGTGGCTTGATCACAGCTCATTACAACCTCAATCTCCCTAGGTTTCAAGTGATCCTCCTGCCTCAGCCTCCCGAGCAGCTGAAACCACAGGCACATGCCACTATGCCTGGCTAATGATTTTTCTTTTCTTTCTTTTTTTTGAGACAGAGTCTTGCTCTGTCACCCAGGCTGGAGTGCAGCGGCATGATCTTGGCTCACTGTAACTTTCACCTCCCTGGTTCAAACAATTCCCCTGCCTCAGTCTCCTGAGTAACTGGGATTACAGGTGCATGCCACCATATCTGGCTAATTTTTTTTGTATTTTTAGTAGAGACAGGTTCACCATGTTGGCCAGATTGGTCTCAAACTCCTGACCTCAGGCAATCCGCTCGCCTCAGCCTCCCAAAGTCCTGGGATTAAAGGCATGAGCCACCATGCCTGGCCTTTTCATTTTTAGTAGAGAAAAAGTCTCTCCATGTTGCCCTGGCTGGTCTTGAACTCCTAGGCTCAAGTGATCCTCCCACCTCCCAAAGTCCCGGGATTACAGGCCTGAGCCACTGTGCCCGGCCCTGGTCTTTGTTTTTAAATAAAGAGAATCTAATGATCAGTCCTTGTGATTTCAGGTGCTTCTTAAGCCTCTACTTTAATGGGTGTTTAGGATTTAAGGTGACAACACTTTTCAGCGTTTCTGCCTAATCTGAATAAAACTCATCTCCCTCCTACAAGAGGGTAGGAGGAAGTGCTGCTCCATTCTTCTTGATTCCTGTTCTCCCCAGCAGGCCCTGGGGTGGGCTGGAGGGTGTGGATTGGCTGAGGGCAGGGTAGACCCGGTCAGCAGCTGAGCCAGGCTCTGGGGCAAGTGGCAGGCCAGCTTCCTGGGCTGGGAGAGGTGATGTATAGGAGAGATGGCCTTCTCCTGACTTACACCTTCCTTAAAGGTCGCACTGTCTGTCACTGGTTCAGAGATTTGTTTTGGGTGTTCTGTGGTTGATCAGATATCAGGGCCAGAAGGCAACCCTCCCCTCCTGAGGCCTGAATAGTCACCAGATCCTGTGTCAAATCTGGTGGCTGGGTTCACTGGGGAAGGTGGGCGTGTGATGCAGGGGAACCCAGCAGCTTCAGGGTGAGGAGCTGTGTGTAGGCGGAGCCCCAGACAGCTCACAGAGTGGGCTGGAGCGAGGGATGTCTTGAAACTCAACGTTAATCCTCAACCCCACTCCCCCCACGAATTCCTGTTTTCTGTGGCGGCTCTCACTGCCCTCCCTCCCCATCAGCCAGATGTCGTCAAGGAGGCTGGCTTTGGCAACCCTATGGGGCAGAGTGGGGGTTTTGGGGCACCATGAAGCCGGTGGCCCAAGGTGGAGATCTCTTGAGCCCCAAATGACTGGGCTAGCACAGTGAGGGGCAGATGGGGGGCACACACGGTACAGTGAGCTGACACCACGATGGGAAGCCAGGACCACTGAAGGGTCTGACATCTATTTAAAAGGATTCTACTGGCTGTTGGTGTGGAAAGGGCAGAGGAAGAAGCTGGCCCCCTAGTCCCAGTTTCTAAAGTCCCCACCAGCTGCAGGGGGAGCTAAAGGCAGGAAGACGGAGCTGGGTTCTCTATCTATGTGATGCTTAAGGTGGCAGAATTTGCTAAGAGCTTCGTCATAGGGATAAGAAGAAACAAGGATATTCCAAGGTTTGGCTGAATAACTAGAGTGATCATTTCTTGACAGAGGAGTAGTGGGGTTTGGATGAGAAACCCAAAGCCAGCTTCTTTGCCAGCCCTCGTCAACTGGGCTCTATCAAGATGCCAGGCACCGTGTGGAGCACTGATAGGCAGCGTCTCATCCTCCTGACATCTCATCCTCCCAAGCACCTCATCCTCCCCTTGGTCAAAAAACATGCCAAGGCGAGGCGCACGGGCTCACACCTGTAATCCCAGCACTTTGGGAGGATGAGGCAAGAGGATCGCTTGAGCCCAGGAGTTTGAGACCAGCCAGGGCAACATAGCAAGACTCCGTCTCTATAAAACATTTACAAATTGGCTGGACATGGTAGCACATGCCTGTGGTCCTAGCTACTCTAGAGGCTAAGGTGGGAGGAGCTTCTTGAGCCCCAGGCTTCAAGGTTGCAGGGAGTTATGATTGTGCCACGCACTCCAGCCAAAGCAACAGAGTGACACCATGTCTCAAAACACACACACACCCAAGGTCACAGTGCTGGGCCGGGACTCAACTGCCAGCAGGACCCCTGCCCCTCCCTGGAAGCCCTCTGGTGCAGCTGCACCCAGAAACTGTCCAGATCCCAAGGGCTGATGTGCCTCGGAAGTTGCTGCTTTTTAAGCAAATCTAAGTCACTAAGTCCCTTCCTAGATGAGAAATCAAAACCATGGTCCCATTTCCAAACGTGTGGGAAGGACTGGTATTTTGAAAAAATATTTCAATCGTAGAGTGCCTTCAGCAGAAACAATACAGATATTTTTTCTTGAGATAGGGTCTTGCTTGATTGCCCAGGCTGGAGTACAGTGGTGCAATGACAACTCACTGCTAATTTTAAAAAAAATTTTTGTAGAGACAGGGTCTCACTATGTTGCCCAGGCTGGTCTCCAACTCCTGGGCTCAAGCAATCCTCCCACCTCAGCCTCCCAAAGTGCTGGGATTATAGGCATGAGCCACTGTGCCTGGCTTAAAAACAATAATTTTAATAGGCAAAAAAAGCTCAAACAGTCTCTACTACTCAAATGCCTCATTTCTCTAATGCATAGAATTGAATCTAGAAATCCTGCTTTGTAGAGGAAAAAAGAATAATGTGTGTGTGTGTTTTTTTCAGAAGAACTGTCCCAGAGCCACTTCAATACATCACCAACAAAAGAGGGCACAGTCATTAGGTGACCTTGTGATCTCAGCAGAACATGTCTCTCTAATGTGGCTCAATTATGATTGTAAGTTTATAAAACAGGGAAAGATTACAGGAATATACATTAAACCACATCAATGAATGCTACTGAGAAAAAAAAAATAGGTCCAGCAGACAGGTACCAATCAAATAATCAATACACAGGAAACAGCTACATCACCCTCTCCTTTAAAAGAACCAAATAATGCTGCAATTGGATTTCCTTAAAAATTTTCCACTTGAACAAAACTGACAGCTCTATTATAATCACATTTCCAGTCAGTTTATAAGATACAAATTTCATTTCTCCGTATTTCTACTTCATTTCTGAAAAGTGGCCAGCAACATTATTCATCAAGTACACAGGGAAGAAGTTTAATTCATAGAGAGAGGGGAAACATTGTGATTTCCATGTTTTGCATTTCCTTAGAGAATTGGTGGTTTAACCGAAACTTGATTTTTTTCCCAGTCTGTCCCAAGTTCAGGGTGCCTGTTTCAAAGTGGGGTAAGGAAAAAGAAAAGAAAAAGAAAAAGAAAGAAAAGAGGAAACATTTTAGCCCTTAGAGAGAGGTTAAATAATTTGGGGTAGCTCAACTGTTGAAATCAAAACAATCTACATTTTTAGAAAATGCCAAGATGGGTTTAAGATACTTGGTATTTTTCATTAGAGGGGGAAAAAGTCTGCAGTGGGAACCTGATATTCAAATGTATGGTAATGACGAACAAACATTATTTTTCTAACTCGCCATCCAACTGCCTGAAATTACTCAAGATGAGAAATGCTACTTCTATGTTAATGAAAGTCCTTCAGTGTTTATGAATAATTACAGTGACTGCTAAAGCTTTCATCAGTTCAATCCAAGAAGCCTTTTTTGAGTGTCTACTATGTGCCAGGCCCTATGCCAGGCCCTAGGGATAGACAGTTGGTAAGTGCATGTCTGAAATGTGCACCAGGCACATGGAGTAGGAGGGAGGCTGGGAGGGCCATCCAGGCAGGGACGACAAGAGCAGGCAGGCTGTGTTCAGGAGCCTGTGAGCAGCGCTGGGCACCGCGTTGGCAGATGCAGCAAGACACACGGCAGAAGAAGAGTGTTGAGGGTAGCTTGGGCCGGTGCACTGAGGGGATCTGAGAGTTTACAAGCAGGGACACGATGGCGGGTTAGGCGCCTTTTACACACTGGGCATCAGGGTGGATGAAGCAGCGTGGGACAAGGCCATGGGCTGGGGTAGAATGGGGGAGATACTGGGCAGGGGAGAGGTGTGGAGAGGCCAGACCAGGGATGGGGCAGAGCTGTGGAACCCAGGGAGTTGATGACCCCCCTGATTGTGAGGTTGGACGAGGGTTGGGAGTGATTCCAAGTCAGGTTGGGTGATGGGCAGCTGCTCCATTAAATGTCTACCTGTGGAGCGACCCCATGAGGACTGCAGACTGTGCTTCCTTTAAAGACAAAACATGGGGCCCTGGGGGTGGGGGCAGAGAACAGGCCAAAGTGCCACAAAACCACACTCGCCTTGCAATACAACTCTTCAAACGCCATATACATACTTGCCTCTCGGGTTTCACGTTAACATTAGTTCACTTCAGAGTCAGCACTAAGCAAACCGCTCCTCCAGGGCCCCATGCCTGGATGCTTGAACTAAATTGCCCCCAAGGAGACATCTGGGTCTGATTCAAGTCCCCACCCCACCCTGTGGTTTCAGCTCTTCAATCAGACGGCACCCACTTTCCTGAAAGTCATCTTTCCAAGAACCTTATCATCTAGTTAACGAGGCTGTGTAACCTCCTCCGCTTTTCAATGTGTCCCCTGGACAGAAGCAGTCATGAGGCTGTGCTTTGTTAGGATTCCTACAAAGAACCCTCCAAAGAGAACAGACATATTCCAGTGCCCAATATGCAGCCAAGAGGATGAATTGTAATGACTGTTTCTATTACAAACACCTGGGTACACTTGGTGTAATGCTGAGTGTTTCTGATGGATTTTTCTCTTTTACTCTACAGAATAGTCCTGAGGTAGGCACTATGAGACCCACTTTACACATGAGGAAGAAACGCTCAGAGAGGTTAACTAATTTGTCCAAGGTCACATAGCAGGAATTAAAACCCAGGCTTTTCTAAATCTGGGGCTCCAGTTCCTAAACATTACACTCCCCATCTATTAAATGTTGGATTTTCAAGGACCAGATTATCTCTCTCTTGTCCCTTCCTTTTTATTTTGAAGATTTTCAAACTCTGATAAAAGTTTAAAGAATAGTATAACAGGCCAGGTGTGGTGGCTCATACCTGTAATCCCAGCACATTGGGAAGCCAAGGCAGGAGGATCACTTGAGGCCGGGAGTTCGAGACCACCCTGGGCAACATAGTGAGACTCTGTCTCACAGACACACACACACACACACAAATAGGCAGGCATGGTGGCACATGCCTGTAGTCCCAGATACTCAGGAGGCTGAGGTGGGAGGATCACTTGAGGCCAGGAGTTCGAGGCTGCAGTGAGCCAAGACTGTGCCACTGCACTCTAGCCTGGGTGACACAATGAGATCCTATCTCAAAAAGAAACAACAGTGTAATAGACAAACATGTACCCTTCACCTTGATTCATCACTTGTTGACAGTGGGCTGTATTTATCTGCTCTCATTATACCCGCACACACACACAGTTTTATCTTCTGAGTCAGTCCAACATTACAGGCATCAGACACTTTACCCCTACACACTTCAGCCCATACTTCCTAAGAACAAGAACATACTCCCACAGAACCACAATGGCATTATCACACTCAAGAAATGTAATATTAGCCAGGCCAGGGGTTTTGCCTGTAGTCCCAGCTACTCAGGAGGCTGAGGTAGGACTGCTTGAGCTCAGGAGTTCAAGAGCAGCCTGGGCGAAACCTCATCTAAAAAAAAAAAAAAAATCAGCCAGGTGTGGTGTTGCACATCTGTAGTCCCAGTTACTTGAGAGGCTGAGGTGGGAGGATCACTTGAGCCCAGGAGTTTCAGGTTGCAACACTGCACTCCAGCCTGTGTAACAGAGCAAGACCCCGTCTCTTAAAAAAAAAAAAAAAAAGAAAAAAGAAACGTAATATTGACCTCAATTATATCACTCAATCACAATCCATATGCAAATTTCTTCAGTTTGCAGAAAAATGTCCTTTAAGGCTACTTTTCCCCCTCAATCCAAGATCAATCCAGTCTGACAACTGTCATGTTTCTTTGTTTCAATTATCTAGAAACAGTACCCCTACCTTCCTCCCCCTCTTTTTTGGTCTTCCACAACATTTACATTCTTAAAAAACTCAGGTCAGCTGTCTTCTAGAATGTTCCGCATTCTGGATTTGTTTTTCATTGTCTTTCTCATTTATGCCACTTTCTCATTTTCACTAGGATGAGAGGCACATGACAATGCCTGGGCCATCAGCAAAATAAGCCAACATAGAGAATTTTCCAGAACTGACAGATAGGACCACAAAACTAGTACTGGTTTTGCAAGAGAAACAAATCAATGAGCTCACATTTTCACGGACTGACAGTCAAACCACATACTTGCTTGGGGAGCTGCATAATACTTTTGCTGGAAACTAATCTCCAGGCAATCCGATGAAAATAGCTAGGGACTTACACTCTGCTTAAAAGCTCTTGTCTGCAAAGAAGTTGGGGTGAAGCATGCAGAATGCTAGGAAGTGGGATCCTGCAGAATCTTTATGATATTCATATTCATATGCAAATAAAGAATACACAAAGAGGGCGATGTGGTCAGGATTTCAAACATGGAGCAAGAATTTGGGGTATGGTTTTCGCATGTGAGCTTTGATGGGCCTCGTGGTGTCCTCCAGTGTACTTGTTCTGGGGAACAAGTGGTTTGCAGGTTGGGGTTGGTGAGAAGGCACAGTCAGAGCAAAGACTCTGAGATGGGCACATGCCAGGTATGTTTGAAGAAGAGTAAGGAAGCAGAGACAGGGAGGTGATCAGGCTCAGGGGTAAAGGTCTCTGTTTTTTATTCAGACTGGGATGGGAGCCCACTTTGAACAAATGAATAATATGATCAGGCTTTTAGTTTAAAAGGAAGACAGTTCACGCTGCTGAGAATAAACTCTAGGGGACAAAGCAGAAGCTAGTGACTGGGCAAGAGACTACTGTAATAATTCAGATAAAAGATAATGGCACAGCTGGGTGCAATGGCTCATGAAAGTAATCCCTGCACCTTGGGAGGCCACGTTGAGAGGAATGCTTGAGCACAGGAGTTTGGGACCAGCCTGGGCAACATAGTGAGATTCCCATCTCTAGCTTTAAAAAAAAAAAAGGCCAGGCACGATGGCTCACACCTGTAATCTCAGCATTTTGAGAGGCCAAGGTGGGCAGATCATGAGGTCAGGAGATCGAGACCATCCTGGCTAACACGGTGAAATCCCGTCTCCAGTAAAAATACAAAAAATTAGCTGGGTGTGGTGGCATGCACCTGTACGCCCTGCTACTTGGGAGGCTGAGGCAGGAGAATGATGTGAACCTGGGAGGCGGAGCTTGTAGTGAGTGGAGATCGCACCACTGCACTCCAGCCTGGGCAACAAAGTGAGACTCTGTCTCAAAAAAAAAAAAAAAAAAAAAAAAAGGATGGTTGCAGTTCAAACAAGGTGCTGGGAGAAGCTGGGAGAGATGGTAAGATCTTGACAATACAGCTGTCCCTCCATATCCATGGGGACTGGTTCCAGAACCCCTCAGAGGATACCAGAATCCACAGATGCTCAAGTCCTTGATATAAAATGGTATGGCATTTGCACATAACCTATGCCCATCCTACCACATTCTTTAAACCATCTCTAGATTACTTATAATAACTCATACAATGAGATGGCTATGTAAATAGTTGTTATGCTGTACTGTTTTTAAAATTTGCTCATTTTGCATGGCTGTATTTTTTTGTTGTTGTTTTTTAAAAATATTTTCAGTCTAGGTATGGTGGCTCATGCCTGTAATCCTGGCACTTTGGGAGGCTGAGGCAGGAGGATCGCTTAAGCTCAGGAATTTAAGACCAGCCTGGTCTCAAACATAGTGAGACTCTGTCTCTATAAAATATTTTTTAAAAAATTAGCTGGGCATGGTGGCATGCACCTGTGATCTCAGTTACTCAGGAGGCTGAGGCAGTAGGATTGCTTGAGCCTGGGAGTTGGAGGCTGCAGTGAGCTATGATTGCACCACTGCACTCTAACCTGGATGACAGAGTGAGAACTTGTATCAAAAAAAAAAAAAGTAGTAATAACAAAAGGCCAGACACAGTGACTCATGCCTATAATCCCAGTATTTTGGGAGGCCAAGGTGGGTGGATTGCTTGAGACCAGGAGTTTGAGACCAGCCTGGGCAACATAGAGAAACCCTGTCTCTACAAAAAATACAAAAACATAGCCGGGTATGGTGGTGCCTGCCTGTAGTCCCAGTTACTTGGGAAGCTGAGGTGGGAGAATCACCGGAGCCTGGGAAGTTGGGACTGTAGTGAGCCATGATTGCACCACTGTACTCCATCCTGGGCAACACAGTGAAACCCTGTCTCAAAATAAACCAATGGCCAGGCACAATGGCTCAAGCCTGTAATCCCAGCACTTTGGGATACGAAGGCAGGCAGATTGCTTGAGGCCAGGAGTTTGAGACCAGCATGGCCAACATGGTGAAACCCTGTCTCTACTAAAAATAAAAAATATTTAAAAAATAGCCGGGCGTGGTGGCATGCACCTGTAATCCCAGCTACTTGGGAGGCTGAGGCATGAGAATTGCTTGAACCTGGGGGACGGAGGTTGCAGCAAGCCGAGATTGTGTCTCTGCACTCCAGCCCAGACGAAAGAGCGAAACTCCGTCTCAAAAAATAAATAAAATTTTAAAATTAAATAAAAATAGAAATGTTTTCAATCTGTGGTTGGTTGAGTCTTTGGATGCAGAACCTGAGAACACATAGCGCTGGCTGTATTTTGCAGTAGGAGCTGAATAGGTCTGCTGACCAAGTGGAAGCTGACTTTGAGAGAGAGAGGGGAGTCAGGGATGAGCCTGTGGTTTTTGCCACCGGCATGGAACTGCCACCAACTGAGTCTGGAAGCCTGCAGGGAGGCAGGTTTTTTGGGAAAGCTCACGCCTTGTGTTTGTGGTAACCAAGAAATGCTGAGCAGGTAGCTGAGTACACAGGTCCGGAGTTCAGCAGAGACTCTGGCAGCTGGGACAAGGGTTCATCCCCATGAAGAGGAGCAACTAGCTGCTGCCTGTGGGGATGCAGACGCCGTGTGGACAGACTGTCACCGTCTCATATTCAAGGTGATAGCTAGGTTTTTACGATAAAATATCCTGATTTTAAAATGTTAGCAACTAACATAAAATTTGCTTGCAAATGCTTTACTGGCCATGAAGCTACATCTGTGGGTCCACCTGCCTGAGGACGAGCCGTTCGCAACCTCTATATCCACCTTATTGTTCTGCCTTACAATAATCCTGCAAAGATGGGCATCACTGCTCTCATTTAATTAATGAAGGAACTAAAGCACAGAGAGGGGAATAGATTTGTCCAAGGCCACATGGCTAGGAAGAAGCATGGCTGAGATTCAGTCTGCATTTGTCTGGGACCCAAGGCTTCCTCCATACCCTCAGCCTGACTTTTAAACAGGCAAGTCCTGGCCTGGAAACAGCCAGAAGGAGAGCAAAGGGAAGGTCCACAGTGGCCTGCCTTGCCAGGAGGTGAATACAACCCAAATAGTTGGGTTGTTGTTAATAATTAGCTTCAAAGGTACCACAGTTTGGAGAACAAGCCAGATCCAACAGGATGGACCTTCGTGCAATAAAAGCCCCTGTATCTAGGCCACAGAGTGGACAGAGCAGCACTCAAGACAAGTCTCTGGAGCAAACCAGAGTGTGCAAGCCCGGTGTGGATGCCAGCTTGTGGACACCACTTCTGTAGTTCATGCCTCGCAGGTCTGGCCTCCCAATGGGGCTCCCTGCTGTAATGCTGCCCTGACCCATAAATCTCTTCCACGGAGGCCAGAGAGGGCCTTGTGAGTTACCAATCTGATCATATCAGCCAGGTAAGAACTTTTCTCACTGTTTTTAAAACAGAACCCTGAATGCTTGATACGCCCACAGGGCCTGCATGGCTTCCTACCCAGCCTTATCTTGCCGACCACCTTCACCCTCCCACTCCCCGATCCTGTGGCCCCACTGCCATCTCTCATCTTCCCCAAATCCCCATCGGCCCCAGGGCCTTCGCTTCTTCTGTGCCACTTCTCGGCACCCATACCCCCTTGCAGCCCTCAAATGGGCCCTTCCCTTAGAAGCCTCTCTGACCTCCAGCCAGGTTAACCCCGTCACCTGCTCTTAGAACAGGAAACACGGTGGCCATCGGACTTTGATCTGTGCTGCCATGATTGGGGTTTGCCTTCCCCATAAGACTGTGAGCTGGGAAAGACAAAGACACTGTCTTTTACTAGAGTCATTGGTCTGTACTTGCTTTTTAAAAAAAAAAAAAAACAACAACAACTCACCACCACAACAACAAAAAACCCACTCTCCACTAAAGCACAGTATGTGGGTACACAGTTGCCACTACTGTTTCCTGGAAAGACTGGCCCTCGTTCTGAAATGATGTGCTACCTACTCAATATTAACAATATTAAAGGTAATAATAATGTCTTTTATGAAATGATGGTTCATAAATGCTTTTTAAAAAAATGACTACTTGGTAAACAAACAAAACAAAAGTTGGCGATCTGTCCCCAAAAGCTTTGTTTTATTTTTGTTTTGATGATTTTCTGGGCTATGAAATCCTAAGGGCTGGGACCTACTGTTCCGTACTTATGAGTATTTTCCAGGCCCCCAGAGCCTGGGAAGTGTGACCAAGCCTGGGAGAGTGCTCAGATCCAGTGTACAGAGGTCTGCTTATTCACAGATGTTTCTCTGCAGGTTTTGGGACTTCCCTTACACACCACGTGATCTAACACCCTGTCGTGAGGATCTTTCAAGGAAGAGCCAGCTAGGTTATGCCAGGCAAGAGTAAAAATGACCCAAAACTGCACAATGATTACGTCAGAAGTCTCAGACAACAGAGTATCATGCAGGCTACTAAACACAAGAGTTCTGAATCTACGAAGTAGCGAGGAGGCTTCCGGCCTGCCCCCCATCCCCTGGACATCCCGGCCGAGCTCCTTCACAGCACTTCTCACCTGGCCGCCCCACCAACCTCAGCACCTTCTGCTTGGAACCAGCTCCTCCTCCAGGATCAGCCCTGCTGATGACAGAATCATCATCCTCCCAGCCCGTGCCACCTGGACTGCCCCAAGCTCAGAACCTCAGAGTTAACCGAGCTCTCCAGCATCACCACTGCGAACTGTCACAAAATGCTGTACCCAGACTGTCCCGTCCCTCTTTGCCCATTAGCACTGACCCTGGCCCCTGCCACAGCCTCCTAAATGGCCTCTCTGCAATTCTGTCAGGCACTGTTCTAGGCACAGCACAGATAATACTCATCTACTCCTCCCAGCAAGTCCTATTTCACAGCTGTGGAAACTGAAGCGCCAGGAGACTCAGTTCCCTTAAGGTAATATAGCTGGCAAGCAGAAAGCAGCAAAGCTGGGACTTCCATCCAGGCACAGTCTGGCCCCTGAGTCCATGCTCCTCACCACCCTGCTGCATGGCCTTTCTAGCCCCCGGTGCAACTGGAAGGCCCCTGCTGGGACCATCCGATCTGGCAGTGCCAGCTGTAGAAGTGTCCGTTTAAGACAGATGTCCCTGTGAGAAAGCCCTGGAGTTGAGATCTGGCTCTTCCCAGCCACTGACCCGCTCTTGCTACTTGTGTGCCGGCCACCCCAGTTTCAGTGAGGACCCTGGAACATGGCATGCTCTCTCTCACCTCAGCCTCACCTCTGCCATCCTTAAAAGGCAGTCCTCATTTCCGTGCTTTCTCGTAGAAGCTTCTGATCCCTCCTGGCACAGCACCTCTTCAGAGAGGCCTTTCCTAACCAGCCCGTGAGGATTTTCTTCCTGGTTACTCTCTAGCACGGACCCTGCTTGTCACCTCTACAGAGCCATCCCAATCAGTCTGTGATCATGCATTTACTTAACTTACCTGTTAGTGGTCGCTCCCTCCATCCTCCCCTCCCCCAACTGGAAACACCTCAAGAACAGAAGCGAAGTCTGGCTTTAGATCACTCTCACATCTCAGCTCCTAGCACTGTGCCTGGCATACAGCAGGTGCTCAATAAATAGCTGAATGCATGAGTGGGTCTTCATTGAATGGACTTCACAAACGGATTTTAGAAATCAGAATACAAGTTAGATACAAGCACCACATGCTATGGCTGCAACTATGTGAATGTCAGGTGCCCACATGAATAGGCTGAAAGGAAACTGGACACTGAACACGCCTGGTTGCCAGGTGTCTCTTTGGGGTGTATGGATAATGGACAGATTTCTCCCCGACTATGGTTGCTCATGATATTTGGAAACAGGCAAGAATCTTTTAAGGAGGCCCTGAGGTCAATCCCAAGGAATCTGTGGTTTCTCCTCAAAGCTTGCTTGTCCTTGGTCAGGAGGCACACTGGAGTAAGCGAGTGAGTCTCACAGCCTAGAAGGGATACAGCTCCCTTCCTCCAGCCAAAGCAGCCAGAGCCATCTTTCTTAACTCTCAAAACAGTGCCATCATCCGAGCGATGACCTGAATGTCTCAGGATACTGTTCTCACAGTGTTGCTTAAGCAGAAAATGCCAGCCCCGTGGAGCCCAGCAGGATGAGTTTCAGCTTGTGTGTTTAGCAGCTGCAGCAGCAAAGTAGCCAGCTCCCACTCACTGAGTACCTACTAAGTGCCAAGCATAGCGCTGTGAGCTTTACACATTATCTCATTTGAGCTCTGTGGAAAGTCTTTTAGAACCATGTTTTCGTTTTGATTTTATTTTTTTGAAAAAGGGTTCTCACCCTATCGCCCAGGCTGGAGTGCAGTGACACGATCAGGGTTCACTGCAGCCTCGACCTCCCAGGTTCAAGAGATCCTCCCACCTCAGCCCCTCAAGTATCTGGAACTACAGGTATCTGCCACCACGACTGGCTAATTTTTTTTTTGGATTTTAGTAGAGACAAAGTCTCGCTATGTTGCTCTGGCTGGTCTTGAACTCCTGAGCTCAAGTGATCTTCCCACCTCGGCCTCCCAAAGTGTTGAGATTACAGGTGTGAGTCACCACATTCAGCCCTAGAACCATTTCAAAGGTAAGGCTACTGAGCCTCAGAGGCATGAAGACTCTGGGGAAGATTACAAAGCTGATTACTCCAATAATGCCAGCGGCTGCAAAATCAAATGTCAACAAGACAGGGCGGCAGCACACGGGTGAGCACAGGCCCTGTCTATAGGCCCCTGCACCCTGGCCTCCAGCCCAAAGCAGCAGCTGGGGCTGGGGAAGCACTCGGTTTGCAAATGGTGGCAACCAATTCTATTAAAAGGAACAATACAAAGTACTTCTCTGTTAGAGAGAGGTATTTCTAGATGTAATAATATGAAGTCTTCCATTTGCTTTAACACACTGTGTGGGTGGATGGTATATTTTAAATAGACAGATGGAAGGGCAGATACAACAAAACTTAGCTAAGTGGTAAAAGCTGTTGAAGCTGAGGGCTGGGTGTATGGAGATTCATGATGCTATTTTCTCTAGAAATCGACTCTTTTTTCTAGTTCCTCCCCTCTTCCCTTCCCTCCCTTCCCCTTTCTTCCTCCAATCTCTCCCCTCCCTTCAACTTCCTTCCACTTCCCTCCCTCCCTTCCTCCCTCTCTCTCTTCCTTCCCACCCCAGTCCCCCATCACTCCAGCAGATGTGGCACATGTGGCTGCCAGTTCCTGACCTCTGCCCTCTGCCACTTTCCTCTCTAGTGAAAAACAAAACGGACTTCACTTGAAGTGTGACCAGTTTGCCTCTTTCCTGAGTGGTGGCCACTTCTTTGATGGTCCCCATGAGCAGCCACCTTTTATGCCAGAGCTCGGCTGTCACACCCAGCCGAGAGACCTGCTGCTGGTCAGCAAGCACTTGTGGTGGCTTCTGGGGAATATCCTTCATGCTGTCATTTCTCACTGAAGTGTGACAAGGGCAGTGAATATGCTTTATGCCACTTCTTCCTGCTGTGTGGAGACAGCACTCCTTTAAGCCTACCAGACCACATTGAGTCAGGTAAACAGTGAGCAGTCCCTAACATTTCTCCCTGAGTCAGCTTTCTCAAGTTCATCAGGGAGACAAAAACATGCCCAGCTTCCAGCCATGCAGCAAGCAAGAATGGCTTCACCTGTCCTTCACCTGCATTTTGTATACACAGAAGGCATTTGGTCAGATTGCAGAGTAGGGTGATTTTCCCCCTCAAAGGAAGGTGAGGAGAAGCTCCAGCATTTACAATCCCTCCCTCAAAACAAAACAAAACAAAAAAACAAAAACAAACAAACCAACAACACAGGCATATCTTATTCTAGCACCATGTGCTTCCATAATCCCTAGTATTTTCTGAATGTCACCCCTCTTAGCAAAAGACATAATTTGCAATCAGGCTGGGCAAAGACAAACAGCCATTACTTTCTTAATGGCCAACTACCCAAAAAGGCTCAGTTAAGTGATCTCAACTAGCAATCTAATCAATTAAAATTGGTAAGTGAAAAACTTTTAACCTTTACTCCAGCAGGCCATTCCTAGGGGGAGGAGGGAAGGAATGTGAATTCCCAGCATAAAATTTAATTCCATTTCACGGGTGCAAACATTTTTGCTGCCCTGATGAAGTGCCCCCTCCCCACCCCCACACCTCACCCAAAGCAAGCTCTTTCTCTCCTTGAATCAAATCAGAGAAAGACTGGTTATGATTCTTTGCAATCAACTTGATCAATTTAAATCCTTAGAGAAATCCCTGTGGTCATTTCTCAAGGGCGAAAGGGCCAAAGGAGATGGGCATCGGGCAGAGAGGCGTCACAGCTGCTTTATTCTTCCAAGAAAGGGAAAGATAAAACGTAAACAAGAAGGCCAGAAAAAGACATTAGACAACCAGGTAACACACAATACGCATTCACTGAGAACCTCTACGTGTCAGGCAGCATGCTATGCTCCTCACACGCATGACCTCCTGCAATACTGACTATAGTTTGCTGAGTACAGTTACATGGTAGGCACTATGCTTGGTCATGTGATATTTCGTATTCTATTTCATTCAATCCTGAAAACAATTCTGTACTTTAAGAAAGACCGTCTCATTTTACAGGAGAGGAAATGGAGGCTGTGGGGGTCTAGTCATTTGTTGAAGGGAATACAAAGCAGGGTCTAGATCACAACTCTATAGTTTTGTCAAAACTCATTGAATTATACACTAACAATTGGGGAATTTTTTTGTATGTAAATTATACCTTAATAAAGCTGATTTAAAACAGCAACAACAATGCTACAGAGAGTGGCCCTGTGCTGTTTCTGCCCACCCAGCCACCATCCCTTCTTTGGTGATTTTCCTTTGAGGGCCGCCTCTTCCCTCTCTCAGGTGATGGGGTTCAAAAATAACTGGCCCTCCCTCCCAGGTCCAGGGCTGGGCATGCAACCCCAGCTTAGACAATCAGTGAGTCACATTCCTCTGACCACTGGCTGGTTCAGGGATGGTCACGTGGCCCAAGCTAGGTTAGTAACAGCTCTACCCAGACTTTTAGAGAATTAAAGGGAAAGAGAAGCTCTCTTTCCATCAGATTGGCTGAACAAATCTTGGGGCTGCTGATGGCCATCTTGCCACTACCTGGGAGAGCCCTCCTGAGGATGAACAGAGGAAAGCAGAGTTGAGAGATGGACGAGGGCAGCTTCCTGAGGACACTGTCTGAGCACCTGGATCCAGCCATGCCTGAAGGTAGCTTACTCCTGGACTTCCCAGTGACATCAGTCAATTTCCCTCTCTTTTCCTGAAGCCAGCTTAAGTTGGATTTTCTGTCTCTCATAACCAAAGACTCCCAATATACCACAATGCCCTTAAGAAACAGAAAACCATGCTGCTCATTAGAGTGCCTGTGCCCTGTAGCAAATGGAGGAAAGAGAAAGCTATACAAATACGAGAGGGGTTCCAGGAACATGGTCAGGCTTTATGCCCATTGTCTCCTTGAAAGCTCAGCCTCATGCTGCAGATGAGAACAATGAGGCACTACACAGCAGAACAAGTAGCTCAAGGTTACGGGCTGAGCACATGGTTCTCCAGCCTCCAAAACCTTCATCCTTACCTAAACACAGGTGATTTGCTTTTTACAAGTTTCTTTCTTTAGCAGCAGAACACTTTTATCATTGGAATCATACAGAAAATGCTTAATATATAAAACCAACCAAACTGATGCCACTATGTTTATAGGGAGGGCAGGAACCCTGGAGTTTGTTCACCCTTGCTTGAGCCCCCAGTTGCTCTGCAGATACTTTTTAGAGAACCAGCTGGTTGTGAAAGCAGAACCCTCAAACTGACCTCAGAGAACCCAGGGGCCTTTTCTTCAAAACCTGCATGGGACATGCACACCGCTGGCTCAAGGTCACAGCTCACCGTACAGAATGCAGGTTGCACACTGACCCTCCCAGTGGCATGTGAATCAGCAGAGTGGTGTCCCGTGGCCCATGTACCCCAGTCCCCTGCTGTGACTCAGAGCAGCCAACTCACTCAGATCCAGGACATCATCAGTCTTGATCAGGTCCTCCTCCCGGGTCAGCGGCAACTGTGTCTCCGGCTCCCCTCGCAATTGCAGTGACAGAGAACGCAGCATGAAGAATACCCGGATGGCCTGGACCAACAGTTCAGAGAGCAGAGAAGAGTGAGACTGCAGAGTCATTTTAGCGAGATGCCCCACATCAAGAAATGACACAACGACTCTCTCTTAAAAAAAAAAAAAGAAAGAAGCATGATAAAGCCCACCTCTTTGGGTGTTGTGATCCTGGTACTTCCTTTTATAACAAAACAAACAAAAAAAAATTCAAAGGCGGAGTAACCTGTTTTCAGTTATCCACAGGTTCAGGTTTGGGTTACTTTACCTGAACTGAGCACCTGTCATCTGCCAGGACCTTGTCCCCAAGTATCAGGTGACCTTCATAATAGCCCTGCCCAGCAGTCAGCCCCATTTCACACACCAGGCAACTGAGACCTAAGAAGGTGAAGCGACCTGCCCCAGGCCATGCTTCCAGCAAGGGCTAGACCCTAAGTCTGTCCCAACCAAACCAGCATGGGCTCTGGAAAACCCAATCACTCCAAAAGCATTTCAAGGTTCTACCTACTGAATATGGGGGTGGGGCAGACAGAAGAGGGTGAAATGAAATGCCTGTGGGCTGCAGGGCCTGAGACCGGAGGAAAATCCTACCCCCGGGTGAGTCTCTTCAACTTCGGGTCCCTTAGTCTTACAACAGTGAGTGTGCTGCAGTGACCTCGGTTCCGTGAATACCCCTCAGGCTTTCCCAGCCAGCAGAACAGGGGCAGAGACGATCCACCAGCACAGGGATTCCTGGCCCACGGAAGTGGTGTCTGGTCAGAATTGTGTGGCCATCAGGTACTTTCAAAGAGCAGAAACAAAGCAGAGTCCCAGCAGCCGGAGGAGTGTGTGCAGAAAGCAGCCTCCAGCCCCAAAACAGGCTTGCCCACCAACCAGAGCCAGGAAGCAGAGGGGCAGCCCACAGAAGAGGCCGCCTGCAGGCCTCTCCCCGTGATGCACAGCTGCTGGGCCTGACTGAGGCTGCAGTGCCCGATGGGGACAGTTCCAGAGTCAGACACACGAGGTCTACATCGGATTCCCAGCTGCACTAGGTTGGGCAAGTCCAGTCCCCTGACTTCTGTGAGCTTCCTGTTCCTCATCTGTAAAATGGGCATGATAGCTCGGAGGCCTGCTAGGAGGTTCTGAGATAACGCAGGAGGGAAACCAGCCAGCACAGTAGGGTGGCGGGGACAAACCGCTGTCACCACTACGGAGCTGCAAAGGTGAATCCCAGTGCGCCTTTGGGTCTTCTTGTTCATGGCTCGGAGGGCTGCAGTGTGGACCTAGGTGAGGGGAGGTGGCCTCTATACAGCAGTGTGCCTCCCAAAACTGGAAAGGGGCCAAATTACTGTCTGAAAAGAGGTGCACTCACACTGCCTCCTCATACCCCAGGCAACGAGGAGCTAGTCAGCCTGCCTGCTTACACCCAGTGCTGCCTTGGGCCCTAACCAGTGGGAGACCTTGGAACAATTTCCTAATGTTGAAACTGGAAGAGCAATCCTATCTCCTGGCCCTATGCTAAGGCAGCGCAGTCCTCTGTAAACTATAAACCACTGGAGAAAGATCAGCTCTTATGTTACAATGATGATGGTGGTGGTGGTAGCATTCGTATCTGACTGTTAACAGTTTTTAAAACTACAGTCTTCGTAAAGACATCTGTAACAATCAGAAGAAAAAAAGTGTAGTTCCATTAAAAAAATTCAAAAGAACTTCTATTAAGCAACTATGGGGTGGCAAGAACTATGGGCACCTTATTGTAACTTGAAGAGTTTATGGAGGAAGAAACAGAGCTGAGAGGGGCAGAGTTATTTCAGCTCACATATCTGCTAAGTGGCTGAGCTGGGTGTGAACTCAGGAAGGTATGACATGTGTCACTTAACCAAGTGCACCAGGAAACTTAAACATCCATGGCAGCCCAAGTACAGAAAGCCCAAGACGTGGGTGGTCACTTGAAATATTTGGCAGCTTGAGCTCTCAGATAAGGAGTCATGACCACGGAGTCATGACCACGAGGATGAGGAAAGGAAAAGGCCCATGATAGCCAGGTCCAAGTCAAGGAGACGCTCATTTCTGTGCCCAAACCCCCGCTTCTCTCAGGGTTCTGAAGGCAAATAACTCACGCAGGACCAGAGCGGGTTGGCTGAGAAAACAGAAACATGTGGCTTTCTGCAGCCCATCACTCTGAAAAACTGTAACCTTCCCATAAATACTTTAAAAGTTCAGAATTTGGCTCCCAATATAGGCCAATATCTGCTTTTGCCCTGCAAACAACACATGGATAACAATCGTCATCATAAACATAAAATAGAATATAAAACACACACAGTCGGCTCTCTGTATCCACGGGTTCCATATCTGTGGATTCAACCAACTGTAGATCAAAAATACTAAAAAAAAAAAAAAAAAGTTGCATCTGTACTCAACTTGTACAGATTTTTTTCCTTATTATTCCCTAATCAATACAGTATAACAAACTATTTACATAGCATTTACATTGTACTCTGTATTACAAGTAATCTAGAGACGATTTAAAGTCAACAGGAGAATGTGTATAGGTTATATGCAAACACTATGCTGTTTATATAAGGGACTTGAGCATCTGTGGATTTTGGTATCCTTGAGGGAGTCCTAGAACCAATTCCCCATGGATACCGAGGGACGACTGTACAATAAAATCCCTCCATGTTTTTCCTGGTTCCTGCCCCAACTCCTGAGAGAAGGAAGGACACATGAGAAGCCATGCCCATGAACGTGAGGAGGGGCGATTCCCACAGGGCAGGGAGCTCCACTCGAGGCAAAACCTGGGCTCCCGTTGGGGCAGGGCGGTTATAAGGGCCTGGTAGGCACACTGGGCAGCCCCATAACTCTGTGAATTCACAAAAGAAAGCTAAACTATGAGCATAAGAGCCATAAAATTCACCCCACCACCCCCAAAACAATAACCACTCTCTGATTCCCCATGGCCTGCCGGGTACTACGCCAGCTGTACAGTGTCGTCTCATTTAAGCCTTTTAATGACCCTGTGTGGTTCCTATTTTACAGATGGGGAAACCAAAGCCGAGCAATGACAGGCAGCCTGCCCCAGGTCACTCAGTGAATAACTGGATTCCAAGCTCTGTGTTCCTGCAACCACACTCCTTGACCTCCAAAAGATTTAAGGCTTGGGACCCGGGGTTTTATTGAGTGCTTTTCTTCGCTAAATAAAGATGCAAATTTAAAACTATTATTAAAAAGGAAAAAGAAATTATTATTCTTTCAGATTCTTCCATAGAATATCAGGAAGGACGGACCCAGGAAGAACAGGCTAGACTGTGAAAAGGATGACAGCTGACCAAGATAAAATAGAAAGAGATGTCTCCAGTTTCTTTGCTTCAGTGAGTCTGGAAGCAAACTCTGACAGACTCACAGTCTCCGGGGAATCAGTCCAATGAGCAGGGGAAGGTGGGTGGCTCTGTAGTTGGACTCACTGTGGCTCAGGCTGGGGCTTGGTAATCACATGAATTGCCCAAGCCCAGGCTTATGCTCTGGAAATGGGCACCCACCATGCAGGTACAACGGGATGGCACTGGTGATGTGCTGAGCCCAGGAGCTGGCCTGGAACAAAGGCTTGGTTTTCACCCTCCTGCCTCCTTGCTGCATGTGCAAGCTGCCTAGTTTAGGCGACAGTCACTCAGGTTAGAAGCCCACTGAGGCCATGTAGCTGTGAAAGTCAGTCATTCTTAAAAGAGTGCCAAAGCAGTTTAATGTGGGCACAACCCATCGGGAAAGCAATTTGGCAATATGCAGATAGTCATGAAAAAAACACGTTCATACCCTTTGAACCAGAAATTCCACTTCTGGGAACTTATCCTAAAGAAATAATTCAAGAGAAAGAAAAACACTGTATTCATGAAGCTGCTCATTATAGTTTAGTTGAAAGAAGCAACCAAAATGTCTACTTGCAAGAAAATGCCAGATAAACCTTTATGAGGCCATAAGAAATCAGACTTATTTCAACTATGGCAACATGAAAACTTCTTGTGCTACGACGAAAAGAAAAAAAAGAAGGGATGAAAGCAAGACCATGGTACACTCTCTTTACAGACAAAGATAGGAGGAGCACAAAAGATGTCCAAGTACTGTTTGTTTAGGGTGATGAAATCATGGGAAATTCTTTTCCCTTTACTTTTGAAATTGTAGGAGATGCTATTGTATTTTCTTTAATGTGTAATACACATCGAAAAAGTAAAGCAAAATATTCTATTTCCTCAAGGCCAATAGTGATAAACACAAAAACTGCTTGTGGTTTTACAAAGGAACAGGGAAACAATCTGGGGACAAATAAAACCTCGTGCAAATACGGGTGTTTCATAGCTGCTTCCAAGATGACTATATACAGATGGCTAGTGGCTTAAACTTGGATTTTGATATTCACCAAAATATCCTGTTCCTGACTCTCTTTTCTCTGGCATTAAGCTTCGGTAGATTTAGATCATGAAAGACCCTATTTCTTTCCCACCTTACATACCAGACTGCTCCATTTCTGTTCAGACAATGCTTCCTGAGCGCTTAATGTCTGCCAGGCCCTGGGCTTGTCACTTCGCAGCCACGCTCTTCTCTGGGCAACAGCTGAGAGGCAAGACCCATGAGGGACCTGAGGCTCCAGGAGGGTGAGTGACTCACTCAAGGTCATGCAGCTGGAGTTGGGATTTGACCCATGGTTGGTCTGACACCACAGTTTTCCTTCTTCACCGCTTCTCTCAGTTCCCCCTACACATGGGGTGGGTCCAGCCTAAGCCTGAAGTTCTACTTGAATGTTCTCACTGGACCCCAACAGCTCCAGTGACCTTCATTTCAACATGAATTTCCCTTCTCAGCTGGCATGGCTCAGTGGCACCCTTGCTGTTTTGGTCTTATTTTATATTATTTGTTCACCATCTAGTCTTGCATCTTACTCAGAGCCTGATACCTAGAATATGTTCAACAATTATGTTGAAAGAAAGAAGAAGTTATGTGGTTTTTAAAATGCAAGAGGGGGCTGGGCATGGTGGCTCATGCCTGTAATCCCAGCACTATGGGAGGCCAAGTCGGGTGGATCACCTGAGTTCAGGAGTTTGGGACCACCCTGGCCAAAAGACTGAGGACACTCAGTCTCTATTAAAAATACAAAAAAATTTTAAAAATCAGCTGGGCATGGTGGCTCATGCTACTCTAGAGGCGGAGGCAGGAGAATCACTTGAACCTGGGAGGTGCAGGTTGCAGTGAGTCGAGATCATGCCACTGCACTCTAGCATGGGTGACAGAGTGAGATGCATCTCAAAAAAAAAAAAGCAAGAGGGAAAACGGCGTTATGGTGAGATGCCTCCCAACAGCCTGCAAAGCGCTGCCACCATCCTCTCCTGTCGCTGCCCCTGCCTCTACCTCACTTACTAGGCTCCTTGAACATGCCACACTTGGTGGCATCTCAGGGACCGGACGTGTGCTGTTCCCTGTTTGGAAAGTGCCTCCTTTATCACTTTAACCTTCCTGGCTCCTCCTCATCCCCCAGGTTTCAGCTCAGATCACCTCTGCAGAGCAGCTCTTCGGATCACTCTATCTGCAGGAGGACCGCTCCTCAGCCCCTGGGTACGGCATGCTATTTCTTTCCTCCAGAGCTCTGACTGTGGGTGGGTACCAAACCTGCTATTCTCTTACTTGCTAATAAATTTTACCTCTCTAGGTAAAAAGAGCGGTCCAGAAGGCAGGGGCGTGTGCTCGCTCATTTCTTCACTCCCCAGGCTAACACAGTATTTGGCACATAGCAAGAATCTAGCAGCTCTTTGATGAATCTATGAATATTTAGGAGTGATTTGCCAGTAAGAATTGTTTGAACTTCCTTGACAAATCCTTAAGGAAAATAAAGGGTGGAGTTTCTGAAAAGGATCAGCCTCCTTTAAAAAGTCTACTTGGTGGAAAAAAAAAAAAGAAAGAAAACCTTTGAATCCAAAGGGGTAGCTTGGAATGTTCTTTGGATACAAGCAAAAAACTTGAAACGAACCACATAAGCCCTCAATTGCTTGCTAAACCATGTAACTTCCTTTAGCTCAAATTCAAAGCACATTGGTGTGTTCTGATTTCTGAAGTAGGCTTGAGGAGCTAAGCTTCTGGATGATTCCAGATGGCTCCCTTGCAACAGGAACCGTAGTGAGACGAGTGGCCAAAGCTACCCTTCAGAAAGAAATTCTTAAAGTCACAAAGGAAGCTTTTCTAAAGTGGATGCCTTGGCTTTGAGGTAGCCTGGCCTCTTTTATATCATTCTGCTACCCAGGGACCCTGGGAGGACTTAAGAGTTGTTTCTGGAAACTGGTCAGACAGGCAAAGAGCCTCTAGGGAAGCTGAGATATTCCAGGTCTCTGTGCTTCAGCTAGCCACTTGGGCTGTGCATCCTGTCCAGGACAAGGGAGGTGGGCAGCACAGCCCTGGGAACCTGCAACTATGTGACATGTGAGGGGCAAAAAGACTATCATCAAGAACTGCCATTGGCTTGCTGCTGAGTCCTCACAATAACTCTGGAAAGGCAGGCACATTTTACCTGACACATGAAGAGACAGTAGCTCAGAGTAGACAGGAAGCAACCTCCCTTCCACCACATGCCTGACAAACTCGCCCCTGCATTTCTCCCATCTCTCGCTTGTGTATCAGGACCATCTGCCCCAGCCCAGCAGGGCATAAGGTCATGAAACAGTGTTAAGAGGTGACAGCCAAGGCTCTCAAGGGGCTCCAAGGCCCCCGTCATCTGGCTCCTGCCAGCACCCCCAGCCTCATCACATCCCACTGTGGGCTCCAGCTGCAATCACTGCCGTGGAAGTGCCAGAATGTGTCACCTGTCTCTGGGCCTGTGCCTCCCTATCTGGTGCCTGTCCCACTTCCTGCTCCAGGTGAGATTAGTGACCTGATCTAATGCTGCTTGAATAACGGCCTGAGCCACATGGTCTGCCACTGTCTCTTCCCACTTTGCCCTCCAGGCTCTCATTCCTTCAGGACTGGGGCTGTTTTTGATGTCCCAGTGTCCTGAGCAGAGCTAGCAGATCTGAAGAAGGCAGTGTGGGAAGCAGCAGGTCAGAATGCCTAAGAGTCTAGGTTCTGGGGGCCACATTGCCTGGGCTGACTTGTGGCTCAGCTACTCACTAGCTGGGTGACCTTGAGCAAATCACTGGACCTCTCCATGCATCAATTCCTTCCTCCGTGGGCAGGACGTGGTGGTTCATGCCTGTAATCCCAGCACTCTGAGAGGCCGAGATGGGTGGATCGCTTGAGTTCAGGAGTTCAAGACCAGCCTTGGCAACATGGCAAAACCCCACCTCTACAAAAAACACAAAAATTAGGTGAGTGTGGCGGCACACACCTGTAATCCCAACGACCCAGGAGGCTGAGGTAGGAGGACCTCTTGAACCCAGGGGGCAGAGTGTGCTGCAGTGAGCCAAGATGGCACCACTGCACTCCAACCTGGGTGACAGAGCAGGACCCTGTCTCAAAAAAAAAAAAAAAAAAAAAAAAAAAATTCTTCCTCTGTAAAATGGGGATAATAATACTGCCAATCTCCTAGGATGGTTATAGAATTTAATGAGGAAATTCACCTAAAGAACGGATTTGAATTGATCTACTTCATAACAGAGGCTATATGTTCACAGAAGTAGTAAGAAAAATCCTGATGAACTGTGAACCAAAAGAAGGTAAAGTATGGGTCGGGTGTGGTGGTACATGTCTGTAATTCCAGCACTTTGGGAGGCCAAGGCAGGAGGATGGCTTGAAGCCAGGAGTTCAAGACTAGCTTGGGTAACTTAGCAAGACTTCATCTCTATAAAACATTTGAAAATTAGCTAGGTGTGGTAGCTTATGCATGTAGTTCCAGCTACTGACGCTGAGGTGGGAGGATGGCTGGAGACCAGGAGTTCTAGGCTGCAGTGAGCTATGATAGCATCACTGCACTCTAGGCTGGATCACAGCTCACTGCAGCCTCAAAAAAAAAAAAAAAAAAAAAAAGAAAGAAAAAGAAAAAAAGAAAGGCAAAGTGGAATCCAGAGCAGCAGCAGTGCTCAGCGTTCACTCCTCTGGACAGGAGGGATCTCCCAGGCGGGGCCTTCTTGGCACAGGATGCTGTAGCCCCGGCTGGGGGTGAGCATGTCAGCATCACGAAGCAACACATACACATCTGTCAGAACCGGTCCTCCAGTGAAAGCTGACGCCAGGACGTCCAGTGCAAACGCTGCCACCCACAAACAGAATCGTGCGCCTGGCTGGGAGCACATGGAAGGAAGACGTCAGCGGCCCGGACGGGTGGGTCCTGCGGTGAGGTTTGTGGGTTTGGTCAGACAGTTGGAAATGTGGATTGACTCAAGACACATGGGTCCCACTTCCTCTGCACCCCCAGGCCTCCGAGGTAGAATCACCAGCTGCGGGGAGGAAGGTTCAGACTCCTCGTGTCTGAGGTGCAAATGACAGGTCATTCCTGCTTTGCAAAATCCAAAAGTGAAACACCTCTGTCACACACGAATAAACTCAGACGATACAGGCTGACAGGGGGAGCTGCGTGCAACGAATTCCTCTAAACTATCCACAAATATTCATGTCTCCAGGGAATGATTTTCTAGGGAAAAGGTGATGGTGCTTTCTAAGAAAGAAACTCTGATCTTACCCGGGAGATAAAATACCATGAACACCCTTGTGGAGACTGCTTCCTAGAGCGCCTGCTTCGGAAAAAAAGGGCTGATAACGGAAGCACACGCTGCAGCTGGTTCTGAGAACTAATCTTTTCACGCATATCTCTCCTGCAGGCTGGCGAGATTCACATTCCATTTGACTGTGGCCCAAGAGCAGGTAGATGCCTTAACATCGCACTGTCTCTGAGGGTCCTGAGACCGCTGAGCTAAGATTTCACACCAACCTCACCCTCCACGGTTCACAGAAACCTGGCCCCACTGGCTTCCACTCCTGAGCTCAGGGCTTGAGTCTGTCTGCACTGGTGAAGGCTACCTCTCTGCAGCCAACATTGGGTGCCAGATCCAACGGAACGCCAAACCCCACTTTCCAAAGGGCAACATGCTTTGGAAAGTCATGCCTGGGGGCAAGTGTGAACTCTCTATCTGCGTCTAAGCTGTGGTGAGGGCAAGCTCTTGACTTTGGCAAAGAAGCCCTTTCCTCCCTGGTCTGGGAGTGGTTCTGGAGAACAGTGGCCCAGGAAATGACAGGTCCTGTGCTCACTCACCCGCCGGGTCTTCTCCACATCGCCACACGGCAGCCGCTTCACAAAATCAATGCCTGTCAGCGGTGTGCCTGTTGGGGGCAGCAGGATGGAGGCATCCATCATGAGATATTCCACGTTCATGGGCTTCATCTAGAAGAGACATTACAGGAAACCTCAAAGCACGCCCCTTACTTGGGAGGAAGAAGAGGCCCGGGAAGGTTACACAGGCCTCTCCCCTTTACCTGCATTTAGTAAATGTAAATGAGTGATCTAAACCCTGGATTTAGATTGAAGTAAAGCACAGAGGCAGCCAGATAAGGGAGCAATATGCCTTTTGGTTTTCTAAACTGGTGATTTTTCCTTTAATTGAAACAGCAGCTCAGACTCTTGAGAAGCTGCATCCTTGCTGCGAAAAGCTCATTCCTCCTCACATTCCCTCTCCACCTCAGCAGGGACAGGGATTCTCAGCAGGAGGCCAGGTATGCTTTACCCCTGTGGGTGCAAGCCCGTCTGCCACCTGCCTTCTCCTCTCTGTCCTTCCAGTGATGATAACAGCTGTGCGATGGCAGCTTCTGTTTAACGAGAGCTGATTCCGTGGCACGCTGTGACCTAAAGGCTTTTGAGGAGCTGCTTCCCACTTTGCTGATGAGGGAACAGAGTCTCAGAGAAGCAGAAAAATGGATCCAAGGTCACTCAGCTGGTAGGTGGCAGAACCAAGACATGAGCCCAGGCCTGTCTTGCTCCAGGGCCTCTGTGATTCTCACCCTAGGACCAACGTTTCCCCTTCCTTCCTTGTCCCCTTCACATCTTACCTGGGATAATATAACATAATCATTTTTGGAGCATCTACTAACTACCAGGCATGTGCTGGGGTCATCTCCTGCTGGACGGCAGGTGCTGGTGGCTCATCATGAAAGGGACACTGACCTCAGAGGAGGAAAGGCACATGCCCACGGCCACTGGGCCAGAGCTGACTGCCTCTTTCCACACCACCTCTGCGAAGCCTTCTTTGATGACTAAGACACAGGGTGACATCCCCTACCTGCCACCTCTCCCAGATCTCTGCTGCATCAGTAGTAGTAATCAATGCACACGTGTTGCTCAACACTAACACTTCATTTCCCTGGCTTCACAGAGGAACGAGAAGCTTTCTGCAGAATTCATTTTACTCTTTCAAACATCACAAACTTTCCTTGTGTCTTCTCTTTTCAGAAAGTGGGCTTCAAACATACCACTTTCTCCCTCCTGCTAGGTAAAGCTGACTACACAGGGCAGGGATGTAGTGACGGCCCAGCGGCCCAGATACCTGGTGCTATGGTTTGAACGCATCCCCAAAAGTTCATGTATTGGAAACTTAATCCCCAGTGTGACAGTGCTGAGAGGTAGGGCCTAACAAGCTGGGATTAGGTCTCATGAATGGAGTAAGGTCATTATTGCAGGTGTGGCTCCATGATGGTGACAGTGAGTTTGTTTTAAGAGCGAGTTCTGTTCTCTCTTTCTCTGTGTCTTGCCCTTCCACCTTCCACCATGGGATGATGTGGCAAGAAGGCCCATCTGCCTTCCACCATGGGTAATGTGGCAAGAAGGCCCTCGTCAAATACTGGCACCTTGATATTGGACTTCCCGGCCTCCAGAACTATAAGAAATTTCTTTTCTTTATAAATTAGTCTGTGGTATTCTGTTATAGCTGCAGAAAACAGACTGAGACACCTGGTGAACAGGCCACGGGGCCAAGGAGCCACTTGGTGCATGCTGCTTGCCTTTTTCTTTTGGACACTTTGAGTACTTTCCTCCAGAAGCCCGAGCTCCCCCACTCCAAATCCTCTATCCCAGCAGGGGTGGCAGCTCCAATCCCCTCTACTCCTGCTGCCCCCTACAACCTTCCCAATGAACCCCTCAAGCCTGCTGGGGGCAGAGCTAGGCCATCACTTCACTGAACCTTTTGCATTAAACCAGAGGCAGTAAGGGAAATGAAGGGTCACAAGTCATGGCCTGACTTTGGTACAGCAGCTGGCCTCCGAGGGCCTGTCCCTACCCCCTTCCACTCAGAAGCTGCATTCCTGAAGGCTGAGGACTGATTTTCAGATACAGAGAGAGGGTGTAGCACCTTTGTATTTCTCTGGAATGCCAGGCATTGTATAGGACACACAATACATGCTTGATTAAAACAAACAATCAATCAAACAAATAAAACCTCGGAAGTTCCCCATGGTGGGAGGGGGAGGAAGCATTTGTTGTGTATGGACCCATGAGCATTTGTTGTTGTGTATGGACCCATGAGGCCTCTTGTTGGCTATTTCATATACAGCCTGGGCAGCTCCGAGGTAGGGATCCCCCACCTTATGGATTAAAAAAAAAAAAATCGCCAGGCGAGGTGGCTCACACTTGTAATCCCAGCACTTTGGGAGGTCGAGGCGGAGGGATCACGAGGTCAGGGGTTCGAGACCAGCCTGGCCAACATGGTGAAATCCCGTCTACTAAAAATACAAAAATTAGTTGGGCGTGGTAGTGGGCGCCTGTAATCCCAGCTACTTGGGAGGCTGAGGCAGGAGAATTGCTTGAACCCAGAAGGCGGAGGTTGCAGGGAGCTGAGATCCGCTACTGCACTCCAGCCTGGGTGACAGAGCAAGACTCTGTCTCAAAAAAAGAAAAAGAAAAACAAAAAAAAATCAGAATTTAAGCAATGCACTCAAGGCTGCATTGTCAAAAACAGACACTGAGCAGGGGTTTAAGAGCCCAAGCTCTCCCACATGGTTAAGTGCCATAGGAGCCTGACATTTCCAAACAGGAAACCAAACTGTAAGGAATGACATTGCAGGGGGATGTCTCAGCGGTAAGAGGAAATGGCAAACGACAAATGAATCCCTTCCACTCTAAGGAATGGTCTGAAGGGTGGAAGACTGAGTCACTCTTGAAGGGGCTGGGAGGGGCTGTGGATGCACAGCCCACGGACACCTTTCCCTTGAAAAGGCTCCATGGAGGCCTCAGACATACAGTGACAAAGGACGTGGTGAGGGCCCGGCTGTCCAGATTCCCGGGGAACAGGCTGTGAAGCCAAGGAGCCAATTAGTGCACGCTGCCTTTTTCTTTTTGACACTTAAAACACTTAGGTTTATTATAAACTTCCCAAATCACACACGCTTTGGTGGGTAATATTCACAAGAAGGATCATTTATCATGTTCTTAATGGAGTACCTAGCCAAGGGCAGGTGCCGGGATACAAAGACAAATGCACAAAGCAGCGAAAGCTGGGATCTTCTGAACCTATGGCTTCCTGTGATTCTGCCTGCCGGAGGAGGAAGGAATCCCGTGTGCTGGCACTGCAGACTGGAGGAAGAGCTGCATGCTGGAACATTCCAGGAGAGCAGCAAACAGAGAGGCAGGGATATAATACATGGAGGACAGGGGATGCGGGGGTGGGCTGTCCTCTTCCGGAAGCCTGGCTCCGCCACTCACCGGCCGGGCAGACTTGGGTACATCACTAGAGCTCTCTGACTCAGTTTCCTCATTGGCAAGTGATATGGTTTGGCTCTGTGTCCCCACCCAAATCTCCCCCTGAATGGTGAGACACGTGGGAATCCCCATGTGTCAAGGGCGGAACCATGTGGCGGTAACTGAATCATGGCGGCAGTTTTCCTTATACAGTTCTCATGATAGTGAGTGAGTTCTCATGAGATCTGATGGTTTTCTAAGTGTCTGGCATTTTTTCTCCTTGCATTCATTCTCTCTCCTGTCACCCTGTGAAGAGGTGCCTTCCACCATGATCGTAAGTTTCCTGAGGACTCCCCAGCAATGTGGAACTGTAAGTCAATTAAACCTCTTTTCTTTATAAATTACCCAGTCTTGGGTATTTCTGCATAACAGTATGAGAAAAGACTAATTCAGCAAGAAAGGGACAATGGCAGTAGCTATTACCGTTGGTTGGTGTGAGGATGAAGAGTTATAATCTGTACAGCATGCTATATACATCCAGCACAGAGTAAGTCCACAAAAAAATGATACTGCCCCCCAAATTACTATTCATAGCAGATAATCGTCCTGACTCATTGGATACCTCCCATCTTAGAGGGAATGAACATAATCTGAAATTAACAGTGCTGGGGATCACAAGACACCACTCTAAATCTGCTTCCCCATCAATCTGCTATTTGGTCAGAAAGCCCTAAGTCAAAAAACCCCGTCTGGGACGGGCAGGGTGAGCTTGGCAGGGACACAGGCGTACACCAGCCCAAGTGTCTCCCAGTCCCTCACTTACTGTCATGCTCCTGTACTCATCTTCAAACATGTCCAAAAAAATGTCTTCTCCCTAAAAAGAAAGGAAAGGAGGGAAGAGGAGATTATTCATATTTTTTTCCATAAACAACAGAGTATTATAAACTCTAGTTTGTGGCTTTAGAGGCCATCTGTTTCTCATTAGTGAGTTCTCGTAAATCACCAGGAAGTAAAATGCACACGTGAACACAAACACACATGCTCAAATGACAGACCAAGTATCAAATTGCACTACTCAAAATTTTCTCCTTCCTAAGTATATGGAGTTAGGATTCTTCTGTCAAAGCAGTTAATTAAAAAACAACAACAAAAATACTACTATGTAGGATTAAAATATAGAAAAGACTAATATTTCAAGTGTTTAACATCATCTATTTATCAAGAATGGTTGGAGAAATGGACAATCCCGTTTAAGTTACCGTATTAAAGATACGAGGCTCCACACCTCTGGGAGGAGGAGTATAATTAAATAAATTTAACATTACAATTACATGGCTTGTTCCATTTGTTTTTGAGGAGTGCTTTCGGGGTTATGTCATTCCTCAGGGTCATGACTGCCTGGAAGCGCCCCTTCAGAACAGCATGGTGGGCATAAACTTGGCTCTGAGACACATAACCAAATCCAGTTTTACACCTCTTGCCTCCTTGTTCCACTGCAAGAATGGCATGTCTGTCTGGGGTACTGTGAAGACGAAATGAGTTAATGCACATGAAATGCAAGGAAGCACAGAGCCTGTCACTCAGTTGGGGCTGGGTCAGTGTGAGCACTCACTGTCATGATACTCTCTACTGGACAATGAGCCTTAGAACTGCTGCATCTCTCTCACAAGTTCTGAACGAGACACACACACACACACACCTCCCCCCCACACTTGGGGTGGGAAAGGGAATAGATCCTTTTTCGTTTTTTTCAGTTGTCAGAACTACAACTAAATTTGAATATTCTTGTGTGATATAACTATCAACACCAGAAAGGACAATTCCTGAAAACATCTAAAAGCTGCTGAGAAATTATACTTAGGGTATAATAAATATTATGGGATAAAAGTAAGAAAAATCTGGGTTGGGAGAAGGGATCCAGAAATTAAACAAAGCTCTCCTTTTGTTAATAAAGAATAACCCTCTGGGAAAATGCCTACCTATATATCTTTCTGTTTGTGCAATCCAAAAGCTTTCCAGGGGACATAAACTTAGGGCAGTTATACTGGAAAGAGGTTCAAAGATGACTAATGCAACCCTGAGGTTTCTGCTTTCTTGTGGGCTTTGCTAGTGGGGGTGTATCCTCACTTGGAGGCCAAGCGTGGTTTTGGATGTTCTAAGGGGAAAGTGGGATTTCCTCCTCAGTGTGTAGGGGCCCACCACGGTGCCACCCTTGTCTGGGTATGTCCACTGCTGCAGTTGGATGGGGTCATCCGAGCCTGGCAAGGCTGATCTCCAAATTATGTAACCTCATTTTATCTCAACAAACACTGGCAATAATGTAGTGGCTTAAAACGATTCCTGCAAAGAAACAGCAGCTTACAGAGGGCTCAAAAAACGAAACTACAGGGGACAGCAAGGAAATGGCAGTGTTGCCATCTTCCCCCTGTAAGAGGATCTTCAGCAGCCACGTGCAGAGACCTGATCCCGAGGCCAGCAAACTAGAAAATGACTATTTGACCCATGGATTAATCCACCGTGGCTGACGAGTGATGAGCCTTGCCTGAAAGACACATGAGGCTGGCAAGGCCTGAGTGTTTCTGCTCCCTGCCGCGCCCCCCAAATTTGTATGTTTAAATTTGAATTCCCAAGGTAATGGGATTAGTAGGTAGGGCCTTTGGGAGGTGATGAGGTCATCCAGGAAGATGGTGCCATTTATGAGAAAGTGAGCCTTCACTAGATACTGAATCTGCCTTGATCTTGGACTTCCCAGCCTCCAAAACTGACAGAAATAAATATCTTTTTTTTTGAGGACTCTTGCTCTGTCACCCAGGCTGGAGTGCAGTGGCGTGATATCAGCTCACTGCAAGCTCCGTCTCCCGGGTTCATGCCATTCTCCCACCTCAGCCTCCAGAGGAGCTGGGACTACAGGCATCCGTCACTATGCTAGGCTAATTTTTTTTGTATTTTTCAGTAGAGACAGAGTTTCACCATATTAGCCAAAATGGTCTCAATCTCCTGACCTCATGATCTGCCTGCCTTGGCCTCCCAAAGTCCTGGGATTGATTACAGGCGTGAGCCACTGTGCCCAGCCCAGAAGTAAATTTCTATTGTTTATAAGCTACCCAGTTTATGGTGTTTTAGCATCCCGAATGGACTAAAATCAAGTGCTTAAAAGCTAAAACAAAACCATGGCAATTAGAATTTTTTTTTTTTTTTGAAATGGAGTTTTCACTCTTGTTGCCCAGGATGGAGGGCAATGGCGCTATCTTGGCTCACAGCAATCTCTGCCTCCCGGGTTCAAGCAATTCTCCTGCCTCAGCCTCCCAAGTACCTGGGATTACAGGCATGTGCCACCATGCCTGATTAATTTTGTATTTTTAGTAGAGACGAGGTTTCTCCATGTTGGCCAGGCTGGTCTCGAACTCCCGACCTCAGGTGATCCACCCGCCTTGGCCTCCAAAAGTGCTGGGATTACAGGCATAAGCCACCATGCCTGGCTGCAATTAGATATTTATAAAACCATCTGGAACCTGAAGACAAAGCTCTGCAAATTTTTCAGATACTGAAAGTCACTGTGGCACTTTACAAAACCTCAATAAACTTAATAAAGGTTTAGAAGCCTCTATAAGGTTTCTTAGTACATATGTATAAAAATAATATACATGTATATAGTTCATAAATTCATAGGTAATTCATAAGTAATTTTATATATGTAAGCATATGTAACTCACGAACATAAGCACATCATATATATATAATTTACTTATGTGTGTTTATATGTATGTAGTTCATAATTTACATATAATTATTCCCAAACAACCAAATCCATGTGTTACTGAGAAACAAATTGTCATATACTGGGGCTGAGTCCTCAAAAATTTTACTGATAAGACAGCATGGGCAGAAAAAAGTTTAGGTATTGCTGCTCTAGGGACTATGAAATTGAGCATTTTTATTCAGTAATTATAGGCATAAAAAATAACTGAAGACATATAACGTTTATCTGCATAGAACCAGACACCACTTCTGCTGCTTCTACAAGACACTCCTGCTTCTACAAGACACACCATGCTGCTGTCCATCTGTGCTCTGCCAATTACCTTATAAAAATGTCGTACAAGGTGAACACTTTCTTCTCTCGCACCCTGTTAAAAGACAAGGAAGGTGTGAAGGAGGCAGGTCTCATCTAGGCGAGCAAGTCAGGCAAACTACAAATTCTAAAACATGAGTACGTATAAAACGGATCTGGACTAATAACCTTAATGCATAAAATGTTTTCTTTTGTTTTTTTTTTCCTTTTGTTGAGATGAAGTCTCACTCTGTTGCCCAGGCTGGAGTGCAGTGGCATGATCCTGGCTCAGTGCAATCTCCGCCTCCCAGGTTCAAGCGATTCTCCTGCCTCAACCTCCTGAGTAGCTGGGATTACAGGTGCCTGCCACCACGCCTGGCTAATTTTTGTATTTTTAGTAGAGATGGGGTTTCACCACATTGGCTAGGCTGGTCTCTAACTCCTGACCTCAGGTGATCTGCCCGCCTCGGCTTCCCAAAGTGCCGGGACTAGAGGCATGAGCTACCATGCCTGGCCTATAAAATAGTTCTTAATGAGAGAGAGAGGAAAGGAGACAGAGCTCAAAATGAAAATGCGAAAGGATAGGTAATTTGATTGTAATGACATGAGAAGCTGTTAATATACAGTTAATCAGGGGAAAACGGTTACAAATATGGCCATTATGACTCCTTTTTTATTTTACTTTTTCAATACAGTCTCAAACTGTGGCCCAGACTGGAGTGCGGTGGTACAATCATACTCACTGCAGTGTCAAAATCCTGGGTTCAAGCAATCTCCCAGCCTCAGCCACCTGAGTAGCTGGGGCTACAGGCATGTCCTGGCTAACTGTTTTTGTTTTTGTAGAGACAGGGTCTCACTTATGTCCAAGCTAGTCTCAAATTCTTGGTCTCGAGTGATCCTCTCATCTCAGCTTTCCAAAATGTTGGAATTACATGCATGAGCCACTGCACCTAGCCCGACTACATTTGTATAAGACAAAAAGTTCATTTATAAGGGGGGGTGTGTGTGTGTGTGTGTATACAAACATATACATACTTATAAATGAATTTTCATTTACATATACATAAATAGATGTTTCATTTACATATATTCACATGTTTACATATTTATACATTATATATGTAAATATATACATAGTGTATATTTACATATTGCATATGTAAATATATTCCTTTATGTAATTATTTGCTTATATAATACTTAAATATATTTACATATATAATATGTGTGTGTGTGTCTACATAGACACAGCCAAAGTGTCAACTATAGTTGTTACTTTTACCTCTTTGTACTTCCTAAATTTTCTAAAATAAACATAGAAAATAAGAGGAGGTACCATAAACGCTACTGAAAATTTAATGTATATTTTAAGCACAAAAACCATAATCAATGTGTGTATATGTGTTAGTGTGTTTGTATGTGCTTAAAACTTTTGTAACACCAAAGAAAAAATTCAGAAATCCTGAGGACAAATACAGAACCAAATAAGTGCAGCAGGAACCACTAAAACTCAATTAAGTGGACTCTTCAGCGAGTCTCAGCCGAAAGGAAGTCCCTGCTGAATAAGTAGGTTGGAGTGGGGTCTCAAGAGAGCAGCCCCTGCTGCTTCTAGCTGGTGACCGATGACACCGCAGGCCAGGGCTCCTATCTGGATGCCAGCACCTTCCCTTCCATCCTCCTGTCCCTCTCCCTTGGCCCACAGGAAGGAGGAGGGGAGAGGGCGTCACCTCCAGGCAGGCCAGGTGCACGTCCTTCATGATGCAGCCGGCACTCGTCAGGACTTGTTGCTTCAGAAGTAGGCAGCTCAGCTCCAGCGTCGCCAGCCGGATCTTCCCATCTGCAGAGCAAACCAGGGTGAGCCTTGCACACCCAGGGAGCGGCGCCCTTAAGCCCAAGGCTCCTGCCTACCCACGCTGAGGTTAGCAGGTCAGATGATAGACCAACTGCTCATGGCTCCCAACATCCAGTGGGGACACAGAGGGAACCCCCCATGCCAAAGCCATTCCCAATCAGTTAGAATTCAATGTTCTCCATCAAAACTACCTACACCAAATACTTCCCTGAAGTCCCTTTACTGGCAGGGTGCAGGAAAAAGAGGGTGACAAAACACTGTTGAGGCCTAGAGAGTGGCCCTGCACTCCCACTTTCCTTTAGAGAGCCGCCAGTCCCACTCTGGGTCATGTGATTTGGGTGGAGCTGGTCCTCCTTTCCCCTTCCAGGGCTGGGCACATCACCCAGCCAGTAGGGGTGCTCTACATTCCCTTGGTCCCAGTGACTAGGTAAGAACCAGGCAAGGGAGCCAGTCAGAGCCAGTAAGGCTCAACCTCACAATTTGCTAGAACTGCTGGGTAAGAGAAATTCTCCTTGTGCTGGGTTGAGCAGAGGACCGTGGTGAGGCCCTGAGGGGCACAAGCATTATAACCTACATCAGCCACCTCTTCACCCTTGCCAGCATTTTTAATATTTGTAAAGTATTCTGCAAATATCACTTCGAGATCTCTCTTCCAACTAGACTGCTCAAATCTAAGTGTCTCCCATAGAGTAAGTCTAGTGTCTCAGTGGAGAAAGGGCTAGCTGGAGGGGCTGACATTTAACTCATCAACCCAGAAGGTGGCAGAGGCCAAAGGTAGAAAAATACTGTTTGAGCCCCTGGATCCAGCTTTGCCTGAAGCCAGGCCTCAGCAGACTTTATAACCCAACACAGCTTTGTCTGTTTGTATTGTTTAAGCCAGAGTGAGTCGGGTTTCTGTCAAGTGCAACAGAGCTCTAACACAGCTTACTTATTATGCTATTACTTACTTACTACCGTGAGCCAGGCACAGTGCCGAGCACTTTATATAGCTCCTCAAGGAATCTGTATGAAAACTGATTGCAATGAGTGCTCGAAAGACTGAGGCTTAGGAAAGGGAAGGGACTTGTCCACAGTCTCATCGCTGGGCAGTGGTAGACTGCAGGTGCTCAGAATGCCAAAACCCACGTCTGGCATCTCTCCTAGAAGCATCTGTAACTGACTGACTGAAGGACAACTGCTCTTATGCAAACTCCTCTGTGGGTCTTTCAAGCTTATTTCTGGGGAAAGGTCCCACTGTGCAGAGGAGGAGGTCTTCAGGCTATGCCTCTAAGGCCTTGGAAACATCAGAGACCACAATAGGTCACTGGGAAAAAACTAAAGGCAGATATACCCCTCTGCCCACCTCCCTGCCTGTCCCTTTGTTAATGCCTTGTAAGTCAGGTGAAAATAGGTGAGAAAAGGGGCTCTGCCTAAAAAGTGAAAAAGTAGGCCTGGCGCGGCAGCTCATGCCTGTAATCCCTAGTACCTTGGGAGGCCAAGGTGGATGGATCACCAGGTCAAGAGTTCGAGACCAGTCTGGCCAACATAGTGAAACCCCGTCTCAAATAAAAATACAAAAAATTAGCTGGGTGTGGTGGTATGCACCCGTAATCCCAGCTACTCGGGAGGCTGAGGCAGGAGAATCCCGTAAACCTGGGAGGCAGACGTTGCGGTGAGCCGCGATCACGCCATTACACTCCAGCCCAGGTGACCATGCGAGACTCCATCTCAAAAAAAAAAAGAAAAGAAAAGAGAAAAAGCACTATCACGAAAAATAGGTCTTCTCAAACATGATACATGCCCCAGGGGCAACCAAGGAGAAGGCTGGGTGGTCTCAGCTCCATCGGCTCTCCTGGCCCGTCCCTACCCAGCCCCAGCACTAGTGTAACCTCTCTTCAGCTGCCTCCTCCAAGTGAGTTTTCCTCCAAACGCATTCTCACTCCTACCCGTTCCCATACCTACCCACAACTGCTGCTGGTAACAAAACTCTGTCTCCTACTCTACTGGCCCCTTAAACCTTCGAACCTTCTCCCCTCACTCCACTCTCAGCCTAGTTCTTTCTCATAATATCACCTTGGGCCACCCAGAGATTCAGGGGGTGACAAACATTGATAATCTCAGCAAAGGGAGGCAGGGTGTGGAAGGAGAAGAAAGATGGTTAGCAAGTGGCAGGGGGTGGCATGGCAAAAGGAGACCCAGAGCTAAAGACACAGTTCCAGCAGGCAGGAGGGCTGGCCCAGGATGCAGGGGTTGAGAGGCTGAGGGAGAGGCTGGGATGGACCCAGATTCTCAGAAGGCTCAGGCCTAGCACCCAGGGCTCAGGCTTCCAGTGGGGCCTGCTCCCCATGACTGCGTGGCCCTGTGGACAGACAACACCCCAAGTGGGCACCTGGCTGGGCAGCGTTGTTCATGATCCTGATGAGTCTTTCAGCCAGCGGATGGTTGTAGGTGGTCTTCTCGACTGCATTTGGCACCGGGAGCTGGATTCGCTCTAATTTTTCAGGATCTATGCCTGGAACAGAGGAGAAGGATGTAAGCGGAGGCCTCCTGACTACGTGACCTCCTCATCCTGAAAGACCCTGCAGAGTGGGGTTTCCTCAACTTCAGCCACATATGTTCCCTCTTGGTGATTTCTTTTCCTTTTTCTTTTCTTTTTTTTTTCAGTTTTTAGTAGAGACAGGGTTTTGTCATGTTTCCCAGGCTGGACTTGAACTCCTGGGCTTCCCCAAGTGCTGGGCCTCCCAAAGTGCTGGGATTACCGGTGTGAGCCACCGTGCCTGTCCCCTCTTGGCACCTGCTGTCATGACTGGTTGCTGTCGGTGCCACAACTTATTGCAGAGCTCTCCATAAACTGAACTTACATAAACGTATTAAAGCATACATTTTCTGTCACTACTTATAAATAGGAAATCAGGATTGATGTAATAATTGCCAGTAATAATTTTTAAAAAATCAAAAAATGTTTTTACATTCTAGCCAATGACTGGTGACTGCCTATTCATGGTGGCCCAAGGCCTGATCTTTGTTAAAAAGGGAGGTTGGCAGGTACTTAATAGTGCTGGAGAGAAGCTAGCCCCAAATGGTGACATTCTCCCAGACACAGCAGAGGAAAGGGAAGGGAGTAGAAAAAGGGGTAACCGTCCCATAGCACAATTCACTGCCACTGTGTGCCAGGTCTGAGGGCCACCTGAGGCCACTCCCGTATTAGGCACCTTCTACGCTTGGGGAAACCCAGGCCTAGAGAAAGAGAGACTATACCCGAAGGAAACTACAGTCATCCCCAACAATTGTGCCCTCAAGCTTTTAATGACAAGCTCAAAAGCTGGGCCCCACCCTCAACATGGGTAGGAGGAATCAAGTTCTGAGTCAGGTGAGGCAGAGGCCACCCCTGCCCCTGAGGGTGACATTAGCAGAAAGACACTAAGCTAAGCCTTTTCTTACAGAAAGGTGCACATACTAGGTTGGCACAAAAGTAATTGCGGTTTTTGCCATTAAAAGCAATTCAAAAACTGCAATTACTTTTGTGCCAACCTAATACAATGACACCAATAGAGCAGAGATCTATCATTAACAGGCAAGGGAAACACCTTTCCTCCAGTGAAAATTCAACAGTTCTTCCTGCCAAAACTAACAGCATTTAAAATATAAAAGATGAGATGGGGGTGGGGAAGGTAAGTGGGAAAGGAAAGAGGGAACAGGCAGGTGTGTGACTTTGAGCCCTGAGAAGCACGCAGGACCCGCAGTGACAAAAGACCTGTTAGGGCTACTAGAACAGTTTCCGCCTGGGGTAAGAGGTCTTCAAACTCCTTATCTGCTCATCTGACATGGCTCTTGAAAAATACACTTGGAGAAACAAATATTTCGCTTGATCCAAGCTCAGCGAACTGAATGGATTATTTGTGCTTGGAACACGTCTTTTCCTGTTATTCTACAAAAGGGGGAAAGGTGGCACTTCTCAGAACTCTTGAAATACGGTCCCTTGAGTACCAGATGACGCTTCATTTAGAACCTTGACAAAATAGTGGAGGATAGCATTGAAGAGCTGATTGTCTGGATTCTAAGTAACTCCTGCACACACAGGTTGATGAAATAAGCCATAACAATATATCTTGCTTTTCTGAATTCCTTCCAGCTCCCAGAAAGAGGCTAAGTCATACCAAGGAGATGACCTGGGTGAGGGATGGCATAAAGGCTTGAGTTGGGTAGTAGTCTCTCTCATGCCCCAAAACGCCCCACAAATTTGGGTTTCCTCAAAAAATTTGATTGCAGTGAAAATTTAATTTGTGGATTCTGTATCCCATGTTAATGCTAAATGTGTAACCCTGAACGATTCTGGCTTATTGAATGGCAAGAGGAAAGTCAACTGAATCTTTTTGGCATTTGTTTTTTCCAGAGATGTTAACACTGTCATAACATCTCTCTACCCACTAATTTCTGGCCCTTTGAGAACTGCCAGTCAGTGGTTCTGAGGGTGGGGGTGGGGAATAAAAGCTCCTCTGCGTCCCAGGTGCATCGCCCAACTTTATAACCCACCAGCAATCACTCCACTTCAGCGAGGACAGCGGAAAGGGCCTGGCTTCTGGCTCCTTCTAGAATGGGGCTGTGGCCACAGAACCATGGAAAGAGGCAAACTAGGACCAGGCCTTGAATTTCCACAGAGAGGTCCATTTTTGTTTCTTTCCTATCATTGCCCCTCTGCCTTCTTAGAATTTGTGAACAATGAGGAAATCTGTGGCAAGCTCTTCACAGGAAGAAAAGCGTGTCAAGATGATCTTGACCTTTCTCAACTCTCCATGAAGGGAAGATTCCGGAGGATAGAAACACTTCTCTCTGCACCAGATTCCAAGTCTAGCCCTTTCCTTTCATGAGGAAGTTAAGGCCCAGAGTTGTTAAGCTGTTTCCCCAAGGCCACAGAGCAAGTCAGAGACACGGCTCAAACCACCTTCAGATGATCCGGAAGGTGGGCGGGGGCCAGATGGGAAAGGGTGGCAGCTCCCACTCAGCGAGCCCACCAGAAGCATGCAGGGTGCCCATCCTCTCAGGCTGACAACAGCCACCCCTCTATGTCCCTGGGTTCACTCTCTCCTAGGGGGTCAGCTGGGTACAGCAGGAATGAGAAGCCTAGCGGTGGAGTACGGGAGAAACTTTGTTTTGACACTTTACCTCTTTGAACCTCAGTTTCCTCACCTGTGAGGTGGGAATAATTATGGTAACTACCCGCCCCACAACTGCTATCAGGATCGAAAGAGAAAAAGCACCATCACAGACCAACAACTTTACCTCTCATTATTATGCACAAATGGGAATTTTTAGTTTGATCACTGCTTAATGCATGGATGAGAATTTTTAGTTTGAGCATGACTTGATGTGTTTCCTTATCATTTGTGTTATAAAAGGAAAGTTAGGCCAGGCACAGTGGCTCACGTTTGTAATCCCAGCACTCTGGGAGGCCGAGGTGGGCAGATCACTTGAGGTCAGGAGTTTGAGACCAGCCTGGCCAATGTGGTGAAACCCCGTCTCTACTAAAAATACAAAAATTAGCTGGGTGTGGTGGCACATGCCTGTAGTACCAGCTACTCGGGAAGCTGAGAAACGAGAATTGCTTGAACCCAGGAGGTGGAGGTTGCAGTGGGCCGAGACTGCACCACTGCAGTCCAGTCTAAAATAAAAATAAAGGAAAATTAGAACAAAAGAACAAAAGGAAAAAACCTAACAAGAGCTAAATCAAGCTACAGACAGCCCAAAAGAGGCATGCTGAGCTGCTGGGGGCCCCTCTCAGGGGACAAGCTGCTCAGGTTGGATCCTAAAGGATGAACAGGAGTTTGCCTTGAGCTGGACAGGGAGGGCCAGGACTTGCCAAACAAAGGTGGGACTGCAGGGAGTGGAGCACAGCCAGGGAGGTCAGGGCGGGGAAGAGCCGGGGAGTGGGGTGATGAGGTGGAGGATGGGGGAAGGGACAGGCAAGGCTTCGTGCCAGGATCCTGCAGGGTGATGCAGTGGAGGGGCCCAGGAGAGGCAGCTAGTGGGCCATGACATGATCTGGTTGTGTCCTGGCTGACTGGGGTGGTCCCATTCCCCTGGCTGCTCCAAGTGGTCTTCATGCTTCTGGTCCTTTCCCCCAAACTGACCTGCTACTGCCATGCAGTCCATGTGAGGTAGATTTTATCACCAGCCCTGGGAGGCAGAGAGCAGAGGTGATTCCACACAGCACACGGCAAAACTATACAACAGAAAACCCTCTGAACATCTCCCTTCTTTCCCCAAAGCTCCTTCTGGGCCAGGTGCCCCATTCTCTCTCCCAGCTGTTTTCCCACCATGGCCTTTAAAATCCTCTCTGTGACTCTGAACTATCAAGTGTTTCCAAGGAGGCCTTATCATTTACCAAAATACTCAGTCAAAACAAACAACAACAAAATCCCCAGTCTCTCTCGGGAAGGACAAAGTGGAAGGAAGGAGGAGAGGATTCTGCTAAGACGACAAGATTGCCTTCACATGGTAAGCCCTGAAGAAATGGTGACCATCTGCCAGGCATATGAAGTGGAATGCTTCATTTCATCCTCATGACGTTCCGTGAAGTGGCTAATATTATTTCCATTTTATAGACGAGGAAGCTGAGGCTCAAAAAAGACACGAAGCTTGCCTGAGGTCATGCGGAGAGTGGAAAGCCCAGCCCTGAATGCAGCCACGTCACTCTTACTTCCATCCTCTCTGCCGTGTCCCATGATCCCTGCTGGTTAATGCGCTTTCTCTCCACCTGCCCAAGCTATGTGTGTCACGTGACTAGTGGTGTTCTTGGCACAAACACAACAGCCCATACATTTTTGCTGAATTAATTTTTTTTAAAGTTAAGTAGTTTTGATCAAATTTAGGACAGAAGATCAGACAAATCTCAAAATTAAAGGGAAATGTACATAAAATAGAAGCCACCATATGACAGCTGTGCAGAAAAGCCCAACCATCACCCACACACAAAACAGGCTAGAAAGAAATACGACACTGTCAGCAGCTGGTTATCTTAAGGTGGTATAATCAAAGGCAAGTGAAAAAGCAACTTATTCTCATTTTTGTTTTCCACAACAATCACTGCATGACCATCACTGTTCTTAGGATGGCATTTAATTTGTGGCAAACAAATTTGGTTTGGGTTTAAGCCTCCTGCCTGAAACAATCTGGTGGCTGATGGTTCTGAGTGGCTAAGGTCAATGTCAGAGGTAAGACGGCTCCTGTGTGCAAGGACATCTATATATACACACACACACTCTCTCTCTCACACACACACTCTCTCACACACACACACTCATACACACACACACACACACGCATACCCCATGGTTCTCAGTCACAGAAAGGCAGGTTTTGTTGCAAATCCAATAGCTTCTTTGCCAGTCATTTCCCTCTGACAGAAATAAACATTGTGGATAATATATGATCCTATTTGCTTCAACTCATAAGTGCCTTGTGACAGACAAATTCCAAAGAAATTCTGCTGCACTTCACGGGAGCACTAGCTCATTCTGGCTTCCAACAGACCACATGTTCCTTGCCCCACCCACAGCCCTGCCTTAGGGGTCAGAGCCTGAGCTGCCCACCGAGTCAGAATGGGTGTCTCCTGTCCACAGGGTTGGAGGGCGGAACTCTCAACCAACTCATTCAAAGAATCCAAAACAGAAGGGAAGGGTGTGGCCCCACAGTGTAAGTAACTCTTACTAAGCTTCCCTCTCAGTTCTGATATCTGGATTCTTCCCCCTTAGTAGTAGCTCCCATTCAGGGTAGGGATGGAAAAGACC